>NC_059074.1:179546101-180153601 GCF_020497125.1 Mauremys mutica | reverse complement strand
CCAGCACCAAGAGGCAGAACAGATCTCTTCGCATTGCAAACGTCACCACTGTAGTCAACACTGTGATGGTCTCTTGTTGCAGTGCCGAAGAATTTGATGGTACTGCTTTTTGCATTGGGCTTAATGGTGCTCGTTGCATCCACCAGAGCTGACTGAGCCAATGTAAGCACTTATCTGGAGGAGGAGGATTAGGTTTCAGGTGCACTGCACTCAACTCTTTCTTGCCCCTCTTACCAGATTAAGAGTGGCAAGAGCTTCCTCTCTGGAAGTTTTATATTTCTTTTTCGATATGGACAAGGGAGAATGCTGCTGGGATTCTGCTAAAGCTTGAGTTGTGCTTCTCACTGAAGCTGCAGCACTTGACACCAAGTCAAACCAGGATATCGCCAAAGATGGCCTAAGTGCTGTCTCTATCAGCAGGAATTTCAGCCTAACCTCCCTATCCTTCTTCATCCTGCTTGAACCCCCTGCAAATCCGACACTGGTCCTTTATGTGTACTTCCTCCAAGCACTTCAGGCAGCTATTGTGTAGGTCAGTCACTGGCCTCAAGCAAGAAGAGCATGCCTTGAAGCCTGGTGACTGGCGCATACCACTGTACAGTGAATAGAAAAAAAACCTTAAATGCGGAAAAGAAGTCCATTTTTTAAAAACACAGCTAAAACTTACTAACTAGAATAACTCTGTATACACACATACTATATTTTAAAAGGCTGAGAGAGAAAACAGCTTTGGTACTGAAGAGAGTTCCAAAGAAGGAACTGAGGGGAATTAGGGTTGGCTCTGCTCTTTATACCAGCATGCAGTGGCGTATAGCAGCAGGGGGATCTCGAGCTGCCCAATGGGTACTGCAGAGGAGAAAAAGTACCCGTTGTGCCCACCAACACCAAGAGTGAAATGCCATCACTCAAAGGAGAAAGGAATGCCTTATAAACCATGAAATGGCCAGAAAGGCCTCTCCACCATTTTCCAATTAACCTTTATTTAGCTTCTTGTTCCCTTTTTATATAAATTGCTCAAATTATATTTTCTTTTCTTTTAAAACAAAAAGCTTTTACCATTGGTCCCACACATGAAAGTTGGCCTAGTTCTCCCACCCTTACTCACATTGAGTTGTACTTTACATGCATCTGTAATCCCACTGGCTCGTGAACTATTTGCATAAATAAGGTATTGTGCAATAAGGTCTATTCTGATCTTGTTCCGGTTTGCACGAATATAACTCTATCCTCTTCAGTAATACAGATTTACTTTGCTTTTGTTGAGATCAGAATCAGACACACTGTGAGCAAGGCTGGCACTCAGGCCTAAAGGAAAACACCAAAGAAACAGATACATAGACCAAGAAATGTGACGAAGTAAGAAAAATTACACCAATAATTATTTTATTTCTCACATTGAACATTTAAAAACATATCATTCCCCTTTACTTTAAATGGAAACTTTGAAGTTCATTTTCTGGGCATCAGCTTCCAATAGTAGAACTTGTAGGTTACTGGAACAAGATGATTGATATCACTGATCAAAGATGGTAAATACTCTAATTAGACCAAAATCACAAATTAAATGCTACAGCTCTGAGATATTTAACACAATTAACTTTGTTCTTAATTAATTTTCAGTAGGAATGACTGAAATAACTTATAAAATGTTTTAACAAAAAGTAATTTTTCTACTTAGGAAATAAATTGTAAAAATAATTATCTTCCCCAAAATATCATAAATGGGATATATCAGTTAATCATAATCTCTTAATTGCATCAAAGAAATTATAAACAACAATAATAATAAATAAGACATCAGACATAAAAGAAACTTCTTGCTGATTTGTTTCACTAGAATGGAAATGGATGAGAAGCTGCACTATAGAAATTACTCAGAGTTCAACTGGTACATTATTCTGTGGTGTGGTCTAGACATCTAAATACAAGGACCAGGATTGAAGAATACATGTGATCCAATACCAGCTCTCTGCGGATTTGGACAAATGCCTTCCTCAGTTTTCCTCCATGCAAATAACGCTATTTAACTAACTGACATGGGATGTTTATAAAGTGCTTTGCAGATCAAAAAGGCTTATTAAATGGAACAATAAGAGTAATCACTAAATTATTTTTTTTATTTTACCAAGGTCAACACTATGGGTTAGACTGTGGCTAAGATTATACACCCATCTAGGGGTCTAAAATAGAACAACAACTCTCCAATCTGGGCTACCTGGACCTTGGGTAGGAGTAGGTCAGGCTATTCACACGCTTTCTGCATGTTGTAGGGGAGTGGATGGGGAATGGACAGCTGCTTGGCTCCACCCCACCTCTACTCACAGTCTGGAGCCAGAGACAAGCATCCTAATGTGCTGCTGCTATAGGCCAGAAGAAAATTACTCCCCCCACCAGGGATGATGACTCAGAAGGGTGTGTCTGAGTGACAATACCTTCTGGGGTGTATGCCTCACCCTTTCCTCAGGGCTGTGTCTAAAGTCACACTCTAACCCTATAATAGTCTTTTTGTAACATGTATTGTTTTTTACCAGTACATGTGTAAAAACAAAAAGAGATCCTGATTGATGAATGCCAGATATGCCACATGACTTTAAAGCAAAATACCAAAGCCCATCAAAATTACAGGTTTCTAATTCCTCATAATTTCGTGAATTTCAGCTGAATTTAGAAGTTTTTTAATCCAGGCAGCAGGTGGTTAATAAGCTGCTTGGACACTATTGTCTACAAAACTGCGCAACAGATCTTCATTTCACATATTTCAAAAGCTGTCTTACATGTCTATTTTCAAGGGTGAACACCCCAGGCCTGTCATGCTGCTACTTAAAAATTTTGGCATCTGTTATGGTCATTTTTCACAATTAAATGACATGCAACTTCTATGTTTTTCTAATCTACCTACTTTTGAAGCTTTTTTACATTTTACATATGGCATAAACATTTTCATCTCAGGCTCATCAGTGTTTACAGTTTTGACAAGACCTTTCTAAATGATCCATGATGCGGGTCAAAAACATTTTATGTGACAAAACGTGATGTGGCCCAAACTTGTTCCCATTTAAATTAATCAGAATTTTGCCAGTGGCACAAGACTGTAGATTGATTCATTAGAAACAAATTCTGATCTCTTTTCCCCCATATGCTAAGAACTGAATATTGCTGTAAGAACAGCACAGGCAAATACAATATTTGTAACTGAAAAACTGCATTTATCAAGCTATGCACTCCCGTTCTGGACAAAAATAATCCTTATGGGCCTGATTTGGGCAAAAGTAACTATTCTCTATTCACACACCACTATAAAATCATCAGGGGGTAGCCATCTTAGTCTGAAACTTAGAAATGTAGGACAGAAGACTCTCATGCACTGCTACAGACTAGGGACAAGTGGCTAGGCAGCAGTTCTGCAGAAAAGGACCTAGGGGTTACAGTAGACAAGAAGCTGGATCTGAGTCAACAGTGTGCCCTTGTTGCCAAGAAGGCTAGCGATATTTTGGGCTGTATAAGTAGGAGCATTGCCAGCAGATCGAGGGATGTGATCATTCCCCTCTATTCGACATTGGTGAGGCCTCATCTGGAGTACTGTGTCCAGTTTTGGGCCCCACACTACAAGAAGGATGTGGAAAAATTGGAAAGAGTCTAGTGGAGGGCAACAAAAATGATTAGGGGGCTGGAACACATGACTTATGAGGCGAGGCTGAGGGAACTGGGATTGTTTAGTCTCCAGAAGAGAAGAATGAGGGGGGATTTGATAGCTGCTTTCAACTACCTGAAAGGGGGTTCCAAAGAGGATGGACCTAGACTGTTTTCAGTGGTAGCAGATGACAGAACAAAGAGTAATGGTCTCAAGTTTCAGTGGGGAAGATTTAGGTTGGATATTAGGAAAAACTTTTTCACTAGGAGGGTGATGAAGCACTGGAATGCGTTAACTAGCTTGGTAGTGGAATCTCCTTCCTTAGAAGTTTTTAAGGTCAGGCTTGACAAAGCCCTGGCTGGGATGATTTAGTTGGGAATTTGTCCTGCTTTAAGCAGGGGGTTGGACCTCCTGAGGTTCCTTCCAACCCTGATATTCTATGATTCTATGATTCTGTATCCACAAAAACAATGAGGAGTCTGGTGGTACCTTAAAGACTAACAGATTTATTTGGGCAAAAGCTTTCGTGGGTAAAACAACAACAACATTTCTTCAAAAAGCTTATGCCCAAGTAAATCTGTTAGTCTTTAAGGTGCCACCAGACTCCTTGTTGTTTTTGTAAAATCATCCTGACTCATAAATAGTACCATGCTGGTTCCATGAACAGCACCAACATATTTGTTGATTTATGTAAATTTGTAAAAACACTAATAGATGCCCATTCTGGGAATCTGAGCACTTTCATATAATGTATTTCACAATATGACAAAAATCATTTAATGGACTGCTCTTCCTACTAAGATCACTGTTAGGATATTCCCACCAATTGAAATGGGGGCCTATCTCTGCTCGCCCTTTTAGGTACATAAATCAGGACTAACTCATCTGAAGTCCATGGAGTTACAGAGGTGTAAACCTGGTGCAAGTCAGAGCAGAATTCAGGCCTGCTGATTATAAAAAAGCCCTTTAATCAAAGGTATCTCAAACCCACCCAGCACTCCCCAAATGCCCAAGAGAAAAGACAGGCTTTGCAACATGTCTAGAAGGTTAACAAATCAGGCTCTAGCAAGGGAAGAAGGGACACTCTGGGGAGGGGTGCTGTTTATACTTGGGGGTAAAGGAAGAACATGAAGTGAAGCTCCCTCAGTGGTAGAGTTATGAGGTCTCTCAAATAACCTGGCTCCAAACTATCTAGGACTATAAAGGCTACATCAACATTTTAATTTTTGCTCAGAAACTCCCAGGCAGTCATTGCAGGTCAGAGCACCAGGTTTATGTGAATGCACTCAAAATTGTGCCTCCATTCATGGGAGATGAGTTGTAGATATAAGGTTATCCACTATATAGCATTCGTCTCAAAGTCTTGTTCTAAGAGTCTTGTCACTTGACAGTAGGTCATGGTCATGTTCCCTTGTGCACAGCAATGGTAGTGAAACAGCTACCAGGCTAGCCATCTTCAAAATACAGTGTAGACAAATAGGGAGTACCTACATTAGGAAGAGATGGGAGGTTAGGTAGGGGTTGATGAGCACTAGCTAACCTTGGCATACTCCCAACATTTTTACTAGGTAAGTGTTAACATTTGATTTATTTAGTGGAGGTCGACCCTTGGGGAGGAAGCTAATGTGGTCACTCCTCTTGAAAATTTTACTAATCTAGACAAACCCATAGAAGAAAAAACAACTTTAAAATGTTGCTTTCCATTTCCATTTTTAGATTCCTAGAATATAAGAACAACTTCATAGAATCATAGGACTGGAAGGGACCTCAAGAGGTCATCTAGTCCAGTCCCCTGCACTCAAGGCAAGACTAAGAATTATCTAGACCATCTCTGACAGGTGTTTGCCTAACCTGCTTTTAAAAATCTCCAATGATCAAGATTCCACAACCTCTGTAGGCAATTTATTCTAGTGCTTAACCACCCTGACAGTTAGGAAGTTTTTTCCTAATGTCCAACTAAACCTCCCTGGCTGCAGTTTAAGCCCATTGCTTTTTGTCCTATCCTCAGAGGATAAGGAGAACAATTTTTCGCCCTCCTCCTTGTAACAACCTTTTATGTACTTGAAAACTGTTATCATGTCCCCTCTCAGTCTTCTCTTTTCCAAACTAAACAAACCCAATTTTTTTTCAATCTTCCCTCATAGGTCATGTTTTCTTGACCTTTAATCATTTTTGTTGCTCCTCTCTGGAATTTCTCCAATTTCCTGAAATGTGACACCCAGAACTAGACACAATACTCTAGTTGAGGCCTAATCAGCAAAGAGTAGAGTGGAAGAATTACTCCTTCTGTCTTGCTTACAACTCTCCTGCTAATACATCCCAGAACGATGTTTGCTTTTTTTGCAACAGAGTTACATTGTTGACTCATATTTAGCTTGTGGTCCACTATGACCCCCCCAGATCCCTTTATGCAGTACTCCATCCTAGGCTGTCATTTCCAATTTTGTATGTGTGCAACTCACTGTTCCTTCCTAAATGGAATACTTTGCACTTGTCCTTATTGAATTTCATCCTATTTACTTCAAACCATTTCTCCAGTTTGTCCAGATCATTTTGAATTTTGATCCTATCCTCCAAAGCACATGCAACCTCTCCCAGCTTGGTATCATCCAGAAATGTTATAAGTTTACTCTCTATGCCATTATCTAAATCGTTGATGAAGATATTGAACAGAACTGGAACCAGAATTGATCCCTGTGGGACCCCACTCGTTATGCCCTTCCAGCATAACTGTGAACCACCAATAACTACTCTCTGGAAATGGTTTTCTGACCATTTATTCACACACCTTATAGTTGCACCATCTAGGTTGTATTTCCCTACTTTGTTTATGAGAAGGTCATGTGAGACAGTATCAAAAGCTTTACTAAAATCAAGATATACCATGTCTACCGCTTCTCCCCAGCCACAAGGCTTGCAGCCCTGTCAAAGAAATTTGACACAATTTGTTCTTGACAAATCCATGTTGACTGTCACTTGTCACCTTATTATCTTCTAGATGTTTGCAAATTGATTGCTTAAGTATTTGCTCCATTATCTTTCCAGGTACAGAAGTTAAGCTGACTGGTCTGTAATTCCCTGGGTTGTCCTTATTTCCCTTTTTATAGATTGGCACTATATTTGCCCTTTTCCAGTCTTCTGGAATCTCTCCCGTCTTCTATGACTTTTCAGTGATAATCGCTAATGTCTCAGATATCTCCTCAGTCAGCTCCTTGAGTATTCTAGGATAACTTTCATTAGGCCCTGGTGACTTGAAGACATCTAACCTGTCTAAGTAATTTTTAACATGTTCTTTCACTATTTTAGCCTTTGATCCTACCTCATTTACACTGGCATTCACTATGTTAGACGTCCAATCACCACCAACCTTCTTGGTGAAAACTGAAACAAATAAGTCATTAAGCACTTCTGCCATTTCCACATTTTCTGTTATTGTTTTTCCCCCGTCATTGAGTAACAGACCTACCCTGTTCTTAGTCTTCCTCTTGCTTCTAATGTATTTGTAGAATGTTTTCTTGTTACCCTTTATGTCTCTAGCTAGTTTGATCTTGTTTTGTGCCTTGGTCTTTCTAATTTTGTACCTACATACTTGTGTTATTTGTTTGTATTCATTTTTTGTAATTTGACTTAGTTTCCTCATTTTGTAGTACTTTTTTTTTATTTTTAGACCATTGAAGATCTCCTGGTTAAGCCAGAGTGGTTTCTTTCCATGTTTCCTATCTTTCCTACACAGGGGGATAGTTTGCTCTTGTGCCCTTAATAATGTCTCTTTGAAAAATTCCCAACTTTCTTCAATTGTTTTTCCCCTTAGACATGCTTCCCATGGGATCTTACCTACCAATTCCCTGAATTTGCTAAAGTCTGCTTTCTTGAAATCCATTTTCTTTATTTTGCTGTTCTCCCTCCTACCACTCCTTAGAATCATGAATTCTACCATTTCATGATCACGTTCATCCAAGCTGCCTTTCACTTTCAAAATCTCAACCTGTTCCTCCCTATTTGTCAAGATCAAATTTAGAACAACCTCTCCCCTAGCAGCTTTCTCCACTTTCTGAAATAAAAAATCGTCTCCAATACATTCCAAGACCTTGTTGGATAATCAGTGCCCTGCTGTGTTATTTTCCCAACAGATGTCTGAGTAGATGAAGTTCCCCATCATCACCAAGTCCTGTGCTTTGAATGATTTTGCCCTTCTCCCTTTGATGATTTGTATCATTAGTAGTTGTGAATGGAAGCAGCCAAACAGCATGGACAAAAGCATGCTATTTTAATCCAGTGACCATGACTTTATTATGATTTAAAACAACAAGATAAAGGCTGCCAACCCTCAAAGTGATATCTGGGAATTCTTAAGTAATCAAATAACCTGAAATGTGAACCATCATCTTCCTCAACACCATCACCCTCCCCATCATCAGCAGTGGCCATCATTCTGGCACCTCCCAAGGGCTATATCTCTTTCGCCTCCCTAGGCTGGGGTGCAACTTTTATAATATGATATGTTGACACCATTATTTTTGATGCATATTCAGTATGTGTTTTCCCCTTTTTCCTTAATCATATTTCTTTACCTTACTAATATTGGAGTGTCCTTCTGTAGGTTAGTATATCAATGATCTCAGCTTATTATCATATACATCAATTTGTTGACATGGGATTCTTGTGGTTAGGTATCTGTGGATGTAACTCATGCACCTGTTATGTACATCAATTTGTTGCCATGACACTTTTGTGGTTGGGTCATGTTCCTGTGGTCAGAAATTCCCTTTAAACACTCTATTTTAGGCTCCCCAATATTTTGGGTTTTCTGTTGGATTGTTTATCTGTTCAAAGCTTATTTGTTCAAAATTCATAGGTCTCAAGTCTTAGGCTAACTTGCTGAAGCTAATGTCTTACAGGATACAGGCCTGTAGATTCCTGGCATTACTGCTGAATATAATAAAGGTAGAATATAATGCAAAACAGTGAATATAATAAAGGCAAGCTAACCCTATGGGCTCCAGGGCCACCTGTCCTGGCAGCATGGAAAAGGAGGCATACTACAGATACCACATGCTTCCTTGACCAATCTGACTGTCCATGGCCTAACCAGTCTTATTAAACCCAACACTCTGCTGGACCTAAGAAGTTCCAAGTCATTCAATGGCTTCTAATCCCATGCAGGCTACTATCACTGTATTTAGCGGAACAAAGGACTGGAAGGGACCTCCTGGGTCATTGAGTCCAGTACCTTGCTATTACACATAATCTCATTAATAAATTTATCAAACACTATTTTAAGTCTAATTAGGTTGTTTGCCCCACTAATCCTACTGGGAGGTTGTTCCAGATTATAACTCCTCTAATGGTTAGAAACCTTCTTCTAATTTCCAGCCTAAATTTGTTCATGGACAGTTTATATGCATTCGTTCTTGTGCTAACATTGCCATTTAACTTAAATAGCTCTTATCCCTCCCTGGTGTGTACCTACATGATTTATTTATAAAGAGCACTCATATCCCTCATAAACTAGACTCCTCTCATAAAATAGGTCTTCCATTCCTCTGATCATCCTATTAGTTCTTCTCTGCACCTCTTCTGCTGCCATGGACCTTCCATATGTTACATGACTCACAAATGCATGACTAATCACACAACTTTACTGAATAGCTCTGAAGCATCTTATGCCATTTCCGAAGATCTTTTCATAAGATACAAAAGGATGTTTGGATGTCATAACAATGCAAACTACAATGGTGTTAAATATATAAAAAAAGGTTTGTAATGTATAAGGGG
Source organism: Mauremys mutica (assembly GCF_020497125.1). Lineage (NCBI taxonomy): Eukaryota > Metazoa > Chordata > Testudines > Geoemydidae > Mauremys > Mauremys mutica. The sequence continues at coordinate 180,144,195 of NC_059074.1, read as the reverse complement.
GGTCACACTCAGAGGCGTCCTATGTGAAAGGGGTCACCAGTACAAAAGTTTGAGAATCACTGGCATAGACAATCACTAGAGCTATGGAAGGGGTTCCACCATCACTGTAGTTAATCCATCACCCCAAGAAGCAATAGCTAGGTCGACAAAAGAATGCTTCCATCAACCTAGCACTGTCTACTCTGGGGGTTAGGTTGGCTTAACTATGTCACTTAGGGGTGTGGATTTTTCACACTCCTGCGTGATGTAGCTGGGTCAACTTAACTTTTCAGTGTAGGCCAGCCTCAGGGCTCTTAGAATATCTTCAGACATAATAATTATTCTAGGCAAAATATTGTTCTCCATTATTACTAGGTCCTGAATCTGATTGATTCCAAAGTTATGCAAGTCTTTCTCTTATATAGGTCAAGGATGTAATCACACATTTCACCAAAGGCAAATAAACAAGCAGCGAGGTAGTTGCCTGACTTCCACCATAGCACATAGCAGGCTAGCTTTGAGAGGTTTCCTTACTTGTTTCTATCATATTCACTATCACATGGTCAGGAAGTGTAAGCACACTCTGTAAACAAAGTGTCAGCTTCTGGCCAAGTATTGTGCACATGTGGCTGCTAAGAGAACCCCTGTCCAGTGGGTAAAACAAGGGGTGAAGGGTTCCAGGTCCCAATCCTAACTGCTCCCCAGCCTATGCTCATAGAAAGTGACTATACAGGTCTTATCTGATCAGACCCATCTTTAGAGTTAGGGTAATGGTCTGCACATTTAGCTACATTCATCTACAGACCCAGCGATGACATAATATGGTAATCATAATCCTAGTGAGAATAACCTGTGTATTGGGCTGTGCATGAGGCTACTATGGACCAGAATTCAGGCATGAATTAGCGTTCCTTTTGCAACATAGGTGAACATACATTGGAGGGTGATTTGACTCATTTCTGTATCAAGGCAGAGTTTGTCCCAGTGATTGCACTCTCCGTAACACATTTCTTGCACACTTACACAGATGAGAATGTTTAAAAAGTGTTGGAAGACCTTCTTAATGCTTTGATCATTTCACAAAATCTGACACATGAGCTCCTTATTGCCAACTGTGATGGAAATTGACACAAGCACTCAGGGATTTTTTTTTTTATTTTACAAAAGACTGAAATTATTCCTCAGGTCCCAATGAAAATGAGTTTGGTGGCTTCATCCTGACAGGGGCTATCAAACCGTACTGTTTGGTATTGATTTACCTTAATATATGCACTTTGGGTCTGATTTTCAGAAGCACTGAGCTCCTGCAGCTCCCATTGGAGGCAATGGGAGTTGTGGGTGATGAGCACCTATGGAACTCAAGCCAATTCTTTTTCAGCGTTTGCAGTTACAAAAAAATGAACTGATTTATAGAATACTTAAAAATAGCTAATGTGAATTTCCAGGCATTCTTTATATATTCAGGATATGCACAAAGCCTTTCTATTGTATATAAACAAGATTATCAGCAAAAACTAATATACAGAGATAAGATTATCAGACTAAATATCCCTCCAGATCCCAGATTATGTATTCTGATAAATGTTCAGAAGCATTAAGAGGGATCTACACATGAACCGATTTGTGAATACATCTGCAAGGGCCTCAGGACTTGAGCTTGCTTCCCCCTCAGCTCCAACTTGATGATCTTCTGGGCACGCTGCCAAATCAGTTTATCAGATAGCCTTGATCTTTCCCCCCAAGCCCTGTGTTTTCTGTGGTGGTTAAAGGGTCTGTTTTGCTGCTTTGATTTATTGGCGCTATCAGTTCATTCATTTTTTTTTTTTTTTTGCTGCTAGGTGGTCAACATTTGTGATTGTAAGGCTAATTAATTGTCACGGCTCCTAAAGCTTTTTGTATGGGCTTTTTATTATTTAAATCTAAATAAATAAATAAATAAAATGAATCAATCAGCTTATGTTAGTGGAAAGAGCAGAATGGCTCTCCCAGGACAGGTGGAAAATATGCCAGGAGAAAAGAACTGGATCACAGACTTAGAACAAAAAAAAATAGAACAATAGAAAAAAAGCCTGCTACCAATGATAAGGGCAGCTTATGGACTTCAGCCTCACTTTTACACCTAGGACTAGATCCACAAAGGGACTTAGGTGTCTAACTGCCACTTTAGAGACCTATCCTCAATATTAAATCACCACTGAGATCCTCAAAACCCCCTTTCAGCTGCCACCTAGAGGTGCCTAAAATGTTTACACTGAAGTCCCAAATGCACCCAAGTTTCCACCAGTGAACATGTACAAAGCTACCTAAGTCTTGATGCCACCAAGCTTTTTGGCACTAGCTCATGCCTGAGCCCTAGCAGGATTCTCAGACTAGACATTCCCTCTCCCTCCCATCCTGCAGTGCCTGCTCCAGTGAGCACCTATAAAAAGGACAGCCAGCAGCAACAAGGACCTGGAATGTTTGGGCATTTCTGCATCCCCCAAGAGCCTTGTGGTTATGGCACTCACTAAGGCTGTGGAAGACTTGTTTTCAGATCCCCACTCTACCTGAGTTGGATTAGGGACATGAGCCTGGGTCTCTCACAGCCTTAGTGAGTGCCCAACCACCATACTATCAGGTATTCTGAAACAGGAACTTTCCAGTTGGGTCAGAATGATAACGAGTCTATAGCCTGTTGGGTAGGGCACTCACCAAGTTCATGTCCCTGCTCAAATAAATAATTAATTGTTCGTTCAGAATAGAATAGCTTCAACAGGAGACTTTGTGACGTCCCCACCATAGCATATCCTATAGGCTGACGATCAGGGCACTTATTTCTTAGATAGAAGACCCACGTTCAAGCTTCTGCTGCACATCTAGTCTGGTTCTTAACTACTACTCAGGCATGGCTAAGACATCTTCTTCACAGTGCACATGTGGCTAGCTCAAATGCTTTTGACTAGCTCCCATGAATCTCTTGTCTTACACACTTAACTCTCCCCAGACATTATATAGGGAGCCTAGATTCTTGATTTCACTGAGCAACAGGATTGCAACACCTAAGTCCCTATGTGGATCTAGCCTCTAGTGTCTCCATATTGGTGTCTGTGAGTCCAGAGAAAGTAACCCACCAAACCCTGCAAGTTCCTTGAGAACATTAATTAATTCTCCTTTACATGCAGACATTGGGCTTATCAACACGGTGCAACAGTACACACTATGGGGGTGTGATTTCTAAAGCCACTAAAGTGTCATGCATTAATTGGTCCATGTAAACCATGCTGGAGTGCATTAAAGGTTCTCCAGTACACTTTAACATGGTCCAGAGAGCGTTAAAGAACTGTTACTGTGCACCACCAGGGTCTGAACAGATCAATTAATTCACAACACATTGGTGCATTTAAGAAATCACACCACAGTGGAGCACATTGCCCTTCTGTGTGAACAAGCCCATTTTTTGCACTAACTCAACCCTTTCAAGAAACAATGAGTAATGCAGGTTATAAAAGTTTTAAAGTGAGAGACACAGAAAGACCTATTTTAACATGATGCTCATAGTGCTTTTATCCATGGGTCTAGCTCAACTCATAGCATGGGTAGCAGGGGTGGATCCAGGCACCAGCGCAGCAAGCACATACCTGGGGTGGCAAGCCGCGGGGGGCGGCGTGCCGGCCGGTGTGTGGGTGGCAGTCAGGCAGCGTTTGGCGGTGTTTCTGCGGGAGGTCCGCCGGTCATGTGGCTTTGGCGGCAATTTGGCGGCGGGTACCTCGAAGGCGCGGGAACGGCAGATCACCCGCAGAAATGCCGCCGAATCTGCCGTGCTTGGGGCGGCAAAAAACATAGAGCCGCCCCTGATGGATAGTACCATTAAAGGCTGTGGGAGTTTTTGCACTGTGAACCACTACTCAGTGTGAGTAAGGGTATGACAATCTGATCCCATAATATTTGTATCTAGAAAATTCTGCAGGTCATATTCAGACCCTGATCATTCCTCCCCTGGCCCACTCCCATCTCACTTCCTCCCCAAACACAGGGCCTTTCTTGGAGTTCAGGAAGGGGGCTAGTGGTAATGCAGGGGAAGTAACTGCCCTTCCTTATAGGGAATGGGTGGTTCAGAGGCCATGAACTGGCCCTGATCGTGTAACACAGGGATGGATTGTGGTATGACTATCAAAGAAATTCACAAAAATTGTTCATCTGGAACATGAGTTTGTGAATCAGCCAATTTGTTCCAGGTTTTAAAAATGCTTTTCTGCCTGAAGGAAAGACTTGAACCTTTCTGCATCTCAGCCTTGGTCTATTCCTAATAGGGAAACTCATCCTATTAGAATAATATGTGAGTCCCAGTTTTTCATTTTATAAATGGTAATTACTGTTGATTAAACTCATACAATTTATTTGAATTGTTTGCTATAATATTAGGTTCTTTTTCTGTTGATTTATTGTTTCTACTGATTTCTGGTGTCCTAAGGATACTTTTGGAAATGATATTTAGGGCTATATTAAAATATTTTAATGAATAAAAAACCTGAAGTACTTGATGATGACCACCAGCAATTTTTAGAGGAATAAATTGTTTTGGGTTTGGTTTTTTTTTTTAAGAAAGGTAGAGCAAGCATTGCAATTATTTCTGTAAGAGCTTAGAACAAAGCTATTGGTGAGCAAGGCTTTGTTCTCTGTTTGGTTTTCAAACTCCCCAATCTTGTGAGACAAAGAAAATTTTAAATTACTTTAAATTAAATGCAGTGGCTTCTGTTTAATTGTTACATTGAATCAGGGAAGATGGATTAACAGTCATTCAATAAAGGGCTATGACCATGCTCCTGTCAGTGCAGTGTATTTTCTGATTCCTTATCAGATGGCACTCCCAGTGCTTCTGTTGCAAACTATCAAAGTTAGAAAAGGTATATTTTAAATGGACAGGTCTTAAACATACTGCTGTCCCTTGGCCCTTCTCTTGCCAGTGTAGTGAATCCCATTCTTAAACTTCCTTTGGAGAAGAAGTACATGCTTTTTTTCCGTATAAATCAAAAGAGTTAAAGTCCAGATAATAGATAGTGCAATAGCTATTTTACTGCCTGGTGCTTTTCAAAAGGTCCCCCTCCAGCACTGTTCTGCTGTTGCTGAAATCCATCATTCATCGTCCATTCTGAATGGTGGAGTAAATCAGGTCACCGAGATAACGATACTCCCAACAGTGGACCACCAGGGTGTGCTTAAAGAAGAGACAATATATTCCTTCTAGTTTTACATATACTGCATAAATATTTGCCATGGTTCTACCTACCTGCATGTTATTTGGCACCACTGACTCCAGAAAACCTTGTTTAGGTTATGCCAGTTACATTACGGAGTTTGCATTGGTGGTTAGACTTCAAAGCCACAAAGTTCCAGTGAATGTTTGCTGTTCTCAAATGCTTCATCCTATTGTCTACTAGTATTCCAAGGTGAATACGAACACCTCCACTATGATGGTGCCCAAAGGGATCAAGTAGAAATAAAGAAAGCCACTGTTTCCTTCACCTCAATACAACTTTTACATTGTCTGAAGAAAGACTGATAGTTTTGGTTGTTCTTACTTAGGAGAGCAAGAGATCCAACTAAAATACAATTTTCTTTAAATAGTTAATGTTATAAAACTTGATAGATTATAAGAGGGGTAGCTGTGTTAGTCTGGAACTCTAAAAAGCAACAAAGAATCCTGTTGCACCTTATAGACTGACAGACATATTGGAGCATAAGCTTTTGTGGGTGAATACCTACTTCGTCAGATGCATGCGTATTCACCCACAAAAGCTTATGCTCCAATATGTCTGATAGTCTATAAGGTGCCACAGGATTCTTTGTTGCTTTTGATAGATTATGATTTTCACTCACTCAATCCCACCTATTAATGTATTGTTTTCTTAACAGTCATACACATTTGATTCTCTTAAAGCATGGACAACTCAAGAAGCTTAATAGAGTGTTTTATTTTTTGTTGCAAAGATATACAGCCCGGAAAGAAACAGACTTATCCGTAAAGGGTCAAATCAATAATACATTTTCTGTACATTTATCAGATTATTACTGAGAACACTAACTTAGTGCACATTATATCTTAATTACTCTTGTCTCTGTCCCTAAAGAGACCCATTAACATAAGTGAGCTTTAGATGGCCTATTAATACACAGCCTGGCATGGCTTATTGCAATTTGGGTATCTTGCTTGACAAAAATTCCCCTCCTCCTTTCACACAGGTTGCCTCTTTCATCTTTGCTCCTTGTGAACTAACCCCACATCTATTTAACATGTCTGCAATGAGGTTTATACACTTTTACGTTGTATGCATTTAAAAAAAACACACACTAAATTAAAATAGAGGAATTAAAACAACAAAAATCCCTTCTTTCTTCACCATTTAAGGCCCAGATGATACAAACTGTTCCTGTTTTTCTTGAAATTTCAATAGGGCCTGTGATATTGGGTGCAACTCACCATGCTAGCACCTCCTGCTGGTCCTCTTACAGATCAGCACCACAAGTCAGTATGCAGACTCTGGTGGTGTCCCACCTACCATCACTTCTGCTCCTGGACCCATGTTTCTCCCCACAGTCCCAGCATCTTTTCCGCTCTTATCTCAGGGCCTCAGCATACCAGTCTTAGCAGTCAGCTAGGGACTTGCTTTCAGTCCCCTAATCCTGGCCAGCACGTCTCTGTCCAAGGTGCTAGTGTCCTTCCTCCTCAAGCTCCAGGGAGCAACTGAAGCTGCTCTGCCCTGTAGTCCTTCTTATATGGGCCTGCCCATCCCTGATTGGCTGCTTATCTCATCCCTTTCTTGGGCTCTCTAATTGGCTGCCTCCTGCACAGGCTCCCTAGGGCTCTATTAATCCCTTAATGGTCAGTGTGGGGCAGACACCCCATCACAGGACCGCACACAGACACCTCATCCTTCCCTTCTCCTTTATCATTTACTTCTCCTATCCCCTTCCTAAGGTTATCATATTCTCCTGTTCTTTTCATCTCAAAATGAGTTCGGTGAAACAAGTCATGTAATGTTACTCCTGCGCATATATTTTTGCAGGATGTTATCCCTATGACTTACAAATGCTTCAGATAATGTGACCTACACAGAAATAGCTCTATAGGCATGACAGACAATACATTAGAATAATGATACTATTATTAATAATGGGAACAGGGGTGTTTTTTATTTTTTGGGGTTGTTATCTCAGAGATAAACTCCCAGCTGTGAACACTATGAACTGACACACAGCTGTGACACTTGACTTTTAACATTGACCGTCTCCATCTGTACTCTCATGAAAGACAGGTGTTCTCCCTGAGGAGCTGTGGGCAGTTGGCTGTGGTTTCACATAATTCTGAATTATCACTGTTAAAATTAAACAGTTAACACATAGCACAAACTACCTGCAGCTCCATTAAAATAAGAAGGAAGCATCCCTTCTGGACAACATCTATATTGCAAGTGTTTTCTGTAGCAGAGCTTGCAAGCTGAAATGCATATAGCTGAAAAGTCAGGGGTGAGGGAACAAAACAAAAAACCTAATCATATCTGACAATGTTTTCTGTATTGAAAAGGATATGCTTAATAGAAAGCCGAGAAGCATAAGATATAATCCATTTCTGGTGTGTAGTATCACCTAATATTTTAATATGTGAACTTGCTTTCATTTGAATAGATTTCCAGATTCTCTGGAAGCTAACCATCGGGCCTATTTACTGAATGGTAGTAAAATATATGAAATTCATATTTATAATGAGAACCAACTTCTGAATTTTCCAGTTGTGAATGGAAGCAGTATAATTGACAGGAGCAAATTAAAAAGCAAATGTAGCATTGAATGAATTTGATATCTTGGCTCTGCTATATGATGATATCTCTGCTACTTTTGCACAATTATTCTCCACTGACTAAAGACTCAATAAAATACTCTTTGAAAATATTCTGTATGGGGGAGTTAACTGCATCTCCTCCAGTTCAGAAAGGCACACTAGCCACTAATAATAGTACATATCAATATACCCATATGAATGTGTGGGGATCTAGCAGATCCTGGCCAGATCCCTTTTACTCCATTATAAATAGCCATTATTCTGTCTTAATATTGTTATTACCAAAGCACTTATATCAGCGATGCATGGTGTGTACACAGTGTAAGGTATAATACCTGCTCCAAAGACTGTAAATAAATAAGAAAGACAAAGAGTGGGAGAAAGGAAGGAATATTGTCATGGGTGGCTGTACCTTCCCAAATAGTCAGGTGTGGCCTGCTCACATTCTGCCCCCAAACTCCCTTCTGCTTCCTGCTCTGGCCCAGTCTTCCCAGTTCCCCTGTGCAGTGGCCCCAGCTCAAGCTGGGGCTAGCACTGGGGACTGTGTGCTGCCCACCCCCCTGGTGCTCCGGGACTGGGGAGACTGAGGCCATGCCACCTGCCCACCCAGGACTCTGGGGCTGGATGGGGCCTGGGCCACTCGGGGATTGGGGACACTAGCCTGGGGTGGGGGACAGTGGCCACGGTGGGGGGCTCCCCCAGCTGGCGATCCACATGCCATCCATGAATATCATTCTCATTTTTCAAATGGAGAACAGCGCAAGGTCACACAACCGTCTGTGACTCAGCCAGTAATTAAACCTAGCTTTCCCAAGTCCTACTCCAACCACAAGATCTTTCTTCACTTATAGCTGAATATTTTATGCTCAAAATGTTATTCCAAGATCCTCCTTTTGTAATGATAGCATGTTAGCATAAATTTGTTGGTTTGAGCATATAATACCCCCATGTCCAGCCACATCTCTTTTTGAGTTCTAACATTTCAAGTGTGGAGGCCAAGCAGATGTGAGGACATGCACAATGAAGTTCATCCGGCATAAAACTGGAGTAACAGTGCAGAATCAGGCCCTTAATCTAAATAATCAACCTAGAAGAACATAAAATATGTAGCCCAGCTGTTTTTACTTTCTAATCAGGGGTTCTGGTATAATGAAAGCTCATCCAAAATTACACTTCTTCATTCATGTGATACTTCTGGCTAGAAAAGGAAAAAAGCAAATAATGGAAAAAGAAGATCAACTTAATCCATTTCAGCTTAACTCCTCAGGAGCTATGATGAACTCTGGAGTAAGTGATACTAAGCTGAAATCCATGAAATTTTTGTCTCCCTGAAAAACCTCTTCTTAATAGCAAGTATTTGTTGAAGCTTGCACTGTCCTATCAAAGCTGGTGATTAGCTAATTAAATACATTCCTAGTGCCAGCTGAGTTTGGCATCTGTTTCTATATATTTGTAGGATCAATAATACTAATAATTAATCACCTTTCATCTGAAACATCACAATGTGTCTATTGGCCATCCTGATGTGAATGGGTTTGCATGGGATTCAGAATTTAGCAATGTCTGTATATAAGAATCACTTCAAGGGTAAAGTCCAGGGGTACAAACACACAACAAATTACACTGTTGGTATTAATGGTTATCAAGCAGATGCTAGTCTGGGTTATACACTGGAAAGGGAGGCTCATTTACCTGTGCTGCATTCACAATTTTGGTTTTCATTAAACTGAGGAATGACAGTTATTGGGGCTGCTCATTTTGGGGGCTCAGGAAGGAGGAGGCCTTAATGAAGTTGTGGTCCCCATGAATTATACACCTAAGGTCAGAAATGGGACATCTTTTCTCTTCACGTTACCAAAATAATGATGCATTGTATCACCCAGGATGCTTGGGGAGTGAGGAGCAGAAAGGAAGACAGAGAGAGGCAATTATTGGTCTGTTATCAGCATGTAGTTAGTTTTTGTCCTTACACTCCCTTCTAAAATTCCAGATTGTTTATTACCTTGAAAAATAAAAATCACTTTCTAAAAAAATTGGGTGTGTTTTCAGTTGGGAAGCAAAATGATTTTGTAGCTAATGCCCTAAAAATAACCAGACTGGTATTCAGGTGGTACCGAGCAATGTGCCAGACTATCAATTTCCTTACAAAGCCCATCATTTTTTTAAAATGTCTTGTCAGTTAAAAGAAAATTATTTAAATCAGTTTATCTGTTTTTGTCTTCAAATCTAGCAAAAACAAAGCAAAAGGTTATTGAGGTTAATGTCAAGCAAGATATATTTAATTTTCAAGAACAAAGTATAATGAAGCCACCACTAAAGATCATTCTTTCTTAAAGCCAGCTCTGCTAATCAGTCTATATTTGTTGGTCTCTTGGGTGGCTGATTAAAATGGGTTCACTTTAAGAGTTTGGCAGGCTAGTCTCCCCTCAATGCCTATCCCAGCAGCGCCTCTCCCCACCCCATGCAGAATGTTTCATTGCGGAGCACAGCTTTTGCTTGGCCCATTCCCTAGCCCTCTTCACCCACCAGCTCCCAAAGTGCCAGTAAGTGAACACTCAGTTCCTGCTTACTTCTGCACACCAAGGCCCAAGGTAAACTACCAAGAGAGGTAACTCCCCCTCATTCCACTGCATGGGCATATAATCCAAGTCACAATCTAACTCATAGTTATTACCATAAATGACTAAGGACCAGATTCTGATACCATTACTCACACTGCAAAGCACCTCACTGCATGAGTAGTCCCATTGAAGTCAGCAAGACTGTCCATGGAGGAAGATGCTACTCAGCATGAACATGGGTATCAGAATATTGTGTACACACACATACACACAAATAAGGGGTCTGTTTCTGATTTTTCTGATACCAGTGAACAGGAACAACTCTGTTGAAGTCAATGGAATTATGCCAGTGTAAGTAAAAGCAGAATGAGACCCAAGGGGTTATAAATAATCTAAAATGAGCTCTAAGGCTAAATGAACAGAATACTGCATAAAAGACCTTGGGAAAATATTTTTTAGACTCTTGCAGATCTGCCTATCAAGTGGCTTCCTCCGTAGAGGCACCAGTTGAGCTGTCTGTTTTACAATAGGTCAAATCTGTCTCTAAAGGCCAGTTCTGACAGGCTGGCTGCTAATGCCAAGCCAAGAAATGGAAATCTGCAGGGCTTTCTCTTGCAGACTGATGACCTTTCTGAAACCTAATACAAAATTGGTGGGGGTGTTTGGGGATCACCCAAACTAACAAATGTACAGCTTACCAGTTGCTTTGTACAGTAACTGTATATTGTTTGCAAAGAATTGTTTCCGCTGATAGGGAGCATGAAGAATGTGGTGAAAAAAATAAACAGAAAAATAAGTTAAACTGACACCCATAAAAAATAAAAACAGTTAGTGAAGCTGTTACTAAATCATCTACCACAAACAAAAGGAACAGAAAGGGAAAAAAAAAACCTGAAATGCATTTGAATTTTATCACAGCCTTCAAATGAAATGTTAGATGAGGTGAAGAGCTCATCTTTTTCTCAACTTGTTAATGTGCTGTTATAGTCACCACTACATCTCTCCTTGTTGAGATCAGGGGAAAAAGAGAAGCAAACTCAGGGCATGTCTACTCCTGCAGAGTTACAGCGCCGGGAGTTACATCACCGCCCAGAGAGCATTGAAGGGAAACTGCTGTTGTGTGTTCACACTGCCAGCTGCCTGCGCAAGAGCATATTCACACTTGCGGCACTTGCAGCAGTATTCGGAGTGGTGCACTATAGGCAGCTATCCCACAGAGCACCTCTTCTGCCGCTAAGAGTTATGGGAAGGCGGAAGGGGTCACGGGACATCCTGGGTCCTGTCCCAACCCAGCAATCTCTGTGCTTCCCTCTGCATTTGGCCCCATCTTTCAATAGTTTGTGTACTGTGTGCCCTGCCTCTTCGGGCCAGGGAAACTAGGCAGATGAGAGGGGAGAGAAGGAGGACAGAGAGAGGCTGCTGCTAGAGGGTCCCTGGGTCAGGACCCTGAGTAGTGGGTGGGCCTGGGTCCCCTTCTTCCCCACTTACATTGCCCTGGTCACCGAGGAGAGCAGTCGAGACAGACCATGACGTGCTCCTGAGACAAGAGGCTAGACTCTAAGGTTGTGGTTAGCCACTGAGGCAGGGGCAAACAGAAGGACTGCTGGGGGTGAAAAGGAGATGAGACCAGAGTAGTGTGCACTGCCAGAAGGCAATGTCCTGAAGCTCATGAAGACTGTCCTGAAGAGGACACCAGTGAATGGGGAGCAATGCAGGTCCCAGGGCAGCAGAACAGAGACAATGGGTGAGCTACCATACGGCGAGATGCCCTTGAGCGGTCAAGAGCTAATTCCCAGAGTGACCGGCAGGGGGCGTCAGTGGTGGTGAGTTGAACCCCGTCACAGGGCCTGATAATCATTCCTGTCCCCACACTTTCCACAGAATGTGATCATTATGGAAGATATCTCGCTGTTGAGGGTGAGCAGGGAATCAAGGGAGGGTCTTCTCCAAGACTGCAGCTTCCGCTCTGGCCTCTATATGGCTCATCTGTGTGCAGCAATGGTTCCCCCCTCTTCTACCCCATGACAGCACAGTGGTGCGGGAAAGTTACCGTTAATAGGACCAGGGGTGGCTCTAGACAGTATGCCGTGGGAGGCGCTCTGCCAGTCGCCGGTCCCGCGGCTCCAGTGGACCTCCCACAGGCGTGCCTGCGGAGGGTCCACTGGTCCCGTGGCTCCACCGAAGCTGCGCGGGACCAGCAGACCGTCCGCAGGCACACCTGCGGGAGGTCCACCGGAGCCGCCTGCCGCCCTCCCGGCGACCATCAGAGCGCCCCCCATGGCATGCTGCCCCAAGCACGCGCTTGGCGTGCTGGGGTCTGGAGCCGCCCCTGAATAGGACAAGAAACAAAGCAGCTCTACCGAAGAACCTGCAGCAGTGGATTGCCGAGTATCTCCAAGAGAGTTTCCTGGAGATCTCTAAGGGAGATTTCTGTGAAGTGAGGGAGTCAATCTACAGCCTGTTCTGCCGCTCAGACTAGGCATGCAATGGGAGACAAGCCTGATTTCTTTAATTCTTCTGCCCCCAAAAATTCTTTGGCAATTTCAAAAATCAAATCCACTTACCTGAGGCCTCCTCTCCTGTTTGCCCTTCTCCAACATCCGATAGCTGTGACTGGCTAGCCTCCTAGCCAGAAAAGAGCTCCTGACTGCATGCAACTCTGACCTCCGAGTCATCCTCTGCTTCTGGGTCCCCCTCTTCCTCCACATCCTCTGCCAAGATTTCCTCCTTCTGGCTTGGTCCACTCTCTACTGGCATGCAAGCCACTGAAGTATCCACAGTGTCTGTATAGAGCAGAGCTGCCAATCTTGCTCTGCGCCTTTTGTGATTCCCTATTCCCATCTCCTCCGTGGCCTCGGGTGGTCCCAGAGAAACCAGGATCTCGCCCTCCTTCCATTCCTGTCTATGACCAGGGCAGGGGGACTAGACCCTCTCCTCATTGCACCCCTAGCCTGGACCCCAAAACAGGGAAAAAGAGAGGATCAGCCTTAGGAAAGCTGCCTTCCTATGATGCCTATGGCCCTTAATTACTTTGGCCAGTCTTGGGCCTGGACATCCTTCCTGGGGTGATCCTCCTCCTCCTCCACCACCTCCTTCTGCCCCTTTGGCTGCTTTCCCCCCCCCACACACACACACCGCACAGTGAGGGTTGACAGGAGGCAAGCCGCTGCGATCGTCATTGGGACTTGGGGCACTGGATTCCCTGCCCAAGCCCAGGCTGCACACTGCGCTCTAACTGACCTAAGTGGGCCTGCTGGCACACTTTAGGAACCTACAGCAAGTTAATGTAGCCCATCTGGGTCCACATGGGGTAGTTAGAGCACAACATGCAGCCTGTAGCTTGCCCAGTGAATCCAGCAGCCCCCAACCATTCAAAATCACTAGGGCTTGCTTTCTATCAGACTCTCTCTGTGCATGTGACACAGGGCAGTGAAGAAGAATGCCCCCTGCAGCTTGTCAGACCTGAGCAATAATGGATCAGTCACTCTCTCTCTCTCTCACACACACACAGACATACACACACACACACTTTATATATCGACATGTATACAGATGGGGGGTGCACGTGCAAAATTAGATTTAATAATTTAGTAATTTCATAATTACATATAAAAAGCAGGAGATTATGGAAAATCAGAGAAGAAATGCATCTCTGGTAGAAGTGAATTTCACTTTTTGTGCTTATATCCAAATGCTATTGTATAAGAAAGCAAATAAACCTGGAGAATGTCAGCAATTTATTTAAAAGTATGAATGTAAAAACACAAATAATCCATTACAAACAAAAGTCTCTAAACTGATAGTTAAAGATGAAGGAAACCTGAAAACTTTCTCCAAGAGTTATAAAAGTCTTGTTGTTAAGAAATACTGCAGATAAAATTTAAATGAACTAAATATTACAGTCTGATAATCACTTGTAATCTGTGTTGAGCAAGTATTTGAAATTTTCAGTTTCGGGTCTGCTGAATATATCAAATATTTGAGATTATTGATAACATAAGAAAAACCTTAGTCAGGAATGGGCAAAAAAAAGTTCTGATAATTCCCAGTCATTTACAACCTTTTTGCTTCTGTTCATGTAAGATCCTTTTATGTGGCAAATGTATTTGTCAATTCACTATGTTTTTTTAATCTGTCCTTTGCACTCTATGCAGCATAATAAAACAGCTAAGAAGTTTCCTAGGAAACTAGCACCAGTCCTACTACATAAATCATCAAATTGGGCAAGTCCTATCTTCTATGTCTTGGCTTTCTAGTTATAGAGATGTGGATAAAATATTCACCTTCTCTTTAAGTATGATGAGCAATATCCCTGATCCCTAGATTGCTCAGCTCAGTTACTATTTTTGATTGAACAATGCTGGTGTCACGATGGTGAGCAGAGGGACATTGGAGAATGTACAGTGTTTTTGTTAGGGCTGGGCAAAAAGCAAGAAATGTTTTCTTATTAGAAAATGGAGTTCTACATAAATTTTCTGCAGGGAAAAGACTGATTCTGGTGTAATTTTATTTTAGGGAAATCTAAACAAAACATTTCATTTCAGGTCAGTTCTAATCTTTGTGTCTGAGTCACCATGGTGTCTTATGGGAGTTGTAGTTCTGGGTCTCTCATTTTCCCTCATGGGCACTGCTCCTCAGCTGGACTACATGTCCCATAAGTCACCACAGCAGATCAGCCACAAAGACAGACTGATGCATTATGGGAGACGTCCTACAACTGAGGAGTTCAGGGTGTCACCAAACTCTTGCACTGAAGTCAACCATGAGGATAAGCTTGTCTTCCTTGGCAGTGGCAGTCAGAATTCCATCAAGAGCACAGTAAAACTGCTCCTTGTTGTCTTCATTGTCATCAAGTGTAGGAGTGCATGCACATCAGTATGTGATGGCACATGCTATCAGACTGTGGCATACTGGTTGTTACTAAGCTTAAAATGAAGAGTTGTAAGACATTCATTAATACCCATAGGGAGTTCTAAAACTTGGCTAGCAATCTTGTTCTTGATGGCAAAACCAACCCTATGAATATACCTCTCTTCAGGCGACAACCTGAACTCTGGAGAGGCACCACTGGGAAAGAAGGGGTGGGGAAAGTCAACTCTAAAGGCATTCTTCTCCTCAGCAAATGTGTGAGGCATGATTTGCTTATCACAAATACCTTCTTTATACAGAGGAACAAGTATAAGACTACTTGGAGACATTTACGTTCTGACCACTGGCATCTTCTTGATTATGTCATCATCAGAGCCCATGATCATACTGATGTCCTTATTACATGAGCCATGAGAGGTATGGATGACTGCTGGACAGACCATTGTTTAGTCAGATCAATCATGAACATGAGGCTTGCTCCACAACACTGTAAACTGAAAGGAATGTGGAAGAAATTTAACATCAACATGCTTCAAAATCATGCTAGTAGTCAGACTCTTCAGCAACACCTCCTTGAGATGCTCTCTGATCTACCTGACAACATCAGTGACATCCAAACACATTGGAAGGAGCTCAAAACCATTATTGACAAAGTGTGTACTGAATTGATGGATATTCCACTCACCACCATCAGGACTTGTTTGATGAGAATGAGGAAATCCTAGAAGAGAAGTGCATTTTGCACCTGGCAAAATGAATCCTCTAACAAGCAAAACAAGACACTAATCATCTGGAGATACAGAGCTTTGCTGATCAACATGACATGAGAAACTTTTTTTAAGCAACTAAAGACATCTATGGACCAAGTTCAAGCAACATAACTCCTCTACGATCTCAGGAGAGCTCCACTCTTAAGGACAAGGTAGCCGTCAAGCAACATTGGAAGGAGCACTTTGAGACCGTATTGAACTGTGAACCTGAAGTCTCAGCTGCCTCCGTTGAGTCCTTCCTTCAGCATCCAGTAATAGAATCTCTTGCTGACTCCCCATCTTCTGAAGAAGTTTGATGTGCCACCACTCAGACTAGAAACACCAAGGCACCAGGTCCAGCTGCCATCTCCATGGAGCTCTTCAAAGCTGGTGGAATAGCACTCATACAAAAACTTCAACTTTTTGTTAGAATTTAGGTTAATGAGGGAATTCCACCTGACCTAAAGAATGCCAATATTGTAACCATTTTTCCAAAAGGGGACACGTCTATGTGTGGGAATTACTAAGGCATTGCCCTCCTCTCTGTTGCCAGGAAGATCCTAGCTCATATCCTTTTGAACTGTCTCTGCCCTCTTGATGAAGACATCCTTCTGGAATTCCAGTGTGGTTTCAGACCATCTTGGGGCACTGCCAACATGATTTTTGTCATGCGAAAGATCCAAGAGAAGTGCAGAGAACAATATCAGCCATTGTTTATGGCATTTATTGACCTAAGACATTTGATTACATCAATGTGAAGCGTTATTGAAGGTACTGTCTAGGTTCAGTTGTTAATTGAAATACATTGGTGTTCTCAGGTTACTTCATGATTGGATGACCACCACTGTCCTCTGTAATGGGTTGGAGATGGACCCATTCCCAATCTGTACTGGTGTCAAGCAGGGCTGTGTTATTGCCCCAACACTATCTTGCATGATCTTGATTTTTATTTGTAACTGCCTTTCTTCTGGGATTGGATATCTCATGGACGGCCAACTCGTCAATCTACAGAGTCTTCATTCTAAAACTAATGTCACCAGGACTGTTATTACCGACCTTCAGTATGCTGATGACTGTTACCCTTGCATACACAGTGGCTGACTTGCAATCCACTCCAGATCTTTTCTCAAGCTACTATCATAGCCTGGGACTTTCCCTCAACATTGAGAAGACTAAGGTGCTCCACCAGCCTGCCTAAGCACAAGTTGCTCCCCTTGTCAGACAAATTGTCATCAGTGGTGAACCTTGGAAAATGTTGAGCATTTCGCTTATGTTGGTATCCACTTCTCCCAGCCAATCTTGATCTTGAGGTCATACATGAGATCCTTTGTACCAGAGCATCCTTCATAAAGTTGTTTCATGGTGTCTTTATTGACAGATCTTCAGATGGAAACTAAGATTCTGGTCTTAAATGCTGGAGTCATCCCCTGTCTTTATGGGTGTGAGACATGGGTAACAGACATGGGTGACATACCGAAGCCATCTTTAAGCATCTGGAGTGAAACCAACAGTGCTGCCTTAGGAAGATTCTCCATATTAGATGGGAAAATCTTCGCACCAATGCCGGCGCTTTCTCTGCAGCTAACATCACCAGTATTGAGGCAAAGATTATGAAACATCAACTTTGCTGGGCTGTGCATTGTATGTGGATACTCATCTTCCAAAGCAATTCTTCTTTTCTCAACTTAGTCACGGTAAGAGGACGCATGGAGGACAGAGGAAATAATACAAGGACACCCTGAAAGTATATTTTAAGATGGGAGGCACTGACCCCATGAATTGGGAAGAGCTGGCTGGCAATACACTGCAATGGCATAATATCATACATCAAAGCTCAGACCATTTTGAAGAGAGTCACCTTGTTCAAGAGGCTGACAAATGGCCAGCAGTTGTTCTCTCTTCATGCAACCACTTGTCACATAGGTGGAAAAACCTGTAGATCATGGATTGGACTCCTCCGCCATCAATGACTTTCCCCCGGCAGACATCATCCTTGTATCAAGGGATAGTAGACAATGATGCCAATTGAGAAGCGGGAATCATAAAGGATAATGGAGGCATGAGGAATCTGGTAACTATGACTTTCCTGAAAAAACTTGGCAGCTCAGGCTGATGCAGAGATTAATGTCAACATGACTCAAAAATAAACATTTTGATTTGACAATGTCAAAACAGTTTGTTTTGATCTAAAATATTGAAATTTTTCAGAAATTTTCATTCTGCAAAGAGTTTTGATGTTTTGACTTTTGTCCCATATTGAGACAAAAATCAAAATGTTGAAATAGTGGAATCTCCTCCAGGATGGGAATGTTTTTCTATCGGTACTAGTACTCAGTATATAATTGACAAGAATGAGTCAATGATTTTATTCCCCCTAGAAATAATGTTTACAGATGTGGGTCCCAGCTATTTCCTCCCCCCGCCCAAAAAAATTGCATCTATGCTGTTTTTTATTCAACTTAGCCCTTAATATTTTAATGTGTTCACAATTCTTGGGGTGAAATTTACAGACCCAGGTTTTTTTAAGAGGCTCTTTAGAAAAAAAACTGTATAAAACCATTGTGCAAGAAAACCCCACATCCCAAATGCAGTCAGAGTTGTATGTACATCCATTTATGGTGATATCAATTTATGTGTGCAAATGTAACGTGTGTATGCAATAGGTGCATAAGCATTTGTTGCAAATTTTACATAGATACAGATTCTTCAAATCGAAAATTTAGCTTTAGGGGAGAAAATTATTTTTTTTTTGTCCCTAACAGAAAGTGAAGTCCAAGAAATATTAAACTTAAAAATGAGTAAAAATAACCACACAGTAAAAGTTGTGCTCTAATACAATGAAGCAGCCCTCATTTCAACTGACTTGGCAAGAAATGGGTGTAACAGAAGGAACAATTAATTGGACTTTTAACATGCAGAATTATTGAAGAAAGAATTTAAGTACCTAGGTAGGTTTTTAAGAGAATAACTGGGACTTTATCCTTGTTTTCAGCTTGAGAAAGAAAAAGTTGTTCTCATGCCAGTAGCCAACCTTTTGTGTGGAGATGGTGTGATCTGTGTGTGTATATAAATATGAAGAAACAGCTCAGCAAAGACAGTGAGCAAGAGTCCAGTAATGGAAAAAAAAATGCTGGCAAAGAGTTGAAATTATAGGGAAAGAATTTCAAAAATGTAGTGGGAAAAGAATAAACAGCATTGTAGTCTTAAATCAAAAAGGCAGTCAATGGTCTGACAAAGCATTAATAGAAACTGTCAGTCAGCTAAGAGCCTAATTGCTACCAAGCAAGTGTAAATTATTATTGATGGGTCACAGATTATGAGTTTTTGCTACTCAAAGGTTGTTCTATCACTAAAGCAGGGATATTGTTATTTAGCTTGTATCATTAAAGAGCATTTCTCTCAGAATCAGCAATAGATTGGTTTCCAGAAAATGCAAATCCAAAGAGTCAGAACTAAAGTGGTTTATGGGGTCTTTTCACCTGAGTATGTTTTGTTTCAAGCTTCTTTTTTGGGGGTAGAGAAAATGGTATACAGGGAGAACTGTTTCATTCATACAGTGTTTATATTATATTCACATATAATGTAGCACAGAGGAACCTGAAAATTCTGCACCTTTTCTCTGGTATAGAGTCAAACAACCTTCACCCCAACATGACTCCTTTCCCATTCACACTTGTTAAATGACTGTATAGGCATACTGGAAGCCATTTTGGAATATTTTAAGTGATTATCTTGATGTCTTTCCAAATTTTGGAGCCAAATACTTTCCTTCTTGGACCTGACTCTCTCTGGTCTTCACAAGTATGTAGGAGTGGAGCAGAAGGATACAAAGAATCTGCCCCTCTTCTTGTGCACCCCATTTAATGAGAGAATTCCAGTCTCTCTGTACTCTCCGCAAGGGTGCATGGCAGTGGAGTGAAAAGTTAGAGGGCAGTATGCTGCATATCCTGGAGTTCTGGAGGTATTTTCCTTCTCTTGAGTTGGTCCAATTTAACTCCACCAAACACAGAGGTGTAATTGAGCCCTCAGTTATTACTAGAGCAAAAGAAATAATTTTCACCTCTGTCTACAACCAGATCTAACAATTTTTGAGTTAATTCTGTCTTTGACATTATTCACAAGTTTCTTTGATAAATAATTCTTGTTCTGAAGATTGTTTGTAAATTGCAAACTTATCTGAAATTCAGAATTCATGCTGTGTTGGTAAGTTAGCCTCCACAAAGACTAAAGTGGTGCCTTGGCCTTGTGCTAGCTCTCAGCATAGGGATACATTTATGCTTATCGAATTTACATTTCTAGATTTCTTGGACTATATAATCCTAAAATAGCATTGTAGTTGCATTCTGACACTAGAAGTAACATACTGTTAAAATCAAGTATAGAGTTAGTGGAACATGGACTGAATAATGTTACCTTACTGCCTCACTTTACTTGATTTTTAAAATCACTTTTGAACCAAGCTACCCAGAAGCAAACAGCATAAAGGGAGATGAAAGCTACCATCTTTTATGTTGCAATGTATTGTTTGTTATCTGTCTGGGTCTTCTGTGAACTGAGTTTCCTCCATAATTCCAAAGTCTGGCTTGATTTTTGGGGGGCGGGGGAGGGCTGGAATAAGACAATAACTTATCCTTCTAAATGTATTGTATAGTTTTAATGTTTAAGAAGATGACTCTAGTTTTCAAGAGATTCGCTATTATTTAGTGATGTTATTACTTGTACCGTATGGATCCCATGTACAGGCATGACCATGTTAGGTTAAGGTGGAAATGTGAATCTCAAAATATGAGTCTTATAGTATGCATCAGGTAAAAAGTCATCCAACTGCTTGATTTGACTAGTACTCATTGCCTCAAATTAAATATTGTCAGTTTCCCCCAGCAGTGGTTACATACATCCTTTGAAAAGTCTGAATGAATTCTGCCAGTGTATCCATTATCATCCTCATGAATATTTTAGTGATTTGCCTTGCTAATACATCCTACTTTTCCTGGAAATGAAAAAAATATATATATAATAATAAGAGGTCTGGGAGACGTGTCTGTGCTAGAACTTTTTCTGAGAGTCCAATAATCATTTTGGGATTTGGAACCTCTGAGATCTCTGTTCAGTATTTTTGCAAAGACTTAAATATCAGCTCTGATACACTGGTTATGTGGAGGTTTGACTGACAGCTCCAACTCTTCAAATCCTCAATGCAGACAAGGTGACTGCACTGTAGTTCTATGAATTTCAGAATTATACAGCATGAATCTGATGCTCAAAAGTATACATGCTCACTTTCCTGCACAGATATGTGTGGTAATAACCACAACTACTCAAGCAAATCAGACAGTTGTGTAAACAAATGGCCACTTATACATTTAACTGGCCAAATGTATGTATAATTAACCTGATATGCTGTCATGGTCACAGAACATTCTGCACAAACTTGGTATGCAGTTATGAGTTTTTGCATGTAACTAATTTTGAAAGTCAGGTATCAATATATTAAAACTACTGAAATGTAGATCTAGTGGCATAACTGGCATATTATAGAGTGCTTAATTTTATACTCTAAATAAATCACTGCTCAGATCATATATACTTCCTATTAAAGCATTTCACTATTACATCTGAATTCCACCTCCTGGAGTAAAGATTTAGAAAGATACAGGTATTACTGAACTCAGACAACTTTTGGCAATGTAAAGTACTAGACTGTCTGTGAAAACATGGCATTTCAAGACAGAAATGCCAACTGCTTTAGACTGTTTACTCATTCCCAGAATTAAATACTCCCTTGTAAAGGTAGTACTTACAGGATTGAGTCATGGTGAGGCAGCTTGAAACACCTGAACATTGTAATTACTGGGGAGAGGGGCATGTCACGTAGTAAGTATCTTGACTCTGCCTCATTTTATTACTGGATCTGATGAATGTTGTAATTTGTTATTTAGTCAAATTTAACAGATTCATCACCCATCAAATCAGGAACTAAAAACACTACCTCAAAGTCACACCTTTTAGATGAAATCCATGTCTTAGTGTGACAGAATACACCCCTGTATTCATACCCTCTATTCATACATCACTGTAATATATTTTGTACAAAGTATGCCTTGTAAGGTATCATTTGAAAACTCAAAATTTGCTGGTCATTATTGTCCTGGTAAAAATACATGTGGTAAGATTGTGTGTGAAGTTATAAGATTCCACTCTATGATATTAACAAATGTTAAACTCCAAACAGGTTTGTCCTAAGCAAGGGAATGTGTGCTCTGCTTAATTTGAATTTAAGCAGTGAACAGAGTCAACTAGCAGGAAGCGAAGAGAAAGGAAGTTCAAATAGGTGGGGAAAAAAAAACCCAGCAGGGAATATACTTCCAAATTGTCTCCTGCATCTCAGCTGAAAATGTTTTTCACGAGGGGCCTGAAACTACAAAAAGGAGGGACAAACACCCCAACGGACCCACCTCTCTCTCTCTTCCCGCCCCCAATGTCTATCACATTTACTGTCCCTGAAGAGACAAAGGAAGCAGGTCTTAGACTCTGGGGAAGGGTTCCTGAATTGAGAGTTTTGTCAGTCATCTGCTGCAGTATGTGGTGAGAAACTTTGCTTGACTCTAATATAGTTTGATAAGATCGGCCTTAGTAAATGTATCAGAAGGGTAGCTGTGTTAGTCTGGATCTGTAAAAAGCGACAAAGAGTCCTGTGGCACCTTATAGACTAACAGAAGTATTGGAGCATAAGCTTTCACCCGGGAAAGCTTATGCTCCAATACTTCTGTTAGTCTATAAGATGCCAAAGGACTCTTTGCTATTTAGTAAATGTTTTATCTTTATTTTTCTTGTAACCGTTTCTGACTTTTATGCCTCATTTACTGTTTTATCTAATTCAGTGTGTTTAAATTGAAGTGTCTGAATAACTATTTGAGATAATAAACTGACATATTATTCTCTTAAAGGAATAATAGACTTAAAATATTTGTACTGTCCAGGAGTGGGCTGGGCTGGGGGAAAAGCTGAGACTGGTTGTATGTTGGGATCATTCTGCACTATATCCAAGGCTAGTGAGAGCCAGATTATAACCCAAGTGTGGCCGACAGACTGCAGTTACAACCAGACTCTCAGTGTGGCTTGCATCCTGGAAGGCTGTTTGTGAGCAGCCCAGGTAGGAGCTACTTCAGCAAGGCACTGTAAGGCACCCAAGGTTGCAGGGCATAGGTGACAGTCCCTCATTGGGCTAGACTGTGCCCTGGCATGTCATGCTTAGTCAAAAAATATCACTACTGAGTATAACACATTCCCTAATAAACACCCTTAAATCATATGGTTGGCTCAACTGAGACCTTGGTTACATTGGGATGTTTTATATTGATGTATCTGCAAAAGTACACACCCCTGCTGTGGGTGAGTTGATTTAGTGTAGACATGCTGCAATGGAGTGTAACCAGAGCAACCAGAGTGTCGGAGAAAAACTTAGTTCTCACTTTTTGGTTGGGTGCAGCAAAGTCAGATACTTTATTTCTCAAGCAATTGCTCAGAGGGAGAGAGTGCGCTAGGACACAGGGCTTCCCCCTCCTAGGCAGGTCTCTCATCAGGTAAACAATTACAGCAAGCATTTATACTTTTTGTTACATACAATAATAAGCAACAGCTAAATTTTGTTTATACATAGGTCATCTTACTATCTTATTTTTTTCACTTCTATTTAGACGCTAGTCTACATTCCTCATTATCGACACAAGGTCACAACAACTTCTCACATAATTCTTTCCCACTCGCCTCACACAATCCTAGCTTCTACAAATATCGCGTTATTAGGGTTACAGCTAGCCTGACTCTTGCTCTACTTCCGCAAGTGCAAGCCACTGTTTATACCTTGCAGCGTATCTGCTAGAGGAATTTGCACTGGTGCATCTACATCAATGTAACTACAATGGTTCAAAATACCCCATTGAAGACAAACTCTGAGGAAATATCCTTAGAGTTTGTCTACATAGCAAGTTACGCACAGAAAGCCAGAGTGTGAATCTATAGTGCACCACTTTGCCGTGCACTCATTTCTTGTGTGAACACAACTACGGTGCACCAAAAGTCCTGGATTGCCACACTCCAGGATGCTCAGTGCACTGTAGCAGTGTCTACATAGGATATTACTGTGTGGCAAACTGGTGCACTATAGATTCAGGTTCTGGCTTTCTGCACCGTAACTTGCCATGTAGACAAGTCCCTACTCTTAAAGAAACTAGGGAAAGATCTAAAAGTCATAGCCTGGGCCTATCCAATACATTACACACTGGTTACAAATCCCTCACAGATTTGGGGATTTATTAGAATATAATGCATTAAAGTCTTAACATGAGCTCCTATTTGTATCATAGATGCATGCAATTTTTCATTGCTGATTCAGCTATTCTGAGTCATTTACACTCTAGCCTCCCAAGACAAACTGCCATGTTTTACATAGTTCCACATAGTATATTACTCACCCAGGGGAGCAAGTCATTGATTTTCTCCACAGGGTCCACTAAGCAGTGGGAGCAGGAACTTTATCATCTATCTTAGGTACTTCTATGGCCCCCAGTATGATAGTGTCTGAGTACCTCACAATCTGTAATGCACATAGTCTCATAATACTCCTGAGAGGCAGGGAAGTATTATTATCTCATTTTTACAGCAGGGAAGCTGAGGCACAGAAAGGCTATGCCCAAGATCACACAGAAAGTCTGTGGTGGAGCAAGGAATTGAATCCACATCTGCTGAGTTCCAGGCCCACAGCCTCACCTCGGAATATCCCCATACAGCCATCTAAAGCAGGTGGGGGTCTTGGGCGGAAGTGATGGGAACCAGGGTGACAGGGAGGAGCTGCTAAATTGCAGTAAGATAAAATGCATTACATTCTTATCCAATATCATTTTCCATGTATACAGTTGCTGAACTGCCACAGCAGTGTTATTCGTTCACTATTGGGTGGGAAGCTGACACGTGTAATCACAAGTGAAAGGGGAGCATGACCATAATACAAATTCTCCATTAAGATGTGATCTGCCCTATGTAAAAGTCCAAAAACCCCAATGTCAGACTGTCTGGTGGCATGTGTAATTACTATTTTTTTTAGCAGACATTGCACCTCTAATGTAAGTGCATGCAAGTAAGTGCATGCACAGAATAGTGAGTGGAGGTAAGGCAGAGACAAGGCTGAAAATTCTCCCTTAAGATAAAGTTCTTGAAAATAATTTTTGGTCTGAGGAACAAGGACTGTGCATCCAGCTATACATACATGGAGCTTAGTAACGTAACTCTTAACCCAGACCCATAACTAATATGCTTCTCTTGTGTAGACACTATTTCAGGACTGAAGCAGGGTAGCAGTGTGGGCCACTGTATTCCAAGAGCCTCACGTGTTTTTGTGGGTCAGTAGCTCTATATAGTTTTCAGAACAACTGACCAGGCTTAAGCCCCCATCCCATTCCCCTTCTGCTTCTCCACATTCCAGTGTCAAGTATCGAGGGTAGCCATGTTAGTCTGTATCTACAAAAACAACAAGGAGTCTGGTGGCACCTTGAAGACTTCAGATGCATGGAGTGAAAATTACAGATACCGGCATAAATATACTGACACATGAAGAGAAGGGAGTTACCTCACAAGTGGAGAACCAGTGTTGACAGGGCCAATTCGATCAGGATCAACACTGAGGTAACTCCCTTCTATTCATGTGTCAGTATATTTATGCCGGTATCTGTAATTTTCACTCCATGTATCTGAAGTGGGTTTTTTACCCACGAAAGCTTATGCCCAAATAAATCTGTTAGTCTTTTTAAGGCTTGTTGTTTTCATGTTCCAGTGGAACAGGCCACTATGAAACTCAGCTCTGCTGTATACCATAGGTGCCAGTTTCCTCATTTCCCCAGGGGTGCTCAACCCCAAACCCTGCCCCTACTCCATCCCTTTCCCCCAAGCTCCTACCCTCTTCCTGCCCCTGCTCTGCCCCCTGCCCCTCCTCTTCTCACCCCCGCTCCACACCCTCCCTGCCTCTTCCCATCCCATTCCATCCCCTCTCCCAAGCATGCCCCACCCTCACTCTGCCCCCTCTGACCCAGTGCCTCCTGCACACCACTGAATAGCTGATCACGGCAGGTGGGAGGTGCTGGGGGAGGAGGAGGACCTGATGCATGGGGCTGGGGCACCCACGGAGTGAGGGCCTATGCTGTGGACAGGGTCATTGTACATGGCCCCTCTACATGCCAGCATTTGGTGCAGTCAAACTGCAATGGAGCGGAGTATGCACTGCACTATGGGCTTTCCTTGACTCTTTCCCCCACCCTCTAGACTTCACTTAAATAGCAGGACCTCCAAGGCATTTGAGAGAGACAGTAAGAGAGAGAGGAAAAGAACAATACTACGTCATCTCAGACAAAAGGTTGACAGCATGGGTGGCAGGTAAACCGCAGGCTTGGGGAGGCTAGCCTGCCCCTTCTCCCTGGGCCCAGGCCCCTCCAACCCCCTTCCCTGGCCAGAGCCCCCTTCTCCAGCCCCTCCAACCAGCCCCAGGCTGCCTGAGTGCCTCCAGCCCCAAAACTCTGGGTGGTGCAGCCCCCCTCTCCAGCCCTGACCCCAGCCCTGGAGTGCCCACAGCCCTATCCCCGTCGTGCTGCGGGGGTGTGTGGATGTGCAGCTCAAGCATTGGCTTCAGCCGCCCAGAGTCCCTGGGCGCAGGCCAGCCCCCACTAGTCCCAGCCCCAGCCCGGGCCCTGGGGGAAGAGCTGCTTTAGAGCGTGGAGGGAAACAGGAAGGGGTCTGGGGGTGGAGCGTGGGTAAGGCCATGCAGGGCTGTTTGAGGAGGCTCAGCCTTCCCTGGCCTTTGATACATGTTGCCCATGATTGACAATGCTGAGATCAAAAATATTTGAGAAAAAGTAGGGCCCTATTGTGAGAGAAAGTTATTGGGTGTGGGGAGAGATTGTGGGAGGGAAGGCTGCCGCTATAATTCACTCTTTGAGTAAAGGAAGATAAAGTAAAGTTAAGGCAAATGTTTTCCTTCTATGAAAATGCAATCCACATTGGACCTGATGACACTCGCCATAGCAGCTGTAGTTCTGAAAGAACAATTTCCAGAGTTAAACATTGTTAGGTACCATACTAATGCATCTGTAGGTTTAGTCTGACTCTATTTCCTGATTTGGACATACAGACAGGCACTTAATTTAAATTAGGCTATATGAGGAGGGATGTTATTGTGATAGATTTTCTCGTTGGTTAATTTAGAGCTAGCAGCAATGACATCCAGTCTAATTTATTTTAATTTATGGGCATATTCAATCTTAAATTCAACAGCAAGAAAAAAAGCACATGAAATTGATCATATTTTTTTCTGTATTTCTATCCCATAAACATGGTGAAAACTGAGTAGATGAGGAGAAAGGACAAGTTGCCAAATTGTTTATATCAGTTGAAATCAGAATGTGAGACCCATGTGGAAAATCATTCTCTTGCTTTGAGTGAATTCTGCAACCTATAGTTAAATGTCTGATTACCTTGAGTTTTACTTAGAATAAATGCTTTATTCACCTGAATATAAAAATGTTTTCCATTTGTTTGAAATGTGCTTGTATTTCTTTGAAACCAAAATGCCATTTCATCAAAAATGTAACATGCTGTATGTGAAAAAAGGAAAGAGCATTCACATTCAGTTTGTGGCAAGCTGGTATACTGAAAAAAACTATTTCCAGGGACAACTTTTTAAATACCCATTAATTTGGGGCTTATTAATGCATGAGGTCAGGGCCCCCTAGAGGATTCAGGGGGCCTGAGGAAAGCAATTTCAGGGGCCCCTTCTATAAAAAAAGTTGCAATACTATAGAATACTATATTCTCGTGGGGGCCCCTGCAGGGTTTGGGGTAAATTGCCCCACTTCCCCCTTCACCCCCACCCCCACGCGGCCCTGGGAAAAATAAACATTTGAAAACCTTCCGTTTCTCGGCACAAACCCAGTCTTGAGAAAACTTCTTTTAAGTCACCTTTACAAGGTATCACTGGTTCTCAGCATCAGCTAGTGCTAAAAGGCACTAAAGCTCATTAAAAGGGTTGGACAAATATTTTCCGTCAAAACTTTTTTTGGATCAAAAACTAGGGGTTTTTAAAAAGCAGAAAGAAATCACGGACAATGTCTGCTTTCCTTCAAAATTTGTTGTGTTTTTTTTAATTGAAAAGCTGGAATTAGTCTGCCAAAACCTGAACATGGTTTGGGGTTTCAGAAGTGTGTGGCCAAATATTTGCTGCTTGCTGTGTTTGATTGTTTAAAGAAACAATAAAAAATTTCTGCTTAAAAAAAATCCAAAACTTTTGAACCACCTCAGCTTGTAATCAAACGTCTGAGCCCATCCAGTCAGAGATTTTTCCAGGTTTCTGATACTCTGCTTGCTTCCTTGACTCATATCTGTCTCCATAACTTTGGGTTCATTTAGGTTAGAACATAAGAATGGCCATACTGGGTCAGACCATACTGGGTCAGACCATCTACCAACAGTGGCCAATGCCAAGTGCCCCAGAGGGAGTGAACCTAACAAGTAATGATCAAGTGATCTCTCTCTTGCCATCCATCTCCACCCTCTGACAAACAGAGGCTAGGGACACCATTCCTTACCCATCCTGGCTAATAGCCATTAATGGACTTAACCTCCATTAATTTATCTGTTTCCTGGAGACTGGCTCCATGGGGTCCCCCACAAACTGGAGACGGTCACTATGGGTTTGTCTTTAGTATAGCTTATGTATATACTCCACGAACTGAGCGTTTGAGCTTGTTCCAGAATCTGGGATGAGCCTATGTTGTGAAAACTGAAATAGCACATGCATATAAATAGCACATGCATATAAATGGACACAGGGTGCTAAAATTAAATTAACCCAGAGGGTATCAAACTGGGGGTTGGGACCCCTCCGGGGGTCACGAGGTTATTACTGGGGGTTGTGAGCTGTTAGCCTCCACCTCAAACCCTGCTTTGCCTCCAGCATTTATAATAGTGTTAAATATATAAAAAAGTGTTTTTAATTTATAAGGGGGCGGGGGTCGCACTCAGAGGTTTGCTATGTGAAAGGGGTCACCAGTACAAAAGTTTGAGAGCCACTGAATTAACCCCTCTGGAGCCTCAGGGAATGCAGGGGAGGGGGATCTCACTTGGTAGGGTTGGGAAGGAGGTAGGTGGTGTAGGATATTGCTCTTCTCATGTGATCCCTCCCCCATGGCTCTCTTGGCTCTATCACTGTTAATCTAAAGTGGCTAATTTTAAATGAAGCTACCCTCCCCTGACATGAATCTCTGTATGGCACTGAAATTAAATGTAGACTATAATTTGGCATTTGAAAAGTGAAAGGGATGGTAGCCCTCAGGGAAAAGATAACAGCTTGGCTTTTTGTGTTAAATAGCTGTCTGCAAGCCTCAAACTGCTGAATGAGATTTAGGGTAGGGAAGGCTGTGCCTCCCCAAACAGCCTGGCCCTGCTCCCTATCCAACCCCCACCCACTTCCTGCCCTCTGACTGCCCCCCTCAGAATCCCGAACCCATCCTGCTCCTTGTCCCCCAACTACCCCCCAGCACCTCCCAACCACCACCCTGGAACTCTACCCCCCATGAACCCACCCTGCTCCCTGTCCCCTGACTACCCAGACCCCTATCCATACACCCCCCGTTGACTCCGGACAGACCCCCGGAACACCCATGATCCAACCCCCCGTTCCTCATCCCCTGACCGCCCCCCCAGAACCACTGCCTCCTCCCTGTCCCCTGACTGTCCCTGTGACTCCCTTCCCCTTATCCAACCCCCCCAGCCTCCTTACCATGCTGCTTACCCCCGCCTCCTCCCTCACCCGGAGCCTCAGCGCGCCGCATCCAGGAGCAGCCCTCGGGCAGCTCAGGGGCAGCTCACAGCCCAACCCCCTTATCACGCGGCTCTGGGTGGGAGGAGCTCAGGCCCCGCTAGAGCCACTTTGCCTTAGCCCTGTCCAGGGCCGCTCCTGGATGCGGCGCACTGAGGCACCGGGGGATGGTGGAAGCCGGGGGCGAGGGGGGGAGGAGCCTCCAACATTCTCATGGGGGCCTCTGTGGGGCCAGGGACAAATTGCCCCACTTGCTGCCCCTCCCCAGGCAGCCCTGATGAGGTCCCTTTGTTCCCAAACAAGACAGTAACCTGCTTAATGCCTCACCAAGATCTCCAG
Organism: Mauremys mutica; assembly: GCF_020497125.1. Lineage (NCBI taxonomy): Eukaryota > Metazoa > Chordata > Testudines > Geoemydidae > Mauremys > Mauremys mutica. The sequence goes on along the minus strand of NC_059074.1, from coordinate 180,114,021 downwards.
AGAATAGCACATCTGCTTGCTCACCCTGGAATCTTCCTGTCTTGTGTATCAGTCTGAGAGGAGTAATGAGATTAAGACCTGTTTGTACAAGAGGTTTTGATTTTCTATCATTCCTCTGTGTGTTTACCCATCCTCAGTATCTCATGGCTTCTGGGATCTCTTATGTGTCCCCCATGAGCTATCCATAGTACTTATGGGCCGCCAGTAACAAAGCATCTGAGTGCCTCATAATCTTTAACATATTTACCCTCATAAAGACCCTCTGAGTTAAGGAAGTGATATTATCATTATTATTACCAATTTCACAGATGGAGAACTGAAGCAAAGAGAGACTAGCCCAAGGTCACACCATAAGTATGTGGCAGAGCAGGGCGCTGAACCTAAGTCTTCCAATTCCCAAGTGAGCACCCTAACCATTGGATCATTTCCACAGCTCTGTGACACATTCCTTATTCCTCAGTCTATCTTCCTTTTTTCCTCCCATATCCCACCATGTATTTATCCCCCATCTCTCTCTCCTTCAATCACTGCAGTGGATTCTGGGAAGTAGAAGAGATAGGCTCCCTTCCCACAGTCACCCACTGCAGAGGTCAAAAAGGAATGCCACTATCACACACAAGTCTAAGCTCCCCATGTAATGCCAGTTGGTATGCTGACTAGAGCTGGGCAGAGAACGGTAATTCCACTTCACAGACAATTCTGATATTGTGAAATTTGGTTTTGACCAATTAAGAAAGAAATAAAAAAATTCAAAATTCTCCACAAAAGTAAATGAAGCTCCAGCTCTGGAGTACTCTGCCTGGTGGACTGCCGCAGACACTGAAAGGCCTAGGTCCCTGACCCCAAGTCAGTCTGCCTGGAGTTCCGGCTCCCAGAGTGGGAGGCTCTGGGAGCCGAGGCTATCGAGGAGCTGGAAGCCTGGGCTCCCAACAACTGACCAAATTGGCTGCTAAGGAGATAGTCAGGCAACCTGGCAAGAAACCGGGCAGGTTTTGAAAAATGCCTGGATGCCATCAGAACTTTGTCCAAATTGAACTGTCCCCCTGAATCATCTTGATTTTGAAGAATCAGTTAATCCCAATGAAAAAATGCTTTGTCCTAATTTTTCTGACAAAGCATGCTGTGTTATAGCTGTAGATATGATTTTGTCAGGGTAAAATTATTCAAAATTCACAGCACATCACAGTAAAAACTAGATAATTTCACATTACAGTCACGGCAACCTTGTGGACCCTGCTGGTTAGTTTGCTTTCATCTAGAGGTTTTTAAGATCAGGCTTGACAAAGCCCTGGCTAGGATGATTTAGTTGAGGATTGGTCCTGCTTTGAGCAGGGGGTTGGAGTAGATGACCTCCTGAGGTCCCTTCCAACCCTGATATTCTATGATTCTATGATCTAGTCCTCTCTGAAATAGGACAATCAAAGCAAACTTATGAACTATTAATATGTAGCAGCTGATCAAAGCAAAGGAACAAACTGTTGGTGTGGACTCTACTGCCACACATTTACAGTGTGTTAGTTTGCTTTCATCTAGTCCCATTTCAAAGCGAACAGCCTATCTTCTTGTAAGGGACATTTGATCTTTTGGCCAATGATGCAGCCATAATCTGTAGCAAGTGAGCTTTAATATTAATGAGTGGTGCAGGGTATTTGGTTTTCTCTGCCTCTGAGTGAACTCAAGAAATCCATTTGGAAATGGGAGCCTTCACTGTCTTTTGGCCCTAGGAAAGGGGTTGTTACCCCCAAAATTAGACTCAAGGCACACCCAGAGTGGCCTGCCTATATCAGTAACTCAATACTCAATTTGTCTGTTTTTGCTAGGTGAAATGGGCTGGCCCACACTGGAGGAATTGCCAGGGTTTTACCAGGGGTTTCTGTATGAATTTTTTTGGGGAAAAAACAGAACAGACTACGTTCATCTTTGGAAGGCCACAGATACAGCCTTCGGTTTGAAGGATTGTCACTCAAGCAGTAATTGTTCAAAAAACAAAATAATTTTTATTCAGTATACTAATCATAGAATGTCAGGGTTGGATGGGACCTCAGGAGGTCATCTAGTCCAACCCCCTGCTCAAAGGAGAACCAATCCCCATACAGATTTTTGCCCCAGATCCCTAAATGGCCCCCTCAACGATTGAACTCATAACCCTGGGTTTAGCAGGCTCAAACCACTGAACTATCCCTCCCCCTTCCCTGATACAATAAATCTTAAAAGCATATATCGAGAAACAAAACACAAATCCCATTAGCACATGCATGCATGTCACAGGACCCAATATTGCAATACCTTATGTGATAGACTCAGGCCAGTTGGGTACAGCAGAATAGCTGAAGGCAGATATACTGGCCACTGGATTAACAGTTTTCTGTTCCCTGACTGACCAGAGCAGGGGCTGCTCCAGGCTAATGAGAACACCTGACTCTAATTAACCTGTAAAGAGTCAGGTGAGGCCATTCAGTTAATGTGACCACCTGACTCTAATTAAGGCCCTGCTGTTACTATAAAAAGGGCTCACTCCAGTCAGCCAGAGGAGCCAGAGGAGAGGAAGTGCGGCTGAAGGGCTGGTTACTGAAGACACCCTAAAACATCGTTAAAGGAGCCCTAAGGTAAGGGTGAAGAAGGAGAGCTGTGGGGAAGTGGCCCAGGGAAATGTAGCAACTCTGGCAGTGAAAGGTTGGCTGCCAACAACTGCTACCATTAGGGTCCCCGGGCTGGAACCCGGAGTAGAGGGCGGGCCCGGGTTCCCCCCAACCCACCACTACAGGAACAGCTCCTGGAAGGGGAAGTCAAGTCCCTGTCAGGACAGGAGGCTGAACAGAGACTGGGGGAGTTCTCTCACCAACCTCCTTGCAGCCTATGATGAAAAGGGCTCGGTATCAGGTGACAAGACCACCTGATGTAGTATCACAGCATCCATGAGTCAATGGTCCACAGGAAGACCAAGCCTTTTCACAGTCCTTTGTCCTCACTGATGGGCCATCCACCCTGTCTGGCTTTTCCATTGTTGTACCTGAAGTGTTAGCAGTGGGCATCACCCAAAGTAGCATAGTTGAAATACAGATACATAGTCAATAATCCTAACTTCAGATACAGAAATGATACAGGCATACAAATTGGATAATCACATTCAGTAAATTATAAACTTTCCGATGACACCTTACAAGATCCATCTTGCATAATGTACATCTCAGTTATGTCAAATCATATTGGAAGCATATTTTCATAAAGAATATGGAGTGAAACATCACAGAATGGTGACAGTGAATCATAATGTTCAAATGCAGATAAATGTGTAATATTTTATTGTTATAATGATTTAATAATAAACATAATTTTGAGCAGCTACAGCCAGGAATAACAAGGTAGATGTTGAAGGCAATCATAGCCAGAGAAACTAAAATGGTGGTCCTAGGGCTGGTCTACACTAGAGGAGGGGGTATTGATCTAAGATACGCAACTTCAGCTACGTGAATAGCATAGCTGAATTTGAAGTATCTTAGATCGATTTACCTCCGGTCCTCATAGCGCAGAATCGACGTACGCGGCTCCCCGTGTTGACTCCGCTACCGCCGCTCGCTCCGGTGGAGTTCCGGAGTCGACGGGAGCGCGTTCAGGGATATATCGATCACCGAAAAATCGATCGCTACCCGCCGATACAGCGGGTAGTCTGGACGTACCCCTAGAGTAATTTGGCCAATAGCAAATGGACAGGCTGAGGTAAGGAAAGGTCACTCCAAAACCTGAAGGGAAGTGTCAGTACAGCATGACACGTCTTCAATCACGTTCTGCTTTGATTGATGGATGAGGTTAGTGGCTGTGATTGGTTAAACTTAATGATGCGGAGAACTTTCCACTGAGGGAGAGGGCAAATGTCATAAAACCTTAAAAGGAGCGAGCACCAGAGTGTTGGAGCAAGTCCCTTAAGCTGAGTCTTCCCAGACCTGATCTGCATCTGGGTGTGGCCCTGCCTGTGTCTGTTAGAGGAGGCTTTAATAGCCTGGCTCAGCAAGACAGGTTGGGGGCCCATGCTGGCAGAACAGGTAGACTCAGTGGTATCTCAGGACCTGAGGTGGCCTCCGAAGGGACATAACCCATCACACACTCCACTTTTACTAATTTAAATAAGTTTAATTTCAATCTTTCTCTTTCTTCAGCTAGTGATAGCTGTGCGATATTCTTAATGCTGTTTTCCTGACACAGAATAGAGCAGCTGAAAAATCTCTTGTATCAGGGTGACCGAGGTACAAACAGTTATTTTAACAGTTTAATATAAAATTTTGAGATTCCTTCAGACATCCATAGTTTGCTATCTCCTCTCCTGAGAAAGAGATGCTTTGGAGCAGAAGGGCAACACTACTTCTTCATCCTTATGGAAGACACACAAAAATCTAGATTAAAAAGAACAGTTTTAACATTGCAAAATCAAGAACTCAAAAATGAGGAAATGCCAGAATTAACATTGCTTGTGCAACCTTAATATGGCTTTCTATAGGCCCCTTGACGCCTTCTATGCACAGGATAGGTGGTGCTTAATTACTCAGCAACTTTTCAACATTTTGTATTCATCTTGTTGTTCAGTGTATGGTCCTAGGCCTTATTTACTGCACAATATTGAAATTCTGCTTTGAAGACAGAATTATTAATTTTCTTCTTAATTTCCTTCAAATTAATTTACAACACATTCTGTTGTTACTGAGTTCTTGTCAGTTTCAGCATTCCAGGGGCTCTGCCTGCTTATGCTAACCCACAAGTTGACCATGAGGTTGCACAATAGTACACACAACAGCATGAAGAGGACAGAATAGTGACATCATGCTTTCAGTCTTGTTGATGTGATGACCCACAAGAAAATCACTTTCATGGCCAAGAAGGACAGAGCATAACATAAGAACAAAAGAACGGCCATACTGGGTCAGACCAAAGTTCCATCTAGCCCAGTATCCTGTCTTCTGACAGTGGCCAATGCCAGCTGCCCCAGAGGGAATGAACAGAATCGGTAATTATCGAGTGATCCATCCCCTGTCTCCCATTCCCAGCTTCTGGCAAACAGAGGCTAGGGACACCATCCCTGTCCATCCTGGCTAATAGTCATTGATGGACCTATTCTGAACTTATCTAGTTCTTTTTTACAGGAATGCTTCTTGGAAAGCATGTCCCATGACAGTGTTCAACATCAGATTTAAATCCCAAACCTGAATTTGAGAATTTTGGATGTGCTGATTAGGGCAGTTGTCTTAAGGAATCTTTGGTGTCTGAGTGCAATGAAATTCTATTCTTGGCTTAAGGATACTAGAAAATTATCCACTACTGCCTGTGCCTTGATTGTAGCTGTTGATAAACACAAGAGAGGTGTCATAATTGAGGCATTCTAGGAGGAGGCTAGTGGTGACCATTGATGGGGAAGTATTTCTCTCTTTAAATAACTGTAAATAGAAATTGGTTAAATTTTAGGCAAAGCATAGGGGGCTATTGCCTCTGTGTTTATTCTCCTGGAGAAAAAACTTGAAGACTTTACTATATTTGGTGGATGTGAATATGTCCTGTGATAGCATCCTCAGGGAATCTGACAATTGATGGAAGACCTTGGGGAAAAGACAACATTTTCCCTTTTTTTAAACCTGGATAACAAGCCTTCTGTGCTCTTACTTCTCCTTCCCACACCACCATTCCCCAGACACACACACACACACACACACACTCTTTCTCTCTCTCTCAGTGGAACTGACACAGTGATGATAAGGTCTTCTCCATTCAGTTTATGAGGAAAATTGCTTCCTTTTCTGGAGAGGCGAACCTTATCCCTTTGCCTACATGCACAAAGACTGAAGAACCATTATCAGGATTCGTTCACATAATTTATTTATTTTTTCATTTTTTGTGAAATCAACAAACAGTTAATTGTGTGAAAGTTTTCAAACTGTTACAATCCTTGGAAATGTTGACCCTCATCTTTGGTCTTCCATGTTCTTTTGGTCTTTTAGTGCTGTTTTCTTGATACGAAATGTATGGTAGAAGTTGTTTTTGAATATGTCACTTAAACTGATCAAGATCCATCAGATTTTGTTAGCATTTAATTTCAGTTTCATAAAGAGCATCATGTGTACAACAGGTGAAAGACAAAAAAACCTGCTACTATTGTGCAAAATACCATTATACTTCCTGGTGGAAACTCTGAAAGGCTAAGTAGCAGCAACACCATCATCTGCCTTCCATCATGGGTGACACCAGGCCCATAGTCCTCTGTGCTTGCTTGATGTGGTAATGGTTATGATATCACTAGACACAGAAGTATGATCTCAGACAGCAGAACAAACAGCAAAACCAAATGAACTATTGGTATAAAGAAACAAAGATCCTGTGTTCATATAAATATGGGACACAACAAAAGGAAAAGGTCTGACTCAGAGTGCTCAATTTCTTAAAAGACTCATTTTAAAATTAATTTAACAAACTAAGTAAAGGTTTGAAATGTTAATGTTCAGAACATTCATTCTCTAGTCTAACATTATATTGGCCAAGAGACTTAGCCAATTCATCCGTTATACACATGGAAGAAGAAAAAAAGAAACATTATATAGTGTCAGAATGCTTTCTAAATATAATATTTTTCAAAGTTATCCAAGCTACTATTTAAAGGTTAGGGGAATGGCATGACATATTTAAATCATATTTTATTTAAAGAAAGTGCATTGTTGAAAACAGGCCCTATCAATAAGTTATTACACTTACACTCATTTCATGAGGCCTGGTTGATTATATCAGTTGGAGTGTTTCTTATTGTATGGTAATTTCTATAAAGCCTTTGTGTCAGGTCATGTTTCAGTAAGTTATAATGAAAGGTGTGAAATGGTAAATAATATGTTTTAAAGAGAAACAAAGCCCTATTTGATCCCATGCTTCCAGGAGATTCCACCACCACTTTACAATTTTATCATCTAATAAAAGACTGGGGAAAAAGCAACACAGACATTTTATATGAAAACATCTAAACAGAATAAGACTAAGGAGCCATGGGGTAGCTGCACCACCTCAAGAGGCGCCTGGGTTGAATTACCTAGCTCCCCCTTGTTGAGCGGCTTACTCACCCACATGCATCCAATTTCTCCCCTGCTCCCCATCCCCACCTTTTCAGGGTACAGGTTAGCTTCCCCATGCATTTGGATGGTGAGTGAAGGGCAGAGTTAAGGCTCCTCCCACTCCTTGGCCCTCTCTGCCTACTTATGCATGGGTGGAGAAGTATAGAGTGAGCAGTCCCCACTCACTTCACTGTGGCTAGAGCGAAGTGTAGTGGGAGCCTTGGTCCCCTTTGTGGCAGAGTAAAGTCAAGGGACAATCTAGCCCAGAAGACATGTCTTTAAAATACACTGTAATTCCACAAAGATTCATGGTGTATTAAATATGTACTGTGAAAAATGTCAAATGATTCCTCTGTGGCATACACTTCCTAGTTTAATAACCTGCATAATACTGGGGAAATTTCAATTTGTCCTTATTAATTAACATAAGCATTGTTCTTCAGAGATACACTTTTTTTTTCTTTTCCCTGGACAACTTTAAGATGAGGACTAATAGCTGAAGAAATTATGCATGTGAATCCACCATAGGGTTTAACAAATAACAGTCTATGTAACTGATGCAAGAGAGTATTATGGATAGATTCTGCCCCTGTTGAACTCCATACATCCCTGGATGAGGCACAGTTGTCAAAAGACTTCGGTACTCTTCTGCTCCTGTTGAAGAAAATGGGAGCTGCTGAGTGATGAACATGTTTTCAAAATCTAGCCTTTTATTTATTTAGGGAGTGGGAGCTGAGCTCTTTTAAAATTTCACCCCAAACTTGGCCTTCATATGTAAGTTTTGGAGGTGACAAGAGAAAATGCTTTGTGAATCAGGCCCCTGAATTGTGTTACCTCAGAAACCAAGTTAAAAATCATAAGAAAATGGTTGAATATTTGGAGGTTTGTTTCCCTAAATACTCCTTGTCAAGAAATGTTATCCCTCAATTAGAAAACTAATTGTCAGATTCAGTAACTTGTTATTATTTGGTTGTATTGCAGTAGCACCCAGGAGTTCCTGTAATGGAGAAAGGAGCTATTTATGCTAGGTGCTGTATGAACAAAAGGACAGCCTTTGTCCCAAAGACCTTACAGTGTAAATAGTGTTGCATATATGATTAAGAGGAGGCTATTAGGTGCTAGATTGATTGGTTGATATCTTAAGCTCAGCAAGCTCAGAACACTGTTTGTTTCACTATTCTGCCTCAAAGTACACTATTATCGTTTTAATTTAATTTGCATGTGTGCGACTGGATACCAATTGTGTTTCTAGAATCTGTTTAAGCTGTTCTAGATTATGTGTAAGAGTAACTGAAAGATAAATGATTGCTAACATTTTAGCAGAAAACAATGAGTCCTTGTGGTACCTTAGAGACTAACAAATTTATTTGGGCATAAGCTTTCGTGGGCTAGAACCAATTTCATCAGATGCATGGAGTGAAAAATACAGTAGGCAGGTATAAATATACAGCACATGAAAAGATGGGAGTTGCCTTACCAAGTGGGGGGTGGTCAGTGCTAACAAAGCCAATTCAATCAGGGTGGATGTGGCCCATTCCCCACAGTTGACAAGAAAAGGTGAATATTCACTGTGGGTTCTAGCCCACGAAAGCTTATGCCCAAATAAATTTGTTAGTCTCTAAGATACCACAAGGACTCCTCCTTGTTTTTATTGATACAGACTAACACGGCTACCCCTTTGAAACATTTTAGCAGTCACCCTTAATTTGATATTCTAAAGGGCTTTTTATTAGAACAAAAGTGGAGTTTGTAAACTGAAAAAAATCACCAGTTCTAAATGTATTTGATTTAATATTGATTTGATTTTCTAGGGAACATACTTGATTCAACAGTTTTTGCATTTGATTTAGCAGATGGTGATTTTTGATTCAGTATATAAAATACACTATTTGGTAAGCAAAATGTCTGAGAAATAGTGGTTTTGATTGAAAAGGAAGTGCATTTCTTTTTTATAGTTGACTTTTCCAGTTCCTTTTATCTTATCTTATTTATTTATTTTTTGTCTCTTGAAACAAGTATTTTTTGAGCATGGCCTGTTGAATTTACCATAGAATGCATTTACCATATTTTCCTTACACTGTAACATTCTATGGGGATTTAAAGGGTAATGTATTTCATCGGTTATTGTATTCATTTCACAGTATTGTGTATCTGAAATCATTTTGAATTTCTAAACCAGAGATCATATCCTTCTATGACTTCCAGTCCATCAACATCCCTGACTTCTCCACAATTTGTAATCCTTCTTTGCCTCATTTCCATTACCACTGTTGACTCTGTAGTCCTTCATCTTCACCCTTGATCCATGTAGTTCCCACTCCAGCACTCACTTCATAGTTGCCTCCTTTGCTCCTTGCCCCCACTGCACACTTCCCACAAAGTAAATTCACTGTCCCTTCCTTAAAAGACACCATCTTCTTTAATCAACAGCTGTACTTCTCTTGCTTATTGATACTTAACCTACAATCCTCATTGTGACAGATACTGTAGTCCCCTACAAGGGACTACAATATCTTGGGGGACCATAGTATATTAAGTTTATGTGTTACTGTGGCCCAAGGACTGTATGGAGTTACATGGGGAGGGCTACCGCAGCTCCTTCAGGAACCGCAACACCAAGGCATGAGTAAGGTGAATCACTTAGGTTGTAAACCCCTCCGGAGAGGTACTACCTGCTGGGGAGGCATGCATATACTGGTTCCAACTGGATTTTCCAGAGACCTACAGATAAAGAAAGGGGTTTTGGTATAAAGAGGCTGGGTTTGAACTTGGCTGCGGGGATGGGAAATCAGCATGCCATCGGACTCTTAATAGGTTAATTGGAAATGTCTCACTACACCCAGCAACAATGTTGACTAAAAAGGTATCTGAATTGTCTGGACTAAAGCATTTACCTTTGTTCAAATAATATGTGCCTTTGTGTTTTCCTGGCCCCTGCTTGTTCCACACCACAACATGGTATTAGAAGTGCATGGATCCCATCTTCAGAGAGAGGTGAGAACAAGGAGAAAGAATTCACAGAAGAAAGATCCTTTCCCTTTCTAGATTCCACAACCCTAGGCATAGTAGCAGACACAGAAAAGGTTGCTCTGCCATGACTTCACAGGAAGGAGAGGGATGCTCATGACAGGAAAAGCCCGAGACCTGGGAAAATAAAGAAAAGAAAAGCAAGTTGGAGGAAAATAAAATCTCATTTAAGAGAAATCTCTGCAGGGAGACTGGGCTGTAGATTAAAAACAAAAACAAAAACAAAAAAACCCCTGAAGCTGAAACAAGGAGGCGCAGACAGGGAAGGGCCATCTCCATAAGATCAGGGAAAGGAAAAAAAGTTCCTTTTAGGCCCAGGAGCAGCAAAACCATAAAGTGTTTGGAAGTAAATAAGATCAGTGAAGCATATGTTACTCATAACCCCTCAAAATGCCTCATTGTTGCTGCTGATCAATCAGTGTAGCCAAAACATGCAGGTAATTTTGAGCAGTTTTATGTGGCATTAGGACTTTTTAAATAAGAACAAGGATTTCCACATCAATTTTATAATCTACACCACAGAAGATCAAGCAGTGGATATTCTGGTGATACCTAGCTTAACTCTGAATTGGAAAAATGAGTATGAAACAGTAAAGAAATTTTTTGAGACATATTGTGTGGGAAACCTCAGCTAACCCCAAAAAGAAAAGGAAGAAAGGAAGAGCATGCATTAAAGCTAGTATAGTATGCAGAAACTGTTTTGAGAAGCAAATGGAATAAAAGCAACAGATGAGTTGCATGTAGGTTATGACAGAAACTTTGACCCAGGAAAATACAGTTTCCATAAAGCTGTCAGGAGAGAAGAGTTCAATGGTAGAGACTAAACACAACCCAAGAAAATAAAAAGAGGAACAGCTCAAAATTAATGGAGATAAGCCTCAGACTGACAATGATTATATGCTGCATCCGGCTTTTAGGATATTGTTTTGTCTTCCCATTTACATTGTCAATTCCATGGTATACAAGAACAAAACATTTAGCTAGGGAGTATGGGAAAAAATGTCAAACTGCCTAAGGGTCAGATTTTCAGAAGTATTTAGGGCCCTAAAGATCCAAATAGATGCTTATTGGGATTTTTTAAAAACACCTAATTACCTAACTCTCATTGATTTCAATAGGAATTAGGAACAATGCTGAAATAATACATCTATGGCATTCTTAATCAAGAGAGAGCTCAGGAAGTCAGAGTTCTGAAATCATGATTGTCCATAAACAATAAAAGAAATGAAGTAAACCAAACTTGTTAGGTTTAATCATTCTTGCAAGAAGTAGTAGCGTATTTTATCTAGTTATGATTTTTTAAATAACATTATACAATATAATAGTGCTTGTGGAATTACAAAAATATAAATGTGGAGTAATTCTTACATTGATTGCACATGGTGTGTCAAAGATCCATGGATTCTGCTTTGTTAAAGCTGTTTCTGTTTCCATACAACAGAGAGACTAACTTTTGTAACTTCTAAGCATATTTTATCCCTGAACTACATATAAATTATTTGGGTCAATAATAGTTTTCCAGTAGCATGGCTACTGCTTTGTGACTTATTTCCTTAATAATGAATTTTAATGCCATTTGCTGTCAGCTCTGAAGGCTAACACTTTAAATAAATCCATAGTCACTGTAAAATGCAGTTATCTAGCTGGTTTGCCACTTCACCTTCAAAGACCTGGAAAAGAACACTATCTACTAGGATTAATGGCTAATTTGGCCCTATGATTATTTTGTCTCATGTATTTACCAGGACTATTTACCCTATTTACTATTTACTAGGAAGCTTTAAAAACTTGGATATATGGGGAAATACTTCAAATAACAGACACAGAAATAGAAAATGTAATTTCTGCATATTTATATATACACACACTGCTTTTAAACCATTCAGATTGTAAAAATCTGAGGCACCTATCATCATGGTATCTAAGCAGTAATATTAATATTTCCATGGTTAATGTATATAAACTTTCAGGATAGCTACTCAGAATAATTTCTGCAGGCACATTGTCCTTTCAATAAGAGCTTAGCCGCAAGGTCAGCCAGCATGAAGGGATAGCTCAGTTATTTGAGCATTGGCCTGCTAAACCTAGGGTTGTAAATTCAATCTTTGAGGGGGCCATTTAAGGGTCTGGGGCAAAGTTGGTACACTTCTACCTCAATATAGCGCTGTCCTTGGGAGCCAAAAAATCTTACTGTGTTATAGGTGAAACCGTGTTATATCAAACTTGCTTTGATCTGCTGGATTGTGCAGCCCTCCCTCCCGGAGCACTGCTTTACTGTGTTATATCGGGGTAGAGGTGTACTTGGTCCTGCTAGTGAATGCAGGGGGCTGGACTCAATAACCCTTCTGGGTCCCTTCCAGTTCTATGAGATAGTTATATCTCCTTTTTTTTTTTAAAGGGGGGGCGTTGACTGGAAGGTCCTGAGCACCTCCAGGTCTGGTCATTATTTTACCTTCTACCAAATTTCATGATGTCCAGCCAATGCTCATTCCTTATCCCCCAATTCTTTTTTTCCTTCCCCTCTTTCTTTTGTCTCTTTTGTGCTGTCTGTTTACACTGTAAGCACTTTGGGGCAGGAGCTATTCTTGTTATATGTCTGCAAAGCACATTTTTGTACACTATATAATAATGACATATGAAAAAATGATATTAAAAGAATGTCTGTAGGTTGCAAAGTCAAACCTTGAATAAAACAGGGTTCCTAGAGAAAAAATAATATGCAATCATGTAACTAAAGACACTATGATAATGCATATGCATAAGAAGGCTGCAACCATGAGTCTGAAATTTCCTAGCTTTCAAGTGCTTGACTTTACAATCTATTTTTTTTTCACTTAGCTAAATTCACAAAAAGGACTTGGGTTTCATTATAGACCAGGGGTGGGCAAACTTTTTGGCCCAAGGGCCATATCTGGAAATAGAAATTGTATGGCAGACCATAAATGCTCACAAAACTGGGGTTGGGGTGCAGGCTCTGGGATGGGGCTCAGGATGAGGTGGTTGGGGTGTAGGAGAGTGCTCCAGGCTGGGACCAAGGGGTTTGGAGGGCAGGAGGGGGATCAGAGGGTTGGGGTGCGAGGAGAGACTCAGAGGTGCAGGCTCTGGGCAGCGCGTACCTCAAGTGGCTCCCAGAAGCAGCGGCATAACCCTTCTCTGGCTCCTACGTGGAGGCGTGACCAGGTGGCTCTGCATGCTGCCCCATCTGCAGGCAGCACCCCTGCAGCTCTCATTGGCTGCAGTTTCTGGCCAACGTGAGCTGCGGAGGTGGTGCTTAGGGAGGGGGTAGCATGCAGAGTGGAGCCCCCTGCCTGCCCCTACATGTAGGAGCCAGAGGGGGGTCATGCCGTTGCTTCTAGGAGCCACGTGGAGTGGCCCCAGACCCTGTTCCCTGGAGCACTGGAGCGTAGCCATGCCGCTTCTTCTGGGAGCTGCATGGAACGACCCCTGACCCTCCTCCCCGGATGGAGTACTGGAGTGTCAGAGCGGGGTAAGCAGGGCCGCCCAGAGGATTCAGGAGGCCTGGGGCAAAGCAATATTGGGACCCCCTTCCATAGAAAAAAGTTGCAATACTATAGAATACTGTATTCTCATGGGGGCCACTGTGGGGCCCTAGGAAAAATAAACATTTAGAAACCTTCCGCATCTCAGCACAAACCCAGTTTTGAGAAAACTTCTTTTCAAGTCACCTTTACAAGTATCACTGGTTCTCAGCATCAGCTAGTGCTAAAAGGCACTAAAGCTCATTAAAAGGGTTGGACAAATATTTTCAGTCAAAACTTTTTTTGGATCGAAAACTAAGAATTTTTAAAAAGCAGAAACAAATCATGGATAAAGTCTGCTTTCCTTCAAAATTTGTTGTTTTTTTTTAATTGAAAAGCTGAAATTAGTCTGCCAAAGCCTGAACATGGTTTGGGGTTTCAGAAGTGTGTGACCAAATATTTGCTGTTTGCTGTGTGTGATTGTTTAAAGAAACAATAAAAAAATTCTGCTTAAAAAAAATCCAGAACTTTTGAACCACCTCAGCTTGTGACCAAACGCCTGAGCCCATCCAATCAGAGATTTTTCCAGGTTTCTGATACTCTGCTGGCTTTCTTGACTCATATCTGGCTCCATAACTTTGGGTTCATTTAGGTTAGAACATAAGAATGGCCATACTGGGTCAGAAAAAAGGTCCATCCAGCCCTGTATCCTGTCTACCAACAGTGGCCAATGCCAAGTGCCCCAGAGTAACAGGTAATGATCAACTGATCTCTCTCCTGCCAGCCATCTCCACCCTCTGACAAACAGAGGCTAGGGACACCATTCCTTACCCATCCTGGCTAATAGCCATTAATGGACTTAACCTCCATGCATTTATCTGTTTCCTAGAGACTGGCTCCCTGGGGTCCCTCACGGACTGGAGACGGTTACTGTGGGTTTCTTTAGTATAGCTTATGTACATACTCCACGAACTGAGCATTTGACTTGTTCCAGAATCTGGGGTGAGCCTATGTTGTGAAAACTGAAATGCTCAAAATAGTACATGCCTGTGAATGGACACAGGGTGCTAAAATTAAATTAACCCAGGGGTTCTCAAACTGGGGGGGTCGGGACCCCTCAAGGAGTCACGAAGTTATTACTGGGGATCACAAGCTGTCAGTCTCCATCTCAACCCTGCTTTGCCTCCAGCATTTATAATGGTGTTAAATATATTAAAAAGTGTTTTTAATTTATAAGGGAGGGATCGCACTCAGAGGTTTGCTATGTGAAAGGGGTCACCAGTACAAAAGTTTGAGAACCCTCTGGAGAATCGGGGAATGCAGGGGATGGGGGGGTCTCCCTTGGTAGGTTTGGGAAGGAGGTAGGTGGTGTAGATATTGCTCTTCTCATGTGATCCCTCCCCCATGGCTCTCTTGGTTCTATCACTGTTAATCTAAAGTGGCTAATTTTAAATGAAGCTACCCTCCCCTGAGATGAATCTCCCTATGGCACTGAAATTAAATGTAAGGAAAAGGGAAAACATAACAGCTTGGCTCTTGGTGTTAGATAGCTGTCTGCAAGCCTCAAATTGCTGAATGAGCTCTAGAGTAGGGAAGGCCTTGCCTCCTCAAACAGCCTGGCCCTGCCCCCTATCTGACCTCCATCCACTTCCTGCCTCCCGACTGTCCCCCTCAGAATCCTGACCCATCCTGCACCTTGTCCCCTGACTGCCCCCCTGAGATCCCTCCCATCAACCACCCCCTGGTCCCTGTCCCCTGACTGCCCCGACCCCTAGCCACCCCCCGCTCAGTCCTGACAGACCCCCAAATGCCCATGATCCAATCCCCCCTCCCCATCTCCTGACCGCCCTCCCCAGAACGTCTGCCCCTTCCCTGTTCCCTGACTGTCCCCGGGACTCCCTGCCCCTTATCCAAACCCCTCCCCCCAGTCCCTTGTTGAGATGTGTGGAGAAGGAAATTCTATTTTGCAGAGGATTTCAATAGGAAGGATGGAGCCCTGGATTCTGAGCCAGTCTGGCAGGTGGGTTGCTAGGAGCCAAGCAGGTGACCTGGCAGAAAACCAGGCAGGTTTAACTGAAACCAAACTAACTCCACAAAACACTTGTATTTCAACAAATGCTAAACTTCAAAGAAACACTTCACTGAAATATTTCTGACCAGCTCTAGGTCCTAGGACTGGGTGGGTTGCTGTGTTTAAACTCCAAATGCTTGGTCCAATCTGTTCCATTCCACAAGCAAAGTATTTGATCTTGAGAAGTATTTTATGAGTCCCAGGGTTGAGTCATCTTTGGCAGCAATGCTTTATCACATGCAGAGAGAGAGTAAATGTCTGCAGTGGCAGGGAAAAGCCCCTCAGCTTCGTTTTAGCTTTGGAATATTAACAGAGAGCCCGCAGAAAGAAAGCATGGTTTTGTGGTTAAGGAGCTGGTTTGGAGTTTGCGTGATGTGTGCTCAATTCCACCTGTCACAGACTTTCTGTCTCACCTGAGGCAAGTCATTTTATAGCCCAGGCCTCAGTTCCCCATCTCTAAAATGGAAATAAATCTTTCTTTGTTGGTCTTGTCCATTCAGATAAGAAGTGTTGTGGGGTAGGGTGTCTGTACAGTGCCTATCATCATGGGGCCCTGATCTTACCTGAGGTCTCTATGTTCTGTTGCAACATTAATAATCCCCCAAGAATGCGCTCCTGCACACCAGCTGGTCCTGGATCTCAAGAGATGAAAAGGCAAGTCCAGCAACCTCCATGGCTATCTACTCCCTGTATCTTTTCATATCAAATTTCAAGGCCGAGAAATTCTATTAACACCCTAATTGAAACCTTGATTGTGATGGAAACACTGACTGGGCATTAGCTACATTGGTGCAAACCTCAACAGTGTAACTATAGTACAGAGGTAAAAGGACTGCCCGGGACTCACTGCCCCTTATCCAACCCCTCCAGCCCTGGCCACTTACCCCCTCTCCCGGAGCCTCAGCGCACACGTCCAGGAGCGACCCTGGACAGCGCTGCAGCCGCGTGCCTCCGGCGGGGCCTGAGCTCCTCTCCGCTCAGAGCCGCGAGGTAAGGGGCAGGGCTGCAAGCTCCAGTGGGACTGGAGCTCCTGCCGCTCAGCCTGGAGCTCGCAGCCCGGCCCCCTTATCACGCAGCTCTGAGCAGGGAGGAGCTCAGGCCCCACCAGAGGCACGCAGCTGCAGCACTGTCCAGAGACGCTCCTGGACGCGTGCGCTGAGGTGCCGGATGGATGGGGGATGGTGGGGGCGGGGGTGAGCCTCAGCCACTCTCGTGGGGGCCCCTGCAGGGCCCGGGGCCTGAGGCAAATTGCCCCACTTGCCCCCACCTCTGGGCAGCCCTGGGGGCAAGCCTCAGACCCTGCTCCCCAGTGGGAGCTCAAGGGCTGGATTAAAATGGCTGGTGGGCTGGATGTGGCCCACGGGCCATAGTTTTCCCACCTCTGTTATAAACACTACAGCTCAGTGAAGGCCTCTGCTCAAAGTGTAGCTGCAGTAAAAAAAATATAGGAAGCATAATGAATAGGATAGAGAATAATACAAAGACTATCACAATGCCTTCATAGAAATAAATGGTGCGGCCTCATCTGGAATAGCGTGTGCAATACTGGTCACCCCACCTCAAATAGATATTATAGTGGGGTTCAGAGAAGGGTGACAAGAATGATCAAGGGCCTGGAAAAATCTTGCACATGAAGAGAGATTGAAAAGAATAAGATTTCTTACCTTAGAAAAGAGATGAATGAGAGGTTACAGGCTAGAAAGTGTATAAAATAATGAATGACCTAAAGAAGGTAGAGCAGGAGTTTCTGTGGTCATACCACAAAAACAATGGGACATTCAATGAAATGAAAAGGTGGCTAATTAAAAAATGATATAAGGAAATAATTTTTCACACATGTAATTAGATTGTGGAACTCACTGCTGCAGGATGTTGTTGAGGCCAAGAACTTAGCAAAATTCAAAAAGGAATTGGATATTTATATGGAGATAAAGATAACTCAGTTATAACAATAAAAATTGTTGAAGGGATTTTAAACTTCATGCTTCAGGGCTTATGTCCATCTCTAACTATTATAAATCAGGATGTGACCTGATGTACAGTTCAGTAACTCCTCGCTTAACATTGTAGTTATGTTCCTGAAAAATGCAACTTTAAGCAAAACGATATTAAGCACATGCAATTTCCCCATAAGAATTAATGTAAATGGGGGGGGGGTTAGGTTCCAGGGAGTGTGCTAAGCCCTCTTAAAAGGTGTTGCAGTCAGTGTGCCAGTGTGCAGTGCCCAAGAGCTTCCAGGAGAAATTGCATCTGACACAGCACAAATTCTTCCTGTTGTCTTCAGCTGCTGTGTGGCACCTCAGCACCCCCCCCCCCACACACACTGTGACTTAAACAGAATCTAGCCACAAAAGATGAAGATCTGGGCAAGGGTGCTGGAATTAGGGGTTCTGCTGCACCCTGTGACTTGAAGTGGATTCCATTATATCGAGGTTTTACAGTTTGGCTCAATAGTTCTGAGCACCCCCACTATAAAAATTGTTCCAGCACCCCTGGATCTGGGGCCACAACCTTAGATAGTGTGAATAGGTATGTTTCTATTGATCTCAGTGGAGTGATACAAATACACATCAGCTGAAGATCTGATCCTATCTCTGTTTGGCCCCAGAGTGTCTTAGTGCTAGTCATTTATCTACTATTTATACTGCTGTTGCACTTAGATCCCAATCACCAACCAGGGCCCCAATTATGCTAGGCACTGTCCAAACAAGTAAAGCAAAGACATTCCCTGCCCCAGACAGCTCAGAATCAGGGATTTTGACAAGAAGTTAAAGGTGGATATCAGTAATGCATGGAGGGAGATAGTAACAGTATATATGAGGACAGGTACGTTACATAAATTAGCAGTCACATTATTTGTAGGCATAATTGAAAAGGTGAGTTTTAAGGAAGGATTTAGGTAGGATGGGGGGGTTGTGTTACAATTTTTCATAAGAGAGTTCTTCCAATGCATGAGGTAAAAGGCACAAATATCCTTTCTGGAAAAGCAGACATATAGGCAATCAAAGCTGGTGTCAATCATAGAGCAAACAAGATATTAGATGTATAGGCATTTTGGTGGCTCTCATCACTGTAGTCACTGAACACTTCACAAATATTAATGAATTAGGCCTTGCAGCACCTCAATAAGGTAGAAAATTAGTCATTTTACAGATGGGGAAACTGAGGTCCAGAGAAGCTAAAGGACAGGTTCCTAAAGTATTGAGGTGCCTAAAGAGGCAGACAGGCATTTAGGGAGATTTTCAAAAGCATCTAATCTGCATCTTTCTGTGAAAGTCTGGCCCTAAGTGGGGTGCCAAGAACATCCTTCCTCCCACTGATGTTGGTAAGCCAGTTTTCTGATTCTGTGTTGGGCTACTAGTGTAATATTTCCTTTCCTTTCCATTTCTGTCTATGCTCTTAACCCCACACTGTCACCTTGTTATACAAACAAGAAAAGCCTGATACAATGGCCTTACCAACACTTCAGCATTCTAGTACATGAGCTCAGTGCCTAAGGTGTTTCATGGTGTTCTGTAGCTCTATAAAGCTCTTCAGTCATAATTCATGTCATATCCATTATCTGTATTTTTAATGGAATGCTTGTCCATTGTTGAAATCTCTGATTCTGAAGGCCTTACTTTTAGAAAAAGTCTACCAAGTTTTTGTGCTATTTTCCATTGCCATTTGTCATGGCAATCCTATGACCATAATAGAATCCAACTGCAGAAGTTCTTTGAGTTTGATCAGGATCCGCTCTGGATTAAAGAACACATATATAAAGAACACTGGTGTTCATGTGTTAACTGGTGGTAATTTAGACGGTAGCTGATAATTCTGTCTGGGTTTGTATTCCTCATGAAAAAAATGGCCTTATAAGAATTGGTCTGAAAAAAACATTTGGGTTTCCTTAAATGATCCATTAAGAAAAGGACAGGGAAAATGTTTGTTCCGAACAGAAAAGTTGTTAAATTTTACAGCGCATGGATCAAGTGATGCAAGGAAAAATATTTTTTTAAAGATGGGGGTGAGACTAATTAAAAAAAAACAACACCACCTTGTTCCCCCACCCAACTATAGATACTCTGGACCAGATCCATCTATCTGATGGGAAAGGCACAGAAGGGAGAGTTTACCCTGCTCTGTTCAGGACCTGTGGATACGTTGTACTCCAGAGGCCAGTCATGGTTGCCTTATCTCTCTATCTAATTAACGTCTAGTCAAATTGTTTTATAAATTTACTTCATTCTACTGGCAGATTTGCCCCCTTTGGCTGGTGCTGCCAATGCCCTCCTTTGGGCTTCTCATTTCCTAAAGCAGTGGTTTCAGCAGAATAGGTTGACATTTTTTTAACCTTTTTTTAAAAAATTAAAAAGTATAAATTTAATCAGTGTTGAGTATATTTTGCTAAATTAATGTGATTGACACGTTTTCTAAATTTTGACACACACACACACACCCAAAAAAAGAAGGAAAAAAACTTACCAAAAGACTTCATTTCATTTGCATTTTTTTCATTGGAATTTTCCATGAAAGACTGAATGAAATCATTTTTTGTCTCAACAGAAATAAAATTGGATCTTTTGACCAGCTCTAGCATTCTGCACATTGACTCCTAGTCATTTGACACATTCACTTCCTGCCCCCTTGCCATGACCTAGTCCCTCTGTCCCTACACTTAGGGTTTGGTTACACTACAGAGCCTTGGCTGGTATAGTTATGGCAGCAGAACCCCTTAGTGTAGAGACGCTGTGTTAGCTTACAGAAGGAGTTCTTCTGATTGCATAGCCCTGAACAACATTAGCTATGCTGACAAAAGTACTCTGTAGATCAAGGGTTATTCTGGCATAGCTATGTCAGCTAGAGAGTGTGATTTTCTTCTACACTCCTAGGTGACATAGCTATGACAGCAAAACTTTGCAGAATAGACTAGGCCTTATCTGCTTTTTACAAGATATTGTGTCATGAGCTTACGAGTTCTGAGGGTATCAATGGTAACTTTCCTCTTCCTGTTTCACAGGATCCTCCTGCTTCCTCTACCATAGCACCATCAGGATCAGTTGGCATGTAGTTGCTCTGCTTACTGCTCTGTGTTCTTTCTTCCATGTTTTTCCTCCATGTCTTCCTTCAATTCTCTCCTGCATCGTACATCTGTTTTTCTAGCAGTAAGTGGCCAACCAGTAGCTATTCATTGTTAGTTGCCTTACATACTGCTACTCCGGTTCACTCTATCTATAGTTTATGGGTTGGCATTATGGGCCTAAATTTAAAGTATCCACCTTCTATTTTCCTGTTTCTGGCATTTGCGAATCCATTATGCAGTTAATTCTTTGCAATCTAGAAAAGATTATAGCCTTCCACTGCTGCAATATTAAAGTTTAAAAATATCAATATCACCTGCAAACCATCGATACTTCTTTCAACAGACCATGTCTCCATAATGATAGATGGCTCTGCTAGACTTTGAGAAGGATTTTGGCAAAGTAGCACAGTGTGAATTCTTTAGGAGATACACCACACTGATTTTAGCCTAATTTATCACAATTAGCCTGAGCAATTTCAACATTATAATAAGGGCTAAGGCATTGATTGTGGTTGTTTCATTTTTTTAAAAGAAAATATTTTCCATTTGTCATCATTATTTTTTGTTTTGCACTTGACCTTTTAATCAAAGTGCACAGTCATTTGCATCCAATGTTTATTTACTGATTATATTTGCTCATTTTTTAAATGTATTATTCAAGTGCTGAGTAACCACCACCAGCAGGATGACTCATTACTATAGTACACAGCTATTATGCTGCTCAAGGAGATGACTCTTGCTAGGGAAAGATATAGGATTGCCTTTCTTCACTCTAATATACTATGTGGAGGAGAAGCAAAATTAGATCCTGGGAAGCTTCAGTTAAGCTAGAATTCTAGAAACAGGATACGAAAGAGCTTTGTATCAAATCTCTCAGAAAATAGTACACTTAGAAATACATAATTTGACTTCTGACCTATACAGAATATTCCAGTTTACAGCATTAATATTTTTAGACACTTTATGAAAGGCAACATGTATGGTAGCAAAGAATTTCACTTGGAGCAATTCCACCACTTTAATGGTCCTAGCAGGCAGAGTAGGGTACCAGACTGGGTGTCTGGAAATGTGTGTTCTATTCCTGGATCTGCCTCCAATTCCCAGTAAGTCAATTACCAGTCTGTACCTGTTTCCCTATTTATGAATGGGATAATGATACTTACCTTCCTTCCTAACATGATGGTGAAAAGCACTGAATAAGAGCTCAGCATTATTATCATTATGTTTCTCTCAGGAGGTATATTAGGCAAATTAGTAAAAAAAAAAAAAAAAACCCATAAAGCATCCTGAATAGTCCATGCAAACAGATAAAATAGGGGTAACACCACTGTTAATTTTGTTTTTAAAAAGAGAATACGATAGAATCAATGGGTTATAGTCTCTGCGAGATGCATATAACTTGCCTTTAGCATTAAATGGACATTCTGCATCCTCACTCAGTAAGATTGGCAGGTAGAAGAGTCTTTGCCAGAGTTTATCCTGACTTCCATTAGGGATCCTCACCATTCCTCTTCTATTTTACTCTTTATCTCTTCACAAAATGTCGTACTCCATTTCCCCCTCACCTCCCCCGCCACCCCAGCCCCAACTAGAATAACAGATTCTAGCAAGGTAAGACAGAAAATGTGCAAACTGTGGTGCCACATTGCTTAATACTAGAAAGGCTGGCTGGAAAGACAAATTTCCTTGTATGAAATTTTTCAGGCTTTGGAATTTGGTTTTGTTCTGCATCAATACAAAACCGAGACTTTTAGGTGCATTCATGAGATACTTACCATAAAACAACCCATAACCTTATGGTTATGACACTTACCTAGCCTAATTTGTAGCAGGGACTTGATCATTGGTCTTCCATATCCCAGGTGAGTGTCCTAACTAGAGCCAGACAAAATATTTTTGATGAATAATAATTTAGCTGAAAAATGCATTTTCTGGGGCTTCAAAAGCATTTGTAAATCTGGGTTGAATTTGACAAATATTTTCAGTCAAAGAAAATAATGACAAAGTCTAAAAATTTAGTTTCACCCATTTAAAAAAAATCTTTTTGACTTTTTCATATTCAAATGTTCTCTTAAGGCCATTTTGAAATTTTGTTTCAACTTTTCATTTTGAAATGATGTTTTTGCAATTTGTCCAATTAAAAAACAAAAACCATGAACAGCTGAAAAACATCTATAGATGACTGAATTGAAACAAAAATTCAAAACAAATTTTGTTTCTAGTTAACCAAAATTAGATCAATTCAAAGTGAACTTTTGAATTTTTCAATGTAACAAAAGTGTTTGAAAAAAATTGGTTTGGGTGTTTGTTTTTATGTTGGCTTCTGAATTTTAAAAAAAAAATCAGTTATTTGCTCAGCTCTAGTCCTAACCACTGAATTGTTAGCTATTCTGGTCTCTCTCATTTTCTCTCACGTTGATTAGAAATTCCATCCTTGACTTGAAAAACATCCCCACCAGAAGTGTAATCAAAACTGTTCCTGTGACAAGTTTCACTTTTGATTAATCAGATTTTCTGATAAAAAATGTTTTGTTGAAAAATTCCCAAACAGTTATACTTAATACTGCTGTGGACATGATGCATGGGGTATACATGAATACAGCCTGTTCTGAAGGAGAGAGAATGATCTTTTCTAATCCCTCAGTATCTATTGCCCTACATATGGGTGGAGGGATAGTGAAAGCTAATGTGAATGCTTTCCACCCAGCAAAAGTGAAACACTGCACCTCCAGCCTGGACCTGGGCACTTCACAAAACATAGAACTGGTGGGGGATAATGACATCATACTAAATGGGCTATGCTCCCTGCACCAAATCCATCTGCTGACACCATTGATCTAAGCCTGAGACTAATCCTTCCCCAAGCCTTGTTTAAAAGGCCTGGTTTCAGATGTGTAAGGATCAGATGGGCAAGGAACTGATAAGGCACTTGTAAGAATGATCAATATTGTAGCTATGCTTAAAAAGCTCTTTCCTTATTGTGTTAAATACTGAAAGGAAGCTATAAGAAAAATGTGATCTTTCCTGCACATATTTAAGTACCTTCATAAAACTCACATGGACCTACTCCTCAACCTGTTACTACCATATCTGGAGCAAGTTGTCCACCTGGTATGACCAATCACACAGCACATGTAGCTAACTATGGAATCAGGAAGCAATAGCCATGGCAAATCATTTTTGAGAAATCTATGGGCTGAACAAAGTTCACATAAGCCATCCATCAAATACTGCGGTAAATTGATAAAAAGCAAAGTCTGTTCTCAGATACTTTGTGAACAGAAGAGAGAGATGAATAGCCCAGAAATTGCATGCACTGCAGCTTGAACTATTGTAGATAGATCATCATTGCAAATTAGACTTTACCTAGTTAAATAAATGTTTTGACTAAATAGCTGAGCTTATACAAGGGAAAAAAGATATAGAAAATCATCTCTGCATAGCTGCTTAAAGATTTGCCAGAATACCTTTCAAAGGCTTGTTTTTGGTTTAATTGGTTTGTGAGTTGCTTGTTGGCTAGTTTTTTGCTTGTAGCTTGTTGTTTGTTTGGCTTGTAGCTTGTTGTAGTTTGTTGCTTCTTTTTTTTTAATCAGCTCTTGGCAAGCAGGGGCAAGGGGCAAGCAGGGGCAAGGGGGAGAGTGAGTCGAGGTGCACAGCGGGCCCGCCACAGTCTCAGACTGCAAGTTGCGGGGATCTAGTCACATAGAGTGTTGGGGTTCTAAGGGGTTGGCTTGTTTTGGCATTGGATTTAGCTTGATTTCTGTCTTACTGTGAAAGTCGGGGTGCTTATTTACTGTGTGAAAGTTGGCAACTGTGGATAGTAGCTGTAGCGCATTCAGCAATATTATCCGGCTCTTACTCAAAATATATGGGGAAAATTGATAGAGTAAATCATTAGGAATGACAGAAAAATGTACTGAAAATTAATGTGAGCAAAACGAAACCCATTGATCATTGTCATCCATCCCAAAGAGAGAAATAACCAGCTCAGCATATTTGGTAAGATAATTGAAAAGTAGAACAATATATCTGCTTTAACAGCCACCTGGGTTAGATAGAAATCAGACAATGGAAGACAGGTAGAGAAAGAAACCATTTAACTTCAAGTGGATTTTCAGATATAAAAATAAATATGAAGAGTATTCCTTCTCTTAACCTGATAAATAATGAAATCTGTAGTCAGTGCATCCATCAGTAACATATGGCTCAGAGAGAAATAACATGAGCAAAAGCTATATTGTACAATAAAAATGGGCTTTGACAATGAGCAGACAGATCTGAAATAATAACAAGAAAACAAAATGGAAAATAGGACACAGTCCCTCCAGAAAGACAAGCAGAATAAATGGCTGCTAACTGTTGAAAAGTACAACAAGAAATTGCTAGCATTACATAAAACAAGCAATACTAAAATTAATGATTCCACCATGGACATAGGAGACCATGGATAGAAGTGGTGGACATAACTTGTACTGGCATTGATCTAGGTCAGAAATGTCACCAAAATTTCTGGTGAGCACAACATTTTATCTGGGACTTGTTTATATTTGTTAGAAGTAAAACATGTACAGAGTTGTTGCTAAAGGAATTTTATCCA
Organism: Mauremys mutica; assembly: GCF_020497125.1. Classification (NCBI taxonomy): domain Eukaryota; kingdom Metazoa; phylum Chordata; order Testudines; family Geoemydidae; genus Mauremys; species Mauremys mutica. The sequence goes on along the minus strand of NC_059074.1, from coordinate 180,088,709 downwards.
GCTTTAATAGGAAGGAAAAGATCCAGTTAGATTCCCAGGTTTACTGCAATACTAATAGGTGCATTCCTGATTCTGATAAGGGTCAAAGGAAAAAGCATTTCTCTCAAGCACTCCTCACTATCATCTATATCCATTCTGCACAAAAAAGCAGGTGTCCAACTTTTATTACTCCAAAATTATTTACAAGCAAAAATGCTGGATCACAAAGCTGAGGTAATAAATTTTTTTAAATGTATGCTAAAGAAATTAATATAATATAATTTTAAAGTGTGGTTCTTCTCTGATAAGTGATTTTGTGAAAATTTCATCTTCTGATAAAATAGATCTGTGTGTATCCAGAGTCATACTTGCTTACTTTAGTGACAAAAAATAACCCTTTTAAATTCTTTTTTAATTCTTATTTATTCCATCTTGATAACAGGAATGGTAAGTACACCGTGAAAGTGACCTTCTGTGGCAACACTATGACCCCACTCCAACCTATCTTGCTAACCTCCATGACCATCTGAAGAAGATAGCTGCTAAGATGAAGACAAGGGTCAACCTGCTCCAGAAACTTGCAAGCACAAGCTGGGGAGCATCAACATCAGTGTTATGAACACAGGGCCAGCCCACAACATATTGGCACCTGAGGCAGGGAGCTCAAATGATGCCCCCATGCCCCCTCACTTGGGCCAAAACTTTGAAAGGTCTCGATTCTGCCTTCTTCCTGTTCCACTCCTCTCATGGTATTGTTCTGCTACCTACCCCAGTAAAGGAGCACTAACAATTTAAAATGTCTTGTTCAAAAATTTTAAGTAACACTTCACTTTCAAACGCCTGAACAGCAAATGTAACTTTTCTTGTCTGCATAGTAAATACTGGTGTTTTTATCTGTTTGAATAATCAAAGTGGTGCTTTCTGTGCCTTCTTGGTTGCAAAGATTTGAACTGCTTCCTGAAGGTCCACAGTTTGGGCCAGCTCATGCTCTATTGAGATGGTTGCAAGGCCAACCAGCCTCTCCTGTGCCATTGTGGAGAGTAGAGGTATTTTTATTAACTTCAGCTTGGAGAAGCTGAGTTCTCTACTGGCAACTGTTACAGGAAGTGTTAGAAGTATGCGCAGAGCAACAAAAGCATTTGAAAAGAGGGTGGTCATCTTATTTCCCCAGAACAACCTTTGGAGTTGATCCTGCTGAAATGTATCTTGAAAGGGCTTTCAGTTCATCACCTAAATCACTCACATCACTATCGCACAGGTCAACACTGTCACTAGTGCCCTGCACTGCTGGTTTAGGTGTTCTTCAGGTATAGTGAGGAGTTTTGGAATATCATACAACATCCCAAATATACTGCCGTGTTCATTGAGCTGCATGAAACGTTCTTCAACTGACTGTATTGCACAATCTAGCACCTGGTTGAAGAATTCAACTTTGAATTGTTGTTTTGGGTCTCTTATGGGATTATCCCATGCCCCGTAATCAAAATGTCTTCTTCTTTGGTGATTCTTGTATTCATGAATGGGTGGGAAAATAGCTTCAGTGTGAAGTTCCTCTGCCAACTTCTATGCACCCTTCAGAATGTTTTGAAATCCCTCATCTGACTGGTAAGACTGTAGGTATGACTTTGCTTTGTCCAGTTGTTCCATGGCTCCAGATATGTCAAGGTTAACACCTAGGAGTCTCTTGCTTACAACATTTATTTCAAACAATATGTCATGCCACAACACTAAGCCACACAGAAATTTGAAGTTATGTATGTTCATCATAGAATCATAGAACTTAAGATTAGAAGGGACCATTATGATCATCTAGTCTGACCTCCCGCAAGATGCAGGCCACAAAAGCTGACCCCCCCCCACTCCTGAAATAATTCTCTCCCTTGACTCAGCTGTTGAATGCTCCAAATCATGATTTAAAGACTTCAAGTAGCAGATAATCCACCAGCAAGCGACCCCTGCCCCATGCTTCGGAGGAAGGCGAAAAACCTCCAGGGCCACTGCCAATCTACCCTGGAGGAAAATTCCTTCCCGACCCCAAATATGGCGATCAGCTGAACCCCGAGCATGCGGGCAAGACTCTCCAGCCAGACACTCAGGAAAAAGACTTTCAATATCCCAACATTGACCCTCGGTACTAATTACCAGTGGTCGCACGTTATTGACCTATTGACTAAATCACGTTATCCTATCAAACCATTCCCTCCATAAACTTATCAAGCTTAATCTTAAAGCCAGAGAGGTCCTTCACCCCTACTGTTTCCCTCGGTAGGCTGTTCCAGAATTTCACTCCCCTGATGGTTAGAAACCTTCATCTAATTTCAAGCCTAAACTTCCCGACTGCCAATTTATATCCATTTGTTCTCGTGTCCTCATTAGTACTCGTGTCCTCATTTGTACTGAGCTGAAATAATTCCTCTCCCTCCCTGGTATTTATCCCTCTGATATATTTAAAGAGAGCAATCATATCTCCTCTCAACCTTCTTTTGGTTAAGGAAAACAAACCAAGCTCCTCAAGTCTCCTTTCATACGACAGGCTTTCCATTCCTCAGATCATTCTAGTGGCCCTTCTTTGTACCCGTTCCAGTTTGAATTCATCCTTCTTAAACATGGGAGACCAAAACTGCACACAGTACTCCAAATGAGGTCTCACCAACGCCTTGTATAACGGGACTAGCACCTCCTTATCTCTAGTAGAAATACCTCACCTAATGCATCCCAAGACCGCATTAGCTTTTTTAACAGACACATCACATTGCCAACTCATAGTCATCCTGCGATCAACCAGGACTCCGAGGTCCTTCTCCTCTTCCGTTACTTCCAACTGCTGCATCCCCAGCATATAACTAAAATTCCTGTTAGTCATCCCTAAATGCATAACCTTACACTTCTCACTATTGAATTTCATCCTATTACTAATAATCCAGTTTACAAGGTCATCCAAATCTCCCTGGAGGATATCCCGATCCTTCTCCAAATTGGCAATACCTCCCAACTTCGTGTCATCCGCAAACTTTATCAGCCGACTCCTACTTTTGGTTCCAAGGTCAGTGATAAATAGATTGAATAAGATCGGACCCAAAACCGAACCTTGAGGAACTCCACTGGTAACCTCTCTCCAACCCAACAGATCACCTTTCAATATGACCCGCTGCAGTCTCCCCTTTAACCAGTTCCTTATCCACCTCTGGATTTTCATTTCGATCCCCATATTTTCCAATTTAACCAGTAATTCTTCATGTGGTACCGTATCAAACGCCTTACTGAAATCAAGATATATTAGATCCACCGCATTTCCCTTGTCTAAAAAATCTGTTACTTTCTCAAAGAAGGAGATCAGGTTGGTTTGGCACGATCTACCTTTCGTAAAACCATATTGTAATTTGTCCCAATTGCCATTGACCTCAAGGTCCGTAACTACTCTCTCCTTTAATATTTTTTCCATGACTTTACATACTACAGATGTTAAACTAACAGGCCTGTAGTTACCCGGGTCACTTTTTTTCCCCTTCTTGAAAATAGGAACTATATTAGCTAATCTCCAGTCAAACAGTACAACCCCCAAGTTTAGAGATTCGTTAAAAATTATCGCTAACGGGCTTGCAATTTCACTCGCCAATTCCTTTAATATTCTAGGATGAAGATTATCCGGGCCGCCTGATTTACTACCGTTAAGCTATTCAAGTTTGGCTTCTACCTCGGATACTGTAATTTCCTACCCCGCTCCTTCATTCCCATCAGTCACTCTGCCACTATTCCTAAACCCTTCATTAGCCTCATTAAAGACCGAGGCAAAATATTCGTTTAGATATTGTGCCATGCCTAGCTTATCCTTAATCTCCACTCCGTTTACAGTTTTAAGCGGTCCCACTTCTTCTTTCTTGGTTTTCTTCCTATTTATATGGCTAAAAAACCTTTTACTATTGGTTTTAATTCCCTTCGCAAGGTCCATCTCTACCCGGCTTTTGGCCGTTCTCACTGCATCCCTACACCCTCAGACCTCAATAAGGTAGGTTTCTTTGCTGATCCCTCCCATCTTCCACTCCTTGTACGCTTTCTGTTTTTTCTTAATCACCCCTCTGAGACGCTTGCTCATCCAGCTCGGTCTAAAACTGCTACCTAAGGACCGTTTTCCCTTTCTCGGGATACAGGCCTCTGACAGCTCCTGCAACTTCAACCTGAAATAATCCCAGGTGTCTTCCGCCTTTAGATCCCTAAATCATAGAATCATAGAATCATAGAATCTCAGGGTTGGAAGGGACCTCAGGAGGTCATCTAGTCCAACCCCCTGCTCAAAGCAGGACCAAACCCAACTAAATCATCCCAGCCAGAGCTTTGTCAAGCCTGACCTTAAAAACCTCGAAGGAAGGAGATTCCACTACCTCCCTAGGTAACCCATTCCAGTTCTTTACCACTCTACTAGTGAAAAAGTTTTTCCTAATATCCAGCCTAAACCTCCCCCTCTGCAGCTTGAGACCATTACTCCTTGTTCTGTCATCTTCTACCACTGAGAACAGTCTAGATCCATCCTCTTTGGAACCCCCTTTCAGGTAGTTGAAAGCAGCTATCAAATCCCCCCTCATTCTTCTCTTCTGCAGACTAAACAATCCCAGTTCCCTCAGCCTCTCCTCATAAGTCATGTGCTCCAGCCCCCTAATCATTTTTGTTGCCCTCCGCTGGACTCTCTCCAATTTATCCACATCCTTCTTGTAGTGTGGGGTCCAAAACTGGACACAGTACTCCAAATGAGGCCTCACCAGTGCTGAGTAGAGGGGAATGATCACATCCCTCGATCTGCTGGAAATGCCCCTACTTATACAACCCAAAATGCCATTAGCCTTCTTGGCAACAAGGGCACACTGTTGACTCATATTCAGCTTTTCGTCCACCGTAACCCCTAGGTCCTTTTCTGCAGAACTGCTGCCCAGCCATTCGGTCCCTAGTCTGTAGCAGTGCATGGGATTCTTCCGTCCTAAGTGCAGGACTCTGCACTTGTCCTTGTTGAACCTCATCATATTTCTTTTGGCCCAATCCTCTAATTTGTCTAGGTCCCTCTGTATCCTATCCCTACCCTCCAGCGTGTCAACCACTCCTCCCAGTTTAGTGTCATCTGCAAACTTGCTAAGGGTGCAGTCCACACCATCCTCCAGATCGTTAATGAAGATATTGAACAAAACCGGCCCCAGCACCGACCTTTGGGGCACTCCACTTGATACCGGCTGCCAACTAAACATGGAACCATTGATCACTACCCGTTGAGCCCGACCATCTAGCCAGTTTTCTAGCCACCTTACCGTCCATTCATCCAGCCCATACTTCTTTAACATGCTGGCAAGAATACTGTGGGAGACTGTATCAAAAGCTTTGCTAAAGTCCAGAAATAGTACATCCACTGCTTTCCCCTCATCCACAGAGCCGGTTATCTCATCATAGAAGGCAATTAGGTTAGTCAGGCATGACTTGCCCTTGGTGAATCCATGCTGACTGTTCCTGATCACTTTCCCCTCCTTTAAGTGGTTCACGATTGATTCCTTGAGGACCTGTTCCATGATTTTTCCAGGGACTGAGGTGAGACTGACTGGCCTGTAGTTCCCTGGATCTTCCTTCTTCCCTTTTTTAAAGATGGGCACTACATTAGCTTTTTTCCAGTCGTCCGGGATCTCCCCCGATCGCCATGATTTTTCAAAGATAATGGCCAATGGCTCTGCAATCTACATCGGCCAACTCCTTTAGCACCCTCAGATGCAGCGCATCCGGCCCCATGGACTTGTGCTCGTCCAGCTTTCCTAAATAGCCCCGAACTACTTCTTTCTCCACAGAGAGCTGGTCACCTCCTCCCCATACCGTGCTGCAGAGTGCAGCTGTCTGGGAGCTGACCTTGTCTGTGAAGACAGAGGCAAAAAAAGCATTGAGTACACTAGCTTTCTCCACATCCTCTGTCACTAGGTTCCCTCCCTCATTCAGCAAGGGGCCCACACTTTCCTTGACTTTCTTCCTGTTGCTAACATACCTAAAGAAACCCTTCTTGTTACTCCTAACATCTCTGGCTAGCTGCAACTCCAAGTGTGATTTGGCCTTCCTGATTTCACTCCTGCATGCCTGAACAATACTTTTATACTCCTCCCTGGTTATTTGTCCAATCTTCCACTTCTTGTAAGCGGTTCTTTTGTGTTTAAGACGAGCAAGGATTTCACTGTTAAGCCAAGCTTGTCGCCTGCCATATTTACTTTTCTTCCTACACATCGGGATGGTTTGTTCCTGCAACCTCAATAAGGTTTCTTTGAAATACAGCCAGCTTTCCTCGACTCCTTTCCCCGTCATGTTAGTCCAATCCACTTCCCTAACTATAGAATCATAGAATCATGGAATTCAAGATCAGAAGGGACCATTATGATCATCTAGTCTGACCTCCTGCAAGATGCAGGCCACATAAGCCGATCTACCCACTCCTTTAGCAAGCGACCCCTGCCCCATGCTTCGGAGGAAGGCGAAAAACCTCCAGGGACACTGCCAATCTGCCCTGGAGGAAAATTCCTTCCCGACCCCAAATATGGCGGTCAGCTGAACCCCGAGCATGCGGGCAAGACTCTCCAGCCATACCCTCTGGAAAAAGGTTAAGAATATCATATCATTGACCCATTGTACTATTTACCAGTTTGGCACTTAATTGACCTATTGACTAAGCCCGTTATCCTATTATACCATCTCCTCCATAAACTTATCTAGCTTAATCTTAAAGTCATGGAGGTCCTTCGCCCCTACTGTTTCCCTCGGTAGGCTGTTCCAGTATTGCACTCCCCTGATGGTTAGAAACCTTCGTCTAATTTCAAGCCTAAATTTCCTGACTGACAATTTATATCCGTTTGTCCTCGTGTCTACATTAGCACTGAGCTGAAATAATTCCTCTCCTTCCCTGGTGTTTATCCCTCTGGTCGCCTTAATTTAGTAAAGTTAGCCCTTTTGAAATCGTAAACCTTAGTTTCAGATGCAATTGTGTTTATCCTTCCATTTATTTTGAACCGAATTAGCTCATGATCACTCGAGCCAAGGTTGTCCCCTACAACCATTTCCTCAACAAGGTCCTCACTACTCACCAAAACCAAATCTAAAATGGCATCCCCCCTCGTCGGTTCAGCTACTACTTGATGAAGGAATTCATCAGCTATCACGTCTAGGAAAAGCTGAGCCCTATTATTATTACTAGCATTTGTTCCCCAATCTATACCCGGGAAGTTAAAGTCTCCCATGATCATACAGTTCCTATTAGTATTTACCTCCTTAAAAACATTAAAGAGTTTTCTATCCATATCCAGGCTAGATCCCGGCAGTCTATAGCACACCCCAATCACTATCCCAGGGGAGGCTCTAGTAGTTTTCTTCCCTAATGTGACCATTGCCCAAACAGACTCCGTATTATCCATTCCATTACTAGTTATTTCATTACAGTTTATCTCATTATTTACCTTTGTTTCGGTCTTTCCTAAACAGCACATACCCTTCCATACCTGTACTCCAGTCATGACTACCGTTCCACCATGTTTCGGTTATTCCTACGATATCCGGTTTCAATTCTCGGACCAGGAGCTCCAATTCCTCCATTTTGTTACCTAGGCTTCTCGCACTGGTGAACAAACATCCTAATTTTTGCTGTTTGGCTTCTCTCACCTTTGTTACCCAATTTGGTAGGGACACAGTACCACCAGTATGACCTATTGGTCTAGTATCCATCCCCCCCCCACTCTTCCTTATGTCCAAACCCCTCCCTCTGGCTATATCCGTTCTTATCCTGTTGTCCTCCCTCTCAATGTTTAAATTTGGCGTGGAGAGTGCCTGGACATCTCCCAACCGTCTCCCCCCAATACCTAGTTTAAAGCTCTTTTGATCAGATGAGCCAGCCTACCTCCTAGAAGTCTATTTCCTTCCCTACTCAGGTGGAGCCCATCCTGTGAGAACAGTTCTCTGTCCCCGAAAGCCTCCCAGTGCCCATACATCCCAAAGCCCTTCTTATAGCACCACTCCCTGAGCCAACTATTTATCATTACAATCCTGTCACCCCTTTGTCGCCCTTCCCTAGGGACAGGTAGAATCCCACTGAAGATCACCTGAGCCTCAATTTCCTTGAGCGTCTTACCCAGCCTGGCATAGTCTCCCTTGATTCTCTCCAGCGAGAATCTAGCCGTGTCATTCGTTCCTACATGAAGGATGATCAACGGGTTCTTACCTGCTCCTTTTAGGATCCTTTTCAACTGCAGGTCCACATCCCGTATTTTAGCGCCCGGTAGACAGCACACCCTTCTGTTCTCCGGATCGGCCCTGGTCACAGGCCTGTCCAACCTTCTCAGTATGGAATCCCCAATCACGTAGACCTGCCTTTGCCTGGTGACAGTGCGGTCTGCTGATTCCATTTCCCTCTGCCACTGTTCTCCCATGAACAGATCCTTTCATAGCATTATCCTCCATAATGGCAACTATGGCATCATCTATCTTCCCAATTTGATGTTTGACAGGCTTTATCGCCTCCACTCAACTTTCCCATCGTGTGGCACTCAGTGGTTTCAGTGTCGTCAGAGAGGATGTTCCCAGATGTTGCTTCAAAATTTGCCATTGATGAGTTGATCCAGAGAAAAATATATAGATGCTTTGTTATTTAAAAATTCTCTCACTATACAAAATGTTCTTCTGAACCTGAAAGGACCAGCCACATTGCCAGCTCAGTATTAGGTTGGATCTTAATCAAAATACCACACTGCCAGCTAATCCTCTAGCATCTAAAACTAAAGGTTTATTATAAAGAAAAAAAGAAAGAACAAGCAGAGAGTGGTTAAATGGTAAAGCAGTCAGATACATACAGAGACTTCAAAGTCCATCTCTCAGGTTCTTAGCAGTATTTATGAGTTTGCTGGCTTGAAAGTCACTCTGGAACACATCCACAGCTTGGATGGGTCATTCAGTCCTTTGTTCAGAGCTTTGTTTGTCGAAAAGTTACTCCAGAGGTCAGAAGCAGGAATGAAGACCAAACAGAGAAGATGCAGGTGCCTTTTATATTTCTCTTGCCATGTGGCTTGTACTTCCTTTGTTCCAAACACAGGCTTTACATCGCATGTCATGGAAAAGCCTTAGAGTTCTCCCCATGATCATATCACGTGCCTTGCTGACTCATAGGATGTATTCCCTTGTTCCTTTCAATGGATTCATTTTACAGTTGATGACACTTGATGAGCCATCTAACGGGCTCAGTGCTGATGCCAATCTGTCTGGAGGTGTCATCCAGAAACAGCACAAGTTTGGAAATACAGATATACCATGCATATCTATAACTCATAACACAAAGGTAATACAAACATAAAAACAAAATGATCATACTTGGCAAATTAAAACATTTTCACAGATACCTTAAACGGCATATCTGGCACAATTCATTACAACGTTAAAATATTGGTATCAATGTCATAAAGTGCCTCCCATATTCCATACAGAGTCACAGTTAGTAAAATGTAATAAAATTTGTGGGGTTTTTTGGTTTTTTTTAAATGTGTCTGTTACAGCTGTCCTCCCTGCTGCATTCCTTTTTTCCTCTCCTTTCTGTTGTTCTGTGTGGCCACCCCTCCCGGCCTTGGGCTAACAAAGGGCACAGCCTGGCCCTGCTGTTCATGGAAATGGCTTGTGCAGACTAACTGGAGCCATTGCTCTGCTCAGGGAGAGGGGCTTTTGGCTCCTTTGTTCAGACCTGGGCCCAGGAATGCAAGACCTAAAGTAGCCACATAGCTGAGCATATGAGTCATACCTGGGGGCTCAGAACTTGCCCAGACATGTTCTATGCCTACCTGCAGTCTTTCCCTGCTTTCTCTCCTCCCTGTAAGAAGGGGAACCAATCAAAGTTACTGGCGGGAAACTGCCTAAGTTTGCCTTTATACCCAGACATTTTCTTATCAGACCTCGGAGAGGTCACTGCATTGCCACCTGGTCTGATCAGCTAGGAGTCTTTGGGGGGCCCTCTCCCCGCTCTCGTTTGTTTTTGAGCATACCCCCGTTTTTAAACTCCCGTCCCACAAACAACGAATTTTGCCTGGAGATCTCCTGACTATTGTAAGCGAATTGAGTCCTCTCTGCATCTTCTGATGCTGCTGCTGTTCCTGCTGCTGCTTTGGGGATTGGTAAGAACTCCCTCTTGCAAACTCTCCCTGCCTTAGCTGCTGGCTTTCTTTCCCCAGCAGGCAGACCCAAGCTAACTCCTTGGTCTGTATCTGTAATCTGCTTTTAGCTCTGCAGTGCCTTTGCTGCTAGAAATAAGCCTGCTTGCAGCCGCCCCACTGCTGCAGTCACCACTCCCTGAACTCTATCCTGGGCATACACCACTCTGCCCTCTGGAACTACCCCTAGTATAAGGTGCACCCATTAGGTTAGGTTTAGCCTTTAGTCTAGATAAATTGTAATTTCATTTTGCATAGCTGTGGTTAAGTTAGGTTTAGAAAATTGTTTGCATTGTACTCTGTAAGTTAGGCTTAGAGAATTGTTGCATTGTGTTTTGTTACTTGCTAATTTGTGTACTCTTCATTAAGTTAGATCATAGATAAGATTTTGCTGTGTTCTGTATAATTGTGATTAGGTCTGTCTTCTCACTGCCCCCCCCTCCCCGCCCGGGCTTTCTCTGTGTCTCTCTGACTTGTTGCAGCCTCTCTGTTCTCTGTGTCTCTCTGACTTGTTACAGTCTCTTTGCTGCTCCACCACGTGCTCCTCTTCCCCCATCCCAATCTAGCATAAAACCCCATTGGTTACCCTTTTTCTCTCTGATACACCTCACATTCTACATTTACACCAATGTGACACATTTTTACCTAAAATTGTTTGCTAGTTAACATACTGTATCCATAACTGTTAGTTGATTATATGCTGCTGTAACACACCCTTTACATAGAAATTGTTAGCTACCTGTTACATTTATATTTCTGTGTTAATTGGTTACCCACTGTATTGTATCCTACTGTATTGTACCCCACTATTGAAACCCCCTTACTGTTCGCTGAAAGAAACCCCTCCCCAATTGTCTACCTTAACAAACCCCATACCCCTCACTATTAAATTGTCCCTGTTTTTGCATTTTCTTAATAAAGTTTATTTTGCACCCCACCAGTGCAGTAATTGTCCCCCAAGATCCCCTACCTGCTGGCAGGGACAAAATGGTTTAGGAAGAAAAAGTTTATTAAGATAATAACGGTTTCTGTTTTCGAAAGAGCTATTTTTCTGGTTTGCAACCAAATCTAGGGTAAAACTGGACTGATTTTCAACTAAACGTATGGCCAAATTCATTGAGGGCTTCAGTGGATTTTACAAAAGTATAAGAAAGGACAAAATCAGCTCTGGGAGAAAATGGGCATAGCTCCATTGAATTAAATGGTGCTGTTCCCATATGGATCCATGGAGGATCTGCCCTTGAAAGCAGAATTTGCCCCTCATGAGTAATTTAGGACAAGAACTAATAATCCAACCACTTTAAAGGAGAGGACTGCTTCAGATAATTATAATGGTCAGTATTTGGGAAAGTTTGAATAAGAACAATAATTTGTTAAAAAAATTACTGGCAGTCATTTTAGGATGTCCACATTACTCATGAGTGATGAAGCCACGAGTTATAAGTATATTCCCCAAGAGGAGTGCCACTAAAACTATAACACTACACCAAGCTCTCCAACTATCATTGGAAGTGCTGTGAATCTTCCCTTTCCAGTGGTATATGGAACTCATTTTTAGCCATGATATCAATCAGCTTTCAGACGAAGGACTGTTCAGGACCAAATGTTACCTTCCCTCCTCCTCCAACTAGTTTAAATTTAGGGAGAACATTTCATATTATGAGAGAAGGAAGGAAACCTGTATCTGGCCAACAGTGCATTTAAAGAATGAGCTGTTGGAAGCTGCCATTGGTGGGGGATGTATTACTTTGAGTAGCTTTGGCTATGGTATTGCACTAGCACATCTCATCGATAAGCAGCCTAAATGCCCGCATGAAATGCACTGTCCGGGACAGCTCCAACTTTATTGGCATGGATAGCACCCACTCCAGGGTTCTCATGTCTTCCTCCAGCACCTGGGCCCAGGATTTAATGTGCTAGTGACCCCCCCAACAGAACCCCACTGCTTTGAAATTCACAAATATGTTTGCCTCAGATCAACTGGATTCATAACCTGTAAAAATCTAATAAAGAGGTCTTTTCAGGCTTGAAAAGAGCCCCCTGGAAGACCTATGATATTGTGAGTGGATGCCTCCACACTCCTTTCCCTCATAGGCACCCTACCCTGTAACACACCAGTTTTGGCTAAGGACAGAACATCGTGGAGAAGCATAATACTTTCAGTTGCTTCTCTGCAGCATGAGAACTAACCTATCCTGTTTGAAGCTGCTCAGAGGTTTGTAATGATAGAAGTAGCTTCTTTTGTATATTTAGAGGCATCAGAATACCATGGAGACAACAAATATAGAATCTCTGCCCTACTGTTGTTCTCATGACACTTGTCAAATCATTTTTCTCATAGCTGTTATACTAGATTTCTGCAAGAAGAGGCGATAAACAGCCAGTCCACAAATCTCCAATAGTTTTGTCACTTTCTTTAGAATGTTACAGGTCTCAGTATGGGGGCAATTTGGGTACGAGAGAAAATCTAATCCATAACCTTTCTGAACTTGACACTCCATTGCGTGAGAAATGACTCATGTTTCTTCAGCATTCTTCCTATTCCTTTTCTTCTGGTTGAAATACCACAATTTGCTGAAATTGTTATGACAAGGAACTGAATCACCTTCTCAAGGGTTTATTCTTCTCCTCCTACTCTGACTCTTTTTTAAGATACTGAGCCAAAAGGGTCTGATCAAAGAATTAATGTCAATTTGGACATTCTGGACTTACTTTTCAGTTTTCTCATTATCCTCTGTTACAGGGTAATTGGTCTCTGTTAGTAGACTGGGCCCAGTTCCCTCTGTCACAGCAAGTAAGCCCAATTCAGCCAATTAAAAGAGGCTAAGCTACACCTGAGCCTATAAAGGGCTGCTAAAGGCCAGGCCAGAGACGTGATAGTGATGGCTGTGCCAGGGGAAAGGAAGCCATGGTGGGGGGTAGCTGACTCCTATAGTGAGTCCCTAGAGCCAGGGGCCAGATGCAAAGGGAGACAGCGCTGGAGGCACATAATACATTCAGTTGCCTTTCCGCAGTCCAAGTGACAGCATGAGAACTAACCTATCCTGTTTGAAGCTGCTCAGAAGCATGAGAACTGACATATCCTGTTTCAAGCTGTTTGAAGCTGCTCAGGAATGGACCTGAGCTGACTAGAAATGGGAAGTTGCCAGGAACAGGGTGCTTGAGATCCCTGGGCAGGGTGACCCTGAAGCCTGAGAACAAAGAGTGAATTAAAAGACTGTTTTCTGTTTGTCTATTCACTTGTGAAGGAGAACCTGCTTGAAAGACTGGGCGTAGTATCACACACTTGGGGATAGCTGAGAAGAGGGAGAACAATGCCCCACACAGTTGCATCCACTAAGTGTTTTGTTCAGTGTTTGTACTTTTAATCTCCTTGCTTTTATTTTTCAGAACAGAAGCTGACTCAGTTCTTACTTCCATCTACATTGGACAGAGCTTTGGTATAGCTGAGGATCTGGGCCATTTGTCCAATTTGAATGAACGTCTCTCAGAACACAATGGATTTGTTTCTAATCTCACTTCTATTGGTTTTACACCAGCACAACCCCTTTGTCTTCACTAGAGTTACTCCTCATTTACACCAATGTCTGTGAGATCAGAATCAGGCCCCAAGGCTGACCCACATCATCTTGAACAGAAATGTAATTTACTCTTCCAAGTGAGAGACAGAATTACTTGCCATAAATCAGTGCCAGACAGTGGTCTATACAGATGTTCTATTTTTACAGAACAGCATCATTGCCTAGTCATACTCAGTGTTTCTCCCCTCACACTCTCAGGCTTACATCTTTTATCTTTGTGGAGTTTTGAGCAGCTAAAATAGCCTCATGTGACCAATTGTTCAATCTCATTCTTAGTTCAAGCTAAGAGTATAGTCACACTCTTCACATTGGGATAGCTAATGTTGTATCAGCACAACCTTGTTTTTTAAGGGTCTTATTTTTTTTTCTGTAAAAGTCCAAGCTGAAATATGATTAGTATATAAGTTCTTAGGCTGAAAAATCTTTTGTAAAGTTGATAAAATATTTTGGCTATTTTTAAGCTACAAGCAGAAGAAAAATGAAATGTTCGGTTTTTGACACAGTTTGATGCCTTTGTTTAGAGAAAACATGTTTTCTACCTTAAAATGAAAGTTGGCAAGCATTTCAGGTGGAATCCCTTCATGAGCAGAAAGCCTGAACAACAAGACTTTATGTAGATGGAACCCTAGGTGTTGGGAGGGGAAGTCACCCTCCTTGAAATTAGGATCAAGGCACTGGGCTGCAATGTACCAGAGGCAAAGTAAAGGGAGAGCTGAACTCCCTCTCCTTGGATAAAAAATAAACAGAGGGAGATATCTACCCCTCTCCCAGATTGAAGGAGTCAGTCTCAGTTCTACTCCCTTTTGAGCTGCTCTGGTAGAGAATCTCTTCCATGTAATCAAGTAGGATTGTTTGGTGAAAGTCTTCCTGCTTCCCAGTAGGATCTTTCAGATCTCAGAAGAACATTATCTACTGCTCTCAACATTCCAGAAGTTGAGCTGTCAGGGTGTGTTGATCTGTGTGTAGAATCCCACCGCAACCCAGACACAAGAGAGCTGATAGACTGGGGAGCAGGACATGTGATTCTGACATCAGTTGCAGAAGGTTGGGGAAAAAAACCCCGCCTACTACTATTATGTCAGAATTTTAAACAGCATCTTAATTCCATCCTTTCAGGTTTGTAAGCCCTGGTCTACACTATGGGGTTGGGTCAAATTTAGCCACGTTAGGTCGATTTAAAAATGACTGTGTCCACACAACCAACCCCATTCCATCGACCTAAAGGGCTCTTAAAATCGACTTCTGTATTCCTCCCTGACGAGGGTAGTAGTGCTAAAATCAACCTTGCTGGGTCGAATTTGAGGTAGTGCAGACACAAATCAATGGTATTGGCCTCCAGGAGCTATCCCAGAGTGCTCCATTGTGACCGCTCTGGACAGCTCTTTGAACTCCCATGCACTAGCCAGGTACACAGGAAAAGCCCCAGGAACCTTTGAATTTCATTTCCTGTTTGGTCAGCGTGGCAAACTCAGCAGCACTCAGCAGCACAGGTGACCATGCAGTCCCCCCAGAATCGTAGAGCGTAGAATGTTTCTACGTTCCCCCTATCATCTCTGTCCCTGAGGTTATCGCAGATTAGAAGGCGAAAAAACCACACTCGCGATGACATGTTTTCCGAGCTCATGCAGTCCTCCCGCACTGATAGGGCACAGCTTAATTCATGGAGGCATTCAGTGACAGAGACCAGGAAAGAATTAAGTAAGCGCAAAGAACGGAGGCAGGACGCGATGCTGAGGCTAATGGGGGAGCAAATGGACATGATGAAGCATCTGTTGGGGGAGTAAACGGACATGATGGAGCTGCAGGAAAGCCAACAAGAGCACAGACCCCCGCTGCATCCACTGTATAACCACCTACTCTCCTCCCCATGTTGCATAGCCTCCTCACCCATACGCCCAAAAACACGGGGAGAGAGGATCCAGGCACCCAGCCACTCCACTCCAGAGGATGGCCCACGCAACAGGAGCTGTCCTTCAAACAGTTTGATTTTTAGTGTGGCTTCAATAAGCAATGTGGCCTTATCCTTCCCTCCTCCTCCACCCCACCTGGGCTACCTTGTCCGTTATCTCATTTTTTTTAATTCATAAAGAAAGAACGCATCTTTTCAAAACAATAGTTACTTTATTTTGAAGGGGGAAGGGTAGCTGGCTTACAGGGAATTAAAATCAACAAAGGGGGTGGGTTTGCATCAAGTTGAAACACACACAACTGTCACACCGAAGCCTGGCCAGTCATGAAACTGAATTTCAAAGCCTCTCTGATGAGCAGCGTGCCTTGCTGTGGTCTTCTAATTGCCCTGGTGTCTGGCTGCTCAAAATCTGACACAAGGCGATTTGCCTCAACCTCCCACCCCGCCATAAGTGTCTCCCCCTTACTGTCACGGATATGGAGCACAGAGCAGGCAGCAATAAGAATGAGAATGTTGGTTGTGCTGAGGTCTGACCTAATCAGCAAACAGTGCCAGCGAGCTTTTAAATGTCCAAAGGCACATTCTACCATCAATCTGCACTTACTCAGCCTATAGTTGAACTGCTCCTTACTATTGTCCAGGCTTCATGAGGTAGGCTGGGGTAGGTGCGATCACATGGTACTGCCGGCTGGGAGAGCAGCCTGAGGCAGAAGCCTCCAGCTCGCATGGTATTCCAGGCAGGACTGAATCTCCATGAGATGAAACTTAAAGAAGAGAATGACCTGTAGTCTCTGGCTCCCATTCAGTGCTCGAGGAGGAGGATGGCCATGTCTGACCAGGCGTCGCTGATCAACCTCACTGAGGAGGATTCCAAGGAGTCTTCCCAGATCAGCACCCCGGAGGACCAGAATGGATCCCCCGAGCTCATTGCTGGGGAGCAGGAGAGCAGAGTTGCAGGGGAAGTGGTGGAATACCAGCATGGGAAAGATTTTGGAATCGGGGTACTCGTGTGGGGGAAGATTAAAGGCTTCTCCTGGTGGCCTGCAATCATCATCTCCTACAGAGTCACATCCAATAGTCAGGCAATCTCTGGAATGTGCTGGGTGCAATGGCTTGGGGATGGGAAGTTCTCCGAGGTTTCAGCAGACAAGCTGGTGGGTCTGATGGCTTTTAGGCAGCATTTCAACCACTCCACGTTTAATAAGCTGGTCTCTTATCGACAAGCTGTACACCATGCCCTGGAGGTTGCTAGGAACCGGGCAGGGAAGACAGTCCCTGAACCGCCAGCCAATTGACTAAAGACTAACTTCTGCAACAACAGCAAGGAGTGGGTGGAGGAGGACCAGAGCAGAGAGCAAATGGTTTCTGAAGTCACAAACAACAACAGGAGCCTTATCGTGCAGGAGAAAAAACCCAGCCACATTCCACCCACTGTTTGAGGGGGGCCTTTGCCAGACTTGCAGAGCTCGATTTCTGGAGCTCTTCTACATGCCCGATGAGGACGGGTACCAGTCCTACTGCACCGTCTGCTGTGAAGGCAAGGAGCTGCTGCTGTGTATATATGCCAGATGCTGCAGGTGCTTCTGTGTCGAATGCTTGGAGGTTCTGGCAGGGCAAGGTACCTCAGCCAAGGCAAAAGAGCAAGAGCCCTGGAGCTGTTACACGTGTCAACCACAGAAGTGCTATGGGGTGTACAGCGCATACCAGATGGGAATATACAGCTGCAAGACTTCTTCACCAGTGACAAAGGACAGGAATATGATGCACCTAACATCTAGTAAGGCCCACACATTTCCCAGAGTCACTGCCCTTGATAACAGAAAATCAATGATTGGATTGGCTACTTGGATCACAGCAGCCCTCACAGTAGACTTGCCCACAACAGCAGTGGTGATGGTGAGCTGAGCGGGCTCCATGCTTGTCGTGGTATGGCGTCTGCACGGGTAATCCAGGAAAAAAGGTGTGAAACGATTGTCTGCCATTGCTTTCATGAAGGGAGGGGCGACTGACAACATGTACCCAAAACGACCCGCGACAATGTTTTTGCCCCATCGGGCTTTGGGAGCTTAACCCAGAATTCCAATGGGCGGCGGAGACTGCAGGAACTGTGGGATAGCTACCCACAGTGCACCGCTCCGTAAGTCGATGCTAGCCACGGTAGTGAGGACGCACTCCGGCGACTTAATGTGCTCAGTGGGGACATACACAATCGACTGTATAAAATCGATTTCTAAAAATTGACTTCTATAAAATTGACCAAATTTCGTAGCGTAGACATACCCTAAGTGACTTTCTGGATCGATTGAATCAGAAGGAATGTGCAGAGGAACTCCTGACACCAGTCCAGGAGAACAGCATAGACATCTGTCAGTGATATTGGGTCCTTTTTGCCCCAGAGTGTATCCTGAGATGTCAATCAGTCTTTGTCTCTCTGACAGTGACATAAGGAGCAACCTGGGTCTTGCTCCGATAGAGGAATAGTTGATGAAGAAGTACGTCTAGCAGGACCACTTATGCTGTAGATTGTAAACTCTGGTCAAGAAGTCTGGCAAGACATTGTCTTTCCCTAGCAGATGAAGAATTAATGGAGCTCCCTTACTGCAGATTCTGACATGTCTGCCTCTTTGGCAGTTGTCATAATAACCGCTGTAGTATTGCTTGTTAGGATTTGGATAGATTTGGAGAAAGCTTTACAAACCAGTCGAATAGGTTTACGCTTCAGCAAACTGATGATGATTGTTCTGCAGAATCTTTTGCAGAGTCCACAAAGCTAAAATAGTGATGAAATGTAGATGGGTACCTCAGGCCACCCCAAGAATTCCGTGACTACTACTGCAGAGGTTTTAGATGTAATCCAGTGAATGGTTTCACAGATGTGCATGAAGCCACAAAGACTTAAACTCCATAGGAATGCTGAGACACTTTGATGCTAGCATCGCACTGTGGATATTGCCACATGGGTTGTATAGAATCTAGCCTCTGGCAAGAGAGCTATCATAGTCATGGAGTCTATTAGGGTTCCTTCTTTTTTTGCTTCTCTCGAGGCTTTGGAGCATCGCATGGTACAGGCTGTGTCTTGGTACCTGAGAACCTCAATCTACATCTTTCTGCTATGAGAGATGGAGCATGAAGCCCTTGCCAGGGTTGCGAGCACTGGAGAAGGGCAAACATAGTACCTATCTTTAACAAAGGAGAACAAAGAGACACAGGGAATTATAGACAGTCAGCCTAACTTCAACACCTGAAAAGACACTGGAACAAATTATGAAACAATCAGTTTGTAAGCACCTGGAGGATAATAGGATTATAATGAATAGTCAGCATGGATTTGTTAAGGACAAATCATGCCAATCCAATTTAATTTCCATCTTTGACAGGGTTACTGGATAGGGGGATAGGGGGAAGCAGTAGATGTGGTACATCTTGATTTTAGTAAGGTTTTTGACACAGTCCCTCTTGACAGTCTCATAACTAGCGAAATGTGATCTAGATGAATTTACTCTGGGTGCACAACTGGTTGAAAGAGCATACTCAAAGAGTAGTTATTAGTGGTTTGCTGTCCAACTGGGAGAAATATCTACTGAGATCCACAGGGGTCCCTTTTGGGTTCAATACTATTCAATATTTTCATTGACTTGGATAATGGAGTGGAAAGTATGCTTATAAAATCTGCAAATGACACCAAGCTGGGAGGGACTGCAAGCAATTTGACCGACAGGACCTTGACAAATTGGAGAATTGGTCTGAATTCAACAAGATAAAATTCATAAAGATAAGTGAAAAGTACTTCACTTACAAAGGAAAAATCAAATGGACAACTAAGACATGGTGAATAACTGGCTAGGTAGTAGTACTACTGGGAAGGAGTTGAGGGCTACAGTGAATCATAAATTGAATATGAGCCAACAATGTGACGCAGTAGCAAAAAAGGCTGATAATCTAGAGTGTATTAACAGGAGTGTTATATGCAAGACATGGGAGACAATTGTCCCACACTACTCAGCACTGGTGAGGCCTCAGCTGGAGTACTCTGTCCAATTCTGGGCACCATACTTTAGTAACGATGTGAACAAACTGGAGATAGTCCAAAGAAGAGCAACAAAAATGATAAAAGGTTTAGAAAACCTTACCTATGAAGAAGGAAGGTTAAAAAACTTGGCATGTTTAGTCTTGCAAAAAGAAGACTGGGGGGGAACCTGACAACAGTCTTCCAATATGTTATGGGCTGTTATAAAGAGAATGGAGATCAATTGTTCTCCATGTCCACTGAAAGTGTTGGACAAGAAGTAATGGGTTTAATCTGAAGCACAGGAGATTTAGGTTGGATTTAGGAAAAGCTTTATAACTATAAATGTAGTTAAGCTCTGAAATAGGCTTCTGTGACTGGGTGCCTGGTTGGGCCACACTAAGGGCGGACTTCAAGAAATTGGGCAGACAATCCCCAAAACTGGTGATTTATTTTATAATTAGATCCACCAAGCCCGTAACACAAGAGCTTTTGTAGTACCACACTAATTAACAAGAAGCCAAACATAGTCCCCTTTAGGCATTCCAGCCCTTGGCGCCGATCCATAAAACCAAGTCTAATATAGTGAGAGGTTACTGAAAACCCTATTCACTATACTTAAATTTCTGCCAATCCCAAAGGATTGGACACATTACTCCTCAGGTAAATGAATATTTCAGATCTTACCTAAATACATGCTTACAGCCAATCATTAATAACTAAATCTAAGATTTATGGTTAAAAGATCAATATACATACAAGTGATTTTCAGTGTTAATAGTTCAGGCGCATAGCCGGTATGGAATAAACTGCTGGCTTGTAAAAGTCTCTCTGGAATCATCCCAACAGGTAAGAATCCAAAGGCAGCTTAGCTGTAAAGTCTGTAAGTCTTTCCATGCATTTTCCAGGGTATTCCAAATAATTATTTGGAAGATCTCCATCCTACAGCTCACCATTTCCCTGTTCAAAGTTTAAGCAGACTACAGATGAAAGGATCAGGCCTGAGGTTTCACTTTTATAGCTGTAGCGGGCTGTTAAGTGTTTTGAGCACAGCATGTGACTGAGGATTCTTCTTTGTTGAGCACACACAGTCTCATCACTTTGAAGTTAACATCCTATTTACTATGCATACACAGGTCATCCAGTTACACTACAAGACAACAGACAGTCATTCATTATAAGAGAGATAGTTAAGCTGAAGACAATTGTTGATAATATTATTCATTTCCTGCAGTATCTTACATCTTTAATCTTAAGGTTAACCTAACCATTTGCATACATAATGTAAGGCAGTTAAGACATGAAAGGAAATTAACATCTACAATCTATTCTGGTTACATCATTAAACTTCTAACAAGATATAGGCAAACACTGACAAATACACTTAGTATCTACCCTTGATTTCTATTACTACAACAGCTCCCATTGGCCTGCAGTGGTGAACTGCTGCCAGTGGGAGCTCTGATTGGCCCGACCTGTGGACAGGGCAGGTAAACAAACTGGCCCAGCCCGCCAGGGGCTTTCCCTGCACAAGCAGCAACCCTAGTTTGAGAAACACTGGTCTAAGACATTTCTTTGAAATTCACATACAAGTGAATTGTCTTGTTACAATCGCAATGTTTCTTGTTAAGTTGTTATAGATCAGGCTGGCTGGTTAGCCAATGTCCTAGCTTCCAAGGGAGGTAGTGGAATCCCCATCACTGGGAGGTTTGTAAGAACATATTGGACAAACACCTGTCGGGGATGGTCAAGGTTTGCTAGCCTTAGTGCAGGGGGCTGGACTTGAGGACTTCCAACCTTATATTTCTATGATTCTGTGGTTCCTTGACTCTCAAACAATGAGGCCTAATTCCACTCTATCTGTACCCCATCCTTGAGATCCTCTAAACTCATGGACACTGGAGCTGGTTAAAACTTTTCAAACATAAAACCTTTATACATAAAAAAATGCAGATTCATTGATACAAATTCTTGAAACTTTTCTGTCAGTTTCATTGACTTGTTCATTTTGAAATTCTTGCAGTCTCCCAAAAATTCTGAAAAAAAATAAAACATTTAATTTAAATATTTGCCTAAAGGCTTGAACATTTTTTATTACATCTGCACTGAGTATTGCTTCTCCCCACAGAGTGACTGAGTGTATTCCATCTCTGGGTTGCAAGATCTGGAGGGACTGAACAGGACTTTTCCTGGAATTGCTTCTTCTGGCTGTGAGGTGCTGTTGTGGTAACAGGCCATAAAGCAGAATGGGAGATTATCTTTCCTATGCTGTCAGTGCCAATCCCCTCTTCTGTGCCTACCCACAACCTTCCCCCAACTGGTGCCTAGGCAATGTGGCGGAGAAAGAGGAAACAATCTGACATGCTCAACTACGGAGGGGTGAGGTAAGAACGACAAGGTCAGGGGAGCAGGCTGTGAGGTGCAGACTGTAGGAGGCAGGAACAGGGACAGGCATCACAGAAATAGAAGCAGAGGGAGATAGGGACAATAGGGGACAGGCTGAGGAGAGGCACAGAAGGGAGTGAGGAAGAAATGTACAGATTGGGGTAGAAGAGTCTGTGACTCTGGAAGAGTACACTCCTTCCAGAGCCTGGAATTAAACTCAGGATCATTCAGACCCAACATTCTTTTGCAGTTAAAAAATAGCTGTGAAATCCATTGGTAAAGTCTCATATGGCTCATCTCTCTCTAGTGGCTGGTTCACATAGCAGGTGACAAATTACTATCATCACCCATTACCCTGTTAGCTCCAATGGCAGAATTCTGTGCTGTGAACCCAAAAGTTTCAACCTTGCTGATTACAACGTACTACAATAATACAACAACAGAGGTCACAGAAGTACCTCAGTTAGTTAGACGGGCTCTGAATTTAGGTGGTCCAAGCTTGACTTTGCAATCTAAATAATGTTTTTTGTATGATGTTTAAATTCTGGTATGTAAAATAATTTCCTTTTATTTCACTTAATAGTGCAGCAATAGCAAACTTGGGGTAGAGGGAAGCAGATTCCAGGCTGCAGAGAGGGAGAAAGCATCAGA
This sequence comes from Mauremys mutica, assembly GCF_020497125.1. Classification (NCBI taxonomy): domain Eukaryota; kingdom Metazoa; phylum Chordata; order Testudines; family Geoemydidae; genus Mauremys; species Mauremys mutica. Next base: position 180,066,011 of record NC_059074.1, on the reverse strand, counting down.
TCCCAGGATGCTTCAACAGGACCTAGAATCATAGGGTTGGAAGGGATCTCAGGAGATCATCTAGTCTAACCCCCTGCTCAAAGAACAACCAATCCCCAAATTGCTCCCTCAAGGATTGAACTTACAATGCTGGGTTTAACAGGCCAATGCTCAAACCACTGAGCTATCCCTTTTCAGGAAAGCAGTAGGCTCCAGGAATAGGAAGAGGTCTCAATATGCATCATACATTCTCTACTACCCAGGAGTGGAGGAGTAGGAAACAAGCTTCGGAGGAGAGACTAGCTGTGAAGGATAGTATATATATATAAAAAAGAGCTTTACCAAAGATTTAAATTGCAGACTGATAGACTAAAGCCAATTGTCCCTTAACAAAGTTCACTTATTGGCAAGCAGAATACCCAAACCACCCAAACATTACCACTGGAAGAAAACTCTCTGGAGGCACCAATACATCAATATTCAAAGTACCAACTTGCTCTCTTCAGAAACTTACTAGGTAGCCTCTTTTCTCAATAGAATGCTCCAAAGTGCCCTCAAATGAACAAAGTACAGTTCTTCTGTATCTGTAGAACGCTGTTACTGTATTTTTTTCATTCACTTCATCTGACACCATGACTCACATGTCCAATTCGGGGGTGAAATCCTTGCCTCTTGAAGTCAATGGCAAAGCTCCCAATTGACTTAAATTCAACAGCAGGTGCACTGGTAATCATAAAATATGGCCCATCTTTAATTCCCTTTAATACATCAACCAAAAAATGTTGCAAATTTTATAGGTTCAGGAAAATAAATCCTGTTATTAAAATTTTAAACTGTTGCTTTGTAATTAAATGTCTTACTTTTAACATTAGCACCAGATTTCTAAAAAATATTTAAAACTGTGTCAACAACTTGTAATTAAGCATACAGGGATTACTCTGGGTTCATTCAGTCCTGTCATAGTTTAACTTGATGTGACTATTGAGAACATGATTTTCATTCTGCTTTATTTTTATTTTTCTAACTCAGCAAACTGTTAATTTATAGAGCCCAGAAACATATTGCTTATTGTTCAATATAGTTTATTGTTAAAAAAAGAGAAATCTATTCAACAAGATACTTGATAGGAAAAACAATGCAGAGCACAGCACTACACCAAGAGAGGAAAAATATCTACACACCATTTAAATAAATAAATAAATGGATTTAAAAGAATATATCTATAACCATCAAAAGTTAAAACAGGTATTTTTACTTACAACCCATAGAGCTCTGCAGCAATAGTAGTTTACATTCCAGGCAGGCATCAGTGTAACATAAATGGCTGGAGTGCCATGATGTGATAAGATCCCAGAGGCCTGTTAATGGTGTGATATTTATTTATTCACTTTTCTTGAACTCAGGTAGGATTTAGGTAAATCAAATCTACACAGTAAATATTTTCTGAGAATATAAGGCATGTGGAAAACGCTCACTATGTACCATCATTTTTCTTGTTTATATTTTGCAGTGTAAGGAACGACAGTCTCATTTACTTGTGATCTATCCCTTCAGAGTCAAAACGCAAGGAACTTGCTGGCTGGTTTGTTTTCATAAATGCAAGGATTTAACTAGGCAAAGAAATGTAGCTTTTAAAGGGGGAAAAACCCTCAACATGCCACAGGCAGGCCACATCATAAGTGATTTGATGTGATGTGACACCAGAAATATAACACAATGCATCAAAAAGCAATGCACAGTGCAGCATAAAACAAACATCCAGTTTTAGCAAATGCCCTGCCTGCTACATTCAAACATTTTACTGTGCCCTCAGACATTTATGAAAGATTCACTGTCCATAATAAGCCTGGATTAAAGTAATACATAGCACTGGGACCTGTGGCACCTAAAAAAGTGCTGTAAGCTGACTAAATTCTGCAAAGATGACCCAATAATTTCTGCAAAGAAGACCCAATAGAATTACTATTCTTTATGGAAAGATGATGATAGATACCAACAAAGATTGCAGGGAATCTAATGTCTTCATACATCATTCCTCATGGCTAAATCTTTCAAGTCAATTTGCACATGGAATGTCCATACACTGGGTACACTGGGGGAGACCAGGGAAACAAGCTTTAGACAGCTATATCAAGAGGATGAAACACAGTTTCAAAATTCTTGAGTAAGCAGACACAGTGAGCTTTATCTAGAAAAACAAGAGTGCATGAAGTGGCACTCTTTGTTTTGTGGAAGGATTCACTACATTCCTGGAAAGGCTATAGATTACCCTTAGATAGAGAAGTCTGAATACAATTTGGATGGAATCTTGTCCAAAGAGACTAATATGTCAGGATGTCAACTTTGCTTTAAAGTGGTGATCAAGTGTTTTACACATATCAGGATGACAAAGGAGTGGTGATATGTATGCAAGCCTTGGGGCAGATAGAGAATGAAGAAGTGGGGTCAAATAATGAGGCTATCTGAACTCAGCTGATAGCATGGTACTATAATTTAAGGAAACATTTCAGGATTTTGTGAACTTAATGGCCTGTTGGTGAATCCTCTTCCAGCACAATACAGTATATGGGTTTGATATAATGTACGTGGCATATGCCAAATGCAATCACATGAAATTAGACTTAACATGTGCTTTAATCCGGAGACTGCATATATAACCCACACAGCTCCTGGGTGTACTGTTCTGGTCCCTCTAGTGGCACCGAGACCACTTAGAGATTAATGAGTCTGCTCTACAGCTTTAGCAGAGGGGCACATGGCTTTTAGCTCATGCATTACGCTGCAGAGGTCCCAGGTTTGATCCCTCCTGCTGATGACCAGGGTCTATCAGTGTTACACATATAAAGACACTTCTGGTTTTGGGGCCTTAAAAAAGTTTGAAAAAATATCAATGGAACGGTCTGAGGTTGGAGGGACTATGGTGTAAAAATTGTGCTACTTCACTCTGTGTGGGGTTGTCATAAGCTCTTACAAACTTCCATAGTTATTCAAACCGGAAAATAAAAAATAAAATAAAATAAAAAACTAGTGACTCAACTTCAGCATGTTCTTAAATCACTAATCACCAGCACCTTTTGAAGGAGGCCTCAAAGACAGCAAGACATTGGTAAGGTTTCTGCTTCCTTTTGCTTATGCTTCCCTCTGTGTAGTGGTTGATCTTTTACAAGCAGGGTAGTTAGTACAATATTTCCATCACTCTTGCAATATATTAAACAGAACTGATTAGTTATATTAATAGAGAGGGGATTCAGGAAGATTGGTGGTCTGGTAGTCAAGGTGGTAGACTAAGATGCGGCTGGCTTGGGGTTCAAGTCCCATCTTGATGAACTAATTCCTGTGAAAGACCTTGGACATATTACTCTACTGCTCTATGACTTGCCTTTCCATTTCCCTCTCTGTCACAGGGGTGCATTTAGAATAAGTTAACTAATACTTGCAAGGCATGTAGGTTTTCTGATGATGGGACCACATAAACATCTAAATAGGTAGGAGGATACAAGTAATGCCCAGTGAAGTCAGTAGGAGTTATTTAAATGAAATAGGACCCCAAGATATTGAATGTCTGAGGAAAATATATTACATTATACTGTAGCAAACTTAACTCACTCACTTTAGAAACTCCTTGAATGAATAGCTATCTTTTTCAAGACTTCTTGTTAGTAGACTGAAAAAAACAAAAACAAAACAAAAACATAACAGTGTAGCCTCTGTACAAATACAGTCTTAATTTTCTTGCAGTTCAGAAGGTGGAAGGGAAAACTAATAGAATATATCCCTGTGACATTTTCCCTGGTGTTATCTGGACCAGTGATCTGCTAGGTCACTACAATCCTCGACTCTGAGAGCCAGCCTTACCCTGCTCCACTATGAGAATCCCCACTCCTGGGCTGTTCACGCACAGCCTCTGGCACGTAAGCTGCTCCCAGCTACATGACTGAGCACTTTTGGCCAGCTGCTGATTGGATTGTGCAACCAAATGACACTAGCCAATATCTCCAATCCCAGACACAACCCTAGGAACCTCCGTCTTGTAGTGTCCAGTTATGCCCACTGGATGCTGAAAATTTATATGAGTTCATCAATTTAACAAAGAAATTGATATGTTATCTCAAGGGGAGTCTCTGACATGCTTCAAACCAAACACACTGCTTCAGGTAGAATAAACAAACAAATTTATTAACTACAAAAGATAGATTTTAAGTGATTACAAGTAAAAGCACAAGAAGTCAGATTTGGTCAAATGAAATAAAAGCAAAACACATTCTAAGATGATCTTAACACTTTCAGTGCCCTTACAAACTTAGATGCTTCTCATCACAGGCTGGCTGGTCCGCCTCAGCCAGGCTCTCCCTTTTGATCAGTGCTTGGTGGAGATGTCTGTAGATGGAGGTGGAGGAGAGAGAGCATGGCAAACGTTTTATCATGTTCTCTCTTCTCTCTTGGCTTTGCCCCCTGCCCCCTTCAGAGTCAGGTGAGCATTACCTCATCGTAGTCCCAAACTGACCAAGGGAAGGGAGCTGACTCACTCAAGAGTTCAATAGATCCTTTGTTGCTGCCTAGTCTAGTGTCTTTTGTTCTGTGAATCTGAGCTGGATTTGTCCTGTACATGGCCTGATGAGGTGTGAACTGCCCCTCTGCTCCTGGAGAGTTTTTCCTGGGCTAGTTTTAAGCCATGAGGACATATATTCAGCCTCATAGAATCATAGAATATTAGGGTTGGAAGAGACCTCAGGAGGTCATCTAGTCCAACCCCCTGCTCAAAGCAGGACCAACACCAACTAAATCATCCCAATCAGGGCTTTGTCAAGCCGGGTCTTAAAAACCTCTAAGGATGGAGATTCCACCACCTCCCTAGGTAACCCATTCCAGTGCTTAACTACCCTTCTAGTGAAATAGTGTTTCCTAATATCCAACCTATACCTCTCCCACTGCAACTTGAGACCATTGCTCCTTGTTCTGTCATCTGCCACCACTGAGAACAGCCTATCTCCATGCTCTTTAGAACCCCACTTCAGGTAGTTGAAGGCTGCTATCAAATCCCCCCTCACTCTTCTCTTCTTCAGACTAAGTAACCCCAGTTTCCTCAGCCTCTCCTCGTAAGTCATGTGCCCCAACCCCCTAATCAATTGTGTTGCCCTCCGCTGAACTCTTTCCAATTTGTCCAAAACTGGACACCATACTCGATGTGTGGCCTCATCAGTGCTGAATATTCACTTCTCTCGATCTTCTGGCAATACTCCTACAGATACAGCCCAATATGCCATTGACCTTCTTGGCAACAAGGGCACACTGCTGGCTCATATCCAGCTTCTTGTCCACTGTAACCCCCAGTCCTTTTCTTCAGAACTGCTGTTTAGCCAGTCAGTCTCCAGCTTGTAGTTGTGTATGGGATTCTTTCTTCCTAAGTGCAGGACTCTCCACTTGTCCTTGTTGAACTGCATCAGTTTTCTTTTGGCCCAATCCTCCAATTTGGACCCTATCCCTGACCTCTATAGAATATTAGGGTTAGAAGGGACCTCAGGAGGTCATCTAGTCCAACCCCCTGCTTAAAGCAGGACCAATCCCCAGACAGATTTTTTGTCTTAGTTCCCCAAATGGCCCTCTCAAGGATTGAACTCACAACCCTGGGTTTAGCAGGCCAATGCTCAAGCCATTGAGCTATCCCTCCCCCCAGCATAGCTCCCTCTCCCCCATCTTAGTGTCATTTGCAAACTTGCTGAGGGTGCAATTCATCCCATCATCCAGATCATTAATAAAGCTATTGAACAAAACCAGCCCCAGGACTGACCCCTGGGACACTCTGCTTGATAACGAATGCCAACAAGACATCGAGCCTGTAAGGGTTCCTTCCCCACTCTGAACTCTGGGGTACAGATGTGGGGACCTGCATGAAAGACCCCCTATGCTTATTTTTACCAGCTTAGGTTAAAAACTTTCCCAAGACACAAATTCCTTTCTAGCCTTAGTATCGCTGCCACCACCAAGTGATTTAAACAAACATTTAGGGAGGGCCACTTGGAGCCCTACCTTCCCCAAATATCTCCCCAAACCCATATACCTGCTTTCCTGGGGAGGCTTGAGAATAATATCCTCACCAATTGGTACAGGTGAACACAGACCCAAACCCTTGGATCTTAAGAACAATGAAAAATCAACCAGGTTCTTAAAAGAAGAATTTTAATTAAAGAAAAGTTAAAAGAATCACCTGTGTAAAATCAGGATGGTAAGTACTTTACAGAATAACAAAAGACTCAAGATTCCTTGCCCCTCTAGAAAAAACCTTAAAGTTACAAAAACAAGGATAAACCTCCCCCTTAGCACAGGGAAAATTCACAAGCTAAAACAAAAGGTAATTTAACACATTTCTTTTCTGCTATTACTTACTATTTCTACAAGACTAAATGCTTAGTTCAGATATACTTAAGAAGATGTAATTTCTCTGCCTGGTTTCTTGGCTAGCTCCGAGAGACACAGACCAAAATCTTCCCCCACAGATTTGAAAGTATCTTCTCCCCTCATTGGTCCTTTTGGTCAGGTGTCACCCAGGTTATCTGAGCTTCTTAACCCTTTGCAGGTAAAAAAGGAGTTAACCCTTTACAGGGTAAAGAGGGATTTTATGCTACCCTTAGCTGTATGTTTATGACAGAGCCGTTGATCACTACCCGTTGACCCTGACAATCTAGCCAGCTCTCTATCTACCGTATAGTCCATTCATCCAATTCATACTTCTTTAACTTGTTGGCAAGAATACTGTGGGAGAGTTTATCAAAAGCTTTGATAAACTCAAGATATATCACATCCACCGCTTTCCCCATATCCACAGAGCCAGTTATCTCATCATAGAAGGCAATCAAGTTGGTCAGGCATTACTTGGCCTTGGTGAATCCATGCTGACTATTCCTGATCATCTTCCTCTCCTCCAAGTACTTCAAAATGGATTCCTTGAGGACCTGCTCCATGATTTGCCGGGGACTGAAGTAAGGCTGACCAGTCTGTAGTTCCCCCAGTTCTCTTTCTTTCCTTTTTAATATATGGGCACTATATTTGCCTTTTTCCTGTCATCTGCGACCTCTCCCAATCGGCACGAATATTCAAAGATAATGCCCTTATAACTATATATGTGAAATTACAACCTATAACATTACTATAACAACAATACTCAGTGCATCATGAGCCTTCTGAAGACACCCTGTATGACAAACTTTACATTGGATACCACACAGTCATATTACAGAGATGAGCATGGGGATGTAGGGTGTTCCCCTGAGGTACAGAGCATCACAGTCCCTTATTCTAATTCCCTATTTAACCATCTAGCGTGGTTACATGCTGTTACACTGACCACCATTTTCCCAGGACACAGCAAGACTTAGTTCTGATTTTCTATTTTATTTTTCAAATATCATAATATATGCCAACAACTACCTGTGTGAAACTATGGTACTCACAATTACTTAGCATTTAATAAAAAATGGAAAATATTCATGAGGCAATTTCTGGGACTATTAATCTATCTGTAACTCTGTTTACAGTAGTGAAAATAAATTAAACAGAGAATGCCAAGAATAAGATACTTATAATGACTACTAATTAAACAAGTTACAGATAAATGAAAGATGTAGAAAGGAACAGAAAAAAAACCCCAATGGTGTATATAAAGAGAAATGATAATGGAAGCCCATCAGGTTACAGGGGTAAGATGAACTTCTCAATATACTTGGAGAAAAAGAGTCACTGAAGACACTTGAAGTTTCATTGTGAAAAGAAGAGTGAGATAGAGAATGAAATTATCTAAAGAAGGAGGGAACAGATATTGATGAAAGAGATGAAAGAGTAAGTTAATTTCACTTTACGAAAAGAAATGGTACTACGAAGAAGGCAAATGAAATGGAGATGATAGCTACAAATGGATTCACAAAGTATATACACAAATTGCAATTATAAAAGTTCCATGAGGCACTTCCAATATCTTGACTTCAAATGGGGTGAAAAACTATAATAGGCGCACAGTTAATATAGTGGAATTGATGCTTGAAGAGGTTGTCTAGGGTCATGGTTGGGAATGACTGAATAATGTTACCTTACCAAAACTCTTTAGTGACATATATAAAATGATGCGATGGTCTCAGCCCAGTTCCTAACAGATAAGTGCTCACTCCACATACTGCTGGCATTAAATAGCATTAAATAGGGGGGAGGGATAGCTCAGTGGTTTGAGCATTGGCCTGCTAAACCCAGGCTTGTGAGTTCAATCCTTGAGGAGACCACTTAGGAATCTGGGGCAAAAATTGGTCCTGCTAGTGAAGGCAGGGGGCTGGACTTGATGACCTTTCAAGGTCCCTTCCAGTTCTAGGAGATTGGTATATCTCTAATTATTAATTAAAAATAATAATTAATTATTAATAGCACCCATGTTGGTAGTTGTAGAGGAAAAATACAAGGAACATATGGCTGTGAAGACTTACTCCCAGAGTTTGACGCTCAGGTCAGGCATAGTACTGAGTGAATAATTTTCAGAAAATAATTTTATTGACAGAGTTTGCCTTTTTTCTGCCTGCAATTTGTTTGCAAGCAGCTAATATTTTTCAAATATGTATTATTCAAAATTTATTGAATAACTCACATAATTCCTGATAGGTATATTGTTTGCATCATTCTGAGTGCTCAGTATGTCAGAACTGGGCAATGTTGGTTAGTTTAGTTGCACACTTGGAAACATTATGCTCCTGCTCCATAGTTGGATGTGTTTAGCTCTGAGAATGAGGCTTCTGGTGTAAATTCTGCATTAAACAATTAAAAACTCACTTCCTACAACTATCTAAGAGTTAATTGAAATTTACCATTTTCACAGTCATGGTAGGAGAGTAAGGATGGTTTTTTGGTTAAGATATCGGACTAGGCTTCAGGAGATCTATTTCCAGCTCTGCCACAAACTTCCTGACATTTAATATCTTTTTGCCTCAGTTTCTCATTTGGAAGATGGGGATAATACTTCCTCTTTATGAGGGTTAATTCTTTAATGAATGAGATCTTGAGATTCTACAATGATAGTCATCGCAGAAAAACTATAAACAAATACAATTCATGCCAACAATCATTTTCCAGAATATTTGCAGAAAGAAAAGAAGAAAAGGAGCCTGAATTAATTCATTTAAAATTCAGAAGAATGTTCACTAGAATTCGCCCTGCTCTAGTCAGGAGCTAGAGGAAAAGTTAGAGGGTGTGGAAAATCTTACACTGCTGTTACACCTCCCTCTGCCTCTTCTGTAGATGTAGAGAGAGATTCAGCTGCCAAGGCCAAGGCCAACACAAAAATACATTAAAGTAAAGCAATGATTCACTGTACCTCCCAAAACTGTGACTTACCACTGACATCTCAGTAAAAGCAATGCAGCTAACCTTACTAAAGCTCTAGGATGAGAACTATGGTTGACAACATGGAGCAATCCACTACAACAGTAAAATTCATCCATACAGGACATAGACTTGACAAAGGGGCTGGTCCAAGACTGCAAAACGAACTCCTATGGAAACTAAGAACCACCCCAAACCACTAACCACTTCACCACTCAAGTGCAAGGCACTTTTGTTTGACATTGTCTTTGCCAATATGAATGAATTACACAATGTGTATATACTTTAAAAAAAATCACCAAACCAAAACCTGAAAGCAATGTGTGCACTCTCTCTCTCTCTCTCTCTCTCTCTATATATATATATTTGGATAACAGAAAGAATTAACCACACATGACAAATGTTAGTTATGTTGCTTGATGCAACTGGAATATGCTCTGCTGCTATGATGGAGGATGTGGTATAGGAACCTAGATAGCATAGGCAAATATTAATAATTGATCTGTATAGGTTCTCAACTTTTATTTTTTTCCCACTTTTATTCTGAGATGGGTAGTTTTACATGGTTGGTCAAAAATCTGTAGAATCAGGATCAGATACATAATCAAACAACACAATATTAAATCATAGTGTACAAAACCCAATAACAACCTTGGGCAGGTACTTTGAATGATTATTGCAGTCCGTAATGGAAGGTTTCTTTTCTGTTTTTCCTTTGCATTGTTATCTTGAGTATACTCAAAAAAGCAATTGACAGGTGCTAATGAAAACAACAGGCTCTTTTGGCAGCATAGATCTAATGCAGGGCATCTTCTCCATTGACTGAATCAAGAAGCAGCATCTAGCAAGCCAGTAACTAATACTGATACATTTCATAAGCTATGCTACAGCATTTTAGTTGAAATTTAGTGAGTCTAAATCCCTTTTAAAACCAAATTAAAAAGGAAAAATGGCATTAAAGAAGAAAAGCAACAAGGGAATGACTTTGGTTTTAGAAAAAATTGGTCTGACTCTGTTAATCAATTATGAACATTACATTAAAAATAATTATTTATTTTTTAAAAAAGCAAACAGTGGGGCAGATATTCAGTTAATGCAAATTGTCATGATTCCTTTTAAATCAATGGAGTTATGACAATTTATATCAGTGGTGGATCTGTCCCATAGCTACTGTATCTCGGAATAAATTTGCATGATGTTTTGATCCTTACAAAATTGGAAAAGAGCTTTTCTTTCCATGGAAACTGATTTATTACTATGGGGGTAGTGAATGGAACTGCATAGGTTGCATTTTCGTCAACAGCAGCACTGTTTGCTATGGGTTATTAGAGCTATTTAGAAAGTTTGCAACAAAATTCAAAACTAATTAGTGTTTCATTACAAACTTAACACAGATAACAGAACTTTTACCTTGCTCCTATAGAGTAATTGATACAGGTATTAAAATAAAGGTGAGTGCAAACTGAATGGCAGACACTCCAGTCAGAATTCATCTCAACTTACTTTAGTGGCTGGGATAGTTTTACACTTATTATGCACTTACTCTGCACAGATGTGAGTCACTGCATAAGGTGGAAGGCGGTGGACAATCAGGGTCCAGATCTGGAAAAGTGTTGCTAAATTTTCAACTAAACTTCAGCCCTTGTTTCAGAGGATATGCACTGATTTATGACTTTGCATTGATATCATGTGAAAAATCAAATTTGAAAGCCGCCGAACACTTGGAATGGGCCCATTTTCACTGGGAAATCACCTCATTTTCACTCAACAAGGGACCCAATTTTAAGTAAATAAAATCTTCAATATATGATAATTTTTTTCAGCAAAATGGGATTATTTTTGTTCAAAATGAAAACCATCTTCAATTTTCATGCAGTTTTATCTTTTGTTATGAATATTTAGCACACCTCCAACTCCTTACAATTTGAATACCTATACTAACGTAGGTGGTATAATGCCTTTTTCCCCCTCTAATTTTTGTAAACTAGATACTAATTTTTTTTGTTGTGCAATGGGATTTAATTGATATGTGGGAAGATGAAATGCTGCACAGGGAGAAGAGGAGTATCGCAGATGAGGACACTTGGCTGAAAGATAACGAATGGGAAAAGGATCAGAGAAGCAATTTCTTTATAAGTTAAATGTTTGGTTGTTGGAACAGGTTGGAACAAGAACATGCAAGGGGAGAGGCTATTCTTGACTTCTAAAACTATCATGTCAGCAGGATTTTAGGGAAGAGATTTGAGGGGTGCGGGGTGGAGGACAGGCTAGTCAACAAAGACCAAAAAGTTAAAAGTGAGCAAAGTAAACCCTTCAAACTCAACATGGAGGCTACAAACATATCATTATAGATCACAGGGCGTATTTATTCCCTTAATAATAAAATAAGTAACCAGGGAAAGAACAATATGGTTCACTGGCATCTTTCAGGAGGTCATTACTCTTTGCAGGTACTCTTAGAGATTGAGAAGTCAGAAGTAGTGGTTCTGGAACAAAATTGTGAATTAAATAGCAACAAGTCACCTGAAGTAGAATAGCTGAACTGTGCAGAAAAATAGATCAGCTGTTATACAAATTGACTAACTGGTAAGGATAGGGAAAACTAGATGTTTGATGGACTAAAATTTTTTCATGATTAGTGTCTGTTTTCTGTGGCAGATTTTGAGTATGTCAAAAACTTTCCAGCCAAAAAATGAAAATTTGGAGTGAAAATTGTTGGGTTTTGGTTTTTATTACAAAAGTTGAAATTTTCTGCAGGAAAAAAATTACAACCAGCTCTAGGTAGCAAACATTTGCATATATCTTTATATAGAATAAAAAATAAAAATAGGTGTTATGGATGATCCTGTGAATTACAACCAGTGAGCCTTCCTTCAGTACCAGGAAAACTGGCTGAAATACTAAAACACCTACGTGAACATGATATACTAGGGAAAAATCAGACCCGCTTCTGTAAAGGAAAATCATGCCACCTTAATTTACTAGAATTCTTTGAACATGATAACAAAATGGTGGATGAAGCAGAACCATTTGATATAATTTAACTGGACTTTCAAAAAGACTGACCAAACCTATCAGAGGAAGCTATTAAGAAAATTGCATGCCATCCCATAGTTATGACATGGATTAGAACTAAAATTTTGTCATGGCAAGGGTCAGTGTTGTTTCGCGTATTTATTAATCAAATAGGAAAAGGGGTTAAACAGTGAGGTAACAAATTTTCCAAATGACACACATTTATTTTTGAGAAGACTGAGGAACTTCAGAAGAACTTACCAAAGTTTGGTGAGTGGCAGGGCTGGCTCCAGGGGTTTGGCCGCCCCAAGCAGCCCCCCCCCCCGCCAAAAAAGCCATGATCGCAATCACTATCTGCGGCAATTCAGCGGGAGGTCCCTCGCTCCGAGCGGGAGTCAGGGAACCTCCGCCGAATTGCCGCCGAATAAGTGAAAGTGCTGCCTCTCTCTGGAGTTGCTGCCCCAAGCACCTGCTTGATAAGCTGGTGCCTGGAGCCAGCCCTGGTAAGTGGGCAGCACAGTACTAGATGAAACTCAATGTTGACAAATGCTATATACAATAATATTAATAAGGAATCATTTGAATAACACATTGATGGGTTCTAATTTGTAACCATTCTGGACAATAATCTGGGTATTGCTATGGGAAGCTCTTTGAAACCATCTCCTTAATGTAGATAAACAGTCAAAAATAAACAAGTTCTTAGCATCTGTGAAAAGGAGACTGAAATTATTATAAAGTCATTATATCAATCAATGGTACACCATCATCAAATATGTAGTATTCATTTCTGTTCTCTATCTCAAAAAGAATATAGCAGAAGTAAAAAAGGATTCACATATAGGCATCACAATTCTTACAGGCCTGAAGAGACTTCCAAAGGGAGATTGAAGAGATTGAAACTGTTAAATTAAAACAGGAGATCAATAAGAGGGGACATGATAGACCTATACAAAACAATAAATGGCATAGAGAAGGCAAATCTGGAGCTATTTGTCATCTCATAATAATAATAAAAAGGATATTATATTAGCTTGAAAGGCAAAATATTTAAATATATTATAAGACAATATTTATATTTACAGAGTATGCAATTAAACCATGGGACTCATTGCCACAAGTTATCATTGCCACAAAGAATGTAAAGGACTGGATATTTATAGCAAGAATGAGAATATTGACAATTTCTTTAGGGTGGGGTTATACCTCATGATTTGCCTCATAAACCAACAACTGACTGATTAGTTAGGAAACATTTCTTCCTATAGGCAGGTTATTCCATAGTTACTTACTATCGGGTTTTTGTCTCTTCCTCTTAAACATTTCATTTTGGTCTGTGTTAGAGAGGACACTGGTTTAGAGAGGCCACTGGTCTGACTTGGTACGGCAATTCATTTGTTCCTATAAAGCTGGACTAAGTCAAATTTTCAAAAGTGCCTGAGAGATTTAGTAGTCTGTCTGTGGGGATTCCTAAATGCCTAAGTCACTTTTGAAAAATGGGAGACAGGCTCTGAAATCAAGATGCTTTTGACAATTTTACCCTAAATTAGGTTGAAACACCTTAAAAAAAATAATATGCTGCACTGTTACAATCGCCTTCTGGCTGGGGATCCCCAAGAGCATGACAATTTTTGATCAGAGTAAGTTGTGACTGAGCCACACTTTAATCTTCCTTGGGGAAGCAGAAGTATGTACTTAGAGTTTGTGGTAACTCCACAATTGAATCCAATATATTATTCCATGTAGGCATTTGGTACAAATCTTATGCAAGTATGCTCACTATGGTCAATGGTAGTTTGTCTCTGCAAGGACAGAACAGGCTTCATCCTGCAAATATTATTTTCCTCAAAAGTTTACAACAGAAAAACCATTTATTTCTTAACATTTGGGGGTTATCTGAGGAGGTGTTTAACTTGCTTAAAAAACATATATAATCCCAGAGATCTCTGTAAATCCAATAAAGGTGGAAGAGGAAGGGAAAACCTCATGGGAAATAATGAGACTATATTAAACTTCGGAGAAAGTCCAGTTCTCTGTATTTCAATGTAAACGTCAATTTATAAAAATCTGTACTTCAGGCTTTTTTGTTGTCCTTTCAACTTACTGTAGATGAGATGCAAGTTCTAACTTGTCTGAGTAGGTATTAAATTGCAACATTGCTAAATGGCACATGTCATATCCTGCAGATACAAATGCTTCTCAGACCTAATAATCAGCAGACCATAAAGTGTTCTTGATTCTATTAATTTTAAAAGGTGTGTAATTGTGTCACTTCAATATGTATATGAAGTCATGCCTTCACTTTAAACAATGTAAATCAGGGAAACAGTATAATAACCTTATTATCTATTTTTCCTGTTTGTTTTCCATTACTATGAATGCAATGAACCTCACATTCATTCAAGCATATCAATGATAGATTTCAAGTAGTAATACTCTTATGTTTCTCTTTGTAAGAATGGTGTATCTGACTGTACTTGGCCTGCACATAATGAACTTAATTGTATAATAGGTTATTTATGTAGCACTCTCCATTTGCATGATATCTTATGAATATGAGGTGAGAAATATTCTCTACCTGGAAGAGTTTATGAACTAAAACAGTAAGATAAAGACCAGACACTAGAGAACAATCAAAGTAAGGTAAAAAAACAGTCAGCTGAAAGAGGTGCAGTCAAAGCCATTCAAAATTCAACATTTGTGATGAGTGTTCTGAGCCTGATGAGTCATCCCTGAAATGGCATGTTCTCAATGCTCTGAACCTGATGAGTCCTAGGGGCCAAGACAATCTACAAAGAAGGGTGTAACCAGGTGACCCCAAGGCAGGTATATAGGCTCCTAATGAAAACAGCCAGTCTGCTCACTATCGCTACCTTGTTGGAGATGATCCCTGCTACTTCTAACTCCTGATCCTGCTCCTACTCCAACCTGCATCTGCTCCAGCCTCAGCTCCCACTCCAGCCACCACCAGATGCCAGGCTATCCTGACAACATTAACCAGTTACCATGTATCTCCTATTCTTCTTCTTATGTGGCATCTCCACTACACGAGGATTGTAACCATGGTAGCTCATTCTATATGATCCTCAGCTAATATCTTTGTAGTGTGGCAAAGTACGTGCTTCTCCTCGGCTGGCTCAGTCCCTTTTTGCCTTGGAGACACAGGCTTGGGCAAAGCAAGGACCTTCCCGGCCACGCAGGGTCTGGCTGATCCTTTTCTCAGTCAGTCCCTTGCTGTTTTTTCTCCCCTTCTGGGGACAGAGTGCAGTCTTCCTTACTGGAAGAGTTCAGAGTCTTGCTGCACCTACTCGCTGGCAGCTTCTCTCTCTCCCGCCCCCCCCTCCCCCGCTTCCCTGCCAGGGAGGGTTTAAAAAGGTCTCCAGCAATTGGGGCCAGCTAATCCTAATTAGTTCCCTGGTAACCCCTGTTCCAGCTGAACCTAATTTCTCCATGGCTATCTCCCCTCAATGGATAGGGAGAGGCCTTTTAACCCCTCTGGGACTAATTACTACCCCTCCCTTGGTAGCTATTTGTCCTGGGTTTGCCACAGTAGATGAATAGAACTTGTGACCATCTGGATATCAAATCATCCATTCAAGATCCTCTTTTTCTGCCTTATGTTCTTCTTCCACCAACTTTGCCTTCCAGTGTTTGTAAACATGTCTTGCTTGCTGAACCTCCTATTATAAACTCAGAGAAAAACTGTAGTAATCTCTTGTTGGCATTCTAACTTTGAATTGGGTACCACTGTAGAAAGAATTCCTAGAAGTTTAAGTGCAGCCATGAGCCACATTCTGATACTCTTGCTCATGCTGAACAGCACTTGACTCTAGGCATAACTACATGGACTTCAATGAAACCAATCATGGAGTTATATTATATTACTCAATGCAAGCAAAGGTATAAAAATCTGACCAGAAAGACTTTACCACCTTTTTCAGTAAATATTCAGTAAAGAATATTCAAACTGATTCTAATTTTCTTTAAATGTAGAAGATATTTTTAAGTATTCACTGAATAAATATCAGACAAATATTTGGATAAATAATTATCAGACAACTGTTGGTCCCGTGGATTATTTGCTACTAGTAATTTTTGTCATCACTTTTGTCATCATTAAGTCTCCAGGAAACTATATAATTACAAAACCCAATAAAGGAGAGAACATGGAGGATGGGAGAGTGATTGTTCTTGTCAATGGCAGGAGTGAAGAAATCAATAAGAATAAGCTGGAGGCATGCACCTTAAATTTATCAAGGAGTAGCTCATTAGGGACCTTGGTTAGTGCAATTTCTGAAGCAGAGAGGGTAGAAGCCAGACTAGAGGGGGCCAAGGAGAACATTGGAGGAGTGGAAGTCTGTGTAGCACACTGGGGTTTTAGAGGCAAAAAGAAAGAAAGGGGATAGTAGGTTTTATTAGAGGGGAGCACAAAAGCATGCTTGTAGGCAGAGAGAACATACTTAGAGAGGGAAGGAATGACAGAAGCCACAAAGGAAGACAGGAGAAAGGTAGGAGGGGATGGGGGCAAAGGGACAGGTTGGAAATGTAGAGCCCAATTAAGTAGCAAAAGTGAGACTTCTGACTCTGAAACTGTGGTGAATGAGGTGTCATGCTGGAGGAGGTGAAAGAAGAATGGCAGGAGGATTGGAAAGATTCAAAGACGATACTAATGTCGCAGCCCAGGAAGACAGGAAAGGAAGAATGAACATAAGAACATAAGAACGGCCCTACTGGGTCACACCAAAGGTCCATCTAGCCCAGTATCCTGTCTTCTCTGGATCAACTCATCAATGGCAAATTTTGAAGCAACATCTGGGAACATCCTCTCTGACGACACTGAAATCACTGAGTGCCACACGATGGGAAAGTTGAGTGGAGGCGATAAAGCCTGTCAAACACCAAATTGGGAAGATAGATGATGCCATAGTTGCCATTATGGAGGATAATGCTATGACAGGAACTGTTCATGGGAGAACAGTGGCAGAGGGAAATGGAATCACCAGAAACATACATAACTACAAATTTCTGTGTGGCTTAGTGTTGTGGCATGACATATTGTTTGAAATAAATGTTGTAAGCAAGAGACTCCTAGGTGTTAACCTTCACATATCTGGAGCCATGGAACAACTGGACAAAGCAAAGTCATACCTACAGTCTTACCAGTCAGATGAGGGATTTCAAAACATTCTGAAGAGTGCATAGAAGTTGGCAGAGGAACTTCACACTGAAGCTATTTTCCCACCCATTCATGAATACAAGAATCACCAAAGAAGAAGACATTTTGATTACGGGGCATGGGATAATCCCATAAGAGACCCAAAACAAGAATTCAAAGTTGAATTCTTCAACCAGGTGCTAGATTGTGCAATACAGTCAGTTGAAGAATGTTTCATGCAGCTCAATGAACACGGCAGTATATTTGGGATGTTGTATGATATTCCAAAACTCCTCACTATACCTGAAGAAGATCTACACCAGTAATGCAGGGCACTAGAGATAGTGCTGACACATGATGACTGTGCGATATTGATGTGAGTGATTTAGGTGATGAACTGAAAGCCCTTTCAAGATACATTTCAGCAGGATCAACTCCAAAGGCTGTTCTGGGGAATATATGTGCACAAATAAGATGATCACCCTCTTTCCAAATGCTTTTGTTGCTCTGCGCATACTTCTAACACTTCCTGTAACAGTTGCCAGTAGAGAACTCAGCTTCTCCAAGCTGAAGTTAATAAAAATACCTCTACTCTCCACAATGACTCAGGAGAGGCTGGTTGGCCTTGCAACCATCTCAACAGAGCATGAGCTGGCCGAGACTGGACCTTCAGGAAGCAGTTCATGTCTTTGCAACCAAGAAGGCACAGAAAGCACCACTTTGATTATTCAAACAGATAAAAATGCCAGTGTTTATTATGCAGACAAGAAAAGTTACATTTGCTGTTCAGGCATTTGAAAGTTAAGTGTTACTTAAAATTTTTGAACAAGGCATTTTAAGTTGTTAGTGCTCCTTTACTGGGGTATGTAGCAGAGCAGTACCATGAGAGGAGTGGAACAGGAAGAAGGCAGAATCGAGACCTTTCAAAGTTTTGGCCCAAGCAAGAGGGATGGGAGCATCATTTGAGCTCCCTGCCTCAGGTGCCAAAATGTTGTGGGCTGGCCCTGCCTACGCCTATGCATGCGTACACACACACACACACACACACAGACACACAGAGGAAAATAAACATTTTCTATTTAATTTCTGGCTTCTCTTATTTTATTCCTATCTGTAACATACCATTTTGTGTTATGTGGATGATTCTATGAATCTATGAAGAGTCCTTTTACAGTTTAATTCCCATTTATCCCACTCATAAAGATCTTTGCTCTTTCCAGAGAAGACATTAGATTTTTCACTAGGAAATTTTTTTTCAAGGATGAAATACATACATATGAAACAGAGGAGACAGCTGTATAATCCTAGCATCAAAACCAGTCTACTCAGAAACTATGTTGCACAACCAGACTCAATTTAAAATAGGATACAATAGTCTAATAAGTACTGATTTTATTGCAACAACAATAATTTACTGTAAAAAGTTTATTTCCATTGTCTTATTCTTGACAAACATATTCTTCATCTGTAGTCTTGTAAAATAAAGTTTATGTTATGCTCTTTCAATCAATATCCTCATTAAATTTAATAAAAGTGGAATGAAAACACTTGGGAACTCATTTAAATAATATCTCACATTGATATTAAAGATTCACATACAGTTAATGAAATAACACAAGAAGTGCACACAGTTTTTGCAGCAAAAGCAGAACCAGTAAAATCCCAGGTTTTTGATGCATTTGTGAAAAGATGACTATTAACCATTCATACTAAGGTGTTTGAAATGCAGTTTTGGCTAAAACTAACAATTTTTCTTTTAAGCAAATATGGACAGTCTTAAATGTACAGCTGAAATTCACAAAGTGATAGAGAACTGGTGACATTTCTAGAAACAAGATACAATTTCTCATTTCAATTTTGCATAATTGTTTGTTTCATTACTTTTCCTCAACAAGTTCCCAAAGTTCCATGCAGTTCTACTGAATACTAGCACAGACATTCCCAGCACATTAAGGACACTCAAGGACTCCTGTTTCCATGTCAGAGAGCCACTACGTGAGAGTCAGTGTGTGGTATGCATCCCCTGAACAGCACAGATATTTACATAGAATCTGTGTGCAGAGAGGTGGTTCTGGGAGCAGGTTGGGTCAGAGAAGCAGGAACATGGCCAATGGACCTCTGACTACACAGATCTGGCCACAGAGGCTACTATAGTAAATAAGCTGAGGCTGCAGTTATGGACCTGCTCTGCTTCCTGGGGGGGAGGGAGTCCATTCCTCTAAACCTCATGGGGAACCTCTTCACAACACCCATTATCATCATATTCAGTGCCCTGTTACTTCTGTGATAAAGACACCTAGCTGCACTAAAGCTACAGACTCATTTCATCAAGTAGCCATTGAATTTTAGCCATTAGTATTAGACAAAATGTGTAGGGTGTATTATAAATATCTAAGACAAATTATTGGATAGACAGATATTTATATTTTTGTCATTATGAGCTGGGGCTCGGTGAAGGAGCAGGGAAACTACCGCCTGGCACAGCAGGGGTTAAAGAAAACCTGGGGGTTCAGCTAGTTCAGCCCCACTATACTTGCAGCCAATGCCAGGAGGGGAGAGAAAAGAAGGGAGCCTGGCTCAGTTGGGGGCTGACTGGCGAGGAGCCAGGAGCATTCTGTTTGCCTGCCTGAAGGGACGAATCAGCAACCTGCCAGCCAACGCAGCCAATTGAGGCAAGTAAGCTTCCCCTGCCAAGGAGAGCATGCAGATATGCCCCAACTGCAGGGCAACTGGACTAGCAGGGCCACACCACAAACTAAAGAAATTTTAGTAGAAAGTATCCTGGGGAAACTGGTTTTGACCCCACCCCTGCTGCCCACCCATCTCCCCTGTTTGGGGTTTCAACTACACAGGGCCTTGGGCTGAGACCCAGTGGAAACAGAGGGCCCAGGCCCCCTACCATTCCCTCTGACCAGCCAGTCTAGCCACCAAAGGCTCTATCACAGGCTGGATTTGAGCCACCACCAACCTACGTGTGAAATTTTATCAGCTGCCTAAGCCACCCTGTCTACAGGATGAAAACCTTTACCTTCATCTTTGATTCTGCAGAATTTTTTAAAAAATGAAAAAAACAACCCCCCACCCCAAAAAAAAAGTCAAAATGCTGGATTTTAACTACTTAACAAGGTCCCTTTAACCAGTTTGGGTGGATATTTTCCCTTTCTGCTAAGTAGCCTTGGTGGCCAATCTAAATCTGAAAACAGAGGAAATTAAACATGAAAACAAAATACTATAAAAATATTAACACCTTGTTCAGCATTTCACCAAGCTATTACCATATGGCCATCAATTTAATGTATTTTATTTGACCCAATAGCACAGTGTGAGAATAATGATTTCCAAAAATTGAATCAGTTTCCAGTAAACCTGAAAATTCTACTAGGAAAGCAAGTTGTAGAGAAAATAATGTCATTCCACATATGGTACTACAGTACTGCAAACTCAATACTTCTTTCCATTGCTTAGCTGCAAGGTGGGCTGAATGCAAAGGATGACAAGAAGCAGTGACAGGGAGGCTAATACCATGCTACAACAGGTAACTCACCATACCTTGTCAAAAATGAGACATTTGTCCTCAGGAAAGTGGAGTATTCTGAAGTTTGTGTGTGTGTGTATATATATATATATTTTACACAGATCATGATCTTTGTCAAACTATTTAAAATCACCTAAAGCAATAAAACAGCTATTGAAAACAAATGTAATCACACTCTTTTATTTCAGACTCCTCTACATAAGGTGTCAAATCCTTATATTTTATATTTTCTAATACACCTCCAAGCAAATTTATAAAATCTGCCTTGACTGTTAACATTTTTGGTTTTCCAACATAAAATTACATCAGTGGCCTTTCATTGTGTATATGGCTCTCTTCCTGTCTGTCTGATAGAAGCCTTCATCTTTAGATAGCAGCAGGTTTGACTGTCTGTGTTCTCTTTACCTCCCAGTCACACTTAACAGTTGCAGGGCTCTGTTAGAGCTATTTTGTTGCTAAGACCACCTTGACTGACTATTGTTCTGTCTAAATTTCTGATTCTACAAGTCCCAAGCTAAATTCAAATGGTAGTTAACATGCTTTTTTAAAATGTTGCTATCACTTACATTTGCAGTTTAATCCATCAACAACCTATTACTTTTCCCTGAGAGATGTAGCTATGGGCTAGTCTACACTTACCAGCCGGGTCGACGTGGTGAGTTCAACTTCTCAGAGTTCGAACTATCGCGTCTAATCTGGACACGATAGTTTGAACTCCGGAAGCGCCGCGGTCGACTCCGGTACTCCACCACTGCAAACGGCGGTGGTGGAGTCGACCTTGGAGCCGCGGACTTCGATTCCGCAGCGTCTGGACGGGTGAGTAGTTCGAACTAGGGTACTTCAAATTCAGCTACGCTATTCACGTAGCTGAATTTGCGTACCCTAGTTCGACCCCGCTTCTTAGTGTGGACCAGCCCTATGGCAATGTAATTCTTCAGTGTAGACCAGCCCTGAGTCCATCACTGTTCTCAAAAGTATGGTTAACTTGAAGTATACAGCTCTGAAATGGGGTGTCTTCCTGCATTGGAGCCTATGGGCCAGATTTACAAAGGCCAGGGCTATACTAAAAAGTTAGGTCGACCCAGCTACATCACGCAGGGGCATGAAAAATCCACAACTGAGTGACATATTTAAGCTCACCTAACCCCCATTATAGACAATGCTAGGTCAAAGGAGGAATTCTTCTGGTGACCTAGCTACCATCTTTTGGGGAAGATAGATTAACTAGAGTGATGGGAGAACCGCTCCCATTGATGTAGTGAGTATCTTCGCTGAAGCGCAACAACATGCAGTTGCAATGCATCAGCTGTGCTGCTCCAGTGTTTTAAGAATAGGCATAGAGAAAGATATTTAGGCACTTGAATATGCAGATTAGAGCCTAGTGGGATTTATAGAAGTGCATAAGTGAATTAGACACTTAACTCCCTTGACTTCAAATGGGAGTAAGGTATCTATCTGGATATTTATGTGCCTAAATTCCTTTGTAAATCTGGCCCTAAATTACTGTTTTCTCTGAATACCACAAAATGACTGGCACCATTTGCAGTAAACTCTTCAATTAACTCATGTTGCCCGAAATGTGCTGCATATATCTATTTTTATAAAATTAAAATGACAGACATTTTATATTTATCGCTTATATTAAGCTTGTGATATACAATATGATGCCTGTTCTAGAAATGGCGTTTTCAGGCCCTTCATCCTTCAACAAATCCAGGAAATAAACAAAAAGGGTTTGAAATTGCTGAAAAAACCAAACAACACTCTTTCCCCCTTTACTAATGCAAACACATTGGAAAAACAGAGGTAGAGTACTTTCTGTAACACTGATCCCATAAAGCGACATTGACTCTCAGTGAACCCTCCACATCAACTTTTCAATTAATCATAACACCGGCATCACCTCATGCACACATACTGTAGACTCTGCCAATAAACTTTGAACAAATATTTACCTTTCCCTCCTCCATAAAACAGATTTGTACCATCCAGCTGTGAAACCTTGATGCTTGGTTAAAATGTTGCCTTCATTGTTAACACAGCAAACACAGGAATTGCCATATCTGATCAGTCCAATGATTCATCTAATCCAGTCTCTTTCCTCCAGCCACAGCCAGTACCTGAAGGGAGCATAATGAAGCTGTTTTTAAAAGGCTTCTTGTTATCACAGTGCACAGTATGTCCAATATGCCATTACCAAGGAAGCAAGCAGGCACTTGATCTTATTCAAATTACCGGTGGGAGAAACTAGAGCCATCATTTACAACCTATTCACATTTCAGGAGTTAAAAATCAGTCCCACGAAAAATAGTTTGAATAAAATGGGCCAAATTCTCAGCTTATGTAAACAAACCTATCTGCTTTGAAGTCAAACTGAGTCCTAGAATTTAAGGCCAGAAAGGACCAGCACAACTTCTAGCATGACCACACTAAACCCAGCAGCTAATAGTATACATCCCACACTAAACCTAGCAGCTAATAGTATACCAAAGTATTACAGCCCACAGAAGACTAGATGTTATGTGCCACAGGCAGAGAATAGGAGAGACCAAGGTGCACCAGTGCCCAAGGCCCCTGCAATGACAAGGAAATGATTAAAGTGACCTACACCCAAATAATCTTGGCAAATTACCCACATACACTCACTGCACAGGAAGGTAGGGTTACTACCAATCTGATCTGGGGGAAAATTCCTTCCCAACCCCACATATGGTCATCACTTAGATCCTGAGCATGTGAGCAAGAACCAGCCAGCCAAGCACCTGAGAGAGTGAAGGCTCTGTGCCTACTCACAGCGCTGGCCCACCCTGTCTAGTGTTCCATCTCCAGCTGTGACCATGCCTGATGCTTCATAGGAAGGTGACCAACCTCCTCTAAAAACTCAGAATACATGGGTGGGGGGGAATATCTCTTCCTGACCCTCATAGGTAGCTGGCTGAAGCCCTGAGGCATGAGCTTTTAGGAATATAAGACATAAACTGGAAGTGAGACCCAAGGCTGCTGAGCCCTCCCTCTTACCATCAGAAATATCATGTCATCTAACCACACACACACATTTGTCCAGCCTACTAATTAAGTTGTTTGGTCCGAAAACACCTGTTGGGAGGTGTTCCAGAAGTGAGGATCTGCTCCCGGGAAGCTTCTGGAGGTTGCAAAGAAGAATGTAATTTTTTTTAATGTTTTATTTAATCTTTGAATACATCTGGCCATGAATTAAATTAATTGATAAGAATTCATTATGAAATAGTATCTCAATCAGATAGGCACTTTTGATTTAATGCTGAACTCTGGAAGACAAAAAACATGGTGGAAATACCTGCAGTAGCAGATAGGAATTGTAGGGGAAGTCAAATCAGGAGTTCTGCAGAGAAACAGTAAGGGTTGTGCTCTATTACAAAAAGATCCTGAGATTGTGTTTCCTAGAGTTCCCATTGAACATTAATTTTTTCAGTATATGCAGGATGTCAAAGGGGTAGTCATTTAAATTACATGCATGGCTTGACTTTAAATAGTATAAAGTGTTACTCCAGGTCCACATTAAAAAAAACCCCAACAACTGGCAATAAAGGGCACCAATATTCAGATGCCTTTGCATGCTGTTATGTGGGAAATGATTTTAACTTTCTGAAGAGTATAATAGGCAGAGAATATGCATCTCTTGAGCCATGTCAGAAAATTGTTAATAATCCAAAATATACTTGAATGAGTTCAAGAGAGTATTTGAATCACTTCAGTGGCAGCATAAAGTAGACATAAAGCCACTTGTGTAAGGAGCAACTCTGGATGTCTAAAAGCCAGCTAAGCAGCTCCAGCCACCACCCTGGAATCCCTTGTATGGGTACAGAGGGGAAGTGGGATGTCCAAGGGAAAGGGATTGTGTCTTGGGCATCCTTATGTCCTGGTAATCCCCAGCTGTCAGAATAGCTTGTTGGTGACTGTGGGCAGTTAGTGCAATTTAGAGCACCACTGAGAATGCTCTAATTTTCACCTCAGGACTGGACTGGCTTCAGGATTGGGAGCTGCAAATATGACTAAAACTCATATAATTAAAAATGACTATTAATACCAGTGAAAACCTGGTAGAGATGTAGAGACAGAGACAGAGACAGAAAATGTTGCTATTGGCTCCCATTAATTTCTTGCCAATGGCAGCCAGTCTTTGTCCCCGTAGTTCCATGAATAGGGCCCATCACAGATTTTTACAAGACTCAGCAGCAGACTATCTCCATCCTATAGGCCAGTTGTTTGTATAGCACCTAACTGACAGTGACTGGGACATGGGCTATCCAGCCCAGTAGTTAGAGCAAGAATCAGTAGCCAGGAATCACAGTCATGGGTCAAGCAGAATTCAGAAATCAGTGCCAAGGGTCATGACCGATTTACCTAGAGTAAGGTAAGTCAGTGTTAGGGCTGAGTCCAAAGCTGGGAACAAGCAGGAGCTAGTGCAGCCATGGGCAAATGCTTTGAGCAGCCACTAAACTGCTGCTGGTCTGCTGAGTCTTCCAACCAATCAGGTGGTGCAGCCAGTTCGGCAGCCTATTACAAGCCAATATGCTCATCAGGTTGCCTGGAGACTGGCTCTGCCGCAGGCACTAGCACAATCGGTCCTCAGTCTCAGCTGGGGCCTCCATGTATTACCACAATCAAATTAATAAATAA
Organism: Mauremys mutica; assembly: GCF_020497125.1. Taxonomy (NCBI): domain Eukaryota; kingdom Metazoa; phylum Chordata; order Testudines; family Geoemydidae; genus Mauremys; species Mauremys mutica. The sequence goes on along the minus strand of NC_059074.1, from coordinate 180,040,314 downwards.
TAATAATAATCTGCCATCCCCATTTCCAGCTCCAGAATAAACTGAGTTTACAGGAGAAGGAAGGTCAGGCTAAACCACCCCTGCACTTCCGATATCCCATCTGCTGGAACTACCTCTTGAGATCATAGGCAATCTTTATGTTGCTTTATGTTACAGTGAGGATCAATGTGGCCCCTGATCAGAATCAGGATGGAAGGGCTGTTAAAGTGGATTAAAAAACCCCTAGGACAGCTCTGCCAAACCAAAGGACTGTGCCTAGTTTTCATTTTTCTAAGGAAGGATTGCTACTTAATTTGTTATTTTCTTCATTAACAGTTAAAATTCATACTTCTTGTTCTTTGAAACTTTTGAACACTATTAACATGTCCATTGTATTATGTTATTGTAAAGAAATAATACGACATTTTAAGAGCATATTTAAAGACATTCTTTAGGTGATTTTATCACCCCAAACTAAATATCTTAAGAACAAATTACAAAGTATGAAAGAATTGGGATGCTTAGTATTATCTTAATTAAGTATTTTGTTACAGGGAATTAAAAAAAAAGAATACAGACTCTCTATTCTAAATCACTTAGCCATAAAAAATTCTATACATACCAAATACAAGGGAATAGATTCTGATCTCCACAATATCAGTGTGAAGCCCACTATGTCAGAAGTCTTATTCTGGTTTAACATTTGGTGTATCTGAGAATCAGATCTGGAACAGGGACTTTAAATTGTGTTTATGCAGCAGGAGGGGAAATAAAACCTACTACAGTAGCAACAATAGCAACTTTTATGATCAGTGATTAAATTATAAGGTAAGTACATGAATATTGTAAAACAATCATTATTTGAAGTAGCCTATAATTTTAGGGAGGAGATTTCATGTTTGATAGTAACATTTGCAAAAAAGAATACTGATTTTGCAGTTTGTTTTCTTTCATTATAAACCTGAAATATTTCCCACTCATATAATTGTGCATTGCCTCGCTCACTTGTTAAAAATAACAATACATTTCAAGGAATATGACATTTTGTAGCTTCTATGTAGATGATATTATCTGATTTTCAAATACAGAAAAGATGGTTCTGATTCTTCTAGAGCATGGTTCTCAACCTGTGGTCCACAGACCCCTGGAGGCCCATAGACCATGCCTAAGGGGTCCACAAAAGGTTGCCATTACCATAGAATAGTGGTTTTCAACCTGTGGTCCCAAACCTTTGGGGGTCCACAGATTATGTCTAAGATTTCCAAAGAGGTCCACACCTCAATTTGAAATTTTTGGGGGTATGCAAATAAAAAAAAGGTTAAGAAATACTGTTCTAGAGGTATTTATTGTGACTATGTGGGTCAGACAAGCCAAGGGAAGAACAGGAGGTTTGAATCCCAAAGAATAAGTAGTTGAATCAATATTATTGTTCTATAAAAGTGTGTTGAATAAGGTATCATATTAAAACTGGTGATTAATTGGGTGATGTATGGATGGACAGTATGTAAAAAGTTATGCATGTGTGCTGGAAATATGTTCCAAAATACGTTTTGGGGCAGACTTACCTGTTTGGGTCAAACTTTGTAAGCCTTAGACAATGAAAATACATGTATATATAAGGTAAATAAAGCAATCAAGCTAACAAATGGCAGCTTGGTGAGTACGTTGCGGGACAGACTAAAGTCTGCACACCCAAGAGGGCTTCCTGGTTCTTAAGGCAAAGAAAATGGACTTTGGGAAATGTAAGGGGACCAAAAAGATATTTAGTTATCCATCACTTAGGAAACAAAGGGATTCTTTGAAGGTAGCATCCCCTGGTCTGAAGAACTAGAGATGCTGATTACTTGGGGTAAGTGAGATCCCCAAGTAAGTCACATCCCCAAATGAGCCAGTTTTGCCTGATCTATTGTGTATTAATTATACTGATTACTTGAAAATTCCCAGTTAACACTCTGAGGTTTTGTATGTTCTAATTCCAAGAACAGGCCCAAGGTTATTAGAATTACTATTAATTTAGTAACCCTGATATGAATGAAGGAGACAATTACATTTAGCAAAGACCTTATTTCCTTATAATATTCTTTAGTACAATTCACAAGTCACAAACACTCCAACCCAGCAAAGAAGGAAGGGATAATATAAAATGAGCATCTGAGCATCCATATACTTCATAGAATCATAGAATATTAGGATTGGAAGAGACCTCAGGAGGTCATCTAGTCCAACCCCCTGCTCAAAGCAGGACCAACACCAACTAAATCATCCCAGCCAAGGCTTTGTCAAGCCAGGCCCTATAAACCTCTAAGGATGGAGATTCCACCACCTCCCTAGGTAACCCATTCCAGTGCTTAACTAACCTCCTAGTGAAATAGTGTTTCCTAATATCCAGCCTAGACCCCCACCCCACCACCCCACTGCAACTTGAGACCATTTCTTCTTGTTCTGTCATCTGCCACCACTGAGAACAGCCTATCTCCATCCTCTTTGGAACCCCCGCTTCAGGTAGTTGAAGGCTGCTATCAGATCCCCCCTCACTCTTCTCTTCTGCAGACTAAATAACCCCAGTTCTCTTAGCCTCTTCTTGTAAATCATGTGCCCCAGCCCCCTAAATATTTATAAAATCAGCAAAGAGTCCTGTGGCACCTTATAGACTAACAGAAGTTTTGGAGAATGAGCTTTCGTGGGTGAATACCCACTTCGTCAGATGCAACTATAAGGTGCCACAGGACTCTTTGCTGCTTTTACAGATCCAGACCAACACGGCTACCCCTCTGATATTAAACATTTATGTTGCCCTCTGCTGGACTCTCTCCAATTTGTCCACATCCTTTCTGTAGTGGAGGGACCAAAACTGGATGCAATACTCCAGGTGTGGCCTCATCAGTGTCAAAAAGAGGGGAATAATCACTTTGCTTGATCTGCTGGCAATGCTCCTACTAATACAGCCTAATATGCTGTTGGCCTTCTTGGCAATGAGGGCACACTGCTGACTGATAATCAGCTTTTCATCCACTATAATCCCCAGGTCCTTTTCTGCAGAACTGATGCTTAGCTAGTCATAGAATATTAGGGTTGGAAGGGACCTCAGGAAGTCATCTAGTCCAACCCCCTGCTCAAAGCAGGACCAATCCCTAGACAGATTTTTACTCCAGTTCCCTAAATGGCCTCCTCAAAGATTGAACTCACAACCCTGGGTTTAGCAGGCCAATGCTCAAACCACTGAGCTATCCCTCCCCCCACTATAGTCAGTCCCCAGCCTGTAGTGGCGCATGGGATTCTTTCTTCCTAAGCACAGGACTCTGCACTTGTCCTTGTTGAATCTCATCAGATTTCTTTTGGCCCAATCATCTAATTTGTCTAAGTCACTCTGGACCCTATCCCTACCCTCCAGCATAACTACCTCTCCCCCCAATTTAGTGTCATCTGTGAACTTGCAGAGGGTGCAATTAATCCCATCATCCAGATCATTAATAAAGATGTTGAACAAAACTGGCCCCAGGACCGACCCCTGGGGCACTCCATTTGATACCAGCTGCCAACTGGACATCAAGCCATTGATCACTACCCATTGAGCCTGACAATCTAGCCAGCTTTCTATCCATCTGAAAGTCCATTCATCCAATCCATACATTTTTAACTTGCTGGCAAGAATACTGTGGGAAAGTGTATCAAAAGCTTTGCTAAAGTCAAGATATATCACATCCACCACTTTCCCCATATCCACAGAGCCAATTATCTCATCATGGAAAGCAATTAGGTTGGTCAGGCATGACTTGGCCTTGGTGAATCCATGTTGACTGTTCTTGATCACCTTCATCTCCTCTAAGTGCTTCAAAATGGATTCCTTGAGGACCTGCTCCATGATTTTGCCAGGGATTGAAGTGAGGCTGACCGGTCTATAGTTCCCCGGGTTCTCATTCTTCCTCTTTTTAAATATGGGCACTACATTTGCCTTTTTACAGTCATCCAGGACATTCCCCGATCACCACAAATTTTCAAAGATAATGGCCAATGACTCTGCAATCACATCAGCCAACTCCCTCAGCACCCTTGGATGTATTAGATCTGGATCTATGGACTTGTGCACGTCCAGCTTTTCTAAATAGTCCTTAACCAGTTCTTTCACTATTGAGGGCTGCTCACACTCTCCCATACTGTGTTGCCTAGTGCAGCAGTCTGGGAGCTGACCTTGTCTGTGAAGACCGAGGCAAAAAAACCACCATCCCTTGCAGAAAAATCTGAAATATATGTCATCATCATCTCCACCACCACTGGTGTCATCATTCTAAGACCTCCCAAGGCATGTAGACTGGGATATAGCTTTAGTAATATGTTGTGTTGATGCCACCATGCTCAATGCATATTCAAAAGGGCTTTCAGTCCCTTTTCCTTATCTGTATTTTCTTACCCTGCTAATATTGGGGTGCCCTTCTCAAGATTATTAGCATATATATACACATTAGTTATTCTTTTGGTTGGAAAAGAACATAACATAAAACTTCAAATTGATATAAACTGTATCTTGTGGTTACCTGTCAGAAGTTTAGTCATTACAGCTGTTAGCTGTTTATGCTAATAATATTTGTGCCCTATCCCTTACCTAAGTTATTGTCTTACAGGTCTTAAGGCTTGTAGACTCCTTGCCTTGCTTAATATATACCTAGGCCTTATCTAAATGCCTTATCTATACCTATAGGCTACACCACACCCCAGACTGTGTTCCCTCTAAGCTGCATGGTTGAACGGCTGCCCAGGAGTGATTCAAGTGCCACACACTTGATTAGCAGAGCTGTGCACATCTGGCAGCGTGTGTTCAGATGACCCCCCCCCCCCGCCCCATTTGCAGCCACATTGCTCCTGCAGCTGCTCCCAGGCTGGGTGGGGAGGAGATGTGGGGTGTCAGGGTGTCCCCTTTCCCCTACCCCTGTACTCCAGCTCCACAGAGCAGGGAAGAGGGGACTGTCTGACTCAGGACTCGGAGCTGCTGCAGTCTGAGATCTGAAGACTCCAGCCACTGGGCGGTGAGCGCCTTTCTTAAAGAGACAGTGCACTGCCTCTGAGACTTCCCCAGCAGCTAGCTCACACAATCTCTGTCCCTGTGTCTGTCTGTCTCTCTCTTTCTCTCTCTCACACACACACACACACACACACACACACACACACACACACACACACACACACACACACACTGTCTCTCTGTGTGTGTGTGTCTCTCTCTCACACACATACACACTGTCTCTGTGTCTCACACACACACACAAACACACTTTCACACTCACCTCTCAACACATACTTGTATTATTGTTGATGTTACTTATGGTACTTCCTGCAATGCACATGTATTCTCTGTAATTTTATTCTTTCAAAGTGTTATTTTAGTTTTTTGACTGGTCTATGAATTTCATAATTTTATTTCTCTCTTACGCTTAAATTTATTTTTTTGAGTAGTGAGGTCTAAAATGCCTAACCTGTCCTGCCTGGAGTAATTATCCCTATGGTAACTTCATATATATATAATATCTAGTTCTTTTTGTTTCTACTGGTGGTGCACATCCCCACATACCTCAGTGCACATCACAAAATTTATTCCATACATGGATGGAAAAAATTAGAGGGAACATTGATCCCAGACCATGTTAGGATATTATAGATAAAAATGTACGTCATGAACTGAACCATGAAGCAGATGGGAAGCCATCATAAGTGTTAAGGGCATTTGGCCATTGCCAGAGGAGATCATCAAAGCTATGATACTTGTGACGGGTTCCCCGCTAGGGTGCCACTTGGAACTGGTGTACCATTGAGCCCTCTGACCCACCAGTTGGGCTCCCTCTCACACTGTGCTGCTGTGACAGGTTGCAAAGCCCTCCAGCATTCTCACAGGTAGGAATACACCCAGCTGCAATCACATGCAGGGTCTCTAACCACCAACCTCCCAGCATAGGAACCCAGAGCAGTACTGTCCTGCCCTGGTCAAATCTGGCCAGTATATGGGTGTAACACCCAATTCACCTCTCCTTGAATGTGAAGAGGACCATGCACACTCATGGTAACCAAGCCGAAATTTTCCCCAGATACCTTAGTCATATGCACACTGGTTTGGATTAAAACATAAAATAAGTTTATTAACTACAAAAGGATAGATTTTAAGTGGTTATAAGTGATAGTAAACAGATCAAAGCAGATTACCTAGTAAATAAACAAAACCACAGACTGAGTTTAACATACTAGATAGGTAGGATATGAATTACCAAATTCTCACCCCAAGTGATAACCAGAATCTGCCTTGTCTTCACAGCTTGGTTTTCCCAATTTTTGGGTGTTTTCAACCTCACAACATGTTTCAGTAACACATACATAGCCAAATGTCGTAACTTCACATATGACCATAACACATACAATCCAATGATATATTAATGCTTAGCCAATCAAGACTTTTAGAATGATACCTCTCAAGGCATAACCTCATAGGGCATACTTTGTACAAACATATACTATGTACACTACAGTGGTGAATATTGGGGTGCCAAAATACCATCAGAATTTACATTTCCACTCCAAGCCTAAAATTAGATTAGTAAGGGTGCAAGAAATCAGAGGAATCCCAGTGAAACTGGAGGTATTATGGTCAAGGATTGACTTCTTGAATGGAATGCACCCTGCTTGTATTACTTTGCCTTTTTAAAGGGAACCATTAGCAATTCCAGTGATTAGTGGAACTGAAACTTTCCATTGGCTTTGGCCACCCTTAAGGACCATGGATCCATTTCTAAACTATGGACTGAACTGACCAATTGTGAGTATGTGCCTTCAACCAAAGGGAGGTGCACAGTGGCTTCAAAATCTTCAAAGTGAATGATAATTGGCAATTCTTTAAGACCATTTTACTAGATGCCCAAATACCACAATCAAGGATCAATTTTATCTCCAGTACTGTGCGTCTAGTGGTGGAGGCACAGTTCCCCATGACTACTCTTTGGATGTGTCCCTCTGGAAGAAATGAAACCATTTTACGACATTCGGCTGGACTCCTGCCATTCTTTGCAGGCAGCACAGCAATATCTCATGATTGACAGTGTTGAATATAGCAGAGAGGTCCCGGAGAATGAGAATGGATATCCATCAGTGCCACTAAAGCTATTTTAATCCCACAGCCTGATCTGAACTCAGATTAGTCTTGGTCCAGGATATTAGCTTCAATTAGATGAGTTTGAAGTTGGCCTTTGGCTAGCTTCTGTATGAGCTTGCTCAAGTACAGAAGGTTTGATTCTGAGCAGTAGTCGGCTAGAACTAATGTATACAGGGTGTTGGGGGGTTTTTAAGTGTTGTTTGGACTATTGCATGTCTGAAGGTGGAAGAGACGTTTCCTTCACTGAACAAAGCACTGGCTATGATTTTACAGTCAACATTGCCATTTAATTATCACTGTATGCAATAAAAAAGTTCAATCAGAAGCAAGTTATATTCTGAATTACACCCTGTGTAGAATTTATTAAGTTTAAAATTAGGAAAGATTCTAGCCCTTAGTCTTTAGTGCCTACCATTCTAAACTTTGTACAAAATAATCAGAAAACATTTTTGTGCATTATTCTTTGAAAGGATTAAAATTCCATGTCCAGGTCTCTATCTCTTCTATAATGTATGTTGAAAAAAAGATATATTTATCTCTCATATACACAATACACAGGTGCTGTTTACTGGTTACTAGAATCTGCCTGAAATATTGCATGAAGTTGTAGGGGCAATGGTATTGTTTGTTTGAAGTTATGTATTTTGTATCTAGCAACACAAATTATTTAAAGGATTGACTATTACATTGTTCAACTACAGTTAAAATGTCAATAGTGTATGGATTCTTCCACTGACCTCACACTTCCATCAGTTACATAGATTGGCACAGCAATGCCATTTTGAAGCAACAACCTTTTAGTACAATAGCTCAGTAAGTGTAAATGATTATTAAAGGTATATTAAATGACTTAACCTGACAGGAAATAGTCTGCACTGAAAAAAAGTTATTTTTTCCTGAGAAAAGGAAAACACTTTGTCTCAGTCAGGCAGTTAGTTTGTCAATTTAGTCAACAGTAAGAAAAATAGTGTCTATATTTTGAAAGAGCTACCATGAAATACAAAATATCAAGAACTGTAATAAAAATGAGACTATAAAAAACAAACAGATGCACCTGTAAAGAAAACAAAGACGAATGAAGGAAGAACTGAGTTAATACTCTGTTGTGACATATTTCTCCCTCCTACTTATTTCTCCTGAAATTTTAACAACAGTTAACAGGTGTACAAATTAAGTAGGAGATCAAACATAATAATAACCCTTGAGCATATAAACAATGCCAGGGCATTGTGTTTCATTTTCCTTCTTTGAGATCTGAAAACTTTGCTTTGTTCCCTAAATATATTTAATAAACAGTAGCAAATAGAATGCACTATCTAGAAAAACAACAAGGTTAAAAATCAATAGCATCATCAGTCACTACTTCTCAAGCCAAATGTGTTCTTCAATAATATTCAAAAGGGTTCTTGTGAAGAATGGTGTTTTAACCTTGGAAATGCTATCTGTTGAATACTAAAATAGGTTAGACCCCTTGAGGATAACACTTTCAAAGATCTCTAGGAGCTTGCTGGTAACAAAACTGTTTACTCTTCTGAAGCTTCGATTCTGAAACAGTGATAGTGACAGAATCTGGCAATACAAGCCAAGAATACCAAGGAATTACATGTTAAAAAAGGTAACTAGCCACCCAGAATTAAAAAGAATGTGATTTAAAATACTTACATACCGGCATTTTCTTGAGTTATCAAAGAGAAAAGAACATAACCCATAACCATTGCAAACTAAATGGTTATGGCTTTACCTCTGAGATGGGCGGTGGCAAAAAGAAAGAGTAGGAGATTAAAATAGACTTTTACATTAACGCATCTAAATAAAACAATTAGGGATGGGGAAAAGTGGGATGTAAATTATAGATCAGTTCACCAGAAACCCAGTACTTGCATGAAGCATATCCAGAGGGATGGTATACATACAATACATAGAAGAACATGTCCTAGAGAAGGAAGATACTGAAGAAAAAATAATCCCAGAAGTGCCTTAACTCTGACCATTTTGGCCTCTAATCATGTTTATAAAGTAAAGCTTTTGAAGTAGTTGTACAGAGCAGATTAATAGAATTTAAGACCAGAAGGGATCATCATAATAATCTTGTCTGACCTTCTGCATGACACAAGCATAGAATTTCGCCCACACCCAACTGAGGGTCAGACTGCCTTGGTACTGCAAGAAAAGACCATCTTTCCAGAATATTAGTGGATGGTTGGCTATTAATGGCAGAGACTTGCTACAGACATTGACTTTTCTCAACACATGGCAGGTTTTTCCAATATTTATACCTGTTAGAAAGATAAAGATGTGTATGTCTACCTAACAGGAGGAAGCCTATAACACATCAAGCACTAGTAGCACTGCTAAAAGCTCTGGGGAGAGTATCAGTGAGTGTCTATTTTGTTGAGTTATCCTTTTTTTCAATTAACCTTTATTCTGATCTTTGGAGAGCTCCTTACAAAATAATTATATGATTTAGAAGCAGAAGGACATTGGCAAATGAGGCTTTAAGCATATGCAATTGCCAGTCTAAGATACATGATTCATCATGGATCCCACCTGCATTGATCACCAGAGCTCCTTTTCTATGTTGTGCTAGAGCTATCTAGTTATTCTAGGAGCTCAGGGCAAAGATATCAGACTGGAGTATCTGTCTAGCAGTGGGCTTTTATTCATCAAAGGCAGGGGAACCAAGAGAGCATCAAGCAAAATCAAAGTCTACAAGGTAGCAAGAAAGAAGGATTGAAGCATACTCATTGTTAGTATAATTCTATTAAAGTCACCGAGTTACACCAAGGATAAATTTAGACCATTGCCTCTTTGGGGATCTAGTTTACAAGACCTTATGGGCAGGAAAAAGGCCAGGTGGTGGGAAGTTTTTCACATACATTGAATTTGTATATGGCCCATAAATCTGAAATTTATAAGACTTAAGTTAGTTAGATGGGGAAGAACATGTTTGAGCCAAATTGATTGTTTCCTGAAAGGGTTAATCCATTTTATAGAATCATAGAAATACAGGGATAGCAGGGACCTCAGGAAGTCATCAAGTCTTGAGGCAGGACCAAGTAAACCTAGACTACCTCTGACAGGTGTTTGTCCAGCCTGGTCTTAAAAATCTCCAATGATGGGGATTTCACAACTTCCCTTGGAATCCTACTCCAGGACTCAACTTTCAGCTACAGAAAACTTTCAAATATCTAACCATGCTGCAGATTAAACACAATACTTTTTGTCCTACATTTAGTGGACATGAAGAACAATTGATTATAACAGCTCTTAACATATTTGATGACATCAGGTGCCCGCTCAGTCTTCTTTTCTCAAAACTAAACAGGCCCAATTTTTTTAACTTTTCCTCATAGGTCAAGTATCAGAGGGGTAGCCGTGTTAGTCTGTATCCACAAAAACAACTAAGAGTCCAGTGGCACCTTAAAGACTAACAGATTTATTTGGGCATAAGCTTTCATGGGTAAAAAAACCCACTTCTCCCGCATCTGAAGAAGTGGGGTTTTTTACCCATGAAAGCTTATGCTCAAATAAATCTGTTAGTCTTTAAGGTGCCACCAGACTCCTCATTGTCCTCGTAGGTCAGGTTTTCTAGATCTTTAACCATTTTTGTTGTTCTCCTTCAGACGCTCTTCAATTTGTCCACAACTTTACTGAAGTGTGGTGCCCAGAATTGGACAGAGTAGTCCAACTGAGGCCTCACCAGTGCAGAGTAGAGCAGGCTAATTACCTCCAGTGTCTCACATACAACACTCTTCTTAATACACCCCAGAATGTCAGCCTTTTTGCAACTGAATCACATTCCATCTTCAATGACTCCTGCCTCATACATGATCTAATACTTTCAAGTTGGAGTGGGATATCATGATTTATAGTTAGCACTTGCATCTCATTTGGGTTAAAGCATCTGTTTTCACCTTTCTGACTGAGAAGGGCCTTATTTCTGGAATGAGTGATTAAAATGGCATTTATTTCACTAGTATGAAGATTTTTTTTATTAATGTCTGCTTTGTGTGACTCAGACTCATAGACTTTAAGGTCCAAAGGGACCATCATGATCATCTAGTCCACTGGTTCTCAACTTTTCCAGACTACTGTACCCCTTTCAGGGGTCTGATTTGCCTTGTGTACCCCAAGTTTCACCGCACTTGAAATCCACTTGCTTACAAAATCAGACGTAAACGTACAAAAGTGGAAAATTCCTTACATTCTCATTTTTACCATATAATTATAAAATAAATCAATTGGAGTATAAATATTGCACTTACATTTAGCATATAGTATATAGAGCAGTATAAACAAGACATTGTCTGTATGAAATTTTAGTTCGTACTGATTTTGCTACTGCTTTTTATGTAGCCTGTTGTAAAACTAAGCAAATATCTAAATGAGTCGATGTACCCCCTGAAGACCTCTGCATACCCCTAGGGTTACATGTACCCCTGGTTGAGAATCACTGCTCTAGTCTGACCTCCTGCAGATTGCAGGCCACAGAACTTAATCTACTCCTGAAACAGACCTCTAACCTTCAAATCATGGTTTAAAGACTTCAAGTTACAGAGAATTCACCATTTGCACTAGTTTAAACCTGCAAGTGACCCATGCCCTATGATGCAGAGGAAGGCAAACAAAAAACCATAAAATACTTAGGTCTCTGCCAATTTGATCCAGGGAAAAATTCTTTCCTGACCCCATGTGGGCAAGACCCACCAGATACATACCTGGGAAAGAATTATCTGCAGTAACTCAGTCCTCCCCATCTAGTGTCCCATCACCAGCAGTTGGGGATTTTTTCACTTTGCACTATTAAATTTCATCCCATTTCTATTACTTCTGTTTACAAGGTCATCCAGATCAGCTCGTACTCCTGGGGAAAGTCTGCATAAAAATTAAAAATTCTGCGCACAATATTTAAAAAATCTGATTTTTTTGTCAAAATAATGCAATATAATCCATCTAGTTTCAATTATTTTGGTAATTCATTTAAACTACAATACAATGGATGGACAATGAGAGTGGGGAGCATTGGAGGAAATAACCAAATCTCCTCAGTCTAATAGTAATATAGCTAGTATTGACCCTTTACTTCTAATTATTAGTCAACAAATATATGCAGCCATAGGCTCAGTGTTCAGGCAACTGAAAAGCAAGTGAAGGCTGGGGACTCAAGCTCACAATTTATATTGGTTACTGACCATCTCCAAAAAGGTCAGTAGCAAACAGTTCATGGAGCACTTTTTGATAGAAAATGTTTTCAGTCCAATTTTTTTAACCAATTTTTAAAGCACCATAAGCATTTATAAGGCCATACTGTCCTTTACAATAGGGCTCCTTTACACCACTTTGGCAATGTAAAGGACCCTTACAATTTTTACATCTGCTTTATACTTCTGGGGGAATTCACTAAGAACAATGGGAACAATTCACTAAGTAAGCTTGCTGCACTAGTGAGCAATAGGGACAGACTGTCTCTCTCTCAAACACACACACACACGACTACCCAGGCAATGATTTATGTCTCTACTGGCTGCTCTGGGTGCCCAAACCAACCTGTCTGCACTGCCAGGGTGTGGACGCATGACCGTTCTTGCGGCTTCCCTTTGCTTCCCCATCAGAAGTCATTTTTCTGCGGGTAAGCAAAGAAATCTGGGGAAGCCATGAATTCTGCACATGCACAGTGACACAGAATTCCCCCAGGAGTAATCTTGTATGATATTCCGGTCCTCCTCTCTTGGCTATACCTACCAACTTTGTGTTCTCCACAAATTTTATTAGCACAGTCTCACTTTTTGTGCCAAGATTAATAAAAATGTTAAATAAGATTGGTCCCAAGACCAATCCCTGAGGATTTCCACTAGTAACCTCTCTCCAGTCTGACAGTTCAACTTTCAATATGGCCTGTTGTAGTCATTCCTTTAACCAATTCATTATCCATCTTTCAATTGTAATATTAATTCCCATCTTCTTCAATTTAACTAATAATTTCTTATATCACATGCTCACTGAAATTCAGGTAGATTAGAGCTACCGCATTTCCTTTGCCTAAAAAAAATCAGTTATCTTCTCAAAGAAGAAAATCAGTTTTGTCTGGCACAATCTACATTTTTAAAACCATGTTGTATTTTATCCCAGTTACCATTCACCTCTGCATCCTTATCTATTTCTCTTTCAAAATTTGTTCCAGGACCTTGCATACAATTGAGGTCAAACTAACAGACCTGTAGTTTCCTGGATCACATGTTTCCCTTTCTTAAAAATAGGAACTATATTAGCAATTCTCCAGTCAGAGGGTACGATCCCGGAGTTTACAGATTCAGTAAAAATCCTTGCTATTGGGCTTGCAATTTCATGCGCCAGTTCCTTTATTATTCAAGTTTGGAGATTATCCGGTCCCCCGGATTTAGTCCCATTTAGCTGTTTGAGTTTAACTGCCATCTCAGATGTGGTAATTTCAACCTCCATATCCTCGCTGATATTAGCTACTCTGCCACTACCCTGAAGCCCTTCATTAGCCTCATTAAAAATGGAGGCAAAGTATTTGTTTAGGTATTGGGCCCACTTCTTCTTTCCTTGTTTTCTTCTTATTTATATGGCTATATAATCTTTTACTATTGGTTTGAATTCCCTTTGCAAGGTCCAACTCTGCTTAGCTTTTAGCAGTTCTCACTTGAGCCCTACACTTTCTGACCTCCAAGAGGTAGCTTTCCTCACTGATCCCTCCCATCTTCCATTCCTTGTAGGCTTTCTGCTTTCTCTGAATCACCTGTTTGAGATGCTTGCTCATCCATCTTGATCTGCAATCTCCCCTACACATTTTTTCCTTTGCCTGGGATGCAGGATTCAGATACTTTGTGCAACACTGACTTAAAGTAATTCCAAGCCTCCTCCATATTCAGATCCTTGAGTTCTTCTATTCCAGTCAACTTCCCTAACCAATGTTCCCTCTAATTTTTTTACATCCATGTGTGGAATGACTTTTGTGATGTGCAACAATATGAAGGTGATGAGTGGTGGGAGTGGGGCAAAGGGGTTCAGAGTGTGGGAGGGGACTCAGGGCTGAGGAAGAGGTTGGGTTGTTGGGGGTGAGGGCTCTGGCTGGGGGTGTGGGTTCTAGTGTGGGGTCTGGGAGGAGGAGTTTGGGGTGCAGGTTGCCCCGGGCTGCAGTGGGGAGAGAGGACTCCCCCAGCCCTCTCTCACTGCAGCAGCCCAGGGCTGGGGGAGAACCATCTTTCCCTGGCCACAGCAGCTCCGGGGGCTGGGGCCAAAGGAGAGGTGCCTCTCCCCACCGTTGCAGCCCTGCACACCCCCTACCTCTCTCTTCTCCTCTCCCCTGAGACTACACCTGTGCAGCCATTGATAGTCTGCTGTGCAGCCACGCAGTGTAGAGGAAACTACTAGTCCCTAACTAATTCCTTATTTTTTTAAGTTAGCTCTTTTGAAATCAAAGACCCTTGTTGCAGATCTATTTTTGTTTATCCTTCCATTTAGTTTAAACTGAATTAACTCAAGAAAATCATGGAGCAGGTCCTCAAGGAATCAGTTCTGGAAAAGTGATCAGGAACAGTCAGCATGGATTCACCAAGGGCAAGTCATGCCTGACTAACCTAATTGCCTTCTATGAGGAGATAACTGGAAGGGCCAGCTTTATTAACTGCGGTGCCAGATTCGAATACCCAGCGGCGGTCTGGGGCTTCGGCGGCACTTCGGCGGTGGGGGGCCCGCTCTGAGTCTTCTGCGGCACCGAAGGACCCCCCACCACCGAAATGCCACCAAAGAGCCCCGGAGCAAACCCCCCGCTGCCGAAATGCCGCCGAAGACCCCGGAGTAGACTGCCGCTGGCTGAGGGGGAAAAAAATTAAAAAGGCGCCTAAGGCGCAGGGCCCTGATAACTCGGTCTGTGGATGAGGGGAAAGCAGTGGCTCAACAGATAGTGATCAATGACTCCATGTCTAGTTGGCAGCCGGTAACAAGTGGAGTGCCCCAAGGGTCGGTCCTGGGGCCGGTTTTGTTCAATATCTTCATTAATGATCTGGAGGATGGCATGGACTGCACCCTCTGCAAGTTTGCAGATGACACTAAACTGGGAGGAGTGGTTGATACGCTGGAGGGTAGGGATAAGATACAGAGGGTCCTAGACAAATGAGAGGATTGAGCCAAAAGAAACCTGATGAGGTTCAACAAGGACAAGTGTAGAGTCCTGTACTTAAGATGAAAGAATCCCATGCACTGCTACAGACTAGGGACAAAATGGCTAGGCAGCAGTGCTGCAGAAACGGACCTAGGGGTTACAGTGGACGAAAAGCTGGATATGAGTGAACAGTGTGCCCTTGTTGCCAAAAAAGCTATCGGCATTTTGGGCTGTATAAGTAGGGGCATTGCCAGCAGATCGAGGGACGTGATCATTCCCCTCTATTCGACACTGGTGAAGCCTCATCTGGAGTACTGTGTCCTGTTTTGGGCCCCACACTATAAGAAGGATGTGGAAAAATTGGAAAGAGTCCAACGGAGGGCACCAAAAATGATTAGGGGTCAGGAGCACATGACTTATGAGGACAGGCTGAAGGAACTGGGATTGTTTAGTCTGCAGAAGAGAAGAAAGGGGGGGGGATTTGATAGACGCTTTCAACTACCTGAATGGGGTTCCAAAGAGGATGGATCTAGACAGTTCTCAGTGGTACCAGATGATAGAACAAGAAGTAATGGTCTCAAGTTGCAGTGGGGGAGGTTTTAGGTTGGATTAGGAAAAACTTTTTCACTAGGAGGGTGGTGAAGCACTGGAATGGGTTACCTAGGGAGGTGGTGGAATCTCCTACCTTAGAGGTTTTTAAGGTCAGGCTTGATAAAGCCCTGGCTGGGATGATTTAGTTGGGAATTTGTCCTGCTTTGAGCAGGGGGTTGGACTAGATGACCTCCTGAGGTCCCTTCCAACCCTGATATTCTTGATTCTAAGATCACTTGGATGAAGGTTGCCCTCTACAACCAGTTCTTCTATGAGATCCTCACTACTCACCAATACTAAATTTAAAATGGCTTCCCCTATTGTTGGTTCAACATCTATTTGTTGAAAATATCTGTCAGCTATCACATCCAGGAAAATCTGGGCCCTGCTATTATTAGTAGCACCTGTCCTCCAATCTATATCTGGTAAGTTAAAGTCTCCCGTAATCACACAATTCCCAATAGAATTTATTTTATTACAAACATTAAAGAGATCTTCATCCATCTCCAAATCAGATCCTGGGGATCTGTAACACACCCCAAACACTATATCAGGGGAAACTCTAGTAGCTTTCTTCCCCAAAGTGATTTTGGCCCAAACAGACTGTCTTATCTATTCCATCACTTCTAGTTTCTTTACAGTTTACTTCATCATTAATATACAATGCTACTCGACCACCTTTGCCTTTATTTCTGTCTTTCCTGAAGAGCATATAACCGTCAATGTCTGTACTCCAGTAATGACTACTATTTCACTGTATTTCTGTTATACCTAAAATATCTGGGTTTCACTTCCTGCACCAGTACTTCTAGTTCCTCCATTTTGTTACCCAGGCTCCTTGCATTTGTGTACAAACATCTTAACTATTGCTGCTTGGTTTCACCCACATTCCTTGCCCAGTTGGGTACACTCATTCTACTGCCAGTATTGCCTATATGACTGGAATCAGCACTATCCTTCCTCTTAATGTCCATTCTCCTACCCACTGCTGTTCCTTTCTCTATTGCTGTATCCATTCTTACTTGAGTTTCCTACCTCTCAGTGTTTAAAATCAGGCATGGAGGTTACATGAGAATCACCCAATGGTCTCCCCTGGGTTTCTAGTTTAAAGTTCTTCTAATGAGTTGTGTCAACCTCTGTCCCAGAAGTCTATTTCCGTCCCTACTCAGGTGGAGTCCATCACATGAGAACTGTTCTCTGTCCATGAATGCCTCCCAGTGGTCAAACATCCCAAAGCCCTCCTTAAAACACCACTTTCTGAGCCATCATTGATCATCATAATCTTGTCGCACCTTTATTCTCCTCCTCCACGGTCAGGTAGAATCCCACTAAAGATCACCTGAGCCTCCATTTCCTTAAGTGTATTCCCCAGTCAGGTATAGTCACCCTTGATATGTTCCAATGAGAATCTAGCTGTGTCATTTGTTCTCATGTGAAGGACAATTAGTGGATTCGTTCTTGTTCCCATTAGGATCCTCTTCAGCCTCAGGTCCACATCCTGTATCTTAGCTCCTGGCAGGCAGCATACACACCCTTCTGTTCTCCAGATCAGCTCTGGTGACAAACCTGTCACTTAGTAGGGAGTCCCCAGGCATTAGACCTGCCTTTTCCTAGCGATGGTGTGATTCTCTGGCCTTCATCCTGTTCTTTCTGGATGCGAGTCCTCTTGTCTTTTATTCTTCCTTACAATCTTCTGTAAGTCATCCTGTATCCTTCTAGGACTCTGAACTCTGGGTTGGATCTCCATTGGATCTTTACCTCTTCTTCCAGAACTAGCCACTTTTCTCTTCTTCCTTGCCCTCTCTCCTTCAGTTACTGCCTATTGTGCCTCTTCTTCATTATCCAACTCAGCAAACATGTTCCTGAGCTCCATTTCTCCTTCAGTAGCTGGTCTTTCCCTCTGCCTGGTTCTTGTAGTCACATTATTTCACTGGCCACTTTCCTCACCCAGCAGTCTCACCTCAGAGTTCTTCAGACCAGCTTGCACCTGCAAGTCTTGGCTTTTGTCTTCAGCCTCCTCTTGCCTTTGCCTCATCATCTGCTTCAATCCCCTTCGAAACTGAACCATAGTTTCCACCTATATCTCCAAAGCTTGGCTCTTCTTTTCCATCAGCTCTATCAAGCAGCACTTCACACAAACAAAGCTCTTTTCAAGTACCCTCTCAATGATCGTTTACATCCCACAGCTTCCACATCTGGTCATCTTCATTGTCTCTTCCTTGGCTTTGGTCACTATCACTGCTGCCTCTGTACTTGTCATAGTCTTCTTGCGTAAATTCCTGCCAAGGGGGAAATACAAAACAAAAAATCCCACCAAAGACCCAAACAAACACCAAAACAAAACAAAACCACAACACACCCCAACCCCCAAACTCCCCTTATGAACGCCCACTCAAACTTCTCTGTTTACAGCTCTGGTACTCCTGTGCTGCTGGCTGACTGCCTTTATAGGCCCCCTAATCAGGGAAGCCCCATCCCCAATCAGGGTTCTGTTTCTCTCACAGCACACTTCCCCCATCAGCCTCTACAAACTGAGCAAAAGGGGGAACAAAAACATCCACACAGAGCAGAAAAAAATACACAACAACCACAAAAACCACACTCATTGCCCCTAAGGACAGGGGGCGTGTTCCTCCATTTTCTCCAACAGAACTCCCAGCCAAACTCCCCTGTTTACAGCTCTTTTTGCTGCCCCTGTGCTGCTGCTGCTCCTGTGCAGATTCACTGCTGTTTGTTTGAGGTGTAAGTTAAACTATGGGCCTTTCATGCCAATAAAATGGTATGGTAAATTCTGAGTTATTACTGTATAAGAACAGCTTGGCAGCATGCTGATGTTAAAGAAGCCTCCACTATAAAATAATATTCTAATCACTGCAGGCCCAGTTTTGCAACCCTTACTCATGGTGAATAGTGCTTACATGAACAATCACTGACTTGGAATGACTCCCATAAGTACCTCAGTGTGAGTTTCTGAGTCAGGCCTGTACCTAACAGCAATCACAAAGAACAAGACATCATTTAAAACTGCTTTAAATGTAACTAAACTTAACAATCTAACACAGTTATGGGCAGTCTGCGGCCCGCAGGCTGCATGCGGCCCATCAGGGCAAGCCGTTGGCAGGCCACCAGACCATTTGCTTACATTTGCACAGTGCCCGCAGCTTCCAGTGGCAGCGGTTCGCCATTCCTGGCCAATGGGTGCTGTGGGAAGCAGCGGCTAGGCCTGCACCACTTCCTGCAGTTCCCATTGGCTGGGAACGGTGAACCGTGGCCACTGGGAGCTGCGGGCGGCCGTGCAAATGTAAACAAATAGTCTGTCAGCCCACGAGTGACTCGCCCTGATGGGCTGTGTGTGGCCTGTGGGCCATAGGTTGCCCACCACTGCTCTAATAGGTAGCTATCATGTAAAGAGATGTCATTAAACTGGAAGTTAGGAGCTCTAGGCTATGTACCAAATTCCAGAACTGACTTGTTGTGTCACTTTTGGGGGAAAAAAATTACTTAATATACATGCCTCAGTTTCCCCACCTGTAAAATGGAGATAACAATTCTTACCTGCCTTTCAAAACTGCTATTCTGTGGAGAAGGCATAGGAAGGATGATCCAGTGGTTAGGGCACTAGCCTAGGACTTGAGAGATGCAAGGTCAAGGCCTGCTCTGCCACAGACTTTCTGTGTGACCATGGACAAGTCACTTAGTCTCCCTGTGCCTCAGCTCCACATCTGTAAAACTGGGAAGCTAGCACTTCCCCACCACACATGGGGTGTTGTGAGGATAAATATTTAATGGTTATGAGGTGCTATAGTGATGGGGCTAAATCCTATCCAGGCAGATGTGCAGGAAGCATACCCAAACAGCTGCAGGATACTTGAGCATTAGGGATCTTCTAAGATAGATAGCTATTGGCAGGCATACCCTTTCAAAACTGTTTCAGGGCAAAGCAGACAAAGTAGCTTTGGTTACAGCCCTGGACTGGGATGAAAGAGATGCAGCAGTGCCATGCTACGATCAAAGAGCTGAGGCAGGCG
Source organism: Mauremys mutica (assembly GCF_020497125.1). Classification (NCBI taxonomy): domain Eukaryota; kingdom Metazoa; phylum Chordata; order Testudines; family Geoemydidae; genus Mauremys; species Mauremys mutica. Next base: position 180,020,462 of record NC_059074.1, on the reverse strand, counting down.
TATCAGAAGGCAAGGTAGGCCAACTGTCGCTTTGGTGCGGTGCCGAAGACATGCCATAAGGAACTGCATGCCATCCTCCTTTAAATGTGCTTTTCACCTTTTAGGTGTTATAGTATAAAGATTTGGGCACAAGAAATGTACATCACAGCTTGAAATCAGCTGATGATTGTAATCATGAAATCTATTATCACTACTATCACTTGAAACACATAGACTTTAGATAAAAAAAAATGCATGAATCAGGACAAACTAAAATTGGCACTGGTGCTTGGTGGCTTTGAAATAGATATGTATTTTTTTCATTATGTGAAGACATTTTTATGGTGCTAATGACAACCAATTAAATCTGGTCCAAGCATAAAAAATGTGACCTAGCAATGGCTGATGCCTATTGGGCTGCTATCCTCTAGCAAAACTGCATGCACCCATAAATAGGAGACCTGTCAGCTCAGCTTACACTGATAAGGTCAGACAGATTTTATAGCTTTTTTTTTCTGTCTATGAGTTTTGGATGCATTTTGCTCATAATAAGAGCAACTGTGGGAAACAATCACATTAAAAAGTATTTTATCCACAAGATTAATTTATACATTGTGATCCCACTGATGTGGGCAAGTTATATTAGTCTCCTTAGAATCCTTGTTACAAATCTACATAGTCGGAATGCACGTAAACTGAATGTATACTACCAATAAATGGTGTAACATCAAGTCAATAATTTTAAAAGTTACCTTTGCCAACCAGCTTATTTGCTATTTCTCTGCCTTCTGGGAAGATATTTTATAATCTTCAGCTTTCAAAACAAACAAATAAATATGGATCAGACTTTCTATTTGTATCACATTCACACCCAGAGGCCCCAGTTAGAATCAGTGGCCTATTGTGGTAGTCACTATGCAGATACACATTATGGGCTGGTCAACATGTGGGAGTCATAGGAGAGTTAGTATGAAATGGCTACACTGTGAATTTAAAGCACAACAGCTCTTCCATGCTAGCTCCCTGTGTGAACACTCTTTTTCTGCACGAAGAGTGTTGTTCAACACTTTAGCTTACTCCACTTCCAAAGTGGATTAACCTAAACTGCAAAAAGCGCTCTTAGTGTGGAAAGAGTGTTTATATGAGGAGCTAGTACAGAATAGCTATTCCAGGCTTTTTTCCCTATGACAGTCCCTAAGAGACAGACACTGCCATGAAGAGTTTACAGTCTTGTTTAGGGTGGGATTTTCTGAAGCATCTAAAGGAGTTGGATGCCCAGATCTTGAAGAAAGTGCAGGTAATTGAATTTCGGCTCCTAATTTCCTTGGCACTTTTGGAAATCCTGCACTACATAGCTAGTTACCCCTGAAAATGGGCCAAATGTATCCCTGATGTAACTCTTATTAAGTCTTTGATTACAAGATTAGGCAGATGAGTTTGTCAGTTGTGTCAATAACTATTCAGTTAGTAAACTATGACATTAAGTAAAAGTAAGGGCTATGAGATGTAAGTTATGTAAGGAGGATTTGCTACCAAAAATATATTTAAAATAATCTTCCTGTGTATGTTGTGCACCTCACATAACTCTGATTATATATACAAAAATAATTTTAAAGAAATACAAATTCCATCCACAGTGACAAAATGTCTACAGTACTAAAAATAATCTACTAGCACAGTAAAAGAAAAAGAACTATCCCCAATTAACTCAGCCCTTCAGGAAAAGCCTGAGCATGTAAATCATACAAATTAAGAGCATACATTCAGGAGAGAATTTTTTAAAACTAGCGTCGTCACCAGAAAGGAGCTACAAATGGCTTAATTTACATGCAGGTTAAAGCCAACCCACTTCAGTATCCAGACACTGTTGGTTGCATAGTGTCTCAGTCCATTGCTCACAGGCTCACGGTCCCATTATCCTAGAAAAGCTCAAATGTTCAGCCAGCACTCTGACCTACCTAAACATCAGGCTGGAGGCTAGGATTGCAAGTCAATACCTTTTTCTGAGTAAAACACCACAACCAGCTTCTTCTAAAGCCCTTCCTAGGAACGTGCACTATAAACACACAGCACCAGGTGCTGCTCTCTACGGGTTGTCATCTCTGATGAGGGCAGGGAATTCATTTATAGTTTGCTCCCTTTCCCAGCATTCCTTGATATATTCCTACAATTTCCATGATCACTCTGAGAATGGCAACCCCAGAATGCCTTGTTTCTTAGCTGAACCAAAGACAGGGCTATGCTGGGCCAATGACTTGCCTTAAAGGGATAGCAAATCACTGTGCAGGAGATAATAGAGTGTTGGGCCAGTCTTAGGGGTCTGTATATTGAGCACCTCCTTTTCTTTACAACATGAAGTTCTGACAGTTCTTTACCAGGAGACTAGTTTGGGGATAACTCAAACCTCCTCTCCAGGGACAAATTTTCTGAAAACTCTTTTGGTGCATCCAGTATGGACAAGCTAGAAATGAGATTTTAGGGTTTAAGTGGACTGATTAGGACTTGGTTGGTTGGATGCTCTGGATCTGGGTAATGAAAGGAGGACAGGCCATGGATATCTTGGGATGCTCGTAGATTCCTCCCCATTCACTGCTGCCAAAACAGTTAGGAGTTATCTTACATGTTGTTTTAAGTTACAGTAAGTAATAAATAGGGTTGTGGTTCGCTTGATCAAAATCTTATAATTGTGTCTACCCTCATTTGCCCCTCTCATTCAAGGTTATAGATTACATGGTATAACCAAAGCTAGAGGAATGATGATGGCATTAATCCTTCCATTGCCAGCCAGAATTGGAGTGATGCTATCCTGTGAAACAGTCTTGAAATAGGCCTTTTCCTTGTAATAACTCTAGATGCAGAGTCCTGTAGCAGCTGAAGATGATTTAAGGACTAGAAGCAATACCAGCCAATGAAATATTACACATGAAACTAGGGTGACCAGATGTCCTAATTTTATAGGGACAGTCCCAATATTTGGGACTTTTTCTTATATAGGCTCCTATTACCCCCACCCCCATCCCAAATTTTCACATTTGCTATCTGGTCACCCTACATGTAACCCCCAAGGAGATTACCTGGATTCCTGGGGCTCTGTCTGCTGGCAGCTCAGGGAGAGGCACCCTGTCCCTGGTAGGGAGGGGAAGCCAAGGCAGCCTCATAGTCTGCCCAGCAACCAATAGAGAGTGAGATGCCCTTCCCAGGGAGCTCATGAAAGGAGAGAAGCCATTTTTGAGGCAGTCTGGAGCCAGCCGGGACAAGGGCAGGATTGGCTGTGTGGGGAGCTGGTGAGTCCCAGTCCTGCATGCAGGGTTCCTCCTGAGAACTGGCCTCTAGGGACCTGACAGCAGATCCCGCAGCTGGGCTTTCCCCTCTCCACTGATGACTCCCAGTTTGTAGAGTTTTGATGGGAAACTTCCCCAGCCAGGCTGAGTTAGCCCTCCAGCTCCCTAGGTGAGACCAGTCACCACATGGTCAGCTCTGCTCTGGCTGCTAGTCCAGGGCTGCTGCCTGCTGTGTGTGTGTCTGGACACTGGGCTAGGAGACTACAGTTTGGATTTGAGTATAGTTGTGTAACCTGCACCTTGAGCCCTGCACCCCTTTGTGGTGAGGGGAAATCCTGGGACTGAAGCAGCCTAACTCCTGCCTGAAGAGGATCCTGGCCAGCAGAAATCAGCCCCTCTGCAGTGACCCAGGAGTCCAGAGTCATCTTTGAACCTGAGGACCATTCATGGAGTTTGTGAGTGCACCAGCTTTTAGTTAGTCAGGGAAATTGTTTTGGGGACCCCTTACTCCCTGAACTGTGTCCTCAAGCCAGGGAGTAAGGGTTTGGGGACTTTATAACCTGCTGCATATTAAACCTGTCGAGGGACTTACTCCTACTTGTGAGTCCTTTGGGCTGTACTGAATCCAGTCAGCCACACTGTTAAACCATTGCAGAGAAGATACCGTGGTCATAGGTCATGAAGGGCCACAACAAAGTATGCATACCAATGGGACACTGATCTTACATTTGCTACATCAGGTCCCATGACCGGGGAAAGTCACGGGTATTATCAGTGTGGGCATCGGTGACCCTAAGAATAGTGTTTTACCCTGTTATGTTATATTTGTCTCCTGTTTAGTATAATTACTGTGTTGAATATATTGTATGTGTTTGTGTTATTTCTTGGGAGTCTCCAACTATCTGGCAAGTTAGTGGGGGTTACCCTGTGGCTAGAATTTTCCTCACAAGCTGCCCTGGTCACCCTGCCAGGAAGGAGCGAGGGGGGTGGAGGCACAGCCAAATAAAGTCATAGGGGAAAATAAAGAAGCTACACCCTGCTGAGTGGGTGGTGGGATCCAGAAGAACCCAGACCTGTCCATCAAAACCTGTAAGCAGATTGGCATTAAAGAAGGTAACCAGGTGGAGAGGGGGCACTACACACAGAATAGCTCTAAACAAGACTAGAGCATTGAACAGAGCTTGCACATGCTGGTGAGTTAACATGGTTAATGGAGTGGTCATACCCGGGCTACCGTCAAAAAGTAGAGTGCCAGTCAGGCAGTTGAAATATGGAATAAAGCTTGCATTTGCACTTTCCCAGTGGTCCTGCAAGGCTTGTGGGCTGCTCTAACTTATGCTTCCTGCTACTGGCCGCAAGAGGCTGAAATTCCAGCCGTGGATGCCCCCTTTCCTCTAGTCATATTCCCTTTGCCTGTAAAGGTGTTTGCACAGGATTCTCTATCTGCTCTAAGCTATCAAAGGATTCTCTTGCATTGGGGTGATCCTATTAGGACTGGATCTGTTGGCTCTGTGGATAGCACCTAGTGGAAGTGTCCATACCCCACTAGTATCCAGCCATGGATTTTTACTAACAGGGAAAGAAAAACAATCACAAACTGCAAAAATCTCAAATCTATGAGGATGCTGTGATTAGATGACCCAAACCTTTCAAAACATTGTGAAGGGAGTGTGCAAAAATAGTGACATGCATATCAGATTTTATGTTTTCAAAAATGTAGCCCTGAGTGTTCAACAACTTATTTCCTGAGGCTAAGTCCACAATTGCTTCTAATCCCTACTTAACAAACTATACAAGCAAGCAGTCCTGTTCTGCCCTAAGAAATATGCATCCTTTCCCCAGTTATTCCTCAATTCTTATGCCTGTCAGCATCAGAGTAACAGAAATCCCCCATGAGCCATGTTCTAGCCTTTTAAAAGGCCGGTCTTATCTACACAAACATTTCTTGATCTGTCTTCTCATCCTACCCAAAAGGGGTAAGATTTAACAATTTAACCATTTTTATCTCATTCAAAATTGTCTGATCTGTAGCAGCCATGTGACCAGGATACAGACTGCTGTTTCTTCTGTACTGCTCTTACAGCAATTGCAGCATCTGCTATCTTGTCCAATTCTCTTTACTTTTCTATTCATTCTATATTCTGATAACATTCCAGGCAGGGTATTGCTGTCAGTGCATTCATTTCACTTGCACTATATATATCTATATGCACTTTGAAAATTCAAGTTAGCATGGATGTGGTGGTGCTTACATTTTACATCATTTTCTTCTGGATGGATCACTGGATCCATCTTTCCATTCATTGTGACTTCACATATATAAAATAGAAAGAGATCTAATATTTCCTTTCTGCTCCAATCCTGTTTTATTGAAATGAAGCCACAGTATTTTTAGTTAAAAGCTTTCTGCTAGCCACAAATACTGCATCTGCCATCTTACAATATTTTCTACCATTTCCCTCCATCTTGAAAATGTAGAGGTTCTGAAATCCTGAAAGAATTCCTTAGGAATTTTTCAATTCCTACCTTTATTTGTTGTTTTCACAAACCTCCTTTTCTGCTACCACGTCTTCATGTGCCATGCTGTAGCTAGATTACTATTCATTAATGAATCTCACATTTTTTCACATCCTCTATATCTCTTTAACAAGCGACAAAGAGTCCTATGGCACTTTATAGACTAACAGACCTATTGGAGCATAAGCTTTCGTGAGTGAATCCCCCCTTTGTCAGACACATGCAGACGCATGTCGCTTTTTACAGAACCAGACTAAGACGGCTACCCCTCTGATACTATATCCCTTTAGATTCTCAACTTCTGTATACAGCAGACAGGCAAAGTTTTGTTTTATTGATGGTCAGCCCTGTTATTATTAACAACATTTTCTCTGTCTGTCGCCCCCAATTCACACCACATTTCTTTTGATTAAATGAATCATTGAATCATAGTGAAATTAATTGCCATGTTCCATTATAATTAACAAGGAAAGCTGGCTTACACAGAAAATAGCAACATTTAAAAATTGTAAGTCAGTTTATATTGTAGATATTAGCAGTAGGCTTTTTGCCTTCCATTTTCAGCCTCTTTCACTCTACTGTATCACGTAGTTATACCTACACTGAAAAAAAAATACAGATCTAAAGACCACAAACAAATCTGCTCTGAAAGATCCTAGGTGGTCTAGGACTCTATTGAGAGCACTATGAGTTAAGGGATGAACTATTCTTCCATCGTTGTTCCAGCACTGAGAACTGCTGGTGCTCATTATTATACCAGGGAATTTCTCCAAAACACTGAACTGCTAAAGGTATTGTGATGAATCTGATGAGCAGAAAATACCTCATCATACTCTTTTCTTCCCTAAAAGCCTTATGGTTGTATGTGTCTGTCAATCTCTTGCCCTACATTTGAATAGCCTTTTCAACATGTAGTTGCAATTAGGGGCAAATTCTAGGTTCTTTACACAGCCTAAGTAACTACATGAGCACTGGTGGTGTCCACTGGGATTAGGGAATAGGAATCCTCCTCTGACCTACTACTGCCTTGTAGTGCTACAAATACCAGGGCTGATGTAGTCCCCACAACCGCTAAATGTGAGGAGCTACTAAACATTGGATCATGCTCATTATCTGGCCTACCTCCACCATCCCTTCTCTGTGATGGGGCAAACAGAGCCTAGTTCTCCAACTTTGTGGAAAGACATTGGTCTCAATGAAGCACGGTCCTGTCCCACCTGCACTGACTGGGCAGGATTTTTTCCTATAAGAATAAGAGCCAGGCATTTCCTGTTGAAAACAGGAAATAATTTGATAGCCTTGCTTAAAGTTTTTCAAAGTTAACATAACTTGATATCCAATATGTTTCACATTTGGAAATATATTCTGGAGCAGATGCTGAATCTTGGGAGAACACAAAGAACTGGAATCCAGATGGAGCTAAATGTTCTAGAAAATCAGTGTGGATTATAATGAAAATAATATGGTGGGGGGAGGGAGAAATTGATTTATCAATTCCATCTGTTTTTAAACTAAATCAAGCCAGTCAGAGCTGTATAGAAGCAGGGCCGGTGCAACCATTTAGGCGACTTAGGCGGTCACCTAGGGCGCTGGGATTTGGGGGGCACCATTTTCTTCGGCAGTGACCGCAGCGGCTTGATCTTCGGCCGCCCCAGTCGCCGCCGGCATTTAGGTGGAGGGAGCTGGGGCAGAGGAGTGCGGGGAGCGCCACCTGCAGCAAATAAGGGAGTGGTGGCATGCAGGGAAACTCCCCGCCCCAGCTCACCCCTGCCCCGCCTCCTACCCAAGTATGCCGTGGCCGCTTCACTTCTCCTGACTCCCAGGCTTGCGGCGCCTAAGCTGATTGGCACAGTGTGCTCGGGGAGGAGGCGGGGCAGGGGTGAGCTGCTTCACTTCTCCAACCTCCCAGGCTTGCGGCGCCTAAGCTGATTGGGTGCTTGTGCTCGTGCGTGGAGCAGGGGTGAGCTGGGGTGGAGGGGTGCCACAAGGGGGGGCACCTAGGGTGGAGGGGGGAGTTGCCATGGGGGGGGGCGCCTCAGGGTGGGGGCGGGGGGGCGCAAGGTCGAAGTTTCGCCTAGGGCACGAAACATCCTTGCACCAGCTTTGTATAGAAGCAAGGCCAAAACTCCATGGTCATGAAGGACAGTGGCATTCCAACAGTATCCAGAAGCCACTCGTGCTTTTCAGACAGCTGAAAATTAACCCTCTGCTTAGATCTCCCATCAGTGCACAGGTTTGCACAGCAGAGAAACTGAGGCAGAGCTGAGGACTGAATGCCCAAGTCAGGCTCTTTGGGTCTAAAGTGCATTGAAATTTTAATTCTGATAAGCTTATTTAAATGTACTCTGTTTACTCACTAAACTTTACAACTTTGTAAAGAAAAGGTGATTTGGCTTCCCTCAGTGAAGGAGGAGATTACTATCTGCCATATGCACTTTTGCACAACTTGCCATAAAAGGCAAGGAATATAAACCTAATACAGTAGAACCCCTATTTTATAAATTACGTGGCGATTGAGGAGTTCATAAAATCAAAACCTTCATAAAATTGAACATCTCAAAATTACAGTAGGTCTGGTAAATAAGTTGCAGTATGATGCACTGCATCATTTTCTTCTTCTCATTCAAACCACTGCAAAATGATTTCCAGTGCTTTGAAGGCATAGGAATGTTCTTCATGGACATCACTTTCCTTATGTGATTTTCTTTTTTCCGTCAGAAAAAATGGTTCCTATAATGGGTCAATTGTCAGACTACTGTTCATAAAATCAAGGTTCTACTGGAGATTCTACAATGGTACTTTTGTGACCTATTGTGTACATGATACTTTCTTGGTCTACTGTATACATCTGATGGGTATTTATGACTGTTTAAACAAAGTTTATTTCTAAAATAAAGCAATTGTTTCTAACATTACTTTCAAGTATATGTAATGTTACCTGTTTTGTCCAATAGTATCCCTATTTTATGTTCTGGTAGGTTCTCTTGGTAGGCTAGGATTTTGTACAAATGTTACCTCTCTTGAGCAGAGCCAGAATAATAAAATACTTTCAATTTTATAACACTGATACTGTAATTTTCTTATCTGTAAACAATGTGCCTTAAAAGCCTGTCAAAAGTCATAAGTTGTAAAAGCAAACTGTTTTTGACTTATCCACTGACAAAAAAAGCAAACATTTTATAAAACAGAAACTTGTAAAAACTAATAACGTACAAATTGATTCAAGATTTTGCTCAGACTTTAAAAAGTGACCTTGAGTATAAGTCTAAACCTTGAGAAATCTCAGCCTGAAATGAAGTTGGGGTATTGCATCCATTATGGAGTGGGTGGGGTGAAAAATAGGGAACTTGGTCCTGATTGTGGCCCTGATTCAGGAAACCATCCTTATTTAGGAGAACACTTAAGAACATGCTAGACTTAATGTGTAAGTGTTCTCCTGAATAAGAATGGAATTAAGTACATGCTTCACTGCTATTCTGAATTGGAGCATGGAGGACTACTTGTGCTTAAAGTTAAGCAGGGCATAAGTGTTTTGCTGGATGAGAGTCCAAAATAGGAATGTCTCCTATATCCTTGAAGTCTAATCCTGCACACCTTTACGTACAAGTAGTGCCAATGATGCAAATGAGACTACTCACATGAGTAATACTGAATTGAAGTGTTTTAATCTAAGGAACCACAAATGTGATTTTGCACTATTTACATTCTGTAATTCACTCAAAGTACATAATAACAGCACCACCAGGCAAAGTGTAAAGGATTTTTTGTTTAGAAACATTGTTCTGTTATTTACAATCTTGCCAATAGATGTTGAGAGCCTAAGGGCTGGAATCACTGGGCACATTTTCAGCCCATACAAGGCTAATGAGGGACACAACACTAAAATGAGTACAGTAATTCACTACTTTTCCCCATCACTCAAAATGTATGTCTTGAGTTCATTTAGTTTTCAAGCACTACACGGCAAGTAAACATATTGTAGAAGAATGTACTGACTGCTGGTGCACTCCCCATGCCCCTCAAGATTGGGCATGTTGTAGAATGCTGTTCTTCTCTAGTGCCCCCAAGGACTGCTCCAGCCCTAGGGTCATTTGGCTATCTTCATGACTCAGTCTTCTGGCCAGCTCAGTTAGTCCCACCCTTTCAGGTAACACAGAGTCCAATGTCATTACAAAAGGCCGTCAGCCTCAACACTGCATCCCAAAGTCTGTACATTTCTGCATTCAGAGCTTTAAGTCATCCTTATCCCCTTCTCAAAGACCCCACACCACCTTCCCCAATGGCTGGTAGGGGAACCCAGGATCTCCCACTACACTGCTTTCCCAGCTAGGGACCCTATAACCAGCAGCCAAGGTCTGCTCTGTGAGACTTCTTATGACTGCCTCCCTGGACTTCTTCAAGCCACTACAAAATGATTTCCAATGCACAGAAGGCATTGGAATGTGAGGGAATGTCAACTTGTGCTTCATGGAAGTCACTTTCCTTACATGATTTTGTTTTCATTTGGAAAGATGGTTCCTGTAATTCATTTGTAAGACTGGTGTTCATAAAAGTGAGGTTCTGCCATAAATAGTACATGACACTTTCTTGGCCTATTGTGTACATGATATGGCAGGCCTCTCCCAAAATCTCTCTAGGTTCACCCTTCTTTCATGGCCAAGATTCTCAGGGCTCCCCCACACCAAGTTCCCCCAACAAATCCCCAAACCAAAAGTAAACACTTAAACTCAAATCTGCTTACCTGAGGCTTGATCTTTCATTCTCTTAAGCTCTTTTTGCTCTGTTCATCCACTGGACACCTCCCAGAGATCACTCCCTGGGAGGTGCCCAGAGCCTGACCATCAGGGCCTGCTCCACCCCATGGCTACGCAGTCTCTCTTCTGACCTCTTGCAAGCCTTCTCTACTCAGGAGAGATTCCCAGGGCCACTTCCCCACCAACTCCAGGGCTTCTTCCTTCCCTGATGGTCTCTCCGCTCTCTAGTGCCAAGCGAGGAACTACAGAGTACCTTTACTTTCTCCCTGCAGCTCTCATTTGTGCTGCTTTTCTCTATCACTCAGCTCTCTCCCTAGCTGGGCTTCATCTTTTAATTAAGTCTGTCTCCCAGTCCAGGTAAAGCCAAGTAGCATAAGTGGCCTCTGAGGCCCACATTAACCTCTTCATTGCCTGTGTGGGGGTACATAGCTCAACACTCACATATAACTCACAAAGTAGAAGGAGAGAGACATCCCTGAAGAAGAGACATGAAGGCCTTGGGCAAACTTGAGGAGAAATAATTAATCTAACATAAGGGAACTAGGGTTGACTTTAAAATGACAATTTAAGATGAGAAAAATCCATTTCCTATATGGAAATTTTCCTACACACAAGTTACTTGCTGAAAAGGATCCAATTTACTTTTTATTGTCAAGAGACAAGTGCTCTGAACAGATCTTTCACTATCTTTATTTGAACTATTTCAGCATTTTTAAAAACTCATCTAGATATAACTTTACTCGAGTTGACCTTAGATGATTCATCATCCATTGTATGTAATTTTTAGATAATGTTTTCACCTCTTTGAACCATTGTACCACCTTTTCTAAACAGATGTTCCCACTGAAATCAATGAGGCCTCCTGCCTAAAAGTTGATGGTACAATATGGTGTACCGGATCAAATGCTGACATCCCCACAGTTGTTAATCAGGCAAATTAAGGAGTCCTACAAATCCCAATAAATCAAGCCTCCAAGATTTCAGTGAGGAATGGTAAGTAGCATTTCAAAGATAGGGAAACTGTGGTAGAGAATTATTAAATAATTTCACTAAAATGGCAAAAGATGTCTGCACTAACATTGCTCAGATCTCCACTCTGGCTTCAAACCTCGGCAAACCATTGAACCTACTCTCACCACTAACTTCTTCTTCATGACCAAATCTCAGGGCCTCTCTTCCATCCTCTTGCTCCTTGGCCACTGTGCTGTTTTTGACACTGTCACTCATTCTTTCCATTGAAACATCTCCTCCCTTAGCTTTCATGACACTTTTCTCTCCTGGTTCTCCTCCTTTTTCCTTGATCATTCCTTCATTGTTTCTTTTAGTGGATCATCATCCTCTTCTTGCTCTGTGGTAAAGTCCCAAATGGCTCAGTCCTTGACCTCTTCTTCTCTCTTTACATGCTTTTCTTGGGTAATTTTATCTGTTCATCCACCTTCAAATACCATCTTTCCACCAACAAGTCACAACCCTACTTCTCCACACTTCACCCATCCCCCTCCATCCAACCTCACATCTTAGCCAGTGTCTCTGACATCTCTTTGTGAATATCTCACAACAACTTGAACTTAGCATGACCAAAATTAAACATCTGATTATTCTACCAATACAGTCAACATACTCTTCCCCAGCCCTTGTGTGACTAGACAGCAATACATCCTGAGGTTTGTTAACTGGCGTCATAGTCCTCCCACTCCCTTCTCACATATTTCCTGGCCATGTCCCCATCAAGCATCTTTCTTCCTGTAACATCTGTAAGGTAAAACATTTGTCAAAGGGTACGTCTACACTACAGGATTATTCCGATTTTACATAAACCATTTTTTTAAAAGAGATTGTATAAAGTCGAGTGCACGCGACCACACTAAGAACATTAATTCGGCAGTGTGTGTCCATGTACCGAGGCTAGCGTCGATTTCCGGAGCGTTGCACTGTGGGTAGCTATCCCGTAGCTATCCCATAGTTCCTGCAGTCTCCCCCGCCCATTGGAATTCTGGGTTGAGATTCCAGTGCACGATGGGGCAAAAAACATTGTCGCGGGTGCTTCTGGGTACAGCCTCACCCCTACCTCCGTGAAAGCAGCAGCAGCCAACCGTTTCGCGCCTTTTTTCCTGGGTGAACTGTGCAGATGCCATAGCACAGCAAGCATGGACCCTGCTCAGCTCAAGACAGCAATCATGGACATTTTAAAAACCTCGCGCATTCTCGTGCACTCAATGCTGAACCGGGACCTGCAAAGCCAGGTGAGGAGGCGGCGGCTACGGCAGCGCGGCGATGAGAGTGATGAGGACATGGACACAGAATTCTGTCAAACCGCTGGCCTCTGCGCTTTGGAGATCCTGCTGGTAATGGGGCAGGTTCTAGCCATTGAACGCCGATTTTGGGCCCGGGAAACAAGCACAGACTGGTGGGACCGCATAGTTTTGCAGGTGTGGGACGATTCGCAGTGGCTGCGAAACTTTCGCATGCGGAAGGGCACTTTCATGGAACTTTGTGACTTGCTTTCCCCTGCCCTGAAGCGCCAGAATACAAAGATGAGAGCAGCCCAGTTGAGAAGCGAGTGGCAATAGCCCTCTGGAAGCTTGCAATGCCAGACAGCTACCGGTCAGTCGGGAATCAATTTGGAGTTGGAAAATCTACTGTGGGGGCTGCTGTGATGCAAGTAGCCAAAGCAATCACTAAGCTGCTGCTACAAAAGGTAGTGACTCTGGGAAATGTGCAGATCATAGTGGATGGCTTTGCTGCATTGGGATTCCCTAACTGTGGTGGGGCGATAGATGGAACTCATATCCCTATCTTGGCACTGGAGCACCAGGGCACCCACTACATAAACCGCAAGGGGTACTTTTCAATGGTGCTGCAAGCACTGGTGGATCACAAGGGATGTTTCACCAACATCCACATGGGATGGCCAGGAAGGGTTCATGACGCTCACGTCTTCAGGAACACTGCTCTGTTTAAACGGCTGCAGCAAGGGAATTACTTCCCAGACCAGAAAATAACAGTTGGGGATGTTGAAGTGTCTGTCGTTATCCTGGGGGACCCAGCCTACCCCTTGATGCCATGGCTCATGAAGCCATACATAGGCAGCCTGGACAGTAGTCAGGAGCTGTTCAACTACAGGTTGAGCAAGTGCAGAATGGTGGTAGAATGTGCATTTGGCCGTTTAAAGGCGTGCTGGCGCACATTACTGACTCACTCAGACCTCAGCCAAACCAATGTCCACATTGTTATTGCTGCTTGCTGTGTGCTCCACAATCTCTGTGAGAGTAAGGGGGAGACCTTTATGGCGGGGTAGGAGGCTGAGGCAAATCACCTGGTGGCCAATTTCACACAGTCAGACAACAGGGAGATTAGAAGAGCACACCAAGAAGCGGTGCGCATTAGAGAAACTTTGAAAACCAGTTTCATCACTGGCCAGGGTACAGTCTGACTGTTGTGTTTCTTTCTCCTTGATGAAACCCTCCCCCCCTTGAGTGACTCATTCACTGTAAGCCCCCCCCTTCGATCACAGCTTGCTTTCTAAGGAAATAAAGTCACTCTCGTTTAAAAATCATGTATTCTTTATTACTTAATTATAAAAAGAGGGAGAGAACTGACAAGGTAGCCTGGGTGGGGTTTTGGAGGAGAATAGTAGGGAAGTAAAAGGCCACTAAAAATATTTCAAAATAATGACAGCCTTTTGGTTGGGTTGTCCACGAGGGTGGAGTGAGCGGGTGCACGGAGCCTCCCCCCACGTGTTTTTACACGTCTGGGTGAGGAGGATATGGAACATGGTGAGGAGTGAGGGTGGTAATACAGGGGCTGCTGCAGCACTCTGTGATCCTGCTGCCGTTCCTGAAGCTCCACCATACGCCGGAGCATGTCAGTTTGATCACACAGCAGCCCCAGAGTTGCATCCCGCCACCGCTGATCTTCCTGCCGCCACCTCGCATCTCGAGCATCTCTCCTCTCATCTCGAGCATCTCTCCTGTCCTCACGTTCATCCCTCCTATCCTCACGTTGGTCCCTCCTGTCCTCACGGTCACTGGCATCTTTCCTGTACTTTGCTGCCACGTCCTTCCACTCATTCAGATGCGCTCTTTCATTGCAGGTCACTTCCATGATTTCCGAAAACATTTCTTCGCGCGTCTTTTTTTTCCGCCGCCTTATCTGAGATAGCCTTCGGGATGGAGTAGGGATGCTTGAAAAATTTGCAGCTGCGTGAGGGAGGGGAAAAAAGGGAGAGAAGTATTTTAAAAGATACATTTTAGAGAACAATGGTCATACTCTTTCACGGTGAACAATACTATTCACCTTACATAGCACATGTGTTTTCACTACAAGGTCGTATTTTGCTTCTTAATATTGAGTGCCTGCAGCTTTGGTGTTACAGATAACAGACGCAGGTCCGGGCATCAGAATTTCTGCAGACGCGGAAAAGCGCAGCGCCAATCGTGCCCCCCCTCCCCGCTTTTCCCCGCTTGGCTACCTGCAGGGAAGGATTTCTTTTAAGCAACAGGCAAACAGCCCAGTAGGAATGGCCATCTCTGTCCCCTTACTTAAATTCCTGAATTTCAACCAGGTTACCATGAACGATATCACTCTCCTGAGGATAACACAGCGAGATAAAGAACGGAAGTTGCTTGAATGCCAGCAATCACCGGGACCATACGCAGCTAGGCTTTGTCATGCAATGATACCAGATTACTTGCTACATTCATGGCGTGGTCCAGTGTCCTACCATGGAGGACGGAATAAAGCAGCGCAGCCCAGAAACCTTCTGCAAAGGCTTTCGGAATACCTCCAGGAGAGCTTCATGGAGATATCCCTGGAGGATTTCCACTCCATCCCCAGACATGTTAACAGACTTTTCCAGTAACTGTACTGGCCGCGAATGCATCCCAAGTCCTCAGGCCAATTTAATCATTAAAAAATGCTTGCTTTTAAACCATGTCTTATATTTACAAGGTACACTCACCAGAGGTCCCTTCCATGGCTTCATTGTCTGGGATAGTGGCTTGGGAGGGCTGGGAGGGTAATTCCGTCAGGGTGAGAAAAAGCTCCTGGCTGTTGGGGAGAACAGAGTGCTGTGTGCTCTCTGCAAGCTCGTCCTCCTCTTCCTCCTCCTCATCTTCCCCATCCGCAGAATCCTCAGCCATGGCTGCGATTACCACCCCCACCTCGGAATCCACGGACAGGGGTGGGGTAGTGGTGGCGGACCCCGCTAGAAGTGCATGCAGCTCAGCTTAGAAGCGGCATGTTTTCGGCCCTGCCCCCGACCTTCCGTTTGCTTCTTTGGTTTTCTGGTAGGCTTGTCTGAGCTCCTTAACTTTCACACGGCACTGTACTGAGTCCCTGGTGTGGCCTCTCTGCATCATGGCCTTGGAAATTTTTTCAAATGGTTTTTCATTTCGTCTTTTGGAACGGAGTTCTCTTAGCACAGAATCCTCTCCCCATACAGCGATCAGATCCAGTACCTCCCGTGCGGTCCATGCTGGAGCTCTTTTTCGATTCTCAGGAGACTGCATTGTTACTTGTGCTGATGAGCTCTGCGTGGTCACCTGTGCTGATGAGCGCTCCACGCTGGCCAAACAGGAAATGAAATTCAAAAGTTCACGGGGCTTTTCCTGTCTACCTGGCCAGTGCATCTGAGTTCAGATGGCTTTCCAGAGTGGTTACAATGGTCCACTGTGGGATAGCTCCCGGAGGCCAATACCGTCGATTTGCGGCCACACTAACCCTAATCCGACATGGCAATACCGATTTCAGCGCTACTCCTCTCGTCGGGGAGGAGTACAGAAACCGGTTTAAAGAGCCCTTTATATGGATATAAAGGGCCTCATTGTGTGGACGGGTGCAGGGTTAAATCAGTTTAACGCTGCTAAATTCGGTTTAAACGTGTAGTGTAGACCAGGCCAAAGACTTCAGCATTTCTCATTTTGAGTACCACTATCTACTCCGATTTGGTCCCCTCATGTCCATACAAAACACAGCTGCTGAGACCTCCTTCCTTGCCTGTTGTTCTGTCACCACCATCTTTGAATTCCTCCCATGGGACTCTGTTTTACATTGCACCAAGTTCAAGCTTTCTGTCCTCTTCCTCAAGCTCTTTAATAGCTCTGCAACTCCCTATTTATGCTTTACCCCTCCTTTACATCCCTGACACTAGCGTAGACCTCCAGTTCTCCCATCTTTTCACTTTCTTCCATGCAGCCTTTTACACATGGCACACCCTTCCTGATTTACTTGGTCTCTGAACCCATCTGCAAGGCCATCATCCTTTCATCCTTCAAATCTCTCCTTGAGACCCACTTCTACAATGACATTTACATGAAAATTAGTCAGTTGATTAGGTGGAGGGATACTTGATAATTGCTACCTATAAATGTAAATGTTGTAAATGTAAATGTTGATTATATATGTTATTCATTTTCCTTGTCCTGCATTTCTATTCTCACATTTTAAGCTTTTGGGGGCAAGGTCTGTGTTTATTATATATTTGGAGAGAATCTTTCACAGGGTGAACACTTTTATAAAATATATATTGTATTATATAGTCGCTCAGCACCCAGTGCTCTAGTTTCATGACAAGATCACCACTTTCCCCATTCCCACTAGAAATGATCCTCTACCACCTGTCTTAGTCCAAACATCCCCACATTTGGATTCTAGTTTTGAAGCTTGAGTCCATCCCGATCTAAATCTAACATGAGTTTCCATCTTCTATAATGGCTCTTTCAAAGCTGTAGTAAACTTAAATAATCCTTAATTTTTATTGATTTGAGAAAACTAATCTTAAAAATACAAACACATTTTTATTATGTTTACTTTCATCTACCAGAGAAGGTTCCATGTTTAAATTTAGGTTTATTTTTTTATTTCAGGATTATCTTAGTTAATAAGAAAGACTGTGTTGGGATCCACAAATAATCTTGCCTAAAAGTGCAATTCCACTCTGAAAAAAATACGTAGCTATGGCACATTGTTACTCAACAGATCCACCCCCTGTGAGCACATCCATGAGTCATATATGTAAGTTTAATGATTAAAGTACATTTTAAAAATCACTTTTTATTCCTACAAGCACTGTATGGCTCTAGTAGAGTGACCATGGTCTAGGATTCTACACTGGAACTGGAACTGAGTTCGCTGCCAGATACTATAATTGGTGATGCATGAGCCCAAAAGAACCTAGATTGACTTTCAGACATGAAGATAAGTTTACAATTTTAAAAAAGATGCATCTGGATCTCTGTAAATATATTTTAATCAACTGACATATGTAGCTATGAAAAATGTGAAATATGCAAGATGACTTCTTCAGACAAACTAAGATCAGGACTGTTCATCCGTAAGAATCACATCTTTAAGAAGTGGTGAGAAACCAGTTAATCAAGCAGCTTATGTAGCATCCCTCTGTGAAATCACTTTGCTTTTACACACACAATATTCTTTTCCCTCTGAGCTATCAGAGCTCTTTTACCCAATGTAGTGTACTCATCATCTAAAACAAAGTGTTTGATCTCAACTTGCAAATTACATAGAGACTTTAAAGGAGCTTGTTCCCAATATGAAACCAATTGCTCAGATCCATATCCCCCTTGTCTTTTTGTATTGTTCTTCAACCCTCTCACAGCTCCAGAATAACCTAACTAATGTTAACTCAAAGTAAAAGAACCTACCATACAAAACCTTGTAAAATTAATAATTTTGGCCCAAGATTAATTCTCAGAATGGTGCTAGCCATTCACAAGATATGATAGGTTGTTGGGGTGAGGAACATTGTAATGTGTTATGGGTTAATTTGTAAGTTCATTTATTGTTTTAATGTATATGTATATTTACATATACATATTTATATGTATGTATATCTTCAGAGCAATGGAGAGATGCACTATGTAGAAGAAATTCAAATAGAATAAACTGATTAAGTATTTCTTAATTTTTTTCTTTTATTGAGAAATCTTTAGGCAGCTAAACTATAACACTACTAGAATAAAAACAAACAAACAAACAAACAACAAATAGAAGCCCTAAGCAAAGCACACACAAATGCACTTCAGGATTGTCATGGAGCATAAGTATCCTCCTCCAACCCTTCACAACTATATGTTTGCTCAGCTTGCACTGTACATCTATGACTGTTGGCAATGGCAAATAGAGATGCTTTAAATCTTGAGGGTTCCTGAACTCTGAGGCAGAAGCTACCTTTAGGAAGCTGAGAAACATATATGTAATTTCCAGTGAAGACAATGGGATTAGTATGCACTTACCCTGAGGGAATTACCCCTGGGAATTTCTTGAATTCTCCAGCCCAAGGGACTGATTCTCCACTGCTCTGCACTAAATATAGTCCTTCATTCCTTCTTTGAGTTAGTGGAAAGTGTTATCATTCCAATTTGGTAGAATTTACAGCCATTTTCAACAGATATAAAGGGGAACATCTGATGCAAGGCAATGAAGAATCAGACTTTAGTATTTCTTTTGTGATCTACCGAGGAATTTACTATTATTCAATGGCACTTACAGTAACTTTTGTATATTGTGGTAAGGTACCGTAGTCTTAGGCAAGTACATTGTATTACAATGTAAAATATAAGGATAATGGATCTCTAGAGATTTTGGTTTGTTTTAGTTTTTTTCCCTCCCTACCATTATATTTTGATAGGAAATACTTCATTTTGGGGAGGGAAAATGAAAGAGCTGCCCATCTCACAAGCATTAGAATATCCTTTTAGAGTTCCCAGATGACTTTTTCAAACCATCCATTTGATCTGTAGTATAAATCCTGCAATAATATTTTTCTCAGTAAGACAATTGTACACTATATGCCCATCTGAAGTAAATGGGATTTAAGCATGTGCTTAAAACAGAGCAAATGCTCAAGTGCTATGCTGCATTGATGTCACAGTTCTGAATAATCTCTCTAAAATCAATAGTGCCCCCATCACTCCTAATTCCTGCGTCAATCAGGCCGGGCTACTATTTATTATGAGCTTTTAGAATTTACATTACTTAACAAAGTCCAAATTCCTTATCAAATAAACCATGAATAGACATTTTTATTGTTAGACATAATTTGAACCTCTTTCTACAAATCTCAGGCGAAGGGGGAGGAAAAGGAGGGAAAGAGAGAGAGAAACCCTGATTTGACAAGTATCTAAATTGTACACAACCATACTATTAAAAAATTGCTAGTTTTAGAAGACATTTGGGAAGTGTTATATCCTTGGGGCAGCCAGAGTAGGAAGCAATCACTTGAGGCCAGAGAGCAGGCAGCTAACCAAAACCTCCATTTTATTTACAGACCATAATACTCTAACTCAGTTGCCATAGCAGCAAAAACCATGACAACCAAATACACAACATATTCCTCCCCCCCTAATAAGAACATCCCCTAAATAAAAAAACACACACACTAGACTAGAGAAGGAGGGTAGACTGCCTCCATTCCCGGCTAAACCCTGGGGATTATTTTGCCCCATAACCGTGGGTTCGCCCTAGCTAGAGATCCAGCCGATGAGGAGGCCTTCTGTCTCTAGGTGGATTACGGCGAACTTCTGGTGTTATTGCACCCGAAAGCACTAGGGGCTCAGGGTCCGCAGCACGAACGGGTGAGGAGGTGGTATCAGCTCGTGCTGGGCAAAGGGGTATCTCAGCCGCCGGCAGTAATGGAGGAGAACAGTCAGGAACAGGTGACTCGTGATTCGGTGCCTCACCAGAAGAGGTAAAGTCAGACCCCTCAACTGCAGATGGGTCCTGAGGACTGGCATGACCTGGCAACAGCTGATCTACATGTCGCCGCCAGGTAACATTCTCTGCAGTCCGGACTGTGTAGGAAACAGGTCCTGTTTGAGTGATGACTGTGGCCGGGACCCATTTAGCTCTGGAAGTATAATTCCGAGCCAAAACTGGCTGTCCCGGGCTAAAGGTTCGGTCTTTTGCTCCGGGTGCCCGTCTGATGACTTGATATTGCTGCTGATGTTGCACAGTTTGTCGGGGTTCAGAAGGTTTCAGCAGATCAAAGCAAGTGCGCAGCTGTCGTCCCAACATTAGAAAGGCTGGGGATGCCTGGGTCGTAGCATGAGGGGTGTTTCTGTAGGAACGTAAGAAGATATCCAGACGCTTTTGAATGGAGTGTTGTCCCCTTGCTGATTTCAAAGCGTTTTTCATTGTCTGCACAAATCTTTCAGCTAATCCGTTGGTGGACGGATGATATGGTGCTGACGTGATGTGGTGTATCCCATTTGCCTTCATAAAATTTTGAAACTCTTGAGAAACGAACTGCGGTCCGTTGTCGCTCACAAGTTGTTCTGGCAGACCAAAACGACTAAAGAGTCCTCGTAGTTTTTGGATAGTACTCTCTGCAGAAGTGGACTGCATTATAGAGACTTCTGGCCATTTAGAATGGGCATCTATTGCCACCAAGAACATGCTTCCTTCAAGGGGGCCAGCAAAGTCAACGTGAATACGTTGCCACGGGTTTTCAGGCCAGTCCCATGGGTGTAGGGGTGCCCACTGGGGTGCATTCCTCACGCCCTGACATGACATACAAGCTTTTGCTTTCTCTTCAATAGCGCTGTCCAATCCAGGCCACCAAAAATAGCTTCGTGCAATTTCCTTCATGCGCACTATTCCACAGTGACCGGAATGTAGCTGTTCTAACATCTGTGATCTCAGCGGTGGTGGAATAATGACACGTCTCCCCCACAACAAACAACCAGATTGGACCGATAACTCCATCCGTTTGGACATGTAGGGAACAAGGTCGGATGAGACCGGAGAGGTTTGTCGAGATTTTCCATGCATCACCAGGTCCATAACTTGGGACAATACTGGGTCAACGCGAGTTGCCTTCTTTATCTGAGTAGCAGTGATGGGTGTATTCTCTACCTGTTCAAAGTAAAAGATTTCCTTTTGGGCACTATCTTGATGTTTGACCGGCAAAGGCAACCTCGAGAGGCCATCGGCATTGCCGTGCAGAGTGGATTCCGATATTTGATTTCATATGTGTGTGCTGAAAGTAACAATGCCCAACGTTGCATACGACTAGCAGCTAATGGGGGAATGCCTGTGTAGGGTCCAAAAATTGATGTCAGAGGTCGATGGTCTGTAAGAAGAGTAAACTTTCGCCCAAAGAGGTACTGATGAAACTTCCGAATTCCAAAAACAATTCCTAATGCCTCACGTTCGATTTGGGCGTAGTTAGTTTCTGCTTTGCTTAGAGTGCGTGAAGCAAAAGCAATAGGTCTCTCTTCTCCCGAAGGCATAATGTGTGACACGACTGCTCCCACTCCATAAGGGGAGGCATCGCACGCCAATTGCAGGGGTAAGGATGGATCAAAGTGCGTTAGAACTTCAGAATTTAACAATGCATCCTTAGCTTTGTTAAATGCAACATCACAGGCTTCAGTCCACTTCCAGGCCTTGTTCTGCCCAAGGAGCTCGTGAAGTGGTTTTAGCAGTGTGGCTAACTGTGAGATGAACTTTCCATAATAGTTCAGTAGTCCTAGAAACGAGCGCAGCTGGCTTACATTTCGTGGTGGGGGAGCCTCCACAATAGCTTTAACTTTTGCAGGGGCCTTATGAAGACCTGCAGAATCGATGATGTGTCCCAAATATTCAACAGAGGGCTTGAAGAATTCACACTTGTCTTTGCGAACTCGTAGGCCATACTCTTCCAATCTTTGTAGGGTAGCCTCTAAATTCTTTAAGTGATCCTCTTCATTTCTTCCAGTGACCAGGATGTCATCCAGATAGCACTGAACTCCTGACAAGCCACACAAGATCTGGTCCATAGCTCTCTGGAACAGGGCGGGAGCCGATGTTATTCCGAAGGGTAGGCGACAGTATCGATAAAGCCCCTTATGAGTCACAATAGTCAACAGCTCTTGGGACTTTTCATCGACGTGCATCTGTAAATATGCTTGTCTCAGATCAATCTTACTGAACTTTTGTCCCCCAGCCAGGCCTGCGAAGAGGTCATCGATGCGGGGAAGCGGGTATTGCTCTGCACACAACACTGGGTTGACAGTGACTTTAAAATCCCCGCAAATCCAGAGAGAGCCATCTTTCTTCACTATTGGAACGATAGGAGTGGCCCATGAGCTATGGGTAACTGGTATTAGGACTCCATTGGTGACCAGGCGCTCCAGGTCTGCTTCAACCTTTGGCCTGATGGCATATGGCACAGTTCGGGCTTTCAGATATTTTGGTGGACTGCCAGGTTTAATGTTCAATGTCACAGTGATTCCCTTCATACTTCCCAAATCATCTCCAAAAACAGCAGCATGTTTCCTTAGTATAGGGGTTAGACTGGTTTCTTCTTTAGTCATCCGGTGCACTTCTGCCCAGTTCAGTTGAATCTTCCCAAGCCAAGACCTACCCATTAAGGCTGGGTAGTTACCTCTCACCACAAACAGTGGCAATCTAGCGGCCTGTCCATTGAGCTCCACCTTAACATCAATAGTGCCCACCATGGGCACAGCTTCTCCCGTATACGTCTTCAGGACAGTTTTTGTTGCCTTAAGCAGAAGATGCTGTAGCTTTTCTTTATACACAGTCTCAGAGACCAGCGAGACAGCTGCACCGGTGTCCAGTTCCATACGTATAGGTTTGCCCTCCAATAAGGGGGTTACCCAGTATTCATGTGAGCCCGCTGCCAAAGACAAAACATGCAGTGGCACTTCCTCTTGTGATGAGGTGTCTCCTTGATCATCCTGGGTCTGCTCTAGAGTATGCAAGGTTCCTCTTTTTGTCGGCCAGACCACAGGCCTCTTTTTCTTTTGTTTACAGGCACACTCAATGTGTCTCTTTTTGCCACAGTGTCGACACACCAGGTCCTTACACCAGCATTCTGATGCCTGGTGACCCAGCTTACCACAGCGGTAACATTCTTGACTCTGCACAGTTTTGTGGGTCGGTTCTTGTGACACTTTTTGCACCCTAGGGGGTGCACCGATGTATTGTGCCTCCCTTGTAGCCAGTTCCATGGAGACAGCAATATCAACAGCCTTCTGTAAGGTAAGCTGAGCCTCTGTCAGTAGGCGCTTCCGTATAGCTTCACTGTACAGGCCACACACTAACCTGTCACGCAGGGCATCATTTAACATTTCTTTAAATTCACAGTGTTCTGCTAGCTTTTTTAGAATGGCTACAAATTGTACAACTGTTTCATCTTCCTTTTGGTCTCTTTTGTGGAACCTATATCTTTCAGCAATTACCAGTGGTTTTGGGGAAAAATGGGACCCCAGGATTTCCACAATGTCACTGTAAGATTTAGTTGCTGGCTTAACAGGGTGCAGTAAGCTGTGTAGCAGAGAGTAGGTTTTAGCCCCTACAACACTTAAGAATATTGGCACCTTCTTCGCTTCTGTAATGTCATTTGCAATAAAAAAAAGCTCAAAACGCTCAGTATACACATGCCACTGCTCTGTATTCTCATCAAAAGGCTCCAGGGGCCTGGTCAGAGTAGCCATGATTTTTAGTTTCACTTTCACAGTCAGTGCAAAGAAGCAGCTTTTTTTCTTTGTTTGGTCTTTACCTTGATTTCTACTTCCTTCTGTTACTGGAGCAGCACCAGGATCCCACCCTCGTCGCCAGTGTTATATCCTTGGGGCAGCCAGAGTAGGAAGCAATCACTTGAGGCCAGAGAGCAGGCAGCTAACCAAAACCTCCATTTTATTTACAGACCATAATACTCTAACTCAGTTGCCATAGCAGCAAAAACCATGACAACCAAATACACAACAGGAAGCACATCTTCTGTATAAGGTGAAGTGAACATGTTGCAATAATTCACTTCCTGAGAAGGAGCAGTGATGTATTAACTCTTCCCTACACTGTAATGCTTTGTCTTTAGACAATAAATTTGGCTGAGCTTGGTTATTTGGTCTATTAAAAATTCTTAATACTCAATAACAAGTATAGTGAATTACTTGGCTATACCTTTTAGTCGGTGGCATGCAAATGGGATGATTGCATGTCTGAATACCTAAGTTACATGCGCAAATAGCTACATTTGCATTTAGGCAGTTCGCATGTGAAAACAGGTGTGTATGTAAATTTTACAGACCTTCTCAATGAAAATCTGGTTCTTTAGGTGAGTGCTAGAGGCATTACATTTAAATCACTTTAGAATGCTATAGTGCATTGCATAGGCGCCGACTTCATGGGTGATCTGGGGCTGAAGCACCCACAGAAAAAATATAGAGGGTGCTCAGCACCCACCAATCACAGCTGTCTGGTGGCGATACCGATCAGCGGCACCACCAAACAGCTGATCGGAGGCTTGGGGAGGGACTTTGGAGAGGGCAGAGAGCAGAGAGGGTGGGAGATCAGGGGCCTTTGGGCGGAGGAGGTATGGGGGTGGAGCACCCCTGGGGAAAAATAAAAGTCAGCACCTGTGGTGCATTGGTTGTTTTGTTTGCTGTTCAGAATCCATAAAACGATAATTCCATACTAAGTATTAATCAGTCCTTAATTACAGTAGTTTATATTTGAACAATCCTTTGAGGATGTAAAGATCTATAAGTGCTAACATGTACAATACAAAATGTCTTCAACTGCTTCACTATTACTCTCCTCTGCAACAGCTCTAGTTGTAGAACTTGCCAAATACAAGGCCTCACCCAAAGCCCAATGAAGTAAATGGAAAGACTCTCATTGATTTAAAAGGATATGGAATAAGGCTGGCATTAATACACAAAGGGACTTATTTGCTCTTTTTGTTGAACATGGGGGAGTGTGCTTGACAAACCCATTCGTTTTAATGAGGTCTGTGACTATCTGTGGATTTAAGACACACACACACAGAGACACACTGCAGCCATTAGCATCTTTCCACAGAACATTATTTTAATGTAAATTCTTTAGTGCTGGCAACCATGCCAGTATAGTCAATAGGTAAAACCAGTAGGGGACCACCCACACCGCACAGTTAACTAAGGCTCTTATCTGAGGTTTAACACAGTCCCTCCCCTCCCTCTATCCATAAAGAAAAACCTTTGACTCAATTTGGGAGGTGCTTTAAGCCATCTTAGCATTGCAGTGCTAGGATACCAGTGTCAGACTGGTTTTACTTCACAAAGGGGTTTATTTGCTTCTTTTGTTGAGCCTGAGGAAGGGTGCTTGAGATACCCATTGGTTTTAATGGGGTCTGTGACTGTCTTTGGATTTAAGACACATACACATCAGCCATTACCACCATTCCACATAACAGGATTTTAGGTAGAAAACCAGGAAATGTTATGAGACGCACAGGGATAG
Organism: Mauremys mutica; assembly: GCF_020497125.1. Taxonomy (NCBI): domain Eukaryota; kingdom Metazoa; phylum Chordata; order Testudines; family Geoemydidae; genus Mauremys; species Mauremys mutica. The sequence goes on along the minus strand of NC_059074.1, from coordinate 179,994,682 downwards.
GGCTTCTTTGGCACAGAGGTTCCTGGGGTGGCACATTTGGGCATTTCTGAACAAGGAAACTGTCTTTTTGTTTCTTCTGTGTTGTGGGAACAGGACTTTGTGTACTTTATTTTGTGTGCAAATAAACAAGATCACATCAAGAATAAGGCTGACTCCTATCACTGATTTCTCACCCCAGCAGAAATAACCCTTCAAAGCCTTGAATTTTGGCTAACCACTTGGGCAAAAGGCATAGGACTAATATATTCAGAATGTTTTGTTTATAAATCACTTTGAACATTATGAGATAGGCATATCAATATCAGATAAGATTTTAATTAGCATACAATTAATTCCTTTTAGTAGTGCAAAACATTTCTTCCAATTAATCTGAACTAAAAACCAGCCTACTCATGCGTAAGTACAAATAGCTTTGTTAAAACATCTTTGTCAACCCTCTGTCATTACACATTTAACAATTCAGCATAGCCTTGCAGAGATATTCTGTGCAAGGAACCCAGCATTTTGTCATTACTCACAAAAATCAATAAACTTCCCCAGAGAAAAAAATATGCCATTCTCAGAAACTAAAAAGATTGAAGTAGATCAGATGCGGCCTGCAGAGGCTGTCATGGGAAACTGTGTGTATGAAAAGAAAAACATTGATCAGGTGAGATTTCAAATGCTGAATGAAAACATACGTTGAATCTGAAAGGAATGATTAGATACACAGGGTGACTTACTTAAAGTGCTTTGGTTTGTTCCTTAACCAAATCTGGATATACAGCATGGAAAAAAAGTCAAAGTACATTGTAAATAAAGAATTGAAGTTAGGACAGCTGATAAAATATGAATACAGTTCTGAGGAGCTTAATGTGCCAGAGCTGCATAATAGAAAAGGGAGTGAAGTGTGTATGTGCTCCTGCTGCTTAACAGTAGGTTTGAAAGCAGCTGCAAAGGTAGCTCAAGTGGAATATTCCTCTGTTGGCTGCTTTCCAAGGCATTTATTCAGCTGATGAAAAATCTGATGTTTTATTTGATACGGAGTATATGAATTGTGCTCTTTGTGGTTTCTCTATTGAGAAACAATTGGAAAACTATGTTCAAATGGGACACTAGAATAACATGCATTTGTCTCCTCTCCCTTTTTGTCTGCCCTTTATTTATAGTTTTTATACCTCTTCAACAAAAGCATAAAATGGCTTCTGCAAGCAATGTAGCCCGGAACCACTCATCAGGTGCTGTCCAGTAGCCAATCTGAAAGGTAAAATGAGAATGAACTATGATCGTTTTCCCTAGTCTCAGAGGTGAACAGTAGCCTAGTAACCAGTGGCTGCTGAATACTGATATCTTGATACAGTGTAGATCTGGTAAGCCAGCTATCTTCCATCTCTAGGGAGATCATGGTATTAAATTTACATTAAAGACGGCAGTATGACTGACACCAGGGTCATATTAGCATTTTTACTCCAGTCAGTTGGTCAGCAGAACATTTTTGTACCATTAATATTATTCCAGTATTCTATTGTTCAGAATTAAATGTTCATGAGATATTTTGTAAGAGCATATTAGAAAGAATGAGCTGGTAAGAGGTATATTAGGGCAATGTGATATCTATATGTAGATCTGAGAAGGAAATTCAGGTCAGAGTCTTTTTATGCAATAAAAAAAGTGAGCCTGCAAGCTGAAAGAAATCCAAGTGCTAATTTTGTAACTTCATTTTACTGGACACCAGTACACTGGCATGATGATAGGCAATATGATAAAATGCACCCACAATTTAGCTAATACACTATTGGAACAGCCCAGGGATATGACAAGTGTGTCCGACATGCCACTATTAATCCTACCTGCTATTACTGCATGTCTGGGGCCAGATCTTCATGTAATTCAAAACATGCTGATTTACACCAGTTGAGATTTAGCCAGTAATCTTAAATTCTTTAGACAAATACAACACTCAGAACTAACAGAATTTTACACACTAGAGCTCTCAAGGCATGGCCAGTATGTTGTCTTAGAATCATTAACAAAGAAAGGTGACTGACACATAGACAATACTTGAAGGGAGACCAGCAGTTCCAATTTGGAGAGAAAATTAGATATAAAAGGATTTGTTGGGAAATGGGTATGTACGGAGAATGCTACATAATGCCTTTGTGTATTTGGGGCAGCAATAAATAACGATCAGCACAAACTGACGTCCAGAACTGAATATATTTGATCTTATTCTTAAACAGTGGGTTTGGCAACAAGCTAATAGCCATGAAGAGTACTAACAAATATATACATAGGTTCAGGAGAGACTATAGAAAAACATTTTCATTTTGAATCTATTATTGAATCTATTATTCAGTTTCATCCAGATCCATCTGCTTAGATACCATGGTGATGAGTGCAATCTGAGCCCAGTACTCCCCTGCCTTCCACCAGTGAAAAGTAACTGGAAAATGCTACCTTTCTGATTTGGTACCCACTTTGCACAGGTGTTATACAAGTCATCTGGCAGGAAAGAATCAGTCCCTCTGTCTCTCTAAGAAGGCTCAACTTGACACTGCCTATTAGCTGCAGCTAGCAGCAGCTGGTTGGAATAGGGCCTGTGAAATATTTCATTGTACTGTTTTATTCTGTAACACTGAGTTTAATGCCAGCCCAGCAGTGTTTTCTATAGACTTTATCTAGGTTTAGCTATTTTATATCTTTTTTCTGCAAAACTGCCAATAAAAGCTTTCCTGTAAGCCACACTGATCTGGGCATGTGACTGGAGCAGTTTTTGACAGTTTCCCATGGCCCCAGTAGGGAAGGATGATCCACTGGTTAGGGAACTAGCCTGGTACTTGGGAGACCTGGATTCAGTTCCGTGCTCTTTGACCTTAGGGCTTAGCCTTTCTGGATTGTAATTGTTCACCTGTAAAATAGTGTTTCCTTACTTTGCAGTGGTGTTGTGAGGATAAGCACAGTAAATATTGTGCTATGCACAGACAATACAGTGATGGAGGCCATGTAACACCCTAAGATAATTTCTGGTGGGCCACTTGGAGAAAAAAACCAACCCCTGAACTTGGAGAGAGTCAGAGATTTCAATAAGCACACGCTTTCATACATGGGAAAACAGGAGGCAGCAGTCTCCATCCAAATCAGTGATGAAGGCTGTTCTGGGCACTGTACGACCAAAGAGGCTAGAAAAAGAGATACACTCAGTATAGTTTGTCGTCCTCTTGAAAACTTTGGTTCAACTGTTCTATATGTGTCTATATTGCTATGTAGTGAATTACCATGACTAGCAATTTAACTTCATAGGCCAAGCCCTGCTTAGTGACATCCACACTATGAGAACAGAATTTGGTCCCACATCTGCTTCTGCTGCTACTCATCAGTAGTACAGTGCTGATTCCTGAAACAATTCCTGTAAGATACACTCAACCAAGAAGTACTGAATAGTTTACTATTGATTTAAAACTTGCTCTGTGTATGTGTGCACATGCTGTGACTGTATTTAGCACAATAGTGATTTAGAAACAACATTTTAAACCTTTATTTTAGCCACCCAGACCTTTAAAAAATGTCCCACGTTTCTTTTCTGTCTGTTACAGCTGTCCCCCTGCTGCATTCCTTTTTTCCCCTCTCCTTTCTGTTTGTCCTGTGTGGCCGCCCTTCCCGGCCATTGTGCTAACTAAAGTCACAACCCTATTCATAGGAAAGGCCTGTACAGACTAACTGGAGACATTGCTCTGCCTAGGGAGGGGGCTTCTTGCTTCTTTGTTTGGCTCCTTTGTTCAGACCCGGGCTCGGTGTGGGGGGCGCTGCCCAGAAATGCAAGACCTGAAGTGGCCAACTAATTAAGCATATGAGTCATACCTGTGGCTCAGAACATGCCCAGGCATGCCTATGCTTACCTGCAGCCTTTCCCTGCCTTCTCTCCTCCCCTGTATCAAGAGAAGCCAATCAAAAGTACTGGTGGGAAAATGCCTTAGTTTGTCTTTAAAGCCGGACATTTTCTGATCAGACCTCGGAGAAGGTCCTTGATTTGCCACCTGGTCTGATCAGCTAGGGGTCTTTGGGGGGCCCTCTCCCCGCTCTCGTTTGTTTTTGAGCGTACCCCCATTTTTAAACTCCCCTCCCACGAACAACGAATTTGTGCCTGGAGATCTCCTGATTATTGTAAGCGAATCGAGTCCTCTCTCCATCCTCCGATGCTACTGCTGTTCCTGTCTCTGTGCTTGCTGCTGTCCTGGGGATTGGTAAGAACTCCCTCTTGCAAACTCCCCCTGTCCTAGCTGCTGGCCTTGTTTCCCCAGCAGGCAGACCCAAGCTAACTCCTTGGTCTGTATCTGTAATCTGTTTCTTGCTCCGCAGCGCCTTTGCTGCTAAAAATAAGCCTGTGCCACTGCTAAGCTGTGCCTTCCTGGACTGTATCCTGGGCTGCTGGCTTGCAGCCGCCCCACTGCTGCAGCCACCACTAGTTAACCCCCCCCCGGGGGTTGTACCCTGGGCACACACCACTCTGCCCTCTGGAACTGCTCCCCCTCCCGATCAAAGAATCGGCATAGTGTAAGGTGCACCTATTAAAATCAGGTTCTTAGTCTAAATAAGTTGTAATTTCATTTTGCATAGCTGTGGTTAAGTTAAGTTTAAAGAATTGTTGGTATTGTGCTCTGTAAGTTAAGTTTAAAAAATTGTTGCATTGTGTTCTGTTGCTTGCTAATTTGTGTAGTCTTGGTTAAGTTAGATCATAGATAAGATTTTGCTGTGTTCTGTATAATTGTGGTTAAGACTGTCTTCCCGCTGCCCTAACACCCCCCCCGAGCTTGCCCGTGTCTCCCCCCGAGCTCCCCAGTCACTCGTTGCAGTCTCTCTGCTGTTTAAACTTGCAGCCTGTCTGCTCTCTATGTCTCCCTGAGTTTAAATCTCTCTCCGCAGCACCTCTGCCTTTGGTCTCTGTTCCACCACGTGCTCCTCTCCCCACATCCCCCAACCTCATTCCTCTACCACTGCCTTCCTCTCTCTCTCTCTTTTAATCCCTTCCCCCACCGTGTTCACCCCGCTCCTACTGCTGTCAAACCTCAATTGTATTGCTAAAATCTAGCATAAAACCCCATTGGTTACCCTTTTTCTCTCTGACACACCTCACATTTTACATTTACACCACTGTAACACATTTTTACCTAGAGTTGTTGGTTATTTAACATATTTTACCCATAACTGTTAGTTGGTTATATGCTGCTGTTATATGTGGCCTTTACATAGAAATTATCAGAGGGGTAGCCGTGTTAGTCTGGTTCTGTAAAAGCAGCAAAGAATCCTTGTGGCACCTTATAGACTAACAGACGTTTTGCAGCATGAGCTTTCGTGGGTGAATACCCACTTCTTCGGATGCAAGTGGTGGAAATTTCCTGGGGCAGGTATATATAAGCAAGCAAGAAGCAAGCTAGAGATAACGACGTTAGATCAATCAGGGAAGATGAGGCCCTGTTCTAGCAGTTGAAGTGTGAAAACCAAGGGAGGAGAAACTGGTTCTGTAATTGGCAAGCCATTCACAGTCTTTGTTTAGTCCTGAGCTGATGGTGTCAAATTTGCAGATGAACTGGAGCTCAGCAGTTTCTCTTTGAAGTCTGGTCCTAAAGTTTTTTTGCTGTAGGATGGCCACCTTAAGATCTGCTATTGTGTGGCCAGGGAGGTTGAAGTGTTCTCCTACAGGTTTTTGTATATTGCCATTCCTAATGTCTGATTTGTGTCCATTTATCCTTTTCCTTAGAGACTGTCCAGTTTGGCCGATGTACATAGCAGAGGGGCATTGCTGGCATATGATGGCATATATTACATTGGTGGAAGTGCAGGTGAATGAACCGGTGATGTTGTGGCTGATCTGGTTTGGTCCTGAGATGGTGTTGCTGGTGTAGATATGTGGGCAGAGTTGGCATCGAGGTTTGTTGCATGGATTGGTTCCTGAGATAGAGTTACTATGGTGCGGTGTGCAGTTGCTGGTGAAAATATGCTTCAGGTTGGCAGGTTGTCTGTGGGCGAGGACTGGTCTGCCACCCAAGGCCTGTGAAAGTGTGGGATCATTGTCCAGGATGGGTTGTAGATCCCTGATGATGCGTTGTAGGGGTTTTAGCTGGGGACTGTATGTGATGGCCAGTGGAGTCCTGTTGGTTCCTTTCTTGGGTTTGTCTTCCAGTAGGAGGCTTCTGGGTACACGTCTGGCTCTGTTGATCTGTTTCCTTATTTCCTCGTGTGGGTACTGTAGTCTTGAGAATGTTTGGTGGAGATTTTCTAGATGTCGGTCTCTGTCTGCGGGGTTAGAGCAGATACGGTTGTACCTCAGTGCTTGGCTGTAGACAATGGATCTTGTGGTGTGTCCGGGATGGAAGCTGGAGGCATGAAGGTAGGCATAGCGGTCGGTAGGTTTTCGGTTTAGGGTGGTGTTGATGTGACCATCACTTATTTGCACCGTGGTGTCTAGGAAGTGGACCTCCCATGTAGATTGGTCCAGGCTGAGGTTGATGGAGGGGTGGAAGCTGTTGAAATCGTGGTGGAATTTTTCCAGAGTCTCCTTCCCATGGGTCCAGATGATGAAGATGTCATCGATGTAGTGTAGGTAGAGAAGGGGCGTGAGTGGACGGGAGCTGAGGAAGCGTTGTTCCAGGTCGGCCATAAAAATATTGGCATATTGTGGGGCCATACGGGTGCCCATAGCGGTGCCTCTGATCTGGAGATATATATTGTCAGCAAATTTGAAATAGTTGTGTGTGAGGATAAAGCCACAGAGCTCAGCAACCAGGTGTGCTGTGACATCATCAGGGATACTGTTCCTGACAGCTTGTATTCCATCAGTGTGTGGGATGTTTGTGTAGAGAGCCTCTACATCCATGGTGGCCAGGATGGTGTTTTCTGGAAGGTCACCAATGCATTGTAGTTTCCTCAGGAAATCAGTGGTGTCACGGAGATAGCTGGGAGTGCTGGTAGCATAGGGTCTGAGTAGAGAGTCTACATATCCAGACAGTCCTTCAGTGAGAGTTCCAATGCCCGAGATCATAGAATCATAGAATCATAGAATTCAAGATCAGAAGGGACCATTATGATCATCTAGTCTGACCTCCTGCAAGATGCAGGCCACATTAGCCGATCTACCCACTCTTTTAGCAAGCGACCCCTGCCCCATGCTTCGGAGGAAGGCGAAAAACCTCCAGGGACACTGCCAATCTGCCCTGGAGGAAAATTCCTTCCCGACCCCAAATATGGCGGTCAGCTGAACCCCGAGCATGCGGGCAAGACTCTCCAGCCATACCCTCTGAAAAAGGTTAAGAATATCATATCATTGACCCAATTTGACCCAATTAAGTACCAGTTTGGCACTTAATTGACCTATTGACTAAGCCCGTTATCCTATTATACCATCTCCTCCATAAACTTATCTAGCTTAATCTTAAAGTCATGGAGGTCCTTCGCCCCTACTGTTTCCCTCGGTAGGCTGTTCCAGTATTGCACTCCCCTGATGGTTAGAAACCTTCGTCTAATTTCAAGCCTAAATTTCCTGACTGACAATTTATATCCGTTTGTCCTCGTGTCTACATTAGCACTGAGCTGAAATAATTCCTCTCCTTCCCTGGTATTTATCCCTCTGATATATTTAAAGAGTGCAATCATATCTCCCCTTATCCTTCTTTTGGTTAAGGAAAACAAACCGAGCTCCTCAAGTCTCCTTTCATACGACAGGCCTTCCATTCCTCGGATCATTCTAGTGGCCCTTCTTTGTACCCGCTCCAGTTTTAACTCATCCTTCTTAAACATGGGAGACCAAAACTGCACACAATACTCCAAATGAGGTCTCACCAACGCCTTATATAACGGGACTAGCACTTCCTTATCCCTACTAGAAATACCCCGCCTAATGCAACCCAAGACCGCATTAGCTTTTTTAACGGCCACATCACATTGCCTACTCATAGTCATCCTACGATCAACCAGGACTCCCAGGTCCTTCTCCTCCTCCGTTACTTCCAACTGGTGCGTCCCTAGCTTATAACTAAAATTCTTGTTAGTCATCCCTAAATGCATAACCTTACACTTCTCACTATTGAATTTCATCCTGTTACTAATACTCCAGTTTACAAGGTCATCCAAATCTCCCTGGAGGATATCCCGATCCTTCTCCGAATTGGCAATACCTCCCAACTTGGTGTCGTCCGCAAACTTTATCAGCCCACTCCTACTCTTGGTTCCCAGGTCAGCAATAAATAGATTGAATAAAATAGGACCCAAAACCGAACCTTGAGGAACTCCACTGGTAACCCCCCTCCAACCCGACAGTTCCCCTTTCAGTACTACCCTCTGCAGTCTCCCCTTTAACCAACTCCTTATCCACCTCTGGATTTTCATTTCGATCCCCATCTTTTGCAATTTAACCAATTGCAAAAGATGGGGATCGAATGATGGGGATCGAGATGATGGGGCGTCCAGGATTTCCGGGTTTGTGGATCTTGGGTAGTAGATAGAATAACCCTGGTCGGGGCTCTAAGGGTATGTTGATTAGTTCTGGTGTTAGTGAATCTTTGCTACCTTGAAGATACCCTTGCACTGAAGAATCCTCAGAGGGCTGGATCTGCTGGCTTCATGGGTGTCTTAGCAGAAGTGCAAAGCAGTCAAAGTGGGGCCAAGGATCTGGTAATTTTTAGCTTTCTTCTAGTGCTGTCCATTGTGCTTAGGGAGCCCAATGTAGGAAAACATTCTTTGAAAATGTTTACTTCTGTTTCAGTATTGGTGTAATGACCATAGAAGGAACTTAAACATCTTATTTTTGAAGAAAATATTTAGCTTTAAAATATTAGAAATATTTTTGAAGTGTTTAAATCAGTCAGAAAGAAGGATGGAATCTATTTTACATGCTGTATTATGGGGTTTTTAGTAAGTACCACAAACACCATTTGCACACACACACACACCCCTTTTTTTTTGACAAGTTGGCTGCCCCATTAATAAGCTGAGAAAGCCAATTAAAAAACTTACAGCTAGATCATCTATCGAAGTAACTAGGAATAGCTCCATGGAAGTCAAGCCTTTCATTTTCATATACACTTCCCAGTTGTTTTCCATGAAGAAAAGTGCTTCTTAGGTTCTAGACTTCTGGGATCAAGGAAAACAGTTTGTCTTTCAGACCAGAGAACACAGAGTCTATTTGGCACAAACAGCTTTTGTAGAGATCAGGTCTGATTCTGATGATGCTGAGTACCCACAACTCCTATTAGTTTCAGTGAGAATTGTGGATGCTCAGAACATCTCAGGGTCAGACCCTCAGGCCGTGAAAGAATGACTGATGTAATTCCTTCATTGTGACACTCACCAGAGACTTTCTTCTGACAGAATGGAAATGAGGAAATGTGGGAAATGGATGCATAAAGGGCGATGAAGGGGCTGGAGAGTGGGGAAAAGAAGAGGAAATCTGACGAGAAAATAAATGGATTTGATTTGAAAGGAGCCTTTTTTTGCTTCCCTCTTCCCATTCTTTTATTGACCCCTCTCATCCCTTTGCATATGTTCATTCTTCCCATTTTACTGCCCCCCTCTTCTCTCTTTACATTCCCTTCTTATCTCTTTCTCTATCTGTGACAACCTTCTTTGGCTCCAGAGATCAAGTTAGCGTTAGAAAGAGATTTTGCTACACCTAGCACTGGGTTAGATCCTCGGCTGGTGTAAATAGACATAGTTCCTTGGAAGTCAATGGGGCTATGTGGCTTTCTACCAGCTGAGGATCAGCCACTGTATGCCTGAAGCAATATCAGTATTACTATAAGTCTGCTTCTTATATCTCTTCTCAAGGGTTTCAAATAAAATCTTTTAGTCTTAGCAGGTGACTTGCCTAATCCCACATCCCTAATGGGTTTAGGCAATGACAAACAGCAAATTGTGTCTGACTCTGCAGTCTCACTTTGTTGCAATGAAAAATGCAGCATTTCCAGCTGAACATTCTTATCAAATTTGTATTGTCCCTTAGATTTAAAGGTAGAATGAAAGTTATAAGGAAGAAATGGCTCAGAAGCCATTATAATAATGATACTGCAGTGTCTGCAAACTTAAAAAAAATCACTAATAGAAAATGAATAGATAGTATTTACAGAGATTAAGGTCCTGATCCTGCAATCAGGTTTACACAGGCAGACCTCTTCACTTATATTGAGCTCCTCTGAAGGCAATGCAGCTCTGCAACAGTGCAGGAGCCTGTCTGTACAGAATGCACTGCAGGATAGGAACCAAAATCTACTACTTTAAAAATGGATCACTTGAACGAGCCCAGCTCTGTAGTTCTGTTTCAGTTTAGTTAACATTTATTATTTGAACAAAATATCTCCTGGGACGAGACACCCTGTGACAGTCCCTCAGTCAGCAAGTAGATAAGTAGAAGACTGCCTGGAACTGCTTTTATGCTTCCCTGTATACCTATTAAAAGTCACTTTCAAATTTCACCTAGTTTGCCAATTCTTTATACTGAGAGAAATGGACAAATGATTTTCTGCTTCTGAAATCTTACTGTAGAATGAGGGGGATTCAGGGCTTGATGCAAAGTCCATTGAGGTCAGTGAGACTCTATCTATGGATTTCAATGAGCTTTGGATCAGGCCCTTAGTCAGTGCAGGAACCTGTAAAGGGCATGAGATGTAGAACAATTCCAAAGTTTTGGGAACACATTTGCAATCCACTTAAACTCATAGTAAATAAATCCATTATTATTTCAATAGGAATTTTTCCTGGATACAGACTGCAGGATCGGCTCCACTGCAAGCACCTAGGCATGCGGTATATGCATTTTCAGGTATGTCTATACAGCATGCCACTGGTGGAAGCATGTAGGGTATGTGTAGCTACATGCTGCAATGAAAAGCAAGCTGTGTTCACACTGCTGTATGTAGCTACATGTGCCATTGAACGGCACTGGCTAGGGGAAGGCAGCCAGAGCCTTTCCCTAAAATGGGAGAAGCCTCAGGCAGCAGGACACTACACTGCTAAAAATAGCACTTTAGATGTGGATGTCACTGCTTGTGCAGGTAGAGAGCCATGTAGGGTACATAGCCACAGGGTTCAGGTGTGTCTTTACTCACCTATGCAGTGCCTCGCTATCTACGCAACTATTAATATCCATACTAGAAGAGTGTGCGGTGTATGTACTCTACACACCACCAAAGCAATGTGGAGTGTAGATGTATCTTTCCAGACAATACTTGGAATATTTCTGATATTTTTCCATAATATTGACAAAAATACCAGAAGAATGGCTTCATGGAAGATGTGAGTTTGGAGAAATTTTTTGGAAGGAAGAGAGGGAGGGTCTTGACTTATTTTAATTGGGAGGTTGTTCATAGTTGATTCCAATGGGACTGCTCTTATGCTTAAATACTTTGGCCAATGAGGTTCTAAAGGAGCATAGCTGTATTTAAAATGATCCCTTAGCAGCATCTACTGTTAAGGTAAGCAGTGCATTCAACAAGAAGCCCACTCAATAAGCTGAGATACCGAAGATATAGTCGGAAAAGGTGGAATCCTTTCACTCCAACCTTTGTCATCTGCACTTTTAGTGCACCACAGACCCTGAAAACAGAGGCTGGAATGTTTTAGATATTACAGAAGCACTTCTGTCAGCATCTTTTCAACAACAAAAAGTAAATGACTCCAAAAACCTCCTTAGTAGCTGTATCTGTAGGTTTACAGCTGAGGTTCAGATAAGGTGATATCCTCTTTCTCAATTTTCATGATTGAATATGAAACTCTATAGAGTTGTGGATATTTTTTTTTCTATAGAAGGAGCTGTTAAAAATTAATTTTTGTGAGACTGTATTATAGGAATGCTACTAAAAAAATGAGAGCAACATCCAAAAGTTAAAACCAACATGCATCTTTAATCAACGACAGCTAGCATTAATAAAATTTCACCGGAATGTCAAAAATCATTTTAACAGAGTCGGGATCTTAAAGATTAATTTCACCCCTCCTCCCTTTAATATACAATATATGGTGAAGAAAATGTTCTGTTATTACATTCTTTAGTGGGACTGTTTATTTATGACAAGGTTTAAAACATTTTTTGTTTCTTTTCTTTGTACAATGCCTTTAACTCTTTTAGTTTTGTGCTATTTCCCCCAAATCTTTTTTTTTCATTACTGTTTTCTAAATTTTAAAATATCAGAGTATCTCTTCATCTTGTACAGTAGCTATACCAAAAGATCTTGTATCCCAAGAGCAACTCTACAAAATAATGTATTTCTTAAACCTGATTCTCCTGTCCATCACACCAGTTTTATGTGGATGCAAATTCATTGGCATAGTGGAGCTACTCTTGATTTACCCTTGTGTAAGTGGAAGTAGAGTTACAGTAACTCCTCACTTAAAGTTGTCCCTGTTAACGTTGTTCCATTGTTACGTTGCTGATCAATTAGGGAACATGCTCATTTAAAGTTGTGCAATGCTCCCTTCTAATGTCGTTTGGCAACCGCCTGCTTTCTCCACTGCTTGCAGGAAGAGCAGCCCATTGGAGCTAGCTGGTGGGGGCTTGCAATCAGGGTGGACTGGCAGCCCCCCATCAGCTCTCCCTATCAGCTCCCCACTCCCCTAAGTTCGCTGTGCAGCAGCTGCCCAGCAGGCTAGCAATTGCTGGCATTCAGCTGTCCCTCCCCCCACTGCCATGTGCTGCTCCTGCCCTCTGCCTTGGAGCTGCTCCCAGAGACTTCTGCTTGCTGTACGGGGGGAGGGGGGAAGTGGCGGGCTAATGTCAGGGCGTCCCCTTCTCCCTGCTCCTGCACCCTGCTCACCCCATTTCCATAGAGCAGGGGGGTGGGGGGGGTCACACAACAGGGTTCAGGACAGAGGGAGCTTCCAGGCAGCAGTTGCGGTCTCAGCAAGTTGATCTAATTAACAAGGCAGTGTACTTAAGACTGGGGTCAGCTACTTAAAGGGGAAATGTGCGTATCTCTCTCATACACACACGCTGTGTGTTTCTTTCTTTGTCTGCTATGCTCTCTCCCCTCCCTCCATAGGGTGACCAGACAGCAAGTGTGAAAAATCGGGACGGGGGTGGATGGTAATAGGATCCTATATAAGAAAAAGACCCAAAAATCGAGACTGTCCCTAATAAATCGGGACATCTGGTCACCCTACCTCCATGCCTGCTGCCTTGAAGAGTGAGGCTACATTAACAATGAGTTAACCCTTGAGGACTCAGCCAAATGCTAGTTCATCATTTAGCAGTAAGGCATTCCCTGGGAAATATCCCACCCTCTGACTTCACCACCTTAACCCAGCTTCACAATCATCATCGCTGTGTACCAGTATTAAATTGTTTGTTTAAAACTTATACTGCTTGTGTGTGTGTATATATATACACACACACACATATATATACACACACACAATGTATACATATATATATATATTGTTTGGTGAAAAAAATTTCCCTGGAACCTAACCCTCTCATTTACATTAAAACTTATGGGAAAATTGGATTCACTTAGGCCTGGTCTACACTAAAAAGGGGGTTCGAATTAGGGTACGCAAATTCAGCTACGTGAATAGCGTAGCTGAATTTGAAGTACCCTAATTCGAACTACTCACCCATCCAGACGCGGCGGGGTCGAACTCCGCGGCTCCCCCGTCGACTCCACCACCGCCGTTTGCAGTGGTGGAGTACCGGAGTCGACCGCGGCGCTTCCGGAGTTCGAACTATCGCGTCTAGATCAGACGCGATAGTTCGAACTCCGAGAAGTCGAATTCACCGCGTCGACCCGGACGGTAAGTGTAGACGTACCCTTAGTGTCGTTTCGCTTAAAGTGACATTTTTCAGGAACATAACTACAATGTTAAGTGAGGAGTTACTGTATAGCTAATATTTTTTACATTGTTTATTAGGCTGCAGGCAGGACTAGTGGCTGCCAGGAAATAGAGTCCACTAGTTTAAAATTCTGCCCCAGATAAATGCCTACAAGTTACAACTAAAGATGAATGAACCTCAAGGCTCAGAAATTTGGTTTGGATAAGTATCTACAATGTTTGACGTCTTCTAAATTATGGGTCTGCTAAACTAGACAATGATCCTGAAATGACATGCACTTGGGCATATCTGCATCCGCACAGAACCCTATTGACTCAAGGGTCTTCTCATGTACATGCAATTGCAGGATCAGGGCCTTAGCCATGAAATCTCAAGAGAATGCCCTCTGTTTTAAGATTTCCAGTACTTCCTACTTCCAGTGAGTGGAAATTGCTGAAGGAATAGAGTTCTTGAAGTATTTTGGCTCTTCTGTGTAGGTTTAAAAAAACACATGAACATTTAAAATCTCATAAGTGATTTAGGTTGAGTTCATCTTCAGTGTTGATAGAAGATTCAATTTTATTCTTATTGTAATATAGCTCTACTTACCTTTTGCTGGGGATCATTTATACTATATTAAAGGACAGGTGTCCACACATGGAATTCTTCAACTCAAACTTGTATTAATAGATGAAAGTAAGAATAGTCTTTTGCAGTTACTAAGATTTCTCAGGTACAATAAATTCTCCAGTAACTGCAGACCTTCTGCCTGACACACATATTCCTAAAACTGAGAAAATAAACATGGGAAAAGATCAGTTCCTATTTTCCTGAAGCCAAATCAGAGTGCATCACAGTCCATGCTGTTCCAGTTCTCAATTGCAGTTTCCTCATTTCCTTTTACAGACCCCAACTTCAGTCTGATTACATCTGCCATCCCTGAATCCTAGTGTCCACCAATTCTCCCTCAGCCAAAAATCTTGGATGCTTCATATCATCAGTCATCTCGTGGTTCCAATAGATTTTAAACTTCCTTTCAATATTTTTTGCTATTCTTGTTGCTGACATTCTACTGCTTTTTTCACCTTCAGACTGCTTAGAAAGAGCTCTCATTTATAGACATATTAACAGACAGATCAAGACGTGGTTTAGAATAATATTTTACTGGTTACAATTTAGAACTTTCTTTCCTTTGTGGAAAGAATATGTATTCATATTAGTGTGCAGAAAATAATTAATGATGAAAAATTTATTAGCCAGATTTCACCTTTTTTTCTCTATTCATAAGCAGATAAACAAACTCTTGAATTTATTTGTTATTTATGGAATTCTTGGCCATTTTTTTCTTTATATGAATAACTCAGATATTTGCAATGAACTGTACATGAGTTTCAGAATTTGTATGTCATTGGTTACTTACCTAAGTCATACAGTATGGTTTCTGCTTCGTAACTGGATATTTTCAGTAGGCAATCAAAACAGTGCAAATTTCAACCATCATGCTTAAACATACATTAAGAAATATGCATTTGATGAACAACACTGGATTTTCATAAACAAGTACTAGTAAAGCTCAACTACTCAAATCTTCCCGTGGGAGGCAAACATGATAGGATGTAAAAATTAAGTTCATTTTCAGATCAGAGTTAATATTCCAGAATTTTTCCCTATTTTCCTTACATCTAATTCAAAGAGAAAACCTTTCTCAAATTAATTCTCTATTTTCTGAAGCTATTTTCTACACAAAAGGAGGTGTGCTGTGAAAAATGGAAGCAAACACCAATGAGAATTTTAAAAGACAATGCCATCAAGGTGCCACATAAAAATAAATGTCCCCACAACTGTCTTGAGTGAAGACACTCTGAATGGGAGACTTTTTGAACAATTGCTTTTGGGTGAGAATGCATTTCACGGGTAATTAACATATTTTGACAAACATTAGAGGTGCAAACATTTTAGAAGAATTTGCTAGAAAATACTTTGTCAAAAAATTTTGATATCCCATCAGCTCACTTTGCATGAGCACACAAAGCAGCACCACGACATTTGAGTAGCACTGAAAACTAGTCAGGTTTCTAAACATAAAGCCAAGATCATTTAATCAGTTGCACAACATGCTGCTCATTGACAAAGTCATTATAATTCTAACACCCTGTGCTTTGATTAATTGCGCAGATTCAAGTTTGTTGAGTGATTAGAAATATATCGATTTTTTGTTTGTCAGTCACAGTGTTTTACATCTGAGTTCTTGTTTTGATGCCCCTAAAATCTTGATCGTGTAATTGGGGGCAAATTCTCAGCTAGTGTAAATTGTCATAGTACCACTGAAGTCTATTTACACCTGATGAGCAATTTGCTCCCTGAAGCTGACTGAAACTCTCCAGTTGACACTTCTTCAGTCTAAATAATTTGGTTGGCTCTCACAAGTATAGATGTTCTCCTGAAATTTCCAGTGTTTCCTGCTTCTAGTTGGACAAGCAAAATGCAAGAACAACTTGTCATTAGCATAATGGCTATTCAGGCATGTCTGCGTCCAGGCCTGGTCAGAAATGAGAAGTACAGTGGTGCATAAATGAAAGATTGAGGGGTGGAGGGCTTTACCCCTGTCCTTTCTGGACTGAGGACCTCCCTAACTCTCTTAAGGTATGTCTACACTGCATTGTAAACCTGGACTCAGACTCAGGTTTGAGTCCAACATCCCACTACCATCCATACACAAATCTGTCTGACTTGGGTACTCAGGGCTCAGGTCTTAGGACTCACCCAGCAGATGGGTCTGAGCCCTAGTGCCACTAAGAATCAGGTCCAAGCCCTGTCTTTTTGCAGTATAGCTGCAGCTCAAGACACAGGCTCAAGTCAATACGTCTAAGTAGTGCAGAATGGAAGCGTTAGCAGAGTGGTGAGACCCAGGTCCATAACTTAGTGGAGACCTCCACACCATGACTGGTCTCTTTAGGTCACTGAGGAGACACATCCAGGCACATCCTTCTCTTCTGAGTCCCAACTTGGGCTGAGCCATAAGCAGCTATTTTTATAGCATGCCATCACATGGCTCTTTCAGTCACTTGACTCTTCCATGGGACTACAGCTCCTGTCCTTGAATGGCCAGACTTGTCACAGGGATGGGATGGAACCAGATCTGCTCCTAAGGGACACCACACACTGTGGCAGAGATTAACATCACCTGTCTTTGTGGCAGTGGTCCCAAGACACCTGGAATATTGTATTCTTTTCTAGACATCTCATCAGTGGAAAGATATAGACAAATTGGAGACAGTTCAAAGAAAAGCAACAAAAAGATCCAGGGCCTTACAGACCGATTTATATGAAAATATTGTAATGGCAAGAAATGTATTGCTTTGACAAGCAATGACAGCAGCAGGGGAGTTCAGGATAATAGTCTATATAATATTAGAGAAAAGTGGAAAATGAGGACTTTTTTCTCTTCTAAAAATTTTGATCTTTCATCAAAAAACCCCACACCCAAACATCCGAAGTGGATATTCACCCATGAAAGCTCATGCTCCCAAACGTCTGTTAGTCTATAAGGTGCCACAGGACTCTGCTGCTTTTACAGACCCAGGCTAACACGGCTACCCCTCTGATACTTCACACCCAAACAAACTGTTTTCCACCAAAACATTTCAGTTTTCAGATTTTTGGTTTTCTGATGAAAAAATCAAGTTTCCAAAGAATGTAGACACTTTCCATAGAAATGTTATTTTGTTGAAATCCCAACTTTCCATAAAAAAGATGCAATGGAAAATGTTTGACTATTCCTAATATACATTTGTAATATGCAAAAACCAAGGATACACAGAGATAATTTAGTGTGATATATAAAGGTACAAATAGGAGCCATGAGATAAGTTAAGATGGGGAAAAATGAGACATCACATAAGGCAATCTTTCCTAACAGGGAGATTTGTTGGGTTATGGAACAGTATCCTGAGGGAAGAGATGGGAATCCCATTGCTTGGGACAATTAAAATTGGTCTAGACAAAAAGACAGGAAATAATTGTAGAAAAAAATCCTACATTGGAAAGGAGATGGAGTTGTGGATCATTTGTGTAACTCCCATGATCCTCTGCTAGGGTTGCAGTGTTCCATGCAGTACAGCGGAAGGAGATGGACTTATGGGGACCTATTCACTTAGAGTTCAAGGATAAAGTGGGCAATTTCCTCTCTCCCCACCCTCACCCGCTCCCCGAATCCCTACTAAAGGAAAAACAGTATTTTCTACAAATGATCTTGGCATGGAAGTGAGTGACCCAGGGAATTGTATGTCTCAGTGATGGCCCATTCAAGCAGGAAGGAGTTGCCACCCTTCCCCTGCTAGCCAATTATATAAATGTATTTTTCAGTTGTCCACCCAGGCACCAACTCAAAAAAGTCAATGAAAAATCATCAAAAACAAACTATTAACATCAAAACCACTTTGAAGTGAAGAGAAACAATAGCATAGAGAGGGGATCACTCTATCTGTGAATAAAGACAAAAGATGGTTTAATAGATCACAGGGTAGAGAAAGATAGTCTGGGTCCATTCACAGAGGAGGTACTTTGATGAACTAGGGTGCTTCATGAAAGACAGAGTCCTAGCTCCTCGGAGCTAGCAAGTGCTGCAAAAGACTGAACTTGGGGGGTGAGAATCTACTTTTTTATATAGGAAAAGTAGCTATTGATAAGCATAGGTCCTAGTTTTCATTTTACAATTTTGTTTTTCTATGTAACCATTTGTTTCCATCGCTCACACTTGTTTCTATTTGAATCTCTGTTCTTTCTTAAATACATTTCCTTTTGTTTACTATAATTGAACTCAAGTGCTGTGTGTGTTATAGGAGCAGTGGGCTAAGGTAAAACTGCAATATACTGTTACTTTGGGAATGGAGGACTTGGGATTTCTGTGGGTATCCAGTGATGAGGGCTGCACACTTTCAGATGACTCCGGGGCTGGGGTGCATCTGTTGTCAACCAGCAGGGCTAGCTCAGTCAGAGGAGAGTGCTTGAGTGGCTGACAGACTGGTTGAATTAGGGACAACGCAGCTGGCACAGACAAGGCTGGAGGCAGGTGGCAACAAGATGACTTACTGTCCTGGATGCCATGAAAAGCATCACAGTAATCATCCTTCTTTCCATTCCATCCTCTTCAGGAAAAGGACATCCTCAGAATTCCCAGGTCTTGGAAAGACGCTCCCAGACTATTGTGCTGAGACACTTGTTTCTACATACGTTAAGGTCAGTTTTCTATGTCACTGCAGTTCGCTAGGTGAAGTCTCACTAACCTGTCCTTCAGGTAGCGGGAGAGGGAAGGAAAGGACGTGAGTTTTGTTTTTAGCCTTTGTATTAAAAAAACTCTTTACTTTGGACTTTTACCACTTCTGCTTTCCCTGCAAAATGTCTGAGGGAAAGAAACATCTGTTTTTACATGATGGGCACAGCTGTATATTAAACACACCTCAGAAATGTTAAATTAATTTCTGCTAACCAACTACTAAGTCGTCCCATCTGTCTTTCTGTACTGTATCACCTCTAACCATGCTGATAAGGAGAAAAGCAGCAAGGCAAAGGTCTTTGTGCCTTGATTAAATATCACAAATGAGACTGATGAACAGTACAAACAACAATTCCATTTCAACTGGATGGCCACCTTTCCACCTGAAGAGACAGAAAGTCTCATGAAGCATGTAGTTCCATTTCAGCACAAAGGGCTCTAGTGAAAGGTGCTGACTCATTTCAGTGAGTGATAATCACCCGAGGCTTTGTCTACACTCCTTTGAATGACAAAAGTTTTAGCGACGAAAAGCTCAGGTGTGGTCAGCGCTTTGCCATTGGGAGTCACGCTTCTGGCATCGAAGCTACTGCCCCTTGTTGGGGTGCTTTTATTTTGTTGCCAGGAGAGGTCTTTCTCCCGGTGATAAAGAGCAGCCATACAGCGCACCCTAAAATGGCATGGCCGCTGCAGCACGGCCGCACCGTTGTAACGTGCCTGGTGTATTCATAGCCTGACATTTTTCAGCCATATGCATTAAGCAAAACTACACTACAAACAGCAACAAATGAACAAAACCTTTATACCCCAGTAAGCATTATTAGTATAGGCTCATCCCGACTGCAATTGGTGAGAGACCAAAGTGTGATGCAAAGGTGCCTTTATGTCAATTTTTTTGCCACCTCACACAAACCTGGAGCCAACCAGGGACCAGTTCAGACCTTGGTACAAAGTTTGAGCAGCTGCAGGACTTCTCCAGTTTATGCTGACATGCCCCTGAAATGCCCCTGGGGGGAGCAGGACAGGGTGCCGTGTAACTGGCTACGTCATCTGGAGAGTTGCTTAGCTACCCGTTTCGGCATAGCACGGCCATGGATCCTGCCATCTATAGTACATATTTAAGCAAGGTGCTTCCAAATTGCTCTTATATTTTTTATTTGTACAGGGCTAGAATCTGATACCCTCCCTCGGATTGAGTACTTGGACTGGTTATGGAATAAGGGGCTACTCAATGTGAGCAAGGTTATCAGAATCTGGCCCATAGTGTCAAATGTGATACCTTTCCACTCTCTGTGAAGGTATGATCCCTTCCCCAAAGAACTTACAGTATTCGGTAGATACACTTGCTGGAATAAAACATGATTCTGGTTTGAACACAAGCAAAACAGTGTTTTATTAATAAAAACACCATGGTGCAGATTCTTTCTTGTGCTGACATCAAAGAGTCATCAAACAGCCTGTTACAGCTCCTTGGTTTTCAAGCCAGAGATGCTCCAGCTCTGGCCCCAACATAACTTAGAGCAGATTAGGAGGCTGCTCTAATTTGTATCAGCTGCCAGACTGTCCCTCACTCCATCCAACCTCACCTCTGATATGCTAAGGTGTGGAGGAGGGATGTTTAGCAAAAGCAGCCAGCTTTACCTGCTTCATGCCATCTGATAACGCCTACACCACAGGGGAATTCTGCTGCCAAATTCCATCTCCCTTGTACCAACTCAACAGTGAAACATTGCCAAGAAGGCTAATGGCATTTTGGGTTGTATAAGTAGGGGCATTTCCAGCAGATCGAGGGATGTGATCATTCCCCTCTACTCAGCACTGGTGAGGCCTCATTTGGAGTACTGTGTCCAGTTTTGGGCCCCACACTACAAGAAGGATGTGGATAAATTGGAGAGAGTCCAGTGGAGGGCAACAAAAATGATTAGGGGGCTGGAGCACATGACTTATGAGGAGAGGCTGAGGGAACTGGGATTGTTTAGTCTGCAGAAGAGAAGAATGAGGGGGGATTTGATAGCTGTTTTCAACTACCTGAAAGGGGGTTCCAAAGAGGATGGATCTAGACTGTTCTCAGTGGTAGAAGATGACAGAACAAGGAGTAATGGTCTCAAGTTGCAGAGGGGGAGGTTTAGGTTGGACATTAGGAAAAACTTTTTCACTAGTAGGGTGGTGAAGAACTGGAATGGGTTACCTAGGGAGGTAGTGGAATCTCCTTCCTTAGAGGTTTTTAAGGTCAGGCTTGACAAAGCCCTGGCTGGGATGATTTAGTTGGGTTTGGTCCTGCTTTGAGCAGGGGGTTGGACTAGATGACCTCCTGAGGTCCCTTCCAACCCTGAGATTCTATGATTCTATGAAGAACAGAGGAAGAGAATTTGTTTTAATATGTGAAAGTGTCTATAGCATTTAGAATCGGGTATAATGTTTGTATTCTTCTTCTCTCTATTTTAAAAAACACGGAATGACAACATGCCACACCTACAGAAGGCTGAGATACTGCTGAACATGGGTGGGAAGAGGCTCATATATTGGTTACACACATTTCCCCAGCTAATGTGAAATCCATCAGTAAGCATATGATTTTGCAATCTTTGTGGTGCTAGCTTGTGGTAACAGCACGTCATCGGTTCCCAGGAAGCACTCCTCATTCTGAGAGCATGATTTCATTAGCTTGCAATGATGGAGATTCTAACCACTCCACACAAAGTGATACAGATCATACGTTATCTCTTCTGCTGAATGATATATTTCAGGAAAAGTACTTTTCCTTCAGATTTACAACCTGGGCAAGCTCTTGAGAACACATCAATTTGTAATGTGAAGACAGTGGAAATAAGGAGGAGAAAAATAAGCACCTGAGTCGTGGAGAGTATGGAAACACAGCACAAGTAACAGCAGAAGAACACTTCTGATGTTAAAATCACTCACCATAGATGAGAGAAGACCCATGAGAAGAAGGTGAACAGAAGCACCAGTCAAAACTAAAATCCTCTTCCTATACCTTAGGTACTGTTAGGACTATGTTAACATAAACTAGGTACCTTTCAGAGCATGCCAGCAGGATCACCTCAAGGCAGTTAGAGAGGAATGCATTAGAGTACTCTAAAAATCACACCCCTCTAGAATGCTGTGCTGCACCAGATAGACAAGCCTGCTGACACTAGCCAAAGGGCTCAAATGAAGCATAAGACACAGTCCTGCTTGAGAGTATACTGGAGGGGCACTACTTCATTAGAGCTCCAACCTTGAGGAGGATGCAGGACATGCGCCTCTCTGAACAATGCCATTCTGCACTGCCCAATACATGCCAGATTGTAATTCACACAGTTTAGCCCCATATTAGCTCTCAATAGCCAGACCATCTTTCGCAGTGGTCCATCTATATGCTAACAATGTTGCACAAAGCAAAGGGCAAGATTCGCTGCTATGTTCTGGCTGATATGTACCACTCTGGTAATTTTAAGCAACTGTAAGCCCAATGAAACCAGCCAGTTAGGCCAGGTTTGCAGCTACTTTGTTTGGTCATGTCGGCACAAATAAAACTCTCATTAATTCAAAGTCATGGCACCTAGCCAAGACTGCAAGCCTAACTCCTCTTGCCAGCACCCAGTGACTTTTATGGACGTTTTTCCATTGACATAAATGAGATCTGGATCACACTCTTAATTTCCATTTTTCTCCCCATAAAAAAAGTTGTGGAGATGATCAAATAATACAAAAATGTATTCACAAATAATTAGCTAATTAAACATTTACCAAAATTCCCATAGCATTCACAATGCATCTTTTGACTAGTCTATGGATCTGTACTCTTTTCAGCCTAGTAATAGTTGTATAATAATAAATAAAAATAAATCTTGTTTTACATTTGAAAGATCAAGGTTCTATTACCACAGTGTTACAATTTCTGGAAGTATTTTTAGCTCAGGTTTTATATTTTGACATCAAATATTCTGGTACAATAAGTCTTGATGAAGTAATTAAATTAATTACTTACTTTGATGAATGAACTGGACCTTCATCTTTTATCAGTAATCAGTAGGTCATTTAACCTGTGAGAAGGAGGCAGAATAATTTTTGAGTTCTTAAAGGTCCAAATTAGTGTAACATCTCTATTGGCAACTAAACAAGAATTTATTAAGGAAAGGTGTTAATAAGAATCTTGACTAGAGGGAATGGAGCCAGAAAATCTACTATTAGCAAATATAAGTGCACAGAATCTTTTGGTGCTAAATATTAGAAATATATTGCAATGTAATTTAAGAGGCCCAGACTTGGAATTAACTGCTAATCTGAGGTGGCAGGGTGTATGAGAGAGTTGATTTCCTGGGAATTAGGAACTCAGTCTTGCAGGGATTAGGTACAGTAGCATTGACTCCTCTCCTACTTCACTCCATTTTTAATGAAACATTAAGAAGCAATGCTTGTCTAATACTCCTAGATGGAGGCATTTTCTTTTTTCCTGATTAAAAAGGAAAGAGAGATGTTAACCAAGTGCAAAGTAGAAAAATGATTAAAACAAACAAACAAAGGTCAGTTAGCAAAATGAAAAATAACCCCCCCCCCCAAAAAAAAACATGTTACATAACTTGTCTCAGAAGGACGTGAATGGCCATCTGTCTAGGAATTTGTTCAACGTTTTATGCAAGGATTTGCTTTGCTGAAAGGGCGCAGAGCAGAACAAAAATGATCCTCTGGTTAAGTCTCTGAACTAGGATACAGAGGGAGATTTTGGTTCAATCCCAAACTTGGTCACAGACTAACAGTGTGAATTTGGAAAGTTACTTAACTTTCTGGGTCAGATTTTTCTTGCCCATGTTAAATAGTATATTATTCTGCTGAAGTCAATAGGTGAAATTCTATGCTGTACCTCTAAGAGGTGCCGCACAGATCCTGCAGTTCAGGGGCATTGAGATAAGGTAGCTTTAAACTGCCTTTGTGCTCTCCTAATTCTGGGCTACTCCGGGAGCCAGAGAGGCCTCCTGGTATAATTTAGACATTCCCCTGTCTGAATTACAGCAGCACTACAGCCCTGCCCCTGCCATAACCTACTCTGCACTCAGCTCATCCCCGAGAACACACTCCATACCATGGCCTGCAAAGGACTTCTTAGAAGGACAGTGTGACGCTACTTTGCTCAGTTTCTGCACCAGGGGAATTCTTCCCTGTCCAGACCAGGGGTTTGTAAAGCCCGTTTATGCTGATTTGGTCCTTTTATCAGATATAAAAGGTGCTGGAGCAGGGGTGAGAATCTCACTCAAAGGGACTACTTATGAAATAAGGTGCTAGTAATTGTGAGTCAGAATCTGGCCTCCTGTGCCTCACTTCTCATTCTGTAAAATGGGAGTGAAAATAGCTCCCTAATTCCCAGGGGTGCTGCAAGACTATAATCATTAATATTTGTGAGACTCTCAGATTCTATGGCAAAAAGCTTCAAAAAATACCCAGTAATATTGTCTGACTACACTTTAAAATTTGTCCTTTTAAAAAAAAAACAGCCTTCAGATAAAAATAATAATTGTAGAAGCACAAAAATAGATTTGATACATTTTTCATCTGTCAAGAGATCATAAATCACAGACTTCAGGTGCATGTCTTTAGAAACAAATGGCGGTGGGATAAATATTGTCAGTTCCATCACGTTCTGAAATGGGGAAAAAAAGTCACTTAATGGGGGAAAGAAAACCTGTCAGAAGCTTGTCTTTGCAGCAGGGAATTCTGCTGTCATAGGAGACATATTTATTAACAGCCTTTATACTCTTGTTCCCCAGGCAAATCACAAAGCAGAACTAGTACAATTCTAGGTACATTCAATGCCAGACACTCTCATAAGGGAAAGGTGGAAGGAAACTGATACAACTAAAATATAGTGGGGTGATGACCAATTCTGCAGCATATGTGTTAACCCTCCACCCCCATTTATTTCCATATATATATTGGGCCAGGTCCTCAGCTGGTATCTATTGTCATTGCTTCATTGCCTTCAGTGACGCTATGTTGTTTTACACCAGCAGCGTATCAGGACATGAGATCAATTGTCAAATGTGAACACCTAAATAAGTGATCCAAATCCTCCATACGGGTGCTCATATTGCCATTTGGCCCTACAATGACCGCTGTTCAACTAAGTGTTGATTTTTGCTCAAAGCATAGACTACAGACATCCTATTATGTCACTAATGTTTGGCCACTGGACCTATCTTCTGACCCACATTCCTATCACCCAGTGTGCTGTGAACAATGCGTACAGAATAATGTAGTTGATTGATTTAATTTCTTTTCATAGAATATTTACAAATTG
Source organism: Mauremys mutica (assembly GCF_020497125.1). Taxonomy (NCBI): domain Eukaryota; kingdom Metazoa; phylum Chordata; order Testudines; family Geoemydidae; genus Mauremys; species Mauremys mutica. The sequence continues at coordinate 179,969,344 of NC_059074.1, read as the reverse complement.
ACTTTTAAAAAAAATTGATTATTTATTTGAAATTATTAGGGGTTTTTTTTGTTCATTGTTTTGTTTGTTTGTTTCTTTCTTTCCCAAACTCCATTTATTTTATAGCTGTGCATGTACAATCCAGAACATGTTGGGTAGTTGTATTTGGTCACACAGTATCATTTCTGTTTCATAACTGGATGGGCATAACATTAGTTTTCAGCTGCAGAGAATCACATAAGGTGAATTTAGAACTCTGTAAGGTAGATGTTCACCCTGTGAATGGAAAGAATGGCATCACAGCTTTATTGTTGCAGCATTAATGATTAACCACAGGGAAACCAAAGGTTAGTTCTTGTTTTAAGGAGTAACCACAGCAAATCTGCCAGCCAGAGACTGCCTCTTAATCTGAGGGCATAGGCACTGACTGTTATTTTTCCCCCGGGGTGCTTAACCCACCACTCCACCTCAAGGCCCTGCCCCAACTCCACCATTCCACCAAGGTCCTGCCCTTGCCCCACCTCTTCCTGACCCCACTCCACCCCCTCCCCCAAGGCCCCACCCTCACTCCACCTCTTCCCCCGAGGCCCTGTCCTTGTTCTGCTTCTTCCCACCTCCACTCCAACCCTTCCCTGAGGCCCCTGCCTGTCCACCTGTCCTTGCTCTTCTCCCTCCCCCAGGCTGCTAAGAACCCACTATTTTTTTCCTGTGGGTACTTGAGCCCCTGAGCATCCATGGAATCAGCATCTATGTGTGAGGGATTTTTGAGACAGTGAGAATTCATTTATATAGTCCCAGGAAACATTTTTCAGTATTTGCTCAACTCTAACAGCTGTTTAATCACGTGCTTAGCTGGCTACTTCTTGCTCACATGCTCAGGGGCTAAATGAGCAGCATATGTGGGGCTAGGAAGGAATTTTTCCCAGGTCAGACTGACAGGAACCCTGTTGGGTTTTCACCTTCCTCTGAAGTCCTGCTGGAATTATCTGGGTATATCTCACTTAATCATGTCCCAACCACTGCAGGGCCTTAAGCACTGGCGCATGTCAGTTCCTCCTCTTCTGTGTCTGTGGCACATAATAGCCTAGTCTCCTGTGGGGTGTAATACTTTGATCCAATGTCAGATGTATGGTTTAGTGTGCAGGTGCTGGTGGCTTGTGACATGCAGGTCAGACTGGAGAGGGTGACCTGCATGTCACCAGCTTTAGACCCTATGACTAATATTAGGAACATTGTATTTGGTTAATTTCTAACACCAGAGGTTCACAGCAAGTGCTGAGGTGGAGTTTTCTAGGAATCCCATTTCTTAAAAAGCAACTGTAAAAACATACACTAGGTAATAGGTAACATTTCTAAAAGTACCTATGTGACTTTGGAGCCTAAGCCCTTTTGACTTGCAATAAGATTTAGCCTCCTAATGGGGAAATAGCTCCTAAATCAAACAGGTGTTCTGGAAAATTACTATTATGACATTTCAATTAAAGGTAAGAAAATTAGGGACAGTTCAGCCTATGTGTAACTCTGCCCATGTCTGTGGAGTTGCACCAGAGGTACATTCAGGCCACTATGTTGAGCAGAAAAAAACCCAAGTGGTAACAAAGACTGGTAGAGTCTGGAGGCATCTCAACAATGCCCTAAGTCAGAGTTTCTCAAACTGGGGTCCGTGGACCCCGGGGGGTCCCTGAGAGTACTCCAGGGGGTCCGTAGGCCCCGCTGATCAACTCCTTCCCCTCTGGAGGTGCAACAGGGCTAAGGCATGCTCCCTTCTGGCCCTGGATCCACACCGCTCCTGGAAGTGGCCATTTCTGGCATGTCCTTGCAGCCAATGGGAGGTGGAAATGGGGTGGGTACAGCATACAGAGCCCCCCTAAGTGCCGACTCCACAGCTCCCACTGGCTGGGAACTGTGGTCATTGAGAACTGCGTGAGTGATGCCTGCGGGCAGGGGCAGCATGCAGAGGACCCCCGCCCCAGCCCCATTGCCTAGGAGCTGCTGCCAGAGAGATGTGCCCATCACTTTCGGGAGCCACCCGAGGTAAGCACTGCATGGCTGGAGCCTGCACCCCTCATGCCTCCCTCACCCCAACCCCCTCCCTCAGCCCAGAGCCTGCACCCAAACTCCGTCCCAGAGCCCACACCCTTTCCTAAACCCCCTTCCAGAGCCCACACCCCTCCTGTACCTAAACTCCCTCCCAGTGCTGCACACCCCCTCCCGCACTCCAAGCCCCTGACCCAGCCTGGTGGAAGTGAGTGAGGGTGGGAGAGAGCGAGCAATGGAGGGAGGGGAATGGAGTGAGCAGTGGATGGGAAGAGGTGGGATGGGGATGGGGCCTTGGGGAAGGAGTGCAGTTGGGGCGAGGCCTAGCACTGAGCTGGGGACGCTTGGGGGTCCCTGAACATTTTAAAATCAAAATGAGGGTCCTTGGGTTACTGATTGAGAACCACTGCCCTAAGTGGATTGGAATGAAGAAGAATACCCAGAAGCCTTAGCCTAGCATCATTATTGAGAAGCCTCATTATGATATGTAGAACAAGACACCATTCTAGCACAAAGAAAAATAAAATAATGTAGTGCTTCCTTGCAATTTGCAAGTTTATAAAAGAGCTACATCAGGAATGTGTCTGACTCCAAGGGCTCTACATTGATTTGCATATGGTCTGAGAAAAATACGCCTCAGGAAAACCTTTCTTGTCTAACGTACATACAATGGCTTGCATACAGATCTTTGTGCAGACTTATTTTTAATAGATAAGAACACACAAATACATTTTGGAATCAAAGGTAAGTCAAAAGAAAATTGCAGTCCCACAGAAATCCACACAAGTTGTTAGATGCTACCCAGGAATTATATCCTACAGGGTTTGGCAGACGTGGGCATGAGCTAATAACAAGGCAACAGCCAAAAAGGATTTTTTTTTCTACATTTCTAACAGTAATTTTGTTTTTGTGCTAAACTTTTTTTTTTTTTTTGCATCGTGTCGACACTATGGAACATGATCTGCTGTGCAGTGGGACATCAGAAGGATAAAAGCAAGATAAACAGCTTCTCTCTAGTTCAATAGCAAGGATTTTTATTCTCATAAATTAACAGGCCTGCACATAATTCTGTCAGTTTTGAAACTAGAAACTGAATAAGAAAAACAGGAAATAGAAAAGCAAAAGGGGAAAGGTTTGAGGATAATGTTTAGGGACCTGACCCCTCAGTTAATGAGAGTGTTGCCTGAGTAAGAAGTGTAGTTTCAGGTCTTCGTTAGTCTCAGATTAGTTCAGACATACTCATCACACAAATAAAACAAATAAAATCACCTGCCTTCTTGGCAATATCACCACGTAGGCCAAAGATGTAATGAGCATGAAGCCTTTTTGCTCCTTACAAGTTGTCCCTCCAGATCAGGGCTTAGGTGTATTGGTGATGAAGTATTCCAAAGCTTACATTGTCACTACTGATGCTCTGTATGACTGTGCGTAAACAGAGAACATAAATCTCCAGTAATACTGTTCACATTGCTATCATTCGAGTGCTAAATAAAACAGAAAAACAAGATATGAGGGAGGTGGGAACACGGCAGAAGGACCAAACCCAAACAACCTATTCTGATTTTATGAATACACTTGCAATAATATCACAACATTGAAGAAACCACAAGAAAAAATAGAATTTTAACAGACCTATTGGGTGCTGTCAGCCAAAGTGTAACATTGCATACTGCTCATTAACCCAGATGCTATCTAACTGCAGGTTAAAAGGAAAATGACATATTCTATTTGAAGTCTCAAGACACAGTGCATTACAATAATTGTTTTCCTGCTTAAACAAGCTAGCTCCTTTTTAGAATCCATTCACCATCACACCAGGCTCTATACTACAGAAATGTGTGGAAGAAATAATAATGCTGTTTAAATCCTTAGTGAATAGGATCCTTTATTTGCCAGCTAGTCGTGTTTGGTGGTTTCATAGAAACATAGGACTGGAAGGGACCTCGAGATGACTATAGTACGGTCCCCTGAACAAAAGGCAGGACTAAGTATTAGGTAGACCATCCCTGACAGCCGTTTGTCTAACTTGCTCTTAAAAATCTCCAGTAAAGGAGATTATAAACTTTCCTAGGCAATTTATTTAGTGCATAACCACCCTGACAGGAAATTTTTCCTAATGTCCAACCTAAACTGCCCTTGCTGCAATTTAAACCCATTACTTCTTGTCCTATCCATAGAGGTTAAAGAGAACAATTTTTCCTCCCGCCTTTTTTTAACAACCTTTTATGTACTTGAAAACTGTCCTCCCTCAGTCTTCTCATCTCCGGATTAAACAAACCCATTTTTTTTTCAATCTTCCCTCATAGGTCATGTTTTCTAGACCTTTAATCATTTTTGTTTCTCTTCTCTGGACTTTCTCCAGTTTGCCCACATCTTACCTGAAATGATACGCCCAGAACTGGACACATTACTCCAGTTGAGGCCTAATCAGTGTGGAGTAGAGCAGAAGAATTACTTCACGTCTTGCTTACAACACTCCTTCTAATAAATCCCAGAATGGTATTTTTTTTTTCAACAGTGTTACACTGTTGACTCATATTTAGCTTGTGATTCATTATAACGCCCAGATCCCTTTCTACAGTACTGCTTTCTAGGCACTCATTGACTTTAAAACATCTAACTTCTCTAAGTAATTTTAAAGTTATTCTTTCCCTATTTTAGCCTCTGATACTACTTCATTTTCACTGGCATTCTGTAAGTTAGATGTCCAGTTGCTAAGAAACTTTTTAGTGAAAACTGAAACAAAAAAGTCATTTAGTACTTCTGCCATTTCCACATTTTGTGTTAGTGTTCTGTACCACCACCCCATTGAGTAAGGGTCCTACCCTGTCTTTCTAATGTAATTGCAGAATGTTTTCTTGTTACTCTGCCGAGGGTGGTTTTGGGTAACTGTCATTATTGAACCGTCACTCCCGCCCTCTCTCCCTGAAAGCACCGGCGGGAAATCTGTTCGCGCCCTTCTCTTGTCAGTTACAGCGCGTACGCCACAGCACTGCGAGCATGGAGCCCGCTGCGATCATCGCTGCACTTATGGCCGTTGTCAACTCCTCGCACCTTATCGTCCACCTCTTCCACAGTCAGCTGCTAAGAAATCGGGCGAGGAGGCTCCGGCAGCGCGGTGAGGACAGGAATTCACAGAGTGGCGCAGACCTCTCACAAAGCAGGTTACGCCGCGCCGTGGAGATCATGGTGGCAATGGGTCAAGTTCATGGTGTGGAACGGCGATTCTGGGCCCGGGAAACCAGCACGGACTGGTGGGACCGCATAGTGCTGCAGGTCTGGGATGAATCACAGTGGCTGCGAAACTTCAGGATGCGTAAGGGCACTTTCCTTGAACTCTGTGACTTGCTGGCCCCTGCCCTGAAGCGCCAGGACACACGGATGCGAGCAGCCCTGACTGTGCAGAAGCGAGTGGCCATAGCCCTCTGGAAACTTGCAACGCCAGACAGCTACCGGTCAGTAGCGAACCACTTTGGCGTGGGCAAATCTACCGTGGGGGTTGCTGTGATGCAAGTAGCCCACGCAATCGTTGAGCAACTGCTCTCAAAGGTAGTGACTCTCGGAAACGTCCAGGACATCATAGATGGCTTCGCCGCGATGGGATTCCCAAACTGCGGTGGGGCTATAGATGGGACTCACATCCCTATCCTGGCACCAGCCCACCAGGCCAGCGAGTACATTAACTGAAAGGGCTACTTTTCAATGGTGCTGCAAGCACTGGTGGACCATAGGGGACGTTTTACCAACATCTTCATCGGGTGGGCGGGCAAGGTTCATGACGCGCGTGTGTTCAGGAACTCTGGTCTGTTTAGACGCCTCCAGGCAGGAACTTTCTTCCCGGACCACAAAATAACGGTTGGGGATGTGCAGTTGCCTACAGTGATCCTCGGGGACCCAGCCTACCCGCTAATGCCCTGGCTCATGAAGCCCTATACAGGCGCCTTGGACAGTGAGAAGGAACTCTTCAACTACCGGCTGAGCAAGTGCAGAATGGTGGTGGAGTGTGCTTTCGGACGTCTTAAGGGGAGGTGGCGGAGCTTACTGACTCGCTCGGACATCAGCGAAAAAAATATCCCTGTAGTTATTGCTGCTTGCTGTGTGCTCCACAATGTCTGTGAGAGCAAGGGCGAGACCTTTTTGGCCGGATAGGAGGTTGAGGCAAAACGCCTGGCTGCTGTTTACGCTCAGCCAGACACCCGTGCCGAAAAACTATCCCAGCGGGAAGCGCTGTGTATCCGGGAGGCTTTGAAAGCAAGTTTCCTTGGAGAGCGGGGTAACCGATGACTCTACACTCGATTTTAAGAGAGGCTGATCCTGGGCCTGTGTCTCTATGTGTTGAGTGAGATCTGCAGTTACATACCGCATTCTCCAAGTTTCCCCCACTTCCAAAACACGTTTTTAAACAAATTAAATGGAACACTTATTTTTAATAAATCTTTCCTTTACTTTGCATTTCTGTTCAGGGTTTGAAACATGGACGCATACTGTGCTGGGTACGGTGTGCACTGATGTACAGACCGCTTGTACAATACAGGACGGACAGCCTCCTGCTCCTACATAGGTCTCTGGGGTGGGGGACGGTTTCAAGTGGTTGTGCATGTAGGGTGGGTTTGCAGGAAGGGGCGAGTGGTGCCGTCTTTGCATAGGGATTTGGATGCAGGCTCTGGGCTGTGGGTTTGGGCGTAGGACGGGGGGCGGGGGGTGGGGCACGGGGGAGTATCTGTCCGTGGATGAGGGCTCTTGTTGGGGCTCAGGGCAGCGGAGAGGATCGCGCCTACGGTGGAAGTGCATGGTAAGGGCAGCATGCCTTAACATTAGGGGGTGGCAGGCTCTAGGACCGTGGACAAGCGTACACATCACAGAATGACCCGGGGCAGCATACACCACACAGAGGGACCCTGGTGACTACTGAATGCAGTCTGTGTGTGACCTGCAGTTGATCCTGCCCCCGATAGTCTGTACCCTGCTAATGTAGGCTATCCCGTGCAATTATAAATCCCCTGCCCCCCCCCCCCATACACAGTCTTCTGACACGAAAGACGTGACGGAAAGACTGAACAACAGCAAACAGCTTTTATTAATCTACTACATAGTGAGGTGATGAAACTTGGATTTGGGACTGGGTGATCCTGTAAGGGAAGCGCTTCTAAACAGTTATAGCGTCAGAGGTGTGTGGAACATTAGCGCTCAGCTGTGGTGCAGTGACAGTTCTCACGGCCCCTACCGCCCCTCCGTCTTGTAATTTTCGGTGAGGGGGGGACAGGACTTCTTGGCGTTGGAGGGTGGTTGCAGATACAGTGCAGGGGGGCTCTCTCCTCCTGCCTGCGGTCCTGCAGCACATCAACAAGGCGCCGGAGCGTGTCCGTTTGCTCCCTCATTAGCCCAAGCAGCGTTTGAGTCGCCTGATGGTCTTCCTGCCGCCACCTATCCTCCCGTTCGATGTGTGTGCGATGCTGTTGACATAGGCTCTCCCTCCACTGTCTCTGCTCTGCCGCCTCGGCTCTGGAGCAGGACATCAGTTCCGCGAACATCTCTTCCCGAGTCTTTTTCTTTCGCCACCTAATCTGAGCCAGCCTCTGCAAGGGGGATGCCGGGGCAGTCCGGGAAAGAGCAGAAGCTGTGTGATGGGAAACAGTAAATGATTTCCTTGAACAGATACATGTTTGCGAACAGTGAACACAGTCTAGTCAGTTTCTCTGAACAAGACCATACAGGGCACCAAGTCTCACGAGATCTCAGGAAAAGTTCGAGATTTCGGAATACACTCTCATTGGCGGCGCCATTGCACAGGAGAGCGGACAAGCGGGAGATACAGCATAATCCGTCTTGCAGACAGTCCTGGTAAGCCTTAAAGTAGATCATGCTTATCAGTTAGTGGATAGCTGTGCTCTCCTGCTAAAGGCAATCTGGAAAGCAGAAAGGCTGAGCCTTTTCCAGCCCCTCCCGCCAGTGCACAGGAAAGATCAATGTCTGCTTGTTCTCTGTGGCCTCCAGCACGTGGCTGTTAAGTGAGGGTCGTTGTTATGCAACCTAATTGTAAACCGTTAACAATAGTAACAATACACTAATTTCCCGACTTAGATGCAGCCTGTCCAGACCGACATCACCCTGAGGCGGGTCACTCGCAGTCAGAGAGAGCGGATGCTACTGGAAGCCCTGCACAGACCAGGACCATATGCAGCAATGCTGGTGGAGGCGATGATTCCTCTCTACATTAGGATGTCCTGGCGCGGAAGAGTGTGCTTCCATGGAGCACCGAATAAGGCACCTCTCCCCAGGAACCTCCTGCGGAGGCTTTTCGAGCTGCTCTCTGAGAGCTTTGTTGAACTGTCCCACGAGGATTATTGTTCAATCCCTATATGTGTGGACCTACTATTTATATAGTTTGACATGTAAAATTTTGTATATAGTATTTCTATTTTTTCTATACCCGTTTTTTAAAAAATAAAAGTTTCCATGTTTATAGCACTTACCGCCTGATCCTTCCCCTGATTCTGAGTCCGGGTTAACGGGCGGGGAGGGTTGGTAGGGGATCTCTGTGAGGGTGATGAAGAGATCCTGGCTGTCAGGGCAAGCGGTATTGTGTTCGCTGTCGCCTGCGCCATCCTCCACAAACCCTTCCTCATCTTCCCCATCGGCGAACATCGCCGAGGAACTGTCCAGGTACACTATGCCATCCTCAGAGTCCACGGTCACTGGTGGGGCAGTGGTGGCAGACCCACCGAGAATGGCATGCAGTGCCTCGTAGAAGCGGCATGTCTGGGGCTGTGCTCCGGAGCGTCCGTTTGCCGCTCTGACTTTTTGGTAACCTTGTCTCAGGTCCTTGACTTTCACGCGGCACTGCATCGCATCCCGGCTGTATCCTTTCTCTATCATTGCTTTAGAGACCTTCTCGAAGGTCTTTGCATTCCGCTTGTTGGAGCGCAGCTCCGAGAGCACAGACTCCTCGCCCCACACAGCGATCAGATCCAGGACTTCCCGATCTGTCCATGCTGGGGACCTCTTTCTATTCTTGGATTGGCCGGACTCCTCTGCTGGAGAGCTCTGCATCGTTGCAGGTGCTGCGGAGCTCGCCCCGATATCCAGCCAGGACGTCAGATTCAAAGTGCCCAGACAGGAAAAGGAATTCAAATTTTCCCGGGTCATTTCCTGTGTGGCTGGTCAGAGAATCCAAGCTCCGACTGCTGTCCAGAGCGTCAACAGAGTGGTGCACTGTGGGATAGCTCCCGGAGCTACTAAGTTCGATTAGCGTCCACACCTAGCCTAATTCGAGCTAGCCATGTCGAATTTAGCGCTACTCCACCTGTCGAGGTGGAGTACCAAATTCGAACTAAAGAGCCCTCTAGTTCGAATTAAATGGCTTCCTGGTGTGGACGGTTGAGCGGTTAGTTCGAATTAACGCTGATAAATTCGAATTAAAGTCCTAGTGTAGACCAGGCCTCAGTCTTGTTATTTCTGTCCTATAAAATGTAGCATAAAACTCAAATGTATATTAATGTCCAGAAATGCTTGCATTGCTTCACATTTCAAAATTACTTTGCCAAAAAGATCCTTTGAAAGAACATGTTATATTCTTTTTAATTTCCTAACAAACAGAACAATTCATTCAGAAGAAAAACATATTTTAATAATTCAGGCGAGATTATGAACCCTTTACTGCCATTGGGGAAAAGTTACTTGCACAAGTAGTCCCGTTGACTTTGGTGGTAATAAGAGGTCCCACAATGTATAAGCATACAGGACCAAATTCTGATCCCCTGCTCACTTTGGCTGTTACCTTATTTCTTGAACAACTGCATTGGAATCATCAGGGCTTTTGAGAAGTAAAATCCTTGTTCAGCAGAGCACTTAAACATATGTTGAAATACTTTCTCAATTGGGGCCTAAGGTGCCACTCATTGTAAACAAGGGTAACAGAATTGGGCACAGTATCAACCAGTGGAAAATTCAGCATTCAACTTCTCATACACTACTATATAAACCCTTTATATTGTTTACATGTCATTTTCATGATGATGGACTGTAGAGTACTTAAAGGCCAGATGGTAAACAAAAGAAAATGATATGCCAATAAACCTTATACTTTGCACTTATTTATATATTTTGTATTTAAGGACAGATTTTGACTGCCTCTGAACCACTATTGGGTAGCAGACCTTGCCCACTTTGGATCTGACCTGGAACCACATCCATCTGGGGCAAGTTTGAATTCAGTTATCTGAATCCTTAGCCCTCAGACCTTACCAAAGGGTCAAGAGGTTTGGATTACAAATTGCAGTTTTAACCCATTTTTGCTAAATAACCATAATCTGCATCTCATGCTGGGAGTCTCATCTCAATACCCTACAACAAAAGATTATCAAGCGACTGTAAATGTCAAGCCTAAAAACTGAATCTGGCAGTAGCTGGGCCACAGCAACAATGACAGGGACAGGTGTAAATGTAACATCCCCAGTAATCTGCAAAGTTCATGGGGTTCTGCTAGAATATTGCAGCAGCAGCAACAATTTCTGTTATAACCCATTGATGACCAACTCGAGTGCTCCCAATTATGTCCCATTAACATCACAGGAAGAGCCAGCAAAAGTAAGTAAATAACTTTAAAATTAAAAACCCATGACAATCCTGAGTGGCGCTTCAATCGGCTGGGACATCAAATGACAAGTGCAGGTACTAGCATTCCAGGGCTCACTTTAGGGTTTATGATCATCTTTCCCACTTTTGCCTTGGCAATGGGATAGAGAGAGATGAAAAATAAACAGTGGGAAGAAACCTGGGCCATTGTGGGGTGTTTAGAGGTCAGATCCAAAGTGGGCAAGGCCTGCTGTCCAATAGTGGTTCAGGGGCAGCCACAATGGCCCAGGTTTCTGGTAAAGTGGTAAAGTGTATTTGTCAAGTTACATTTGAGACCTGTCTAGTTCATACTAGGGCTCTCAAACAATTACAAAAATTAATTGTGATTAATCGTGTGATTAATTGCACTGTAAAACTATAATAGAATACTAGTTTTAGAGCTGTCAAGCAATTAAAAAAAATTAATCGCGATTAATCACACTGTTAAACAACAATAGAATACCATTTATTTTGAATATTTTTGGATGTTTACTACATTTTAAATATACACCTCTACCCCGATATAACGCGGTCCTCAGGAGACAAAAAATCTCACCGTGTTACAGGTGAGACCGCGTTATATCAAACTTGCTTTCCCCCCCCTGTTCTTTGTTCCCTGACCACCCTCTCCAGAGACCCCTATCCCTAATCACCCCCAGGACCCCACCCCCTACCCAACCCCCCTGCTCCCTGTCCCTGACTGCTCTGACCCATATTCACACACCCCGCCCCCGACAGGCACTCACCGGCAGCGGCGGGAAGCAGAGCAACGTGACCCCAGCCCGCTCCACTCTGCCAGCTCCCAGCCACGGTGCTCTGCTTCCTGCTGCCAGTGAATGCGGGGAGGTTGGGGAAAGGATGTCCCCCGTACTCATCTTCAGTGGGAAATGGAGCACTGTGGCTGGGAGCTGGCGGAGTGAAGCGGGCTGGGGCCGGGCTGCTCTGCTTCCCATTGCCGATGAGTGCAGGGATGTTGGGGAAAGGATGCCGCCTCCATACTCACCTGCGGTGGGAAGCGGAGTGCCACGGCTGGAAGCTGGCGGAGTAGAGGGGACTGGGGCCGGGCTGCTCCACTTCTCACTGCCGGTGAGTGCGGGGAGGTTGGGGAAAGGATGCCCCCCACACTCACCGGTGGGAAGCGGAGCTACGCGGCCCCAGCCCGCTCCACTTTCCTTGCCCCGGCCTCAGCCGCTTTGCTGTGGGGGACGGGTTTGTGGGAAGGTCCTGCATTCACCTTCAGTGGGAAACGGAGCACTGTGGCTGGGAGCTGGCAGAGTGGAGTGGGCTGGGGCCAGGCTGCTCCGCTTCCGCTGCTGCCGATGAGTGTGGGGGGATCCCTTCCCCCAAACTCCCTCCCCTGAGCAACACAGCTGGGGCCGTGGTGAGGGAAGTGCAGTGGGACTGCTCCAAAATTGCCCCCCACAGCTCCTGCCTCCTAGACCCTGGGGGGAGGAGCCCCTGACCACACCTGAGACCCTCTGCCCCTTATCCAACCCGTCGGCCCCAGCCCAGCCCAGCCCAGCCCAGCACCCTTAACACACTGCTCAGAGCAGAGTGTCAGAGCTTTATACTCTATGCGAACCCATGTTATATTGAGTCACGTTATATTGGGGTAGAGGTGTATTAATTTCAATTACAACATAGAATACAAAGTGTACAGTGCTCACTTTCTATTTATTTTTTATTACGAATACTTGCACTGTAAAAAACAAAACCATTTTTTTTTCAATTCACCTCTGTCCCTGCCAGCAGGTATATGGGATCTTGGGGAGCAATTACCACACGGGTGGGGTGCAAATTAATTTCTTTATTAAAGGAAAAAGGGAGTGGTGAGAATTTAACAATGAAATACGATGGGATGGGGTGTATAGGGTGTTTACAATAGACAATGATGGTGGGGGGGGTTTCTTATTGAACAGTGTAGGGAGTTCTAACAGTGGGGTACAGTAAGTGGGGTTTAGTACAATGGGATACAGTACAGTTAATAAGCAACTCAACTTTATATAGGAACAACTCTAGATACAGTGTGGAATGTAAAGCATACCAAAAAGAGATGCAGTTTAAAATGGTAGCTTCTATATAGAATGGTCAACAATCTTAGATAGAATATATTAAGTGGTTGGTGGCCTTATACACAATGTAACACAATAGTATTAATGCAAATACAAAGTATATCAGAAAGGTGGAAGTAGAATGTGAATCACAGTGCAATAATACAATATGGGTGATAAGTGAAATTATGCAGTGTAGACTTAATTTGTGAGGCTGTGATAGCAAGAGTGTACCCAAAGGCTGGGTCAAGAAACAGGACGGGGGAGGGGGGGAATGATAGTGGCAACTGATGAGAGGTGCAGCTGCAAGCAACGAGAGACTCTGAAGCCCTGTGAGGTAAGGACAACAGAGCAGTGTGTGTGGGGGGGAATTTGGGAAGTTCAGATGGTGATGTAGACGTGGGGGAGAAAGCAGCAAGGAGTTTGGGAAGTTCAGAGGTGATGCAGACACAAGGAAAAAAGCAGCTAGGGGTTTGGGAAGTTCAGAGGGGGAGATTGGAGCAGCAAGAACCTTATCTATCCTCAAACTTAATTAATCTTACATAAAATGACAAGCAGCTTCTACAAAGTAACAAAACAGGTACAGAATACAATCAGGCAATGACTTTTTAAATCTATCTTAACCAATGACTAGGCAAAACAACAAATATCACAATTCTAAGCAAACTACAACAAGCAGCTATATGGAGCAACAAAACAACGAACTATAGCAAGGCAGGTGAGACTTACAAGCTTTATAATCTTAACAAACTATGACTTATTAAACTAAAGAAACAAAACCTATGGTGCACCTTATGCTATGGGGAAGTTACAGAGGGCAGAGTGGTATGTGCCCAGAATACAGCTCCCAAGGCAGCCCCCAAGGAAGCCAAGGGAGGTGGCTGCAGCAGTGGATACAGCTGAAAACAGTGAGGCCAAGGCAAAGCCCACAGAAGCAGAGCTTAGCAGCAGCACAAACTTACTTTTAGTGGCAGAGTGCCACAGAGTTTAAGAGAGAGGTTTTAAAACACAGACCAAGGTTTAGCTTGAGTCTGTGTGCTGGGGAGACAGAGCCAGCAGCTAAAATAATAAAATAAAAGTACAGAAAGTTTCACAGAGGGATTCTTACCAGCCCCCAAGGCAGCAGCAGAGGCAAAAGCAGGCACAGCAGCAGCATCAGAGGATGCAGAGAGGACTCAATTCGTTCACAATAATCAGGAGATCTCCAGGCAAAATTCGTTGTTCGTGGGAGGGGAGTTTAAAAACAGGGGTACGCTCAAAAATAAAACGAGAGCGGAGAAAGGAACCCCCAGAACCCCTGGCTGATCAGACCAGGCAGCAATGCAGGAATCTTTCTAAAATCTGTTCAGAAAATGTCTGTTTATAAAGGCAAACCTGGGCAGCTTCCCACCAGTAACTCTGATTGGCTCCCCCTCTTACAGGGAGGAGAGAAGGCTGCAGGCAGCCACAGGCATGTCTGGGCAAGTCCTGTGCAATAGGTGACTCAAAAGCACATGAGGTCTATGACTCATGCCCAGGATCTTAAAAACACAACAGGTCTTGCAGCTCTGGACATTGCCTACCCTACACCAAGCCCAGGTTTTAACAAGGTGATAACAGGACTAACCCTTTGAACAGGGCAGTGGTCCCACTTAGCACAAGTGGCCATCCCTTTGAGAAGGGCAATGGCTTCTTGTTAAACAACTTAACACCCAGGGAGAGGCGGCCACAGAGGAGAACAAGAACAAAATGGAGTAAGGGGACAGCTTTAAGAAACAAAATGGAGCTGTAACAGACAACCTCATACAGGTACTGTAGTGCAATCTCTTTATCATGAAAGTTAAACTTACAAATGTAGAATTATGTAAAATAACCTGCATTCAAAAATAAAACATTTTAAATCTTTAAAGCCTGCAAGTCCACTCAGTCCTACTTCTTGGTCAGCGAATCACTCAGACAAACAAGGTTGGTTGCAATTTGCAGGAGATAATGCTGCCAATTACAATGTCACTTGAACGAGAGAATAGGAGTTTGCATGGCACTGTTGTAGCCAACATTGCAAGATATTTACGTGCCAGATGTGTTAAAGATTCATATGTCCCTTCATGCTTCAACCACCATTCCAGAGGACATGCTTCTATGCTGATGATGGGCTATGCTTGATAACGATCCAAAGCAGTGCAGACTGACGCACATTCTTTTTCATCATCTGAGTCAGATGCCACCAGCAGAAGACTTATTTTCTTTTTTGGGCGGTCTGGGTTCTGTGGTTTCCACATCAGAGTGTTCCTCTTTTAAGACTTCTAAAAGCATGCTCCACACCTTGTCCCTCTCAGATTTTGGAGGGCACTTCAGATTCTTAAACCTTGGGTCGAGTGCTGTAGCTATTTTTAGAAATCTCACATCGGTACTGTGATGTTCTGTACCTTGTGGGAACACCCTACTCCCCCATGTTCATCCTTATAAAATGATTGTGTGGTATCCAATGAAAAGTTTGTCATGTCAGGTGTCTTCAGAAGGCTCATGATGCACTGAGCATTGTTGCCATAGTAATTGTTGTTACAGTAATGTTATAGTAACGTTATAGGGTGTAATTTCATATATATAGTTATGAAGCTGAAAATGTGTCCTCATGGCTTAAAACAGGCCCAGGAAAAACTCTTCAAGAGCAGAGGGGCAGTTCACAACTCATCAGGGCATGTATGGGACAAACCCAGCCCAGCCTCACAGGAAGAAAGAACACTGGCCTAGGCAACAACAAAGGATCTGTTGGACTCTCGAGTGAGTCATAGAATCATAGAGTCACCCCGCTTCCCTTGGTCAGTTTGGGACTACAGTGAGGTAATGCTCATCTGACTCTGAAGTGAGAGGGCAGAGCAAAGAGGGAAGAAAGGACATGATAAAAGGGAGAGATTTTTGCCCTGCTCTTCCTCTCTCTTCCACCTACATCTATAGACACCACACCAAGCAACTGATGCACTGATCAAAGGGGAAAGCCTGGCTGAAGAGCAACCAGCCAGCGGTGAGAAGCATCTAAGTTTATAAGAGCATCGAAAGTGTTAAGATCAGCTTAGAATGTGTTTTGGTTTTATTTCATTTGACCAAATCTGACTTGTTATGCTTTGACTTATAATCACTCAAAATCTATCTTTTGTAGTTAATAAATTTGTTTGTTTATTCTACCTGAAGCAGTGCATTTGTTTTGAAGCATGTCAGAGACTCCCCTTGAGATCACAAGCCTGGTACATATACATTTCTTTGTTAAATTGATGAACTCATATAAGCTTGCAGCATCCAGCAGGCATAACTGGACACTGCAAGATGGAGGTTCCTAGGGTTGTGTCTGGGATTGGAGATATTGGCTAGTGTCATTCAGTTACACAATCCAAGCTTACCTGCTTGAGGCTGTGCGTTAACAGCCTAGAAATGGGGGTTCTTACAGCAGAGCAGGGTAAAGCAGGCTCCCAGAGTCAAGGATTGGAGTGACCTAGCAGATCATTGGTCAAGATAACACCAGAGGGGAACGTCACAGGTACCTTCTTTGCGTTTTGTCAAATCTGCTGTGAAAATGTTCTTAAAATGAACATGTGCTGGGTCATCATCTGAGACTGCTATAACATGAAATATGTGTAGAATGCAGATAAAACAGCACAGGACACATACAATTCTCCCCCCCAAGGAGTACAGTCACAAATTTAATTGACGTATTATTTTTTTAATGAGCATCATCAGCATGGAAGCATGTCCTCTGGAATGGTGGCCAAAGCATGAAAGGGCATACAAATGTTTAGCGTATCTGGTATGTAAATACCTCGCAATGCCAGCTACAAAAGTGACATGCAAATGCCGGTTCTCACTTTCAGGTGACATTGTGAACAAGAAGCGGGCAGCATTATCTCCTGCAAATGTAAACAAACTTGTTTGTCTTAGCGATTGGCTGAACAAAAAGTAGGACCAAGTGGACTTGTGGGCTTAAAAGTTTTGCATTGTTTTGTTTTTGAGTGCAGTTATGTAACAAAAAAATTGACATTTGTAAGTTGCACTTTCACAATAAAGAGATTGCACTACAGTACTTGTATGAGGCAAATTGAAAAATACTATATCTTTTGTTTATAATTTTTACAGTGCAAATGTTTGTAATAAAAATAATAATATAAAGTGATCAGTGTTCACTTTGTATTCTGTATTGTAACAGAAATCAATATATTTGAAAATTTTGAAAAAATCCAAAAATATTTAATACATTTCAATAGGTATTCTATTGTTTAATAGTGCAATGAAAACTGTGATTAAACGCCATTAATTTTTTTTTAGTTAATCGCGTGAGCTAACTGTGATTAATCGACAGCCCTAGTTCATACCTATACTTTTTATACTGATGTGATATTACACCAGTTCCAAGCTGTTATACTTTGTTCCAAGCTGGTTTCTGTGATGCTGGCAGACCAGGTGTCAGCTCATACTGAACCCACAGGTCAATTCACTTGTGTATTAGTATAGATCAAAGTAATTTTTAAATGTATCAAAATGTATTTGGTGTATAAATGTCATGAAAACTAATGGGGTGTAACATGACCTGTTTTCATTGATCTTTATCCTGTTATAATGTAATAGCAAACTTTTACATTATGTATACCTTGTAACAAACCAGCTTTCTGTTATGAAGACTGTAGGCTATTCCAGGGCTGGAGCTGGCCTATGCCACACAACTCAGGTGCTGGTCTAGAGTTTTGATTCAGGCCCCTCTCTACTATGTAATCTATAAATCAGAGTAAGAACAGAGAACCTTCCTGTCAAGACTTTTTCAACCCTTTTGCTTGTTTCCAAGAACATCTATAAAGTAAACTTAGTGGGCTGACCTCATGGAAAAGTACTAGCCTTCTACTGAGGAGTCTGTCTGAATCATATTCAGCAATTGCTTCTGTAGCTTCTAAATATAGAATATAGAGGGAAGCCACACATCCTAGTAAAACTAAATGAAAACTGAGTCAGAGAGTGAAAATTTGATGGAAAATTCTCACATGCAAGTGACTGACAAATAGAGAGTTAAGAAAGGGATTTGAGAACAGATACTCAAGAACCACCTTTCCAAATATGGAACATATAAGTGCTCATTCACCAATGCCTGATACCCTAGGTAAAATTGTGCTGAAAACTTCAAATCAGAATGGTTGTGTTTTATATCCATTTTTACTCACGATGACTACATAGGATGTAAGGCAAGTGGATGAATTGGGTTTAAAATCTACAAGGTTAAAAGAACCTTGGTAGCTCTGATACCACTATATGATAATTGCTAGTAAATGTTCACTTTTTAGTGGCATCTACCAACATAAAGGATGAAAGCCGTAGGAGGCAGAAACACCTCCACAAGTGCGTCCAGTAGGACAACCAGAGCAGGTGGCCAGGTTCCATATCCATAATGAGATGCATAACTGTGGGAGACACTATGCGCAGGTAAAGGAGAAGTTCCCCACACTAGCACAGTATTGTAAGAAATGGAGCAAGTTGAACCATTGAAGCAGTGTGTGCAAGAGCAGAGGAAGGTCTCAGAAAGATTCAGACTTGTGCAAGAGTGGGATTGACACATCAGATAGCACTGATGACATCATGATTAAACTTAGATGGAGATACTATAAGGAGGGTGCATAACTGGTTGGAAAGAGAGTATTATCCCAGATAGTAGTTATCAGTGGTTCACAGTCCACCTGGAAGGGCATATCGCAGGCCTGCACAACATACGGCCTGCGGGCCGCATGTGGCCCACGGAGGCTCACTGTGCAGCCCGCGGCTGGGAATCAAAGGGCTCTGAGCTGCCGGCAGCCGCGGGGCTCTGGGCTGCCCACAGAGATTCCCGGCCGCGGCTGAGATTTAAAGGGCTCAGGGCTCCCCGCCGCCACGGGCAGCCCAGAGCCCTTTGAATCCTGGCAGTGGCTGCAGGCAGCCCAGAGCCCTTTGAATCCCGGCCGCGGCTCCAGTGGATGGGCTGGGGCTGGGATTTAAAGGGCTCAGGCTCCCCTCAGCGGCAGGAGCTCTAGGCCCTTTAAATCCCTGCCCCAGCCACGGAAAGCTCTGGGTTCCCCCAGCCACCGGCACCCCGGGCCCTTTAATTTGCCCCTGAGGGCTCCCAGCCACCTCTTCAGCTGGGAGCCCCTGGTTGATTTAAAATCAAGTATCACCTCCCCACCCCCAACCTTCCTTTTTGGCCCACAGCTGTTTTGGTGGGGCGGCGCTGGGGAAGGAGGGTTTGTTTCTGCAGGGCTGGGCGGTGCTGGGGCGGGGTGTTTCCGCGGGGCCAGGAGGTCCTGGGGGCGCGTGTTTCCGCGGGGCCGGGGGGTTTCGGCCCTCGCCACTTTACGAGTTGTGCAGGCCTGGCATATCGAATGAGGTCCCTCAAGGATCAATTCTGAATCCAGTTCTGTTCAACATCTTAATCAATAATTTAGATATTGGCATAGAGAGTGCACTTATAAAGTTTTCAGAAAATACCAAGGGGTTGCAAACATTTTGGAGGTATTATTAACATTCAAAATGATCTGGACAAATGGGAGAAATGGTCTGAAGTAAATAAGATAAAATTCAGTAAGGACAAGTGCAAAGTACTACACTTAGGAAGGAACAGTCAGTTGTACACATACAAAATGGGAAATGACTGCTTAGGGATGAGTACTGCAGAAAGGGATATGGAGGTTATAGTGGATCACAAGATAAATATGAGTCAATAGCGTAACACTGCTGACAAAAAGCAAACATCACTCTGGGATGTATTAGCAGGAGTGTTGTGAGCAAGACACAAGAAGTAATTCTTCCACTCTACACCACACTGATTAGACGTCAACTATTGTGTCCAGTTCTGGGTGCATCATTTCAGGAAAGATGTGGACAAATTGGAGAAAGTCCAGAGAAGAGCAACAAAAGTGATTAACGGTCTAAAAAACATGACCTGTGAAGGAAGATTGAAAAAATTGGGTTTCTTTAGTCTGAAGACAAGAAGACTGAGATGGGACATTATAACAGTTTTCAAGTATATAAAAGGTTATTACCAGGAGGAGAGAGAATAGTGTTTCTCCTTAACTGCTCTGGACAAGAAGCAATGGGTGTAAATTGCAGCAAGAGCGATTTAGGTTGGACATTAGGAAAAACTTCCTGTCAAGGTGGCTAAGCACCAGAATAAAATTGCCCAGGGAGGACATGGAATCTCCAAAATTGGAGATATTTAAGAACAGGTTAGACAAACACCTGTCAGGTACTGTCTAGATATTACTACCATGAGTTCAGTGCACTGGACTAGATGACCTCTCAAGGTCCCTTCCAGTCCTATGATTCTATGACTCTCAGCTCGAGTCCAAGAGGATATCAGGTTCAGGCTATTGGGACAGGAAAGCAACAAGGAAGAATACCAACTTCTGTGCATGCAACAGTGGTAATAGGACAACACCTTATTCTAGTTCGGTATTGGGGCCTCCTGCAATATGATTCCTCAGATCCAACTGGACCCGAACTGTCCCATTATAAAGAGCAGGTATGACCTAATAATGTACAATGAGAGCATCATGCAGCCCATAGATAAGTGTGACCACAGAGTAATTGACCCAAAAAACAACATATAGTACCAACTGAAATTTGTGGTGGTGGGCGGTAAGCACCACAGACCCCTCTTGGAGAATACAGCTATTTAAGCTATGGATATGATCAGGGTGCAGCATCAGAATTTTCTAAATACAATACAATAAGCAAAAGGCGGAGTCCGATGAACAATGGTGACAATTTTAAAAGCACATGGGAATATTTTTAAAGGCAGCAGGTGCCTCAAACTAAAGCTGTGATTGTTTATAGACCCCACAATGGAATTTGTGTACTTATCACAAAGGATAATTTCAATGGCACTATCTAATCCAGTATGCAATAAGCTCAAAAGTCTGAAGAACAAGGATTTCATAGCACCTGTAGAGGCTGGTACAGCCTGGGTAAGCAGCATAGTGGTGAAAATGAAGCTATCAGGCACATTATGCATCTGAATAGACCCAGAGATACTGAACCAGGCATTGAAAAAGATGACACTACCACTGCCTACAACTAATGACATCTTTCCAGAACTGCCCAAAGCCAGATTCTTTATGGTATATGATCTAAGGAACAGGGTCGGGACTGGATAAAGAATTCAGGATGCTGACAACTTTTACAACACCATTTTCTCTCTAAAGATGGCTGAGCATGCTGATGGGCACAAGCCAAGCACCAGACATGTTGCAGCGAAAATTCACCCAATTGTTGGAATGACTACTTGGAGTGAAAATAATTACAGAAAATATCCTCATTGTAGGTGAAGGGAAAATTGATTCAGAAGCTGAAGGAGACCATGAAAGAAAACTACAAGATTTCTACAACAATTCATGGACAAGAACATGAACTCAGACCAGAAGAAATGCGACTCAGATAGCATGACACGACATACAGTGGACATCAGCTCACAGCAGCAGGACTGAAAGCAGATGTCAACAAAATGAAGATAATCAGAGACATGTCAGCTCCAGTGGATGTGAAGGGGGTATGTTGCTTCTCAGGAATAATACATTCTCTGTCCAAGTTCTGTCCACACCTGACTGCAGTAGCATAACCTATACATCAGCTCCCAAGACAGGATGTTGAGTGGGACTGAGCAGGTTCCCAAAATGCAAGTGTGTGACATGCTGAAACAAATGATAATGGATGCCCCTGTTTTGAAGTACTACCAGCCAGGTGAGACTTTGATACTTCAATATGATGCAATGCAGTGGAGAGAAAAGCTACACCCAATCCTATGCAGAAGCAGCCAGTCACTTATGCCAGCAGAACCCCATCAGAGATTGGATGGCCAAATAGAAAAAGAGCTTCTGTCTGTGGTGTTTAGAGTAGAGTGACTCCATTAATAAACCTATGACCACCCATTAATAGTGGAATAAGACCACAGAGTCCTAGAGACAATTATGGCAAAGCCCCTTCTGAGTGTTCCAAAGAGATTGAAACCCATGTTGATGTGCCTTCAACTCTAACAGGTAGCGATCAAATGATTACTGGTGTTAGCTGTAATACCTTGAGCAGGGTGTATTATACATATATATATATAAACTCATTTATATATATATATATATATATATATAAATGAGTTGGGTGAAGGGTAGGGAGACCATACTTCCCAAAGGGAAAAGGGAACACCACACAGGTCTGTCCTGAGACCGCCCCCCAACTCTGTGAGGGGCTGGCCTGAGCCACTTACCTGAATCCTTCCTGCTGATAGGAGCAGAACAATATTTTCAAATTAAAGATGAGTTGAGTGTGCAGGATGGAATTATAATTTGAAGACAGAGAGCTGTCATCCCTGCCTGGTTATGTAAGGATGTCATGCAAAAAATACATGCCTCACACCTAGGCATTGACAGCCATCTTAGATGGGTTCAAGAGTGCATTTACTGGCAGTGAATGAATACACAACTCCATTCCTTGGTAGAAGGATATGGCATCTGCCATTCGTGTGATAACTGTCAGCAAAACAAAACACTAGATACGTCTATGCTGCACACTCCATTTGGCAGGTGTAGAATACACACACACACCCCTAGCACATGTATAAATATTAGAGTAGACGGTGAGGCACTGTTTATACAAATAGAATAAAGACATACCTGAACTTTGTGGGTTTGTACCCTATGTGGCTCTCTACTCTCCCAAACAGTTCCTCCCTCATCTATAGTGCTGTTTTTAGTAGTGTGGTGTCCTGCAGCTACCTCCTCACTGCTGGAGTCTTTTCTTGCCACAGTGAAATAAATCAAGTTGGGAGAGGGAAAGAAAGTAGGGAAAGTCATGTGTCAGTGATAGGCCGTGGCAGGGCAGATGTTGCTGCTTCCCCCCTTGCCAAAGCCTTTCACTGACAGATGTAGCTACACATCACAGTGTGGATGCAGCCTGCTACACATACCCTACATGCCGCCATAAGAGGTGTGCAGTGCAGTGCAGAGGTAGCCTCTGTTACCACATCAGCTCTTATCTGAAGGGGTCAGATGGATTTATTTACCCTCAAGAAAAGGCAGCACTTGATTACAGTGGATTCTATTAATTTTTTTGGGAGATCAATCCCCTGCCTGATGCAAGAAACAAGGCTAACTTTCCAAAATATGGTATTCTAGACCTTGTATTCCCTGACAACGGGCCCCACTGTGATCTGGAAGAATTAGAGGAATTTGCATTCAAATGGGAGTTTGACCACCACACCTCCTCCTCATCATACCCACAAAGTAATGATAAGGTGGAATCAGCTGTGAAATCAGATAAGACTGTTACACAAGGCTGTTTCTTCTGGTTCAAACCCCTTGCTGGCATTTTGGCACCCAGAAATTTCCACCACAGGAGTGCCCATCACAGGAGTGTCCAAACAGTGCAGCATGGCACTGATGAGAGAAAGGACCACAACTCTTCTACCAATGAGGGGAGACCTGTTGCTACCAGAAGGATGGAGATATTGCTAAGAGGAGATGGCAAGGAATCTGAGAAACCAGGCAGTAGAATATGACAGGTCAGTCAAAGACTGACTAGCCCTGGAAATAGGCACTCCTGTGAGGTTTCAGCCAATAGAGAGAGACACCAGAAGAAGAGGACTAAAGGATCTGTGAGGGGTGCAGGGGCACCCAAGATGACTGGTGATCTGAAGAAATAAGAGGAAATTATGAGCCAGCAGACCCAGAGAAAGCCTACAGAGACCATCATGGAACTGACAGAACTATCCAGAGGCCAGCCCCACAGGAAGAGAGGAAGCTTCAGAGAGAGAGTTTGCTAGACTCAGAGACAGGTGACTGGGAGACAAAGAGAGGTCAGTCTTGATTGCCTGCTCAAGAGACCAAACTATCTCAAAGATACATAACCAGCTCAGTTTGTGGTAAAGGTGAGACTCCAAGTTGGCTATGCAACTCTGCTGAAAGGACACATTGGGGCGGGGGGGTCTGTGCATCAAGTATTTGGTTTTAATATTTATATTAAAATGTTTGTGAAATAGGGAAGATGTATTGTGATCAGTGTAATTGGATTCAAAGGGCCAATGTTCTCTGAAGCAGCTGTTAATGATGGGACACCAGTGAAACAGGGAACATGGGGAACTGGACTGGAAGCAATGCAGCCACCATGGACAGAGTAGTCCAAAGGTTCCGTTTCTTTAACTTAACCTTCATTCAGCTTTACTCTTTGCAAATTGAACATGCTGGAAAACTAAACACCTGCAACAGCTTTGGAGAATGGAATTTGGTGGCCAAAAACATAAGCCCCAAGTAGCACTATTTCCTTAACAAAAACCAAAAAGGCTTCAAGTAACAGTTGTGTGTTGAACAGTGTGTGTCAGCTTTTCTTAGAAAGAAAAAAGTTTTACTTGTTTCTTAGCTGCTCAATAAACTTCATCTGGTATTGTTTATCTTCACTTGCCTTTTTTGTATACTCGGCATTCATCATCTCTCAGCATTCATCTTCATTTGCTCATGTCCACTTAATTGTCATCTGACATTGTTCAGCTTCATTTCCATCTTTCCTGATCATAAATTATCATCCAATATTGTTCGCTTGGAAATCTCTGCCATCTCTCCCTGACATTGTTCATTTTCTGGTTTGTTTGCACATATCCTTATCAATATGCTCATATCCTTATCAATAATAAGCATCAAGATTGATCACTTATTATCTAAAGACCGTTTGACAACTGCTTTCTGCTGTATATTTCTATAACAAAAAGCCTTTGAAGTGCTGTAGTCTCCTTGCCCTTTTTCACAACACTGATGGATAGCTAGAATTTGCCATTTTCCCCTTCATGTGAAAAAAATTTCAGCACTATATAATTTCATGAATGACATAATATGACAAATAACATAATATTCTCTTGATCACACATCTTCAGACAGTGGCTGCCAACAAGGCAGTACTTTATATATAGCAAATATATTATGTTAGGCCGAATTCTCCCTTCTTACATTGAAGGGGGAATAAATAACTCACTTTCATAGTTCTTATCCTCTAGCTTTAGCATACTGAAAAAGCACAACTAAGTAAATAGCTCACAGCAAATACATAATTTGGTATCTTTTTCTGTTAATGAATTCTCTGCAAGTATTTACAACTGTGGAAATTAATTCCTGTTTTGAAATTACTCAAATAATTTTAGTCTGTAGGTTGTGCCCAATCAATTCATTTCACATGCTATTTGAAATGCCTAATTAGCATTCATGTCATAAATAGGTTACATGGTTCATATCTCTTCCCTGATTGGAGGAGATAACTCAGATTCTGGTTTCTATTGTGAATACTCCTGCACACAAATTAAAAATTTGCATTACACTAATAATTTCTCTTAATTATCTTAATATTTGTTGTTTCCATTAACATTTTTGCCAATGATTTTTTCCCTATAATTTCCACAAGAAGTGATCATAAAGTGTCAAACACAGTCAAAGTGAAATAACTTACAATTGGAATGCATGTATGTGGGAAATTGTAATTAACGTTGTTTACTTGTGGCAAAAAAATTATACCTGTTGGGGTAGATTCTCAGCTGACATAAATCAGCTTAGCTCCAGTGAAGCCAGTGCAGATAGACTGATTTATGCCCACTGAGGAACTGACTCAGGCAATAGGGGTTGAACTTCAAAGCTTCTACCACTTACAGAGGTACGTCATGTGCGTAAATTGGGGAATATGTTAGAAACAGGTATCTCTAGAATCAGTGAGATCTTTTAAAATGTGATTACTGTAGCTTATGGGTCCCAACATACCAATTTTGCCTCAATTAAAACAAGGTTATAGACATAGAATTAGATTAGCTCCGCCTTACCTTTTCAGAAGGTAAGGGCCACTTCTTGTGCTAATAGAATGTGGGATGTTAAGAGGTAACATGGCTCTGTTCCATTTGTGCTGCTTCCTGAGGAATTTTCATTCCCCTCCTTGCAGATTTAAGTGCCACATCGTACTGGATTGGACACTTTATTACATAGTTTGCCTTTCCATGAGCTCTAGCTCTCTGTGCCAGTCAATGATTTATTTGTTATGAACCCCCAACCTCCTTTTGCTCAGACTCTCAAAGTCATGTGTCCCCTGTCTCATTTCATGTTGTATCACAGGCACAGTAAATCCTTTTCCCTGTCTATTTTTGCAACTGACTTCATGGACCCCCTGAGAGCCTCTACATCAAGTCTAATGTATAGCAAGTGTATTGTAAAGCAAGCAAAATGTTTTTCCATTGCTGGCAGGCAAAACAAGATGAAACCAGTCAAATCCCTGTCTTCCCCCCTCAAGTTCCTGCAGAATTAAAAATAATCGGACATATCCTTAGTTGGTGTAGAATAGAGTAGCTCCATTGAAGCCAAAGGGTGTTAGCTGAGGGTGCCAATTTATGTGAGCTGAGGATCCATATATAATAAATTTCCAAATTTCAAATTTGAGTCATTCACAGTCCCCTTTCTCCGAACTGCACCCTCTCCACAACCTACTAAGCCACCTTGATGTTAGTGCAACAATTTTCCAATTGTGCTACATGAAATTTAGTGTAAATTCATCCCACTAAGATATACCTATTTGACCATGTCACATTTCCCAAATACTATGGCACACACTGTCCAAGATTTTCAGAAGTGACTTGTAATTTTGGATTCCTCCATATTTTGGTGTTCAACTTGAGATGCCAGAATCATAGAATTCAAGATCAGAAGGGTCCATTATGATCATCTAGTCTGACCTCCTGCAAGATGCAAGCCACATAAGCCGATCCACCCACTCCTGAACTAATTCTCTCCCTTGACTCTGCTGTTGAATGCTCCAAATCATGATTTAAAGACTTCAAGTAGCAGATAATCCACCAGCAAGCGACCCCTGCCCCATGCTTCGGAGGAAGGCGAAAAACCTCCAGGGCCACTGCCAATCTACCCTGGAGGAAAATTCCTTCCCGACCCCAAATATGGCGATCAGCTGAACCCCGAGCATGCGGGCAAGACTCTCCAGCCAGACCCTCTGGAAAAGGCTAATAATATCCCAACATTGACCCTTTGTACTAATTACCAGTGTGGCACGTTATTGATCTATTGACTAAACCCGTTATCCTATCATACCATTCCCTCCATAAACTTATCCAGCTTAATCTTAAAGTCATGGAGGTCCTTCGCCCCCACTGTTTCCCTCGGCAGGCTGTTCCAGAATTGCACTCCTCTGATGGTTAGAAACCTTCGTCTAATTTCAAGCCTAAATTTCCCGACTGACAATTTATATCCGTTTGTCCTCGTGTCCACATTAGCACTGAGCTGAAATAATTCCTCTCCTTCCCTGGTATTTATCCCTCTGATATATTTAAAGAGTGCAATCATATCTCCTCTTATCCTTCTTTTGGTTAAGGAAAACAAACCGAGCTCCTCAAGTCTCCTTTCATACGACAGGCTTTCTATTCCTCGGATCATTCTAGTGGCCCTTCTTTGTACCCGTTCCAGTTTGAATTCATCCTTCTTAAACATGGGAGACCAAAACTGCACACAATACTCCAAATGAGGTCTCACCAACGCCTTATATAACGGGACTAGCACCTCCTTATGTCTACTAGAAATACCTCGCCTAATGCATCCCAAGACCGCATTAGCTTTTTTAACGGCCACATCACATTGCCTACTCATAGTCATCCTACGATCAACCAGGACTCCTAGGTCCTTCTCCTCCTCCGTTACTTCCAACTGGTGCGTCCCCAGCTTATAACT
This sequence comes from Mauremys mutica, assembly GCF_020497125.1. Classification (NCBI taxonomy): domain Eukaryota; kingdom Metazoa; phylum Chordata; order Testudines; family Geoemydidae; genus Mauremys; species Mauremys mutica. The sequence continues at coordinate 179,941,941 of NC_059074.1, read as the reverse complement.
AAAATTCTTGTTAGTCATCCCTAAATGCATAACCTTACACTTCTCATTATTGAATTTCATCCTGTTATGAATACTCCAGTTTACAAGGTCATCCAAATCTCCCTGGAGGATATCCCGATCCTTTTCCGAAGCCAGAGTTGCTATAAGTATTGAATATCCTCTCTAAGTCAAAATCTTTGAAGGTGTTTCAAGTTTGGCATCAAAAGTGGAGGCAATAGAGCCGATCACATGTCAAAATATGCTGTGTCATTGAAGCTGAAATGTTTTACGGAGCAGTATTATTTTTCATAGTGTTTTTGATGGAAACATTTCTGAGTTTCAGGATGGACTCACTGTTCATGTTTGACCAGAAAGAGACAGAGAGACCTGAACTTTTTGAACTGGAAATTAACAGGCCAATAAAATTCCATTGTGGAACTAAAACAAATTACAAAATGTTGAAAGTTGTTGTGAAATGGAATTGTTGTCCTTTGGCCTCCTCTAAGAGGCACCCAAAATCACTAGTCACGCTGAAAAATCTTGGGCACTAATAAATTGATTTTGTTCATCAACAGAATGTGTATACTAATGACCTACACTGCATTCATATCCACAGCACATGGTTATACCTGGCTCCTACAGGTGAAGAGGAAGGCTCCTTGCTGTCTCTTCCCTCTCTCCCCGACCTTGGGCATCAGTTCACAGCTAGGTATACCTGAGCCCTATGTGCTTCTACTGTACCCCACTTCCATTGCAAACTAACCCAGCAATAACGTTTACTAAGCATGTGACTGAGAGATGTAAAGTTGTGCCCCCAGCCAGTGGTGGATTAACAAATTTGCCGCCCCTAGGCCCTCAAAAAATTGCCACCCCCCGCCACCCCTCCGCACCAGCTCACCTCCGCTCCTTTGTGGCAAGCCTGGGAGGGAGGCGGGAGAAGGGAAGTTGTGGCACTCTCGGGGGATGGCGGAGGTGGAGTGATGGTGAGCTGGGGTGGGGAGCGGTTCCTGGCCCCCCCGGGTTACTCCCCACGCCCGCAGGCCCCAGCTCACCTCTGCTCTGCCTCCTCCGATCATGCCGCTACTCGTGCCCCCAGCAACCGATAATATAGAATCACAATATGGTAAGGTGTGTTTAGTAAGGCTGTCAATGCACTCTTGATTGTCTTGTATCTTCAGCCACCTGAGAAATGTATTAATGGTCTAGTAATACCTCAACTTGGAATAATTTATGTTCTTTTTAAAGGGAAACATTTATATGCTACACATTTTCCCATTATTACCTACTATGCTTTTTTCTTTAAAGTAATTTATAAATAATATATAAAACACACAGGGTATATCTACATTGCAGCTGATAGGGTGTTTCCCAGGGCAGGTATACAGCCATATGCTAGCTTTACTTGAGCTAGTGTGTTAAAAATAGCAGTATGGGCACGGCTGCATGGGCAGTGGTTTGGCTGGTACTTAGCCAGGGAGTCAGGTGGGATTGTACTCAGGTAACTTGCCCAACCTGCCATCCATACTGCCACATCCTCACTGCTATTTTTAGCAGACTAGCTCAAGCAGACCTAGCACTTGTCTGCCCACACTGAGAAGCATCCTCTGAGCTGCACTGCAAATATACCCATTGTGCCTCTGTGTGTGTGTGTGTGTGTAACTGCATGTGCAGTTTCACTAACTACAAGGAATTGCAAAGAGGACATGCAATTCCTTATTTCATTCATCAAATTGCATGTTTTCTGCATGCAAAACAGGCTTTTTTTTGTCGGTGAAGCCTTTAGTAATTAGAAAACACCTCTCTCTCAAGTGGATTGAATCAAAGAGCCTGTGGAACTCTGATATTCAGGGGCTCTGGACAACTCTGCTTGGTGGGGATTTCCATTGTTCCCCTGTTTAAATAGGATTCCATCAAATCACTGATTATTTAGATTTTTAAATCAGTGGCTTCTCTCATTTTGTTTTAGATCACTTACAAATAAGCTCTAAAAGGGAGTGGAGGAGAAGCACACATTAAATTGCATGGGAAGCTTTTCAGATCATATGCTTTTATATAGTAAAACTAGGGCTGTTTATTAATTAATTAATTAACTGAAAAAATTAATCACAATTAAAAAATAATTGTGATTAATCGCAGTTTTAATTGCACTGTTAAATCATAGAATAACAATTGAAATGTATTATATATATTGGATATTTTTCTATATTTTCATTTAGTAATTGTATTGTAATTTAAATCAAACTGTATATTATTTTTGATCATCTTTTTTAGAGTGCAAATATTTGTAAACAAAAGAAATAGTATTTTTCAATTCACCCCATACAAGTACTGTAGTATAATCTCTTTGACCTGACAGTGCAATTTACAAATGTAGATTTTTTTGTTACATAACTGCACTCAAAACTAAACAATGTAAAACTTCAGAGCCTACAAGTCCACTCAGTCCTACTTTGTGTTCAGCCAATTGCTAAGACAAACAAGTTTATTTACATTTAAGGGAGATAATGCTGCCCACTTCTTATAGACAGCATAATTGGAAAGTGAGAACAGGCATTTGCATGTCAATTTTGTAGCTGGCATTCCAAGGTATTTATGTGCCAGATACACTAAACATTCGTAGGTCCCTTCATGCTTTGGCCACCATTGCAGAGGACATGCTTCCATGCTGATGATGATCATACAAAAAATAATGCATTAATTAAATTTGTAACTGAACTCCTTGAGGGAGAATTGTAAGTTCCCTGTTCTGTTTTACCTGCATCCTGCCATTCATGTTATAGCAGTCTCGGATGATGACCCAACACATGTTCATTTTAAGAACACTTTCACTGCAGAGTTGACAAAACACAAAGGAGGTATCAATGTGAGATTTCTTAAGATAGCTACAGCACTCGACCGAAGGTTTAAGAATCTGAAGTGCCTTCCAAAATCTGAGAGGGATGAAGTGTGGAACATGCTTTCAGAAATCTTAAAAAAGCAATGTGGAAACTACAGAACCCAAACTACCGAAAAGAAAATCAGTGTTCTGCTGGTGGCATCTGACTCAGATGATGAAAAAGAACATGCATCAGTCCGCACTGCTTTGGATCATTATCAAGCAGAACCCATCATCAGCATGAAAGCATGTCCCCTGGAATGATGGTTGAAACATGAAGAGATATATGAATTTTTAGTGCCTCTGGCACGTAAATATCTTGCGACACTGGCTACAACAGTGCTATAAGAACACCTATTCTCTCTTTCAGATGACATTATGAACAGGAAGCAGGCAGCATTATCTTCTACAAATGTAAACAAAGTTGCTTGTCTGAGCGATTGGCTGAACAAGAAACAGGACTGAGTGGACTTACAGACTCTAAAATTTTCTATTTTTTTAATGCAGTTTTTTTGTACATAATTCTACATTTGTAAGTTCAACTTTCATGATAAAGAGACTGCACTATAGTACTTGTATTAGGTGAAATGAAAAATACTATTTCTTTTGTTTTTATATAGTGCAAATACTTGTAATCAAAAATAAATATAAAGTGAGCACTGTATACTTTGTATTCGTGTTCTAATTGAAATCAATATATTTGAAAATGTAGAAAGCATCCAAAATATTTAAATAAATGGTATTTTATTATTGTTTAACGGTATGCTTAATCACACAATTTTTAATCATGATTAATTTTTTTAATTGCTTGACTGCCCTAGTTGTTGACAAATACGTTATGCCACAGCTGAAATCTGGGAATTAGGAAAGCCTATTTATGGATCATTATCAAAATTGGGGATGGGGCAACAGCTTATATCTGAAATATTGCCCAAATGTCAAAAACAAGAGGGAAAGGATTTGCTGAAAATAGCAAAGAACACAGAAGGAATACAGGGTAATTTAGCCCTAGCCCTGGCATGTACATAAGCTCAAGAAATGAGCCAGCAATTTATATTCAAGTAATTTGGGAACATATGCGAGGAAGGCTACCATAGAAATAAAGAAATTGCTATGGGAAAATGTCATTGAGGGAGCAAAACAATTGGTGTCTTGGTAGAAATTGGTACATTTTACCTTTTATAAGGATCAAATGGCCATTCAAGCATATGTCATAACTGTCTACCTTAGCCACACCATTAACGTCTACCCAGTAGTACCTATGAGTGTTCAGGTCACCATAGATTTGGTAATATATATGGTGGACCACCAGGCATGGACATACCAGGAACCTGAACAATGGAAAACCATAGATGTATCCCAATATATAGTTCATGTAGATCTATCATATGTATGTGAGGATCAAAATTTGCATATAAGGGATAAGTGCTTTCACACTAAAACCAAGGGCACTCAAAGATGCATGTTTAATGTGTTTACAGAACAAAAATCAGCTGTAATGTGTGCAGGCAAAGGCAAAGTAACTCAGATCCCACCCCATCTAACATCCCATCACAGGCCATTGGGCATATTTACCGCTAATAATCAAAGATCAATTAATTGCCAAAATTAGGCTATCCCATCATACCATCCCCTCCATAAACTTATCAAGCTTAGTCTTGAAGCCAAGTTCCAGAACTTCACTCCTCTGATGGTTAGAAACCTTCATCTAATTTCAAGTCTAAACTTCCGGATGGGTAGTTTATATCCATTTGTTCTTGTATCCACATTGGTTCTGAGTTTAAATAATTCCTCTCCCTCCCTGGTATTTATCCCTCTGATATATTTATAGAGAGCAATCATATTTCCCCTCAGCCTTCTTTTCGTTAGGCTAAACAAGCCAAGCTCTTTGAATCTCCTTTCACAAGACAGGTTTTCCATTCCTCGGATCATCCTAGTAGCCCTCCTCTGTATCTGTGCCAGTTTGAATTCATCCTTTTTAAACCTGGGAAACCAGAAGTGCACATAGTATTACAGATGAGGTCTCACCAGTGCCTTGTATAACAGTACTAACACCTACTTATCTCTACTGGAAATACCTCCCCTGATGCATCCCAAGACCGCATTAGCTTTTTTTATGGCCATATCACATTGACGGCTCATAGTCATCCTGTGATCAACCAATACTCCAAGGTCCTTCTCCTCCTCTGTTACTTCTAACTGATGAGTCCCCAGCTTATAACAAAAATTCTTGTTATCAATCCCTAAATGCATCACCTTGCACTTTTCACTATTAAAGTTCATCCTATTACTATTACTCCAGTTTACAAGGTCATCCAGATCTTCCTGTATGATATCCCGGTCCTTCTCTGTATTGGCAATACCTCCCAACTTTGTGTCATCCACAAACTTTATTAGTGCACTTCCACCTGCATCTCCAGTCCTCGGATCTTTTCTTCCATCAGCTCCATCAGGCAACACTTCATGCAGACGAAACTCTTTTCAGGTACCCACTCTAGGATCATGTACATGCCTCAGCTTCGACATCCAGTCATCTTCATTGTGTCTTCCACTGCTTGGGTCACTACCACTGCTGGCTCTGTATCTGTCATAGCCTTCCCATCTAAGTCCTGTTATTCCGGGAAACACAAACCAAACCAAAACACCACCACCCACAGCAAACCAAATCCCCAACGAGCACCACAACACTGCCAGAACACCACACACTCTCTTCACTAGCCTGTCTGTTCCTGTGCCTGGTTCTCTGCATCTTCCCCCCAAACTCCCCTTGCAAACTCCAACTCAAACTCCTCTGTTTACAGCTCGATTAGCTGGCTCCTGTGTCGCTGCAGCTGTCTGATATCACTCTTGGTGGGAAACATTGCTGGGGTGGTTGCCTAAGGCAACTGGAGCTTTGAATTCACCTCATTGTGGTGATAATTGGATCCAATTGGCTCTGCTTGGAGGCATAGTGGTATTGGCAGTGTAGGCAAGAAGAACCATCCAAAGATACAGACAGCCAGCATGTGAGGTCAATTAATACTGTTGCTGACTATACTCAGGAAACATACCCAAGTAATATAGCATGGGTATCCTATGATAGTGATGACTGCTTTGTTGAAAGTGTCATTGTGGAGGGAAATTGTAGGCCTGGGTCCTAACTCACTCCTATAGAAAACTAGCCTTGATGAGTCTTAGGTGAAACTCAGGAATTTCACCACTGAAATTAAGAAAAAGAATGCTCTACTGCTGATAAAGCACTTCCACCTCAGGAATGTCCCTAACAAGAGTTACAACCACCAAGGGTTGTAAAGTCGAGACATCCAGGCAGTGGGAAGTTTAGGAAGGATAAAAAGAGACCCAACAAATGGTAAATAGATAAGATAAGCTCTGACCAGCGAATTTATGCTGCACAAACAGAGAAGTCATAAATAAGTTACAATTTGGGCATGAGAAATAAAATGTAAAACAAATATAGGTGCCAGTGCATAATGGGTCAAATATCTAGGAGTGTTGGATAATGTGAGAGGTTTAGTACATTTGAAAGAGGTAGTTTTACCTATATAATGTAAATAAAAACCAAAGCTCTTTGGGAATCAACTCTGGACTGCAGTGCAACAACAATATGCAAGACATCATACCCTGCATGACCATGACATGTAAGGGTACCAGGAACCCACAGGTGAGTGGATCCTGATTGGCCATTGGGTGAAATTTGTCTGTATAGTGGGAATGGTGAGCATAATAGATTTGCTTGGCATATGTATTGTGTGTGTGTTTCTAATACACAGATGTTTAGAACACAGCTGTGTAAGGCTCTTTCACTGGGAAAGGTCCCACAGACCCATAGAGCCGTGACCAGGTTTCTTCCTAAGCACCATGGATAAGGGTAGGTACCTCACAGCTTGAGCCCTCAGATGGGAAAGGGTGGGGTACCTAAATTGACTGGGTTACTCCTTAACCCCTTGGTGGGGTATAGGCAAGGTTCCCCAAACTGTGCAGGTAACAGGTGGCAAAGTAATAAAGACAGCCACCCTAACTGGAGCTAACTGATAGTTTTGTTGAAAATCTCACACTGAAGGCCAAAGATTTAATGTACATGGAACGAAATTATTCCTCGCTCCTTAAGCTGAGTATGAGGGTCACTGACTGAAGCTTTCTCCGCCTCTATCTTAGTTCTGCACACTGCTGTAGCTATGCTGTAGCACAAGAGAAGCCACAGTTCTCTAGGGCTGTCCATCAGCCACCTTTAGCAAAAAGCCCTGGTAAGTAGGAGGCTCACTTATACCAATTTTAATTAAAAAAAATTAACATAGAATATACTATAAGTTCCTATATTTTGTACCAGATTAAATGTAATGCTCACCATGGGAGCATTCAGCTTGCTGTGATGAGCAAAACAGCTCATTCTGTTTTAAGTAATTGTCTTAGATTATGCCTGGGGTAGTGCTTTGGTCAATGGTTGTAATTCTATTAACCAAACCCATAGCTTCCAAGAGACCAGTAGCGCAGGGGGAGAAGGGAGGTTTATAAATATAAAGGGTTTTGTCTGAGCAGCGAGCCAGCTGTAAACGGTACATCCCAGGATCCCTGCCTTGAAACACCACAACTGGTAAAGATGCTGGTGAGATCTGAAGACTGGGCAGTCTCCTGGAAAGCTTTTGTTAGAGGACTTTCCCTTCACCCCCTCCCCTGGTTCTTGTCACGCAGACAGAAAGCAGAAGACCAGAAGTCCAAAGTGCAGGCAATGTGATGTTTATTGGGGTTAGTTTCAAGCAAACATATTCATAGCTCCACACACCAGCAGAGTTTGTTTCCCACTGTTCCATTCCCAGCTCTGATGCCACAGAGCTTACCCCGTGTCCCCCTTCCCAGCTCTGACACCACACTCCAATCAGACCCTGTAACACTTTTAACCCCCATCTCTTCTCTTTTCACCCCAAATGCTTGTGGACAGATGTAACTCACAGTGTCCTTGTTCACACATATTAGTAAGGATATAAGAGTATCAAAATAATCAAGCCCAAAATTCTATCTCCATATATAGGCCTGTTTGCTAGCCTAACAGCTTGTACTGTGGGTTCCTCTCTCAGGGTGCAATGAGGTTGCATATCAAAGCAGCATAACAGCAGGCCTGATGGAGTACTGAATGACATTGCCCCAGTCATAATATACAGTTAAGATGCTAGTTCTCTTTTGCAGGCCAGCCAGCCTGCTGCAAAGGCTGTGCCTCAGTCTCCTGTCCTGGAATACAATTGTAACCCTTCTGCCCCTCTGAGTTGGCAGCAACAAGGGCCGGGTTCAGTATCCAGGGGTTCCGTTTCAATAACACAATGCAAAACCGGCTCGAGCCCCCACCCAGTGACCTGGGACAATTACCTACCACCCCCCCGGGCGCCTCTAGGAGGCAATACTTCCCCACTCGCAAGCACGAAGTCTGAGTGTAGCAAAATCCTTTTAATAAAGGAGGGAAACAATGTGGCATCACGTTGGAGAGACACCACAAACAGGACTATACACAAACCATAAGCAAAAACCCCCCTCCAAGTACATTTGGCATTGTCCTTAGGGTCTTAAGTCCAATCACCCCAAAGTCCAACAACCCAAAAGTCTCAGTCTCCGGTCAGTGCCACCCCAGAGTTCAAAGTTTATCTGCAGAGTTTTACCCCCCCCCAGCCTGGGTGGAAATGGGGGGGGGTCACACACAGGGTGCTAGGGACACCTTACGTGGGCCAGGGCCGACTGCCCCGCTTCTCCGTGGAGTTCTGCTGCAGCCTTCACCACGACTGGCTCCACTCCACCAGCTGTGCCGCTCCTCCAGCAGACCCGTGAACCACGTCAGCCGTCCCCCACAAACCGCTCCACACTGCTCACTGTTCCATGGGCTGCTCCAACGTGCTGCAGACTGCTCCGCTCTGCCAGCTGCTTGGTGATAGATCTTCAGGCTCTCCCACCACTTAACACAGCACTCAGTGATCTTAGCTTAGTAAGCTTAGCTCTTTTAGTGATTTCAGCTCCTAGTGATTTCAACTTGTAGTAGGAGAGCCCCACTGCCACATGGCCCAACGTGAATTCAGGTCAGCAGCCTCTAGATGGACTCCTAAAGGATTCAAAATTAGCTCTGCTCTTTAACAGTGGAGAGAGGAGGAAGGGCAATTGGTGTTTCAGGCCCTCAAAAGGGGCCCATACCATCAGGTACACACACCAGTCCCCAGCCTCTCTCCCTTCACTGGGTTTTGGAACCCCTGTCCCTTGTCTGGCAAGTACTATTTAATGTAGGTTGAGTCATTTCTGTCATAAAGCAGTCTCATAGTTCCTCATTCACATAATTAAGGTAACAGCCCCTTTTTTTCCTTCCTGCCCCAATAACAAAGAAATTGGGGATTCCACAGTGTGAAAATAACCTTCCCATGCTGCTGTGTGTTATGCTAAGTGGAGTGGGTTTACCAATGCAAATGCACATTCCTAAAATTCCTTTGCCCACTCCTCATAATGTACCACCAGATGTCAGGGTAGGGCTCATCCTGACTCTGCTTACATCCTCCCCCCAGCCGAGAATTTGTCGTCCCGACAAATCACATTCCCTACTATACCAACTTACTGGTCCCCTCCAAAGGGCCTCAGATAGCCCACTTTAGCTTTCACAAACCTGTGTGCTAAAGGTATTGGCTCCTCACTAATCACCCCAGGTGCATCGTAAGTTAGCCGTTTCACTGGTCTTATTACTCTGTCTCGCCTATGAAGAAACTCTGTTGCTGTGGTAGGGGGGACATCCTCTTGAGTGACGGATGGGGAGGTTTCCTGTGAGTTCCCCTCGGATACTGGCATAGGCCCCTGCATTTCTAGTTCTAACCGTGGAGGATCGAAGGTGCTTGGGACATCTTCCATCTGTATGTCGCCACTGTCCAATAATCTGTGTAAGTCATTACATGGGGGTTCCACCAGTGGCTCAGGAGTGTCAGGAATGGGCCTAAATACTTCTGCCATAGGGTTTAGGGCGGAAGAGGAGGTAGTCTCTTTTGATTCAGCTGATCGAGACTGCAATCTTGTCTTCATCCTAGGATACACCATGGTTGTGTCTTCCTCCTCAGACTCACTCTCAGATGTGCTGAGTAGGGGTAGGTTAGCTGCAGGAGGCTGGCTGTCCACGTTGGGAAGTGGCTTTGGTACAGCACCTTCGTTCTGCCCAATTGCCCTGTTGTGGCCCATCTCATAAGGGCTGCCTACCAATTCCCCCACCGGGAGCAAAAGGTTTCTATGCACGGTCTTTGTCTGCCCTGGACCCTCTTCAGGTTTGATCTTGTAGACCGGCAGGTCTCCTAGCTTTTCCATCACCAAGTAAGGTATTGCCTTCCATCTGTCAGCTATCTTGTGTTTGCCAGCAATACCCAAATTTCGCAGCAGGACTCTGTCCCCTGGCTGGAGCTCTTGCGGACGTACTCTAGCATCATATCGATGTTTGTTACGATCTGCATTCTTCTGAGCTGCAGATGCAGCTAAGTGGTAAGCATCCCGCAGCTTTTCTCGTAGTCGGGATACATATTGCTGATGGGTTTCATAGCTATCGCCATCCTCTGATACACCAAAGCACAGGTCTATGGGTAATCTTGGTTCTCGCCCAAACATCAAGAGATATGGGGTGACTCCCGTAGCATCATTCTTGGTGGCGTTGTAGGCGTGCACCAGAAATGCAACATGTTGGCTCCAGGTTGCCTTCTGCTCTGGCCGCAAAGTCCCTAACATATCTAACAGGGTTCGGTTGAACCTCTCTGGCTGAGGGTCACCCTGCGGGTGATAAGGCGTTGTCCTCGACTTTTTAATTCCTGCTATCCTCAGCACCTCCTTCAGAAGGTGACTCTCAAAGTCTCGTCCCTGATCCGAGTGTATCCGGGCTGGGAATCCATAAACTGAGAAATATTTTTCCCAAAGTACCCGAGCGACAGTGGTGGCCCTCTGATCACGTGTGGGATATGCCTGCGCATATCGCGTATAATGGTCGGTCACGACCAGAATGTTCCCAATATTCCTCTTGTCCACTTCTAAAGACAAGAAATCAATGCAAACCAGCTCCAGAGGTTTGTTGCTGGTAATGTTCTTCAGATATGCAGCCCTCGTGGGCAGAGTTTTCCTTTGAACACATCGAGCGCAGGTCTCACATTTCCTGCGAACATCTTCAGCCATCCGGGGCCAATAGAACCTACTTCGGATAAGTTCCAGGGTCCTCTCCATCCCTAAATGTCCAAAGTCATCATGCAGGGCCCTCATGGCCAGGCCTCTGTACTCTTTTGGCAGCACTAGTTGGTTCCGTTGTCTTTGTAGAGGGTCTGTGGTCACACGGTGTAGCACTCCCTGAATCAGTTTTAGCTTGGTCCATTCTCTCAATAGTAGTTTGCCCTCTGGGGTAGGTGGGACAACCGCAGCTGGGCCTCGCCCCTCCCTTTTGGCAAGTAGCGTATCACGAATGTCAGTATCTTGCAGCTGGGCTTCCTGCCAGTCAGCCGCATTGAGCACGGGCAAGGGAGATTGGTCCAAAGCAATATAGTTCACTGAAGCAGAAGGCACGCATTCAGGGGGCAGTCCCAAAGCTTCAGCAACGCATCCATGAAGGCTCTCATGGGCCTCTGGCTCTCGGCGACTCACACTGCAAATAGCTCTCACTCCATCCGTGGGTATCACAGCAACTCCTGGTGCTTGTGGACGCCTGGACAATGCATCTGCATCTACATTGCTTCTCCCTGATCGGTATTGAATGCTGAAGTCATAGCTAGCCAAAGCGGCCACCCATCTTTGCCCTGTAGCATCCAGTTTAGCACTTGTTAACACATAAGTCAGTGGGTTGTTGTCTGTCCACACCTGGAACTGAGCACCATACAAGTAGTCTCGAAATTTCTCAGTGATGGCCCATTTCAAGGCCAAGAACTCCAGCTTGTGGGTGGGATAGCGTGTTTCACTATCAGACAGTCCTCGGCTGGCAAAGGCTACAGGTTTACGCGTGCCTTCCGCCTCCTGGTACAGTACTGCTCCCAGACCCTCCAAACTGGCATCTGTATGCAGGATAAATGGTTTGCTTGGGTCAGCAAAGACTAGGACAGGGGCATGAGTTAGGCAAGTAATGATTTCTCGAAAAGCCTTTTCACATCTCTCATTCCACCGTGGCCCAAAGGGTTCGAAGGGGCCATAGTGTCTCTGCACGGAAGGCCTTTTATTCCTGGTCTTAGATTTGTTCTTGCTGGACTGATATCCCCTGGTAAGATCATTGAGGGGTTTTACAATTGTAGCATAGTTTTTTACAAATCTGCGGTAGTAGCCACTAAACCCAAGGAAAGTCTTGAGTTCTCTGTAGTTGCTTGGACGTGGCCATGTAGTGAGTGCTTCTATTTTATCAGGATCAGTACTCACACCCTCTTGGGACACGATGTGGCCCACATACTTCACTGAGGTCCTGCAGAACTGGCATTTGTCAATTGAAAGCTTCAAACCATAATCCTCCAACCTATCAAGCACTTTAAGAAGTCTTTCTTCATGCTCTTCCAAAGTTCTTCCAAACACAATCAGGTCATCCAAATAAACTAACACTTGCAATAAATTCATGTCTCCCACAACTTTCTCCATAAGACGTTGAAATGTGGCAGGTGCTCCAGAAATCCCTTGGGGCATGCGTTCGAACTGATAAAACCCTAATGGGCAGATGAAGGCTGTCTTCTCCTTATCTTCTTCACCCAGAGGGATCTGGTAGTATCCACTCCGAAGATCCAACACAGAGAACCACTGGCTTCCCAGTAAACAGTCTAAAGCATCTTGGACTCGAGGCATTGTGTACTGATCAACCACTGTACGGCGGTTCAGGGTGCGGTAGTCAATACACATCCGGATTTTCCCATTCTTTTTACGGACCACCACAATGGGTGAGGCGTATGAGCTGCGGGACTCTGTAATGATGCCATTTGCAGCCAGCTCTTGAAGATGTTGTCGCACATCTTCCATCTCGGAGAGAGCAAGCCTCCTAGATCTCTCTCGGAAAGGTCGGGAGTCATGTAGTCTGATGTTGTGCTCTACTCCTTTTGCACATCCCACATCCCACTCATGCAGTGAGAACACCTTGGGTCTTTCACAAAGTTTCCTCCTCAGACGATCTTTCCACTCCTCCGACAATGGTGAATCTCCAAAGTCAAACTTTGCTGGGTCTATTGTCGGAACTTGAGTCTCGCACTGGGGTTTCACAATTGATTCAGGCTCGAAGAGGTCTGCTATCTTTTGTCCTTGCTTCACAACAACATCTCGACTTGTTTCATTAGCAATCAGTATAGTCACCTTTTCCTGGGCTTCAGCAGGTAGGGTTATGACTCCACTGGGGACCAGCACTCCTTCCGGGAGCTCTCCTTCAACTGGCTGCTCTATCATTGCTAATGTCCCTTTACTGCCTTTCAGCCTGGTACTCATGACAAGCACCTCTTGCTCTGTCCTTGCGGGCACTACTAAGGGGGTTGTGCCCATGTACTTCAGTGCCCCAATCGGTAGCTCAGATGTCTCCGTTTTAGCACTCTCAATCTTCCTATAGGCTTCAGCACAAAGCGTATGGATCATCAGGGTACTCAGGTACTGGTCCCCAGCCCGTCGTCTGCAGTAATCCGCGAGCACCTTGAAGAGACTGGAGTTGGTCCCTATCAGCACAGACACATCAGAGGTCCCTTTAGGGTCAGGGCATATTAAGGCAGCTGTGTCTACCTCTTCCGTTACCCCAGCAACCTCCTCTGGGAATTCCAGGTGCACTATGACATACCCTTGGTAGGGGTATTCATCCATGCTGAGGCCACACAGACCAATGCCAGTCAGTGGCTGTATAGGCAGGTGCCTAAGCATCTGTTGGTAGAATGACTGAAATATAATAGTCACTTGAGATCCAGTGTCAAGCACGGCTTTACACTCCACCCCTTCAATCCTCACCATGACCTCTGCTCGCGGCCCTATCAGTCCTGCAGGGATCCCAGCTGGACGGTCTCTTTTGGGGGAATCTTCAAATCCTGTAGGTCTAGGTGGTCTCTGTCCCCAGACCTTCCGGCCGCTACTGGGTCTCTCCCAACTGCTCCTCAGCTTTTCGTACACTAAGGAGGGGTTCTCTTCCTTATGGCAGTTAGTAGCACTGTGCCCATCCTGGCCACACCGATAGCAAAAGAATTGCCCTTTCCCCCTTCGCCGGGGTGGGACAGTGGCTCTAGATACTGACTTCTCCATTGTCACAGTCTGAGGCTCCTTATTCCTGGAAATCTTAGCTCGGTCAACGGTGCTTTGCAGCTCAGCTATCCGTTCTGTCAGGACCTGCATTTGTTGGGCAAGTTCCTCTGTAGTGCTCACCATCAGTACACTGGCCATTTGCAGTGGCGTTGTGCTGCCTGGTTCCAATGTTTGGGCTTCCCAACACTCGCTGGCAGCCTGCCTTTCTTCCTCTTCCCTGACCTCCTTTATCAGCTGGGAGTAACTTGGGGGATGATCCTGCCGTTCTCTTAGTCGGAGATGAAGTAGGATCGGGTTCTGATACCGAGTCCCTCTTACAACTTGAGCCAGTCTGGTCTGATCCATCTGCTCAGCAGTCACTGCTCCCCTCATAACAGCTCTCTGAAGCAGTCTCTCCAGCCTCTGTATATAGGCTGAAATTTTCTCACCCCTTTCCTGTCGGGAATCAAGGAATTTACAGTAACTGTCTTCAGGGCTCTCTACGCTCCCAAAGGTATTATCAAGGGCCTCTAGGCAGTCCTTCACACTGACCTTAGGGTCAATGAGCTTCAGGGTGCGAAGTACATCTAATGCTGGGCCACTAAGGCTCTCTATTAGACATCTTCGCTTTTCTACATCAGGTACGGCCCACTCCCGCAGCATTTCAGTGGTATGCTCCAACCAGGGTTCAAACTCCTCTTCCCCAGCAAATAACCTTAACTTATGACAAGAGTTTGACGTAGCATAGGCCAACACAATCTTTTCCAATATATGCCCCAGTGCTTGTGCCCAATCATTGGCTGAGGCTGCCGCCCCTGAGCTAGGGGCTGCAGGACTGGGGCCCAACAAATCCGACATATTAGCCATTATACAAACAGTAATTCCCTCAAAATATAAAGACAATTGTTTCCCAATACAGTGGAACACTCAACAGGTGCTTGCGAGGGGTACTGACCCAGGGATCCCGGACGAGCCCCCAAAAATGTAACCCTTCTGCCCCTCTGAGTTGGCAGCAACAAGGGCCGGGTTCAGTATCCAGGGGTTCCGTTTCAATAACACAATGCAAAACCGGCTCGAGCCCCCACCCAGTGACCTGGGACAATTACCTACCACCCCCCCGGGCGCCTCTAGGAGGCAATACTTCCCCACTCGCAAGCACGAAGTCTGAGTGTAGCAAAATCCTTTTAATAAAGGAGGGAAACAATGTGGCATCACGTTGGAGAGACACCACAAACAGGACTATACACAAACCATAAGCAAAAACCCCCCTCCAAGTACATTTGGCATTGTCCTTAGGGTCTTAAGTCCAATCACCCCAAAGTCCAACAACCCAAAAGTCTCAGTCTCCGGTCAGTGCCACCCCAGAGTTCAAAGTTTATCTGCAGAGTTTTACCCCCCCCCCAGCCTGGGTGGAAATGGGGGGGGGTCACACACAGGGTGCTAGGGACACCTTACGTGGGCCAGGGCCGACTGCCCCGCTTCTCCGTGGAGTTCTGCTGCAGCCTTCACCACGACTGGCTCCACTCCACCAGCTGTGCCGCTCCTCCAGCAGACCCGTGAACCACGTCAGCCGTCCCCCACAAACCGCTCCACACTGCTCACTGTTCCATGGGCTGCTCCAACGTGCTGCAGACTGCTCCGCTCTGCCAGCTGCTTGGTGATAGATCTTCAGGCTCTCCCACCACTTAACACAGCACTCAGTGATCTTAGCTTAGTAAGCTTAGCTCTTTTAGTGATTTCAGCTCCTAGTGATTTCAACTTGTAGTAGGAGAGCCCCACTGCCACATGGCCCAACGTGAATTCAGGTCAGCAGCCTCTAGATGGACTCCTAAAGGATTCAAAATTAGCTCTGCTCTTTAACAGTGGAGAGAGGAGGAAGTGCAATTGGTGTTTCAGGCCCTCAAAAGGGGCCCATACCATCAGGTACACACACCAGTCCCCAGCCTCTCTCCCTTCACTGGGTTTTGGAACCCCTGTCCCTTGTCTGGCAAGTACTATTTAATGTAGGTTGAGTCATTTCTGTCATAAAGCAGTCTCATAGTTCCTCATTCACATAATTAAGGTAACAGCCCCTTTTTTTCCTTCCTGCCCCAATAACAAAGAAATTGGGGATTCCACAGTGTGAAAATAACCTTCCCATGCTGCTGTGTGTTATGCTAAGTGGAGTGGGTTTACCAATGCAAATGCACATTCCTAAAATTCCTTTGCCCACTCCTCATAATGTACCACCAGATGTCAGGGTAGGGCTCATCCTGACTCTGCTTACATCAGTGATTTCAGCTCCTAGTGATTTCAACTTGTAGTAGGAGAGCCCCACTGCCACATGGCCCAACGTGAATTCAGGTCAGCAGCCTCTAGATGGACTCCTAAAGGATTCAAAATTAGCTCTGCTCTTTAACAGTGGAGAGAGGAGGAAGTGCAATTGGTGTTTCAGGCCCTCAAAAGGGGCCCATACCATCAGGTACACACACCAGTCCCCAGCCTCTCTCCCTTCACTGGGTTTTGGAACCCCTGTCCCTTGTCTGGCAAGTACTATTTAATGTAGGTTGAGTCATTTCTGTCATAAAGCAGTCTCATAGTTCCTCATTCACATAATTAAGGTAACAGCCCCTTTTTTTCCTTCCTGCCCCAATAACAAAGAAATTGGGGATTCCACAGTGTGAAAATAACCTTCCCATGCTGCTGTGTGTTATGCTAAGTGGAGTGGGTTTACCAATGCAAATGCACATTCCTAAAATTCCTTTGCCCACTCCTCATAATGTACCACCAGATGTCAGGGTAGGGCTCATCCTGACTCTGCTTACACAATCATGTGTTATAAGGGGAAAAACAAGGCATAATTCACGTTGTACACACATGACTCACTGGCCAGCACACCCTCTTGTGGCTGTGCTTGGCATACTAGGTTCTCTTCTCTATGTGTCTCCTGCTGACAGTCACTCTGGCTATGCAGTTATCTACTTATTTTTGCTACTCAACCCTCTACCCGCATCACATACAGTGCCACTCCTTCCAGGGTTCAGAGTGGTAGCCGTGTTAGTCTGTATCAGCAAAAACAACAAGAAGTCCTTGTGGCAAAATTTATTTGGGCATAAGCTTTCATGGGCTAAAACCCACTTCATCAGATGCATGGAGTGAAAAATACAGCAAGCAGTATATATATTTTACAGCACATGAAAATATGGTGTGGGGGTCCGTGCTAACGATGCCAATTCAATTAAGGTGGAAGTGGCCTATTCTCAACAGTTGACAAGAAGGGGTGATTACTTCTTGTAAAATTACTTTTGTAGTGCTAACGAGGCCAATGCAATTAAGGTGGACATCGCCCACTCCTTCCAGGGTGGACCAAGAGTCCTTCAACTTCACATTGGACCTTTAGCCCAAGTCCAGACTCAGTAGTCCTTTCCTGAGGAATTGGGGTAAAGGGTGTTTTCCAATAGTTCTTACCCCTTGTCAGGATGTGCATGTGTGTGTGTGTTGGGGGGAGAGACAGTGGTTCAACTTCAGCTTCCACCCTAGAATAAAAGGGGAACCCAGGTGCTCCCTCTCCACTTAGTTCCACATCATAAGCAGTCAAGACTGTGCTATGCCAACCCCTTGCTGCGTCCCTGAACCCTATCCTACCTTGCTCTGTCTTGCACCTTTCCCACAGCACCTTCCCATGCTCTCAGTGTTTTACCATCATTCTCTCTAAGAACTTTCTGCCATTCAGCTGTGGGAGACTTTTCTCCAATCCCCTCCCAGGACAAGCCCTGACTCAGCAGGAAGCTTCCTGCTACCTGCAGAGGCTTCCTCCAGCTTTCCTTCAACACTGCCTTAGACTACCTGTGGAAGGCTGGCCGGCCAGCCTGCCTGCCTGCCTTCCTTCAGGGAGGTTGTGTCTGCCAATAGTCCAACTCAGCTGCCTGGCTCAAGCCAGGCTTCTCTCTCAGAGAGAGCCAGCAATCCACTCTCCTTCTTAGTCAGCCCCAACCTGAACTGGATTCAGCCCTTTTAGTTCCTGCATCCAGGCTTGACAGATGCAGTAGGGTGGGGCTGATTGAGCCCTCAGGCTCTTATTAATCCTTTCTGGCCCATCTTGGGGTTGGTATACTCCTTAACAGATGCCTATTCATCTGATTGGGCCAAGGACTAAAGACAAAATATATAGTGGAAGTGTTTTCCATTATTCACACACCATTGGCACATCAACTGAGACACCCCCCCCACACACACACACATGCCATAATTTCTGTATTTTTCAGTCTCGCCCTGGCTTCCCCGCTTTCCTGTATCTGCCTTGATCATAATCCCAATAGAAGACACTCTAAGAGCTAGAATGAGACTTGTATTTTTAATTAATAGCACAGCACAGTTTGGGAACCTCTCTAGTATTACATGCGTCTTTTGAATTTTGTTTAAAGCTTCTTGATTGCATTTAGTTTGGCAAAAAGCTTTAATAGTAAAGACAGAAAACTATGCTAAAGAGGAAGGCATTGCACACCATAGTAGTTTTTCTTTGGGGAAACCATATTACTTGGGAAAAGAATCAAAGGCAAATACATTTGTCTTCATTCAAATTATATCTGCAATTCCTAGCTGTTAATGCAGCAACAGAGAACATCCGTCTTACAGGGTGAAGGGTCAGTTATTCCAGCATCTCAAAATGTGTGCATTAAATAAAGGTCTTAAAACAAACAGCAGAGGACCTCTGGGACAGAATCTGCACTTTATTGAATAGCAAAGTAAAGTTCAGCCTTTTACTGTGGCTGCTATCAAAAGTATGCAATTAAAATTTTGATCTAGAGCTGCCACTGGCTGTTTCTACTATTTCTGTCTGCCTGAGAGTGTTATTGCATTTGCATAAACTGTTAGAATAATATCTCATCACAAGCACCAGACAGTGCATCCTTCTGACCCACTGCTTAAAGATTTGGAATATAGTCTTGTTTTAACGTGCTAGATAATGAGTGAACAGAAGCCCCGTAGTCTGAAAAATTTCTACTCCTTATTGCTGTGCCATTTCATGAGCGTCTAGAGGATGGATGTTACCCTTTCTGGAGGCAGTTGGTGTTTCTTACCTCCAAGAGTTTTAATTTCATGTGAATAGAGCATCATGTTTCATAAAAAAATGTATCATATCATAACCCAAGACACAGCCACTGTTCAAATATGCTCATTGTAGGCTGGTTGGCTGGGGCTCGTCCCCCTCCAGGATGGTGGGGAGCCAGATCGCCTCGCTGCATCAGTCAGGAGTGCTGGGGAATTAGTGTGGTCCTGCAGCAAACAGTCAGGATTATTAGGCCCAGGCCCTGGGTCAGGGCAGGACAACAAATAGTTACTAGCTCAGGCCCTCAGGCACGGACAGAGCAAAACAGTCAGTATTAGCAGGCCCAGGCCCTGGGTCAGGGCAGGGCAACAAATAGTCACTAGCTCAGGCCCTCACGCACGGACTGAGCAAAATAGTCAGTATTAGCAGGCCCAGGCCCTGGGTCAGGGCAGGGCAACAAATAGTCACTAGCTCAGGCTCTCACGCACGGACTGAGCAAACAGTAAGCCTAAGCCTTCGCAGGCCTGGGAGGCGGGAGACTGCCACCCCCGAGCTTGGTGGGAGGGGGGACGGAGGCCCTCCCACTCCACTGTGTCCCAGCCCGGGACCCTAGCAGCGGCAGAAGACCCACTGATGAGTCAGTGGGGATCCTGGCCACAAAAAAACTGACATGGGCTCTGGCAGTGCTGCAGCCAGACTAGGGTGGACTGCCTTGTCCTGGTCTGCACCCTCACTTGAAACTGGGGGGTTTCAAAGTGAGGACCAGCATGTATTCCCCCACCCTAAAATCCTAGGGTAGGTCTCCTTCGCTGCCACCAGTCAGGTTAAAGTGTCTGACACACTGCCTGTCCCCCAAGCTTCCCCTGGGGAACCCAGATTCAAACCCCTTGAATCTCTACACACAGGGAAGCAGCCCACTTCCCCCCTCTCTCTCTCCTAGCCACTTTGGAGAGATATACACCGAGTCAAATCCTTGACTCAACACAAAGAGGGACTCACTTCCCCCCTCCCCTTCCCTAGTCCTGGAAAGAGATACCTGATTCAAACTGCTTGAATCAAACCCAGGAGGAACTGTCTCTTCCCCCCTCCCCTTCCCCTGAATTTCCACAAGAGAAGGAATTAACCAAGTCCAAAGAAAAGAAAAGAATTTATTAAGAGAACAAAAAGAAAATACAGAATCTCTATGAGCCCAAGCTGGACACTCATAGGGGATAACCTTATCAATCTCTGGAGAGAATCCCCCACCCCCTTTTCTCAGTAAAAGCAATATCAGCAAACAGGAATAAAGCATTTCCTTTAGCAAACACACAATTGCAAATATAGAAATCAAATCATAAGACTAATTCGCCTTTCTAATTAATACTCACTATTAATTAGTAGAAACTACTCCAGGAGAACTTGGAGACATGACTGGTCTCTTTTAGATCCAAAAAGAGAACCCACAAAGAACACAGACAAAGGCTTCCCTCCACAGAGATTTGAAATTATCTCGTCTCTGATTGGTTCTTTGGTCAGGTGGTCACCAGGTACTGCATGTTAACCCTTTACAGGTAAAAAGGGACCTTAACCCTGATCTGTTTATTTATGACATGCCTCCAGGCTACTTCCTAACTCCCCATCTAGAGGTATCCGAATCCCAGTGGTGTCCTCCAGGGGGTCTAGCACCACGGGCTCCTCAGGATAGCTGGCGAGAGATAGGCTTGGCAGCTCTTCTGGGTTCGGACTAGCTTCAGGTGATATCTGGTCTGGCCAGTCCTCAGGTCGGCCGCTGATCCCTGTGGTCTCCCCCCGGGAGCTACGCCTCAAGCAGCTGGTTGCTCCGGTGGCTGAGAGCCAAGTGAGCTCTGGGGTCGGGCTTTTATATTTCCTGTCCTGCACCCTGACCACTGAGGGTGGGCGCAGGGTTTGCTGGCTCCGCCCACTTTGGTGTCCAGAGAGGCTTATCCCCCTCTGGGGCAGCGGGGAGCCAGACCACCTTGCTACACTCATGTATAGTAGACATACATATTCATTCACCTTGTAATAGTTTAGAAAAGAAAAAAATATGAGTGGCAAACCACTGATTTTACATATCTCCAGAGGATGGATTGGTGAGCAGTTCCATCCAATGAGTAACTTCAAGGCCTGTAGTTACTGAGATATAAAAATATTCCTTCTTTATGCTGCCTAGAACACCAAAATAGCCATTATAAAGATTTAGTGCTACTAATCACAATAATGTGCTAAAGATGGTGCTGTTGAAAAAATTAATTTTATCAAAGTGACAGCTTGATAGTGCACATACACAGATTCTCTAGGACTTGCAATGCAGGGGCAGATGGATCTGACCAATTCAATGGCAGCTCTATATTAAACGCTTCTTGGATTTTGTGTTGTAGTAAGGGGGGTACCAACCTCCTGAAGCAGCATCTTCTGACCCAGCACCACAACCCTAATCCCAGGCTGGTGAAGAGGGGAAGGCACTAAGTGGGTGGAGGGCTGGAGGGTGAGCCCTGTCTTATGGGGCTGGGCCAACTCCCTCACCCCCAGGCATTGTGACTTGGCGCATGGGATCACAGCATCACTCAGGTTTGGCACCCTTGGTGTTATGATTTCTGTCAGAGCAATTGAACCCCTACTAAAGCCACCACCGCTTACATATCATGTTTACTCAGTTTATTAATGTAGACAGTTTTCTTGTTATCCTCTTTTCAGGATAAGAGTGCAGTAGATTTTGGAAATATACATGTATTCCTTCTGCCTCATGCTACACAGCCAGCCACAAACATCCCAGAGTCCAGCTAGCATTAGGCAATACTATATGAATCAGAAGGAATTCAGCGAGATTTTTAGACATTTGGTTTTCTCTGTCTTGCCGAGGCTAGCAAATTTTATTTTGACTAATGGACTGGGCTAACAGACAATGAAAGCTTTTCATGCCAGATCCTCAGATGGGGTAAATTGGTGTAGCCATTGTAAAGCCATATTGATTTAGATCAACTGAGGATCTGACCCTTTTTATATGTAAAACATTAAATTTATTGAACTACAAAAATGCTTTTGACAGCCAACTAGTAACGTATTTGTCAGGTAGTACAAATTGAGAACCAGTGCCACTCTCATTGAAGTCAAATATTTTTAAATAGTGATCAAACTCCCATTGACTTCACTGTAAGCAGAATCGGATCTTTATTTGGAATAGTGTTTGGGTAGATCTCAGCTGGTATAAATAAGCATAGCTGCATTGACTCAAATAGGTCTATCCTTATTTATACCAGCTGATGATATGGCCTATCAGGAACAATCATATGCTTTCAGTCTGAAAGACCTTTATTCTGTATTAAGGGAACAAAAAAAGCAAAGAAGCACATAAGAAAAGTTTCCATAAGAACAGACTGTGCATCAGGCTGTGTCTCTACATGAAACAGCAACTGCTTCTCTCTTTACAGGTGAAGTTAAAGAAAAACAAAGATGAAGGCACCACACAGCATGCAGAACGTACTCCTGTGAAGTAGCAAATAATAATGGCTCCATGGTCTGCATTACAAACTGATTCTCGGAACTTCAGCACTCCTTGCTGAAATGGATATGGCTCATAAAGAAGTATGACTGAATAAGTGCAGGGTAGATTAACTAAACCGGTGTTTTTCCTTCATAAGAATGAAAGGATTTTGCCTTATACAAAGTTAGATTAACAGACTACCAATTTCCCAATGTATTTTTGTGGTTTTATTAGTTTAGTTGTTAATTCTAATACTAAAACGCAAGATACTGGAGCGTATTCTATCACTAGTATACAAGTAGACAGTGTTTGCTTTTTTTCCCCAGGTTTTTTTTTGTTTTGTTTTGTTTTTAATTAAGAAAGAAAATATTATTTTTGTCCCATTTTTTGGCCATGTTGGTGAGTTTGTCCTCACTCCTAACAAACAGATTGAGAAATTAAAGGAATAATAATCGTATGTGGCCCAAATTCCGGCATGAGTTCTGGACAGGTGCTCACACTAAAGTGAGAATAATTATGCCAGTGTAGAACAGATAAAATCCACCATCTGTAGGGGAAAAACGTGTATACACACTTAGGGCAGGTCTACACTAAGGGCGGGGGTCGAACTAGGGTACGCAAGTTCAGCTACGTGAATAGCGTAGCTGAACTCGAAGTACCCTAGTTCAAACTACTTACCCGTCCAGACGCCGCGGGATCGAAGTCCGCGGCTCCAAGGTCGACTCCGCCACCGCCATTTGCAGTGGTGGAGTACCGGAGTCGACCGGAGCGCGTGGGGAGTTCAAACTATCACGTCTAGATTAGACGCAATAGTTCGAACTCCGAGAAGTCGAACTCACCGCGTCGACCCAGCAGGTAAGTGTAGACTAGCCCTTACTTGTGGCAGAAATACCCCAGCCCTGGCACAAGATTTGTTTACAGCTATTATGCCCGGTGTAGATAAAGGAAAAAAAGAATCTAGTGTGGGTTAATGTAAAACCAGTGTAAATGCATCCTGACTTACACACCTAGAAGGCTATCCTGCACACCCCACTTGAATGAAATATTCAACCATTGACACAGAATATATTATATGCATAACAGTGCAAAAATGCTTCAGCTAAGTCAGATAGCTTGTAACAGAGAATAGTATGGAACCTTTGTGATTGCTGAGTTCCACTTAAATTCACACTCACAGATATTCTTGTTGGGGCTGGCAAGATTTTGACATGACCTACTTTTCTTGGATATTCACTTCTCTCACTGACAAGCCTGAATTTGGCTCTGTGTATCCGTCGTACGCTACCGTCTTGTCACAACATATTGGGGAAGAAATAAGAACTAGTCAATATTTGAACCAACCTGCTTTTCCTCTCACAGGTTCGAGATCAATGTGGATATGGGAAGCCTTCTCTACCTTTCAGGGAACCATATTCTGGGCCCGTTTTTCCATTGCCTGAAACCTGAGCAGTCATTTACACCAGAACAGTGTGAGTGAAAAGTGTGCACAACATGATAGCAGATCAGACTGGTATAATTTTATGTTCACTTTGCTCTGGTGTGACTACACAGAGGTGCTGTACAATGGAGAATCAGACTCAGTTACCTTAGCTATACAGATATAAATCCTAAGTAACTTCACTGTCTGGCCCTGCGTCTCTGCTATCAATATGCTGTGGTTTCCTTCCCCTTGACTTCCTTTTTCCTCACATAACTTCAACAACTTCAGGAACATTGATATAAGGCAAGACATATGTTTCAGCACTTTGAGCAGCTGGTCTGCAGCCTTAATTGACTGACATGCCATTTTACCTCTAACTGTGATCTTATGTGCAAACACATTTCATCTAAAACAGAATGCAAAGTCATTCTGGAAATTCTTTCCTTTCTTCTCTTTGTTTTGAAACAGCACCATGAATAATTCCAGAAAGGGAAAGAAAATCCCAGTTAGTTATATTTTTTCAATTCAATGTGGATAGCAGAAAGCTACAAAAAACGCAGTAGCTTGAAGCAATGGCAGCATTTTCTCAATTCTATTTAACTTCAGTTTGAACAGATAGTGGATGTATGGTTCCTCCGAAGAGGCTAATGAATATGTGAGACACCAAGTGAAAAGAAAACCTGAACTAGGGAAGAGATGTTCTCAGACCTCTCATAAGTTTCTGTTGCTAGGGAAACTGCTTCCCCATCAATGTCTAGTGTGGTGTCTGGAACATCTGCTTCATTTGGAGACTGGTTCTCTGGCATTTTAAGGATGCATCGAACCAACAAGGAATAAATAACAAAACACATTGATGTTCCTTTTAAAAAAAAACACTCAAAATATAAAGAGTGGAAAGGATTATGGAACATTGTAATTATTTATTTGTTGGGTGTGCTGCTGCAAGTGGTGACTTTCAGATAAGGCATAAATCTGAGATCCTGACAAAATATGATCACTAAAGTTCCCATGCCACTTTTTGCAAGATTAAGGGTATTGTAATCCTCAGTGTCTTGGCTACATTCCAGGTTGGATAATTGTATTCTGCCTAATGTACCTAAATTCCCATGTTGCTTTAATAGAATAAGGAAATCTTCACTTCCTGTGCTACAGCACTAAGTAGTATTGCTGGCACCATTATAATGGCTGATGTGGTCCACAAAAAAGCACAAGACAAGTGGCCCCACTCTGTAAGTCAACAGTACAAATAAACATGTAGTTTGATTCACAGCAATCAAATGTAATGTTATAAAAACATCTTCATGGGTTTTTTTATTTTAGAAGTCATACTTATTAACAATTTATTGAGTTAAGGTAGACCACTGCCAATAAGTATGGATAAAGAAAGATTTTTTGATTCACAGGGCTTAAAATTATTAACAGAGAAACATATCTTAACACAATTTTCTGATACTTTTTAATGATGTATTTGCATTCACAGTTTATTCAGTTTTTGCCATCAATCCAAGTGTATCAATATCACCTGCAATGTTCACTTTGTTCTAGTAATTCTTGTTGAATTGTCTTGTTAAAGACAATAACTATAGCTTGTGCCTTGAATTGGGAGCCTGAGGCAGGGAGGTGAGGCAGTGTAAAATCATCTCATGTTCCTGAACAGCTTCCTCAGACCTTTGGTGTGGGCATGAAGCAGTAAAAGGGCATACCATCACTCCCTCCAACAGATGAGTGGGGAGTGGGCAGAGCCTAAGGCCTGGTCTACACTGGGGGTGAGGGGGGGCTCAATCTAAGTAACACAACGTCAGCTACGTGAATAACGTAGCTGAAATCGATGGACTTAGATGGACTTACCAGGGTGTCTTCACCGCAGTGAGTTGCAGCGGTGGAGCATAGGAGTCAACGGGAGAGCGCTAAGAGGTTGATTTATCATGTCTAGACTAGATGCGATAAATCGACCCCCGCTGGATCAATCGCTGCCTGCCAATCTGTTGGGAAGTGTAGACATATCCTTAGCTGCACTCCGTACTTCCCAGTACTCTGGCTGGTGGAGTGATTCATCAGGGAGGGAGTTGGAATGTGCTGCTCATATAAAAAACACCCCGTTATGGTTTCTGAACAAAGGCTAGAAAGCATAACAAGCAATTATGGAATCAGATAAAAAAGAAACCACTCCTAAACAAAAAGCACAACACAGTCAATCTGGTCACTATTTTAAGACCTGAAGCATTTCACTATTGTTTTTCTTTTCATCTATCTTCTTGTCTCAGCTACGCTTGCAGTGCTTGAATGCTGAAATATTACAACTACTATCAAACATGGCTTGGACTTCCCCCACCATCATCAAGAAGCACCTAATTCTGATCTCAGTTACTCTGGCAAAAGTGATTTCAGTAGAAGTATTTTGGATATATAGAAGTATATGGCACCCGGACACAGAAGCCAAAAACCAGACTGTCCAGATGAAACCCAGATGTGCGGCAACCCTAAGTGTAACCAACATCAGAATCTGGCACAGAATGTGCGTTTCCCTCACTTATCATTAACTGGGTACACAATTTGGTAGATATGCTCTAAATATCTACATTTACAGTGCTTTCCATGCCAGAGAATCCCAAAGTACTTTACAAGCTGATACACAATGTGCACACAGTAATTTGTTCTCTCACTTTTGAAATGCAACCACCTCTGTCCTGAAGGGTAAGACCCTTTAAACAGAGTAGCAGCACCTCAGTCTAGGGTGAGGGAGAAGATAAACACCATATCCTCTCAGTTTCCAAACCATGATCTATGTTCCTCTGGCTCTCCAGAGAGAGCTTGTCGATGCTGGAAAGATGAATAGCCACATTGTCCAGCTCCTTCTACCAGCTTCCAGGTTCTTCCTTACAAAGAGGAGCCTGAAGGACTGTATAACTGAGTTGGAAATAAGCTGTGGAATCATAGAATCATAGAATCTCAGGGTTGGAAGGGACCTCAGGAGGTCATCTAGTCCAACCCCCTGCTCAAAGCAGGACCAAACCCAACTAAATCATCCCAGCCAGGGCTTTGTCAAGCCTGACCTTAAAAACCTCTAAGGAAGGAGATTCCACCAGCTCCCTAGGTAACCCATTCCAGTTCTTCACCACCCTACTAGTGAAAAAGTTTTTCCTAATGTCCAACTTAAACCTCCCCCTCTGCAACTTGAGACCATTACTCCCTGTTCTGTCATCTTCTACCACTGAGAACAGTCTAGATCCATCCTCTTTGGAACCCCCTTTCAGGTAGTTGAAAGCAGCTATCAAATTCCCCCTCACTCTTCTCTTCTGCAGGCTAAACAATCCCAGTTCCCTCAGCCTCTCCTCATAAGTCATGTGCTCCAGCCCCCTAATCATTTTTGTTGCCCTCCGCTGGACTCTCTCCAATTTATCCACATCCTTCTTGTAGTGTGGGGCCCAAAACTGGACACAGTACTCCAAATGAGGCCTCACCAGTGCTGAATAGAGGGGAATGATCACATCCCTCGATCTGCTGGAAATGCCCCTACTTATACAACCCAAAATGCCATTAGC
This sequence comes from Mauremys mutica, assembly GCF_020497125.1. NCBI lineage: Eukaryota > Metazoa > Chordata > Testudines > Geoemydidae > Mauremys > Mauremys mutica. The sequence goes on along the minus strand of NC_059074.1, from coordinate 179,914,425 downwards.
CTTCTTGGCAACAAGGGCACACTGTTGACTCATATTCAGCTTTTCGTCCACCATAACCCCTAGGTCCTTTTCTGCAGAACTGCTGCCCAGCCATTCGTGGAAGGTGGGGTGAGAACACAATCTTGTGCCTCCAAGTTTTAATGGATAGAAAGTGATAATTTTTCTGTCAGTATTTATGGATCATTCTATGGAAATTAGTAGAAAATTAAACTCCAGCCATAGATACCACAGAATGGTTTAAACAAAACTATATGAAATCATCACTTTGAATTAAATTCTGTAGGGTTTTAGAGTAATTCCTGTTAAATTTTTATAGCTCCCTACACACTTAGGCCCCAATGCAGCAATTCACTTAAGAACATGCTTAAAGTCCCAATGAAATCAAGTTAAGCATGTGCTTAAGTATGTTGCTGAAATTAGGACCCAAATCACTAAGTTCTACAGCATTTCTCCATTGCTTTAAAGATAGTGAGCCACAAGAATGTCCCTTTTACTTTGCAGCTGAGAGGAACGATGCCCTTTTTTCAAATACCGTGAATAGTTCTTAAATGCTAATGTACTCTTTGAACTGTGCTTTTAGGAGACTGAACAAATGGTTTGTGGGATTTGAAGGAATTCTTTTGTAGTGTTAGCAGTACAGCTGAGTAAATCATTGATTTTTTGGTTTAGTGGCCAGATTTTCCCTGCCTCCCCCCCCACCCCGCCTTCCCATCCCCCCCAAAAAAACTCAACCACTCTGTTTGTATCATAGAATCATAGAAGCTTAGGGTTGGAAGACCTCAGGAAGTCATCTAGTCCAACCCTCTGCTCAAAGCAAGCCCAACCCCAACTAAGTCATCCCAGCCAGGGCTTTGTCAAAGCGGGATTTAAAAAGCTCTAAGGATGGAGATTCCACCACCTCCCTAGGTAACCCATTCCAGTGCTTCACCACCCTCCTAGTGAAATAGTGTTTCCTAATATCCAACCTATACTTCTCCCACTGCAACTTGAGACCATTGCTCCTTGTTCTGTCATCTGCCACCACTGAGAACAGCCAAGCTCCATCCTCTTTGAAACCCCCCTTCAGGTAGCTGAAGGCTGCTATCAAATCCCCCCTCACTCTTCTTTTCTGCAGCCTAAATAAGCCCAGTTCCCTCAGCCTCTCCTCGTAAGTCATGTGCCCCAGCCCCCTGATCATTTTCCTTGCCCTCCTCTGGACTCTCTCCAATTTTTCCACATCCTTTCTATAGTGGGGGGCCCAAAACTGGATGCAATACTGGCTTCACCAGTGCCAAACAGAGGGGAATAATCACTTCCCTCGATTTGCTCGCAATGCTCCTACTAAAGCAGCCCAATATGCCGTTAGCCTTCTTGGCAATGAAGGCACGTTGCTGACTCATATCCAGCTTCTTGTCCACTGTAATTCCCAGGTCCTTTTCTGCAGAACTGCTGCTTAGCCAGTCGGTCCCCAGCCTGTAGCAGTGCATGGGATTCTTCCATCCTAAGTGCAGGATCAAATTGAAACTTGGCAACAAAACCCCCCAAATTGACAAAACAACAAAAAATGTTGTGGGTCAGACAAAATGCTTTGTTTGACCTGAAAGAATCTTTTTTTGGAGGGGGGGTCATTATATTTCTGTTTTGTTTTGGGGGGCTATTACACTTTAAAAAACTTAAGCAAATCTAGCTAAATTTCTAAATAAATCATTATTTAGAGATCAAAATCAAAATATTTTGAAAGTATCAAAATGAACTATTGTAACTTTTTAAAAAACACATTTTTATTTGACTGAAACATTGCTGAATTTAACCTGAATTTGCAGATAGCTTTCTTTGACCAAAATTACGCATTTTGAGTCAGTGGTTGAGTCTCTACTTTTATTTCTCTAATTCTTTAATAGGCACCTATCACTTTTAAGCAGACATCTGCTCAGTAGTGTTGATTTTTTAAAAAACATTTAATATAAGTTACAGTAGATGTCATCAAGTTCATCATTATTTTTCTAGTAGACAGAATTATAAAAAATCATGTTATTTTTCCACTGAATTAAGTAAGTAATAATCATCCTTAGCATTTAAATAGCCCTTTTCATCAGTAGATCTCAAAGTGCAAGAACCATGTTAACCTCTTAAATCAAAACTTTTTCTGTGTCAGTGACTAAGCTTATGTTTAACTTCTCTTGAAAAACTGGAATAATTGTTGAAAAAAAATCACGAGTCATATTCAATTTGAGAAATACACACACACATACAGCATAATTACCAATAATACAGAGTTGCCAACCATTGCTACAATATAAAGGAACACAGTGTGACTTACTGCACGTCATCCAGAGAAATATTTTTCCTATGAAAATAGATGATTCACCAAACTGTGATGTAAATTCAAACCTTCCCATAATCAAAGCAGAAGTAATTGACGACAGAGACAAGGAAGGAGTAAAAACACTAAACAGCAGGCAAAATGGGCCAGTGATGAAAATCAGAGTTGCTCCAGTGTGGTCAAAGGAGTGGTGCTGATTTACATCAGTTGAGGATCTGGCCATTGTTGAGTACATAAAAAAAGCTTAAAGAGACTCCTTTTTAGAGGTACTTTGAATTGTGTTAGAAAAGTTTGAGGTATCCAAGCAATAGGGTGTTTGGACCCACCAGTGATATTGTTTGAGTATGTTTGTGTCTTTCTCTCTCTAAATTTCATGGTTCTTCTGAATTTGTGCAGTTTTCAACTCTTCTCTGCTGCTTGACTTGGCAATCTCTCCTTCCTTTCCCCATCCTATCCCTTAGTGCAAATTTGTAGTCAAATGTTTAGGAGGCAGTCAAAGTAGAGTAACATTTCCTTTCCCTGTTCCAGAACTAAAAAAAGTGATCAACCATTGACTAATGGCCCAAGAGAAATGGCTCAGTCCTGCAAGGCACTGGACAGCATGAAGAAAGGCTAGAAGATGCTGAGTATTGTTACTCAGCAGAAGTTCCATCTAATCACACTGTGCTGTGCCTGGAGAAGCTGTCTCTTGCTTCCATACAAAATTCCACCAAAATGGTGGGTAACCAAAATGAGTAGGTCAGTAGTCTGACCTGGAACAGGGTTAGAAGTCTGATACTTACATGTGATCCCATTTACATTACGTGGGCAACAGCCATAAAACTTCATAAAAAGTTAGTACAAGTCTCACTTTATATTAATATCATTAAGAGTAGGCTCAGTGTTAGCATTCTGGCATCATGACACGAATTGTTCAAAACCCAGCACAGGGAATCGGGACAACAAGGATCAAATGCAAACATAGGGTGACCAGATGTCTCTATTTTATAGGGACAGTCCCAATATTTGGGGTTTTTCTTCTATAGGTGTCTATTACCACCACCCCCACCCCACCCGCTGTCCTGATTTTTCACACTTGCTGTCTGGTCACCCTACCATGGTCTGAGATATGTTGGTAAAGCAAGATACTGAAATTTTCTATCAAGATATTACATATTTGTCATTCTGGATATTTATTATATTTTAAAGGTGCAGCTGATTTTCCTATACGAACAGGGCTGCAGTCGGAATCTGTGAACACCTAGTATATGCTGCAAGAGACATCTCATTGCAGAAAATGAAACAATGAGGATCAGCATTTTGAGAGAGAAAATTGCTTTCCTAGTATGCATGGGGAGCAGCAATCATACTAATAGAGGAACCTCACAGCACTGCCATCAGACCAGATCTTGGTACCCTTATTCACGGTGTCATCCTTGACTTTAATGGTGCTATTCACATCAGTAAGGCTTGCAGGATCAGATTTGCAAACTGCAGCTGTGTGAAATGCCAAGCAATATGGATTATCTTTACTCTAGCTTGTTGGATTGGAAACAGGTAAATACTACATTTAGCATGCTTGCCAATAGCTTACCTTATTCTATTCCATTTGAATCTAGAGTCCCAACTGAGGTAAGAGCCCTATTGTGCTTAGAGCTGTACAAACACATAACAAGAGAGAGTGTTTTTGAACCAGGACTTCGGAATTTCAATGGAAAAACTCATGTTTGCAACTCTCATGTATATAGATCTCTGCTAAACCACCTACCCCCCAATAATTGATGTGGGTGGTACAATATGCTAACCTAAGAAGTGTTTAACCCTTTAAGTTTCTTTAAAAATAAAATAAATATTGTAATGGCAACTCAAGGTAGATAGCCTATTTTACTTTCCATAGTCATATGTGAGGCTTCATAAAACATTTCCCTTGATGTTCAGTATTTTATACATAGATGCCAATTATATTAGAAAGGTAGACTTCACTAGTTAAGCAATCATCTGTATATGAATGGTTCCATTGATTGCCATGCTACAGAGGGTTGTGCTTTCATATATCATACTGAATAGGATTTGTTTTTATAGGCACTTATATTTGGTATAAGTGCTTTCAGAGCTTGTGGGTACTAGCCCTGGGCAGATTTCCCAGGCTTCAAATAATGTAGATTTTAAAAAGTAAGCTGTACTATAAGAAAAAAAAGTAATTCATTTTACAGGTATATAGTGATAGCCATTGTGCTCAACACAATTAAACAGAACTGAACAAAAGAGAGAGTTGAATGTAATCTTTGATGATCAGTGGGCTGCTCTCTAAAACGTTGAATTCATGTAGGCAAATAAGTAAAAGCCTATAGAATACTTGGATACATACAATACTGTATCTAGAAATGCACAATACACTCAGTCTCTGGTAATAGTCTGGAGATTATTGAGGTCTCTGCTTTTACACTGTTTCAAAACCATGCTCTTCTTTAAGAAAAGATATAGCATTTCAAAGGCACAGATAAGTGTGTCAAAACCAAATGGAAAATATGAGCAACTCTATAAGACCATGAAAATAAGTGACTGGACACAAGATACCAACTCTGACACAGTTTAAATTAATAGGCACAAATGTCATGTAACTGCTCTTTAATAATATGGTACCTAATTTACTTAGAATAATCTTGATTCACTCCCAGAGCTCTGGGCCTCAGGGGGATGCAATTTCAAATGGAGAGGGAGAGTAGGGGGCATGACAGCTCAAGCTGCTACAACTCCTGCTGCTTTAGGGGTTCAGAGGCAGCTGACACCAGTACAAAAGAAGGCAACAGTAGATAGGTAAGGAGATTCATTGGGTCAGTGCTTCACCTGGGCAGCCTCTTCCATCAGAGCCCCAGATGAAATTAAAGCTTCCCTTCTTCAACTGCAATCTCAGAGAGGGAGTCAGGAATATTTCTACCACTCTCTCCTTGGGGGTGAATCCCACTCTGGTGCATCTGCACTGGAAAACCACTGCCTTTATGTAGATTTGATGCCTATGTGAACTAGAGATTTACCTACTAAGGGAACGCAGGGTCAGGGAAGCTATTCCCCATATTCTTCACATGAATAATGTTATGATATGAATATGGCATAATTAAGATGTGTTCCATGCAGGATGAGGTATCGTTGGAAAGGTTATGATTTACTAAATATGATTATCCTATTTGTATGCATGTATCATTTCTGTATCTGAAGTTAGGAATATGGACTATGTACCAATTACAAAAGTGTTTTCACCTGGGGAATGCCCACCAGACAACATGCAATCAGTCTAGTTGGTTAGTCAATGGGCCATTAGGGAGGACAATAGGACTTTGAATAGGCTAATCTCCCACCTTCCTGAGAAGCTTTATGGAATGCTGCTTTGACACTGCAGGGTCATGTGATCATGTCACCTGGTACTGGACGCCATCTTGGCCTACTAGTATTTTCCACAAAGGGATGGAGATCGAACTGGGAAAGAAAGGACTCCTGCCATATGTAAATCCTATTTAAGGCAGGGAAGTGAGTTAATCGGGGATCTTTCTTCACTGAATACCCTCCCAGGATGACTGCTAAGAGCTAAGAAACAAGAACTGCGGAGCTTAGCACAGGCTGGAAAAGGTATCTGGCCTGTGAAAGAAATGCCTAAAACAATGTTTAGGGTGAGAAAATACTACTTGTAACCAGTTTCTTTAATGTATTGAGCTTAGTTAGAGTGTTTGTTTTATTTGCTCAGTAATCTGATTTGATCTGTTTGCTAACCCTTATAATCACTTAAAATCTATCCTTTATAGATAAATTTGTTTTGTCTATTCCAAAACCCAGTTTGTGCAATTCATGGCGGGGGTGGGGGAAGCTGTGCATATCTTCCTCCACAATGAGGGAGAGGGCGATTTTCATGAGTTTACACTGTACAGATTTCTGTTCACTGCAAGACAATACAGTTTTGGCTGTACATTCCAGAGGGGTTATGCACTTGAGTGCTGGGAACTCCCAAGCTGAGTCTTCCCAGGCAGAGCTGATTTCAGTGTCTGTGTCTTTCTGCAGCTGGTTGTGTCCCTACGTGTGTGTGTGCGTGTGCTGGAGGAGGCTTGAGGGCCTGGCTCAGCAGGACAGGGTGAGGGAGCCCAGGCTGGTGGAGCAGGTGGGCTCAGTGGTACCCCAGGATACCAGGTGGCACCCCAGAGCGGGGGGGGGGGGCAACCAGTCACACAGGCTGTTATAGTCCACAGTTGCCCCTCTGTTGTAGGGAACTGAAGAGAATGTACAAAAAGTAAAATGGTGCGGAAAAGCCACAAAACCCAATGGCATGATGGGAACAGGAATGTTAGGAGCTTTCACAAACTCCTGTGTGCCAACTTTGTGGGGACACATGGGAATAAGGAGGCATGACAGAGCTTTGGGAAGAGAGAAATCAATATATGTAGAATAGTCCCCTGCCTACGGCTGTATTACATTTGCAACCATAACTCTGCACAGCTGATGAGGGAAAGGGGCTAAACTATGCTTTCTTCTTAGGCACCCCCACAGCATGCCCACTGCCCAAGTGTATAGTGGACCAGTGGCAAGCCCTCCCAGGGAACCAGGGAAAGGAGGCAATGCTGCTGGAAGTGGCTGTCCTCCCTTCATCTGCATGGAAGGGAAGGTTAATCTGTGAGCAAAGGGGGCAGGGGCTGAGGGACTCCAGGCACAGATTAAGGGAGGACAATGAACCCAATAAGCATGGCTATAGGTATGACAAGATGCAGGGCAGTTTACTGATGGGAATGGGAGATTTTTTCCAGATTAGAACCTATTAAAAATATCAATTCTAGATTTAAACTGGAACTGGAAACGTTTGAGGTCTGAGTTACATTCAGCTCAGGCAAAACATGAGTTCTGGCCTGCCACATACTTGAATTTTGTTGTAGAGGGAAATTAATTTCCCTGGTTGTGCTACAGACAGGGCTAAAATTACTTTCCAGAAAGAATACCTTTCTTTTTGCCTATCTTCTGCTATTAGACACTTTTTTGGAAGATTTTCATCAGGGAGTGATAAGTTTAGCTTGAAAATTTAATCTTAAAAGGAATACAACCTAGGACAAATCGCTATTTACCCTCTTCTCCCCTCCGGAGTAGAGCTATCTTTGTACTTATGTGATTATCACCATCTGAGAACTTCATAATCATGAATGGATTTTATCTCGACAACACACCTGGTTGGTTAGGGAAGAATTATCCCAATTTACAGAAAGGGAATTGAGGCACAGATTTGATTAAGTGATTTGCTCAAGGTCACACAGGAAGTCTGGGCTCAGCTGGGAAATGAATGCTGGTCTCCTGGATGCTAGTATAGTCCCTATCCACTAACCCATCACTCATCCTTACTGCCATGTGTGCCAACTGCATCCCTCCTTTAGTCATTCTCCAGCCTCCCTCCTTCTCCTGCCAGATCCTCCCTATCCTGATATTGATCCTCAGGGTCCTTTCCTCATCTGTCCCCTATATTCACATGTCTTCCATATTTTCCCTTAGCCTCCTGCCCTCTCATTTTTGTACTCCACAAGTCCATGCCCCACTCATGCCCCCTTTACCCTATTTCTCATTCTGCCTTCCCCACATTCCCTTGCCTCCATCTCCTCCCCCATTCCCCATTTCCCTTTCCATCCCCAGTGTTACTCTCCCTCTCTACTCCCTCATCACATTTCCCAGTCCCATCTCTCACTATCCACTGAATGAAGCCAGGGTCCTGTGGAAAAAATAGCATGTGACCATGTAATTAAAGACTATCATAATGCATGAGCACAAAGGGGCTGAATTAAGGTTGCCCAGGCAAACTTAATTCTGGCATTTTCTAAAGATCAAATGTTTGATTTTGTAATCTTAATAATATTCTTTTAACATAGTTTGTGTGCATTTTTAAGTGTATATATTAGACATCTACTGAAAATAATGATTGTAGCTGAACTACATGGTGCAATGCAGTCTCCTCTCTGACCAAGCAGATGCAATATTAACTGAATTGTAACAAAATATTTCAGGTCAGTTTAATGAACAAATATTTGGTTTCAAGTTGAATCAAACCCACCAATAAATTTTGTTTCAATCTTTTGGCAAAATTGCAAGGAAACTGCATTTTTCAATAAAAAATAATGTAGACAGAAAATTCATTGCTGGTTCTAATTTGGGGCTTCTTTGAACTTTTACCAGCTTCTTTATATGTAAATGGCTGCAGCATAGCAGATGACTAGTTACTTTGTAGTGACAATGTAAGGAAATATGTGGGGAAAATAGTAACATTACTTTTATGCCCTGTAATTAAAGGGTTGTGTTAACTATTCCCTATAGATCAGGAATTTAAAAAGAGATAACGCACAGTAATTTAGTGAAATACAATGGAGACTTTTTGTGTGTGATCATATCTGTATAGGCCCAGTGACTGGAAAAAGAACCAAACCCAACAACTTGCTTTCTTCATGTTGTTGGAGATAAAAAATGAACGTTTCAAAAGAACTCATACTGTGCCCTACAAAAACTGTAAGATAGTAAAACATTGGAATTAATATGATCACTTCTTATTATAAACTATGTAAATCTTGTTCTAAGTTCCACAAGCCAAATCAAATTTTGACATAAAAATCATATTTTAAAAACTCAATAATATAAAAAGGGGAAAAGTAGATTTAAAAAAAAAAAAGAGAGAGAAAAATAAAGGGGCGGGGAAGGAACAGTCTCATATAGTGCCATTTGCCAGTCCATTCTGCTTCCCCAATGTTTCTAAAAAGATCCTGTGGGCAGCTTTCCCATTTAATTACGTATACAATTTACAGTGTCATAGTATAAAGTCATATAGCATGTAACTCCCAGCCAACCAGTTACTTACGTACTCTAGGTAAATGGGAGGTGTGGAATGTTGAGTTCTTTTTAATAATCTGGCCCATAATATAAATTGGATGGAACTCAAGGACAGATTGGTACTCCTACCACAAATCAGCACATTTTTAGCTGGGGATAGCTATCAATTCATATACCATCTTCCATGCCTAAAAGTGTATTAGAGCAATATACACTGAATGTTAGTAGCAACTGAACTTTGTCCCACTGCTCGTGAGTCAAATGCATATGCAAAAAGTAGAAGATACATACATCTGTACTCAGGAGGTGCTTTTGAATAGAAAGAATCTGAGGTACATAGAAAAAGACGTCTATGAAGCACCACCCTTTTGAAATTCAGACACTTATGCCTTATTACAAACAGTATGTTGAGTTACAAAATGTAACTGGGTATGGTGCATTGTGGCCTCCAACCACCCCTTCTCCCTGTCCCCTGACTGCCCCTGGAACCCCTGCCCCTGACTGTCCCCCGCCAGCCAATCCAACCCCCATCTCCTTCCTGACTGCCCCCCAGGACGCCTGCCCCATCCAACCACCCCTTCTCCCTGTTCCCTGACTGCCCTCTGTCACCTTATACAACCCCCCTTCTTCCTGACTGCCCCTCCTGGACCCCTGCCCTCATTCAACTGCCTGTTCCCCCCCTACCGCCCCAACCACTATCCACACCCCCACCCCCTGACCACCCACCCGAACTCTCCTGCCCTCTATCCCACGCCCCCCCTCGCGCCCCCTTACCACTCTGCCTGGAGTACCGGTGGCTGGCCGCGCTACAGCTGTGCTGCCTGGCTTGAGCCGGGCCATGCTGCTGCCATGCAGCACAGAGCATCAGGTCAGGCCAGGCTCTGCAGCTGCGCTGCCCCAGGAGCTCACAACCCTGCCACCCAGAGCACTGCACCGGAGGCGGGGCGAGCTGAGGCTGTGGGGGAGGGGTCAGGGGCTAGCCTCCTGGGCCAGAAGCTCAGGGGCCGGGCAGGAGGATCCCCCATAGTTTGCCCACCTGTGGTCTAAGAGCTAAGGCATATACTTGGAAGTCCTGGCTCTGGCCCCAGTTCTGCTGGTGACATAGGATATGCTCTAATCTCTCCATGTCAGTATCCCTGTCTGGAAAATGAGAATAATTTTCTACTTCACTGGGATGCTGTGTGATTTAATTCAATAATGTCTGTAGGGTGCTTTAAGACAATTACATGGAAGGGACTACACAAGTGCCAAGTATTAATATATCTACATTTAACTTTATGTACATAGGGGAGGAGGGATGGCACTCATAAATGTTCATGCAAATTGGTTTTAGTCACATAGAATTTGTTTGAGGAATGGTTATTCTTTGAGCAAGGATACCTGTGTGTGAATAAGATGCATTCTTCTCCAATAGAAGTCATCCAATCATGGAGCAGAAACAATACTACATGACTATGGTGAACAGCAAATGATGCACTGCTAAGAGTAGGGAGTCCAAATGTTGAAAATCATGTGTATAAACTGTTCTTTGAACGGTTACGCAGGTACTTTAAAAACATCTAGATTTATAAACAGAAGAGTTACATTCTTTGGACAATTGATTCACAATGAATAAACTGACCCGTTCTCTTTAAAAAAAAATGAATGTACAACTCTTTCTACTATTACACTTGCAAACACAGACCTTCAGTAAACCACATGTTTTTGCATATATGTCTATTCACATTGCTATACTGTTCCCATTACCACAATAGCTGAATGCCTATTTGGACAGAAGAAATCCTGCTGCCTTTAAAATATGCAGAGATATGCCACCTTTATGGTTTTAGCCATTTCCTTCACCCCTCCAAAATCAACATTTCAATCTTTGCTGGTAAGAAGTAAAAAGCTAGAGTACTACTCCCCACCCCTGGCATTTTATAGCCCCCTACACTTACCTACATTAACATTACAGAGTCCTTATGATCACTCCTACACATGAGGCCCAGAAGAAAACTTGTAAATTGCCAGTGACATCATCTGTGAGGAATATGACTCACTTTATGAAACAGCAGGGAAAATTAAATTTACTCCCAACGACCCAAGAGCTCCTTCACGGAATCAGTGTGTGGCAGGAGTGATAGGAGACGTAAATCTGTTTTCTATTTCAGAAAGACAAAGATATTTGTAATGAGCTAGAGTACATAGAGCAAAATTACCATCCGCTGTCATTGAAATGTATTTCCCCTGTGGTTTTACCAAAAAAGGTATGAAATTGAGACAGAAAATAAAACAGGTAATGCTACAGGCAGAGAAAGTGGATTAGTACACATCACTGGCGATGTGTGACCAGCTTACAAATCAGTAGGTTTCACGACTTACAGTACCAGAAGACAGGCCTTTTCAAAATTCTCTCTGAAGCAGCCTTATCTCAGAACATAGCAGCACTTGAATACATTGAAACTTTTACATAAGCCACTTTTCTACAGTGTACTGATGACACTGAGGAAAAATTAATGCACAGAGGTCCAAAGGTTCCACAGACCTCTTCAACCCATCAAGGGCACTGAAAAAAAGAACCCATTGTGTTTTTTTTCTTATGAAATCCTTGATTATTATTCAAGTATCAGAGGGGTAGCCGTGTTAGTCTGGATCTGTAAAAACAGCAAAGGTGCCACAGGACTCTTTGCTGCTTTTGATTATTATTGTTACTCCTCATTCAAATCCAGATCCACATCAAGGCCTTTACTGCTCACAGTAGGCTAAGGACAATTTATCCTAAGATTGCCTTGCCATCTATGCTCCACCAAAACTACGGCATTCAACATGTTTGCTGCATGGGGCAAAGCCAAATGTGAAACACTCAGGAGTCAAGAGCAAAGTAACTATGCATAAGAGTGGTAATATGACTGCAGGTTTAAGCCAGAGAGAGCATGCATTATCCAGCATGATGCTGGATGTGCATAATGTGCAACAGCATGATGCTGCTCCCTGAATTATACGGAGACTTCTAGAAGAAACACCACATATTAAGGGTGGGATTTTCAGAAGCAGTCAGTCAGCACTGACCTAGCTCTGCTCCCATTGAAGTGAAGCACTGATGTCAAAGGAAGTAGAATTAAGCCTCTGCCAAGTGTTTTTGAAAATCCCACCCTAAAACCCAGGGTTGGCTCCTGGGTTTTTGCTGCCCCAAGTGATGGAAAAAAAAAGAAGCCACGATCATGATCGGTGGCAGCTCCACCACGCCGCTTTCTTCTTAGGCGGCAACTCGGCAGCCGGTCCTTCCCTCCGAGAGGGACCAAGGGACCCGCCGCTGAATTGCTGCTGAAGAGCCCAATGGGCCACCCCAAGCACCTGCTTGCTGAGCTGGTGCCTGGAGCCAGCCCTGCTAAAACCTTACAAAACATTATTGCTTTTTAGTTTCCTTTGCCTGGTTTAACCAAGAAACCTTATTTGTTTTATTTACATGCACGTGCACACACACACACTGAATTTTAGATGTTCTATTTCCTTATCAAAGCATGAAAGTAACACTTTACAAACACAGAGAATAAATTAATTCATAATTTAAACACAAAAGGGACACATTTCTTATCTATAGTAGTTGGAATTATAGGTAATAAATGGTAGCATGTCTTTTGTAATTAACCAGCAATTAACATTGTTTTTTCCCCCCAACTGTCTTCAGTAAAGGGGTATTTACTTACATTAGTATTATGACCTAATATACATTTAAGTGTTTTACTGTTAATAGTGTGTTCATTAAACCATATTGTATAAGATGAGAGAAACTTTGAAATTCCACATTTAGGGTCCAATTTTGCATTTCCTTGATCACATAAATAATCCTATTACAATCAACGGACACTGTAGAAAAGAGTGTTGGTGATGTTGAATGCCATTTTCTGCACTAGTTGAGTTTTGCCATTGATTTAAATGGGAGTAAAAGTAGACCTAACTGTAAAACACTTTACATTTTCAGTATGTGAACTGCTAACAGAACCCAGTCCTAATCAGTACAAGAACTTGTCCAGAGAGGCAGAAATTACAAATGTTATAAACCCCTGCTTGGCTTTCTCTAGAGAGAGGCAGATTGTGAGAATCTGTCTGAATTAGTTAAAAATGACTTCCATTACCTTAGTATCAGTGCACCTCACAATCTTTATTATATTTATCCTCCCAACAGTTCCGTGAGGAATGGAAGCACCATTGTCCCCATTTTACGGACAAGTGACAGACACAGAGAGACTAAAGAATGTTTATGCAGCATTGTGGAGTAAGGCCTGTGCTAGCACTTTGAGGGTGGGTTTCAGAGTCCGAGCTCCAGCCAAAGCCACAACTTCAAAGTGCTGTGTACACAGTTATTTTTAAAAGTACTATCACGAGCTCAGGCTGGAAGGCGAGCTGCACAATGCTGTGTAGACATACACCTAACTGACTTGCTTAAGATATCACAGGAGGTCTGTGGCAAAACAGGGATTTAATCTGGGTCTCTCAAGTCCTAGGCCAGTGGTCTCCAACCTTTTTATGCATAAGATCACTTTCTGAATTTAAGATCAATCAAGGATCAACTCCACCCCTTCCCCGAGGCCCCGCCCCGGTCATTCCATTCCCCCCTCCCTTCGTCACTCACTCTCCCCCACCCTCACTCACTTTCACTGGGCTGGGGGAGGGGGTGCGAGGTGCAGGCTCCATCCAGGAGGCACTTACCACAGACAGTTCCTGATCGGCGGTGCAGCAGGGCTCAGGTAGGCTGCCTGCCTGCTGTGGACTCACGCTGCTCCCAGAAGCAACTGGCTGCTGATACATCTCTGCGGCCCCGAGGGTGGGAGGTGGCTCTGTGTGCTGCCCCTGACCCCAGTATCATCTCTGCAGCTCCCATTGGCCAGGAGGCGGCGCTTGTGAGCCCGGGCAGTGCACAGAGACCCACTGCCCTCCCCGCCCCACAGGGGCCGCAGAGACATGCCAGCAGCCAGCTGCTTCTGGGAGCAGCACGGGGCCATGGCAGGCTGGCAGCCTACCTGAGCCCCTCTGCGCAGGATCGAGCTTGGCTCCTCTACTGATTCACCTGGAGTGGCACTCAGGCAAGCTCAGAGGGACTCGGGACCATTCAGTCAGGATCAGAGGTGACTTTTAGCAGCCCGGAGATCACGATCAACTGACAGAGGCTCCAGAATCGACCAGTTGATCGCGACTGATGGGTTGGTGACCACTGTCCTAGGCTAACACCCTAACTACTCAACTACATTTCCTTCTCTGATATGGATTCTGCTTGTGTGTGGCTGCTGATTATTATTATTCATATTACCATATTGCCTAGGAACAGAGGTGGATTAAGATTTATTGGGGCACTGGGCACAAAGAACATTTGGGCCCCCCACATCCCATTAAAAACACAGATGTATCAAAATTCATTAATACAAAGACTCACTTTCCTTTTAAAGAGATTATGTTATTATTTTGATTCTGTGATTTGTATCCCCTCAAAGGTCCTTTTCACCACCATCTAGTGAATTTAGAGTAGCTTACGAAACCAGTTACAGGCAGACTGTGATTATCATGCTCAGTAACATCTCTACATAGCAATGGAAAAATTGTGCTACAGTTAACATACTGTAAATGTCCCTGTTTTATGAACATATTAGACTTAAATTTTAGTAATATTATCACATTATATAATAAAAAATACAAACATATAAAACACAATATCATATGGGGGTTCATAAGGGAGAGAGGAGGATGTGCAGGGATAAAAGGGGCAGGAGGAGGTTGTCAGAGATGGAATTGGAGAATATGAAGAAGTACCAGGGTCAGAGGGGTTCTGCAGCGCAGGAGGAAGACTGGGGAGTGTGCCAGGGAATGTGGTAAACAAAAGTGGGGATTGGGGAGCTTGGGGTGTGGGAGGAGACAGAAGAAGAGAAGAGAAGAAGAAAAGAGAATGCAAGACAAATGGGGCCAGAAGGGAAGCTGAGAGAGGAAGGGAGACGGAGTGGGAATGGGAGGGGGAAGGGAGCACAAGTGAGTGCACAGAGTGGGCGGGGACAGTAACTTCTGGGGAAGTAAAGAGAGAAAATATGAAAGGTTGGCACTGGGAGGGGGCCATGGAAGTGAGAAGACAGGCTAAAATGGCAGCTTTCTGACTCGAGGAGTTAGGGAAGAACAAGTAGCATCGCCCCTCCAAGGACCTTCAAGAAGACGGGTGCTGAGGGGCACATGCCAAGCACAGTTTGGATCGCACAGACCAACCCATGTGGAGTATTTATCGACTTCCATGAGTAGTCAAACAAGCTCAGGATTTGGGACTGGCCAAGAGGCGAGGGTGGCAATAGGGATAAGCCACCAGCCTCCTCTCCACCCCCAGCCTCCCCTGCCAGCTGTGCAGCTTTGTTACAGACTCTTTATTCTGCAGAGGACTTCTCAGTAATAAAAAACTTGACCCCTTTTGGATGGGCACATTCTGTGCTCCCACCGCAGCCCTGCTATTATTGGTTAGGAGATTTGTCCCTTCTTATCATCTCAGCTGCTGATTGAGGGAGGCAGAGAAGGGTGTGAGGTGTGTGAGCTCTAGAGACAACGGGCTCCTGAAGGAGGGGCTCTGGCTGCCTAGTGCTGCAGTTAAGAGCTCTGCCTAGAGTTGGGCATGCATTGTGAGCAGACCTCCGGTACAAATTTTGAGGGAGGGAGGACAGGTGCTCCCCTGCCCTTCCTAAATGGTTCCCCTGCCCTGGGCCAAAGGAGCTTGCTCCCACTGCAGCACCAGGGCTGGAGGAGTTCTGTGCTGCTGCTGCCAATTATTCAGGGGCCCTGTGCCCTCTACTTGCCTTGCCTTGCCTTGTGCCTGGAGCTCCATGTCTGCCTCAGTTCCCTCCCTGCCCAGGGCTCAGTTTCAGCCCCAGAGCTCCAAGGAGCCCCTTCCTCCCTTCTGTGGCCCTGCCGCATTCTGGCTCCACGTTTTCTCCCCTGCTCCAGCTCCAGTCTGGACTCTCCAGTCTGGGTTTACCCCGCAGCCCATCTGGCCCAGCTCCACCTTATGGCTCTGGTTTCAGCTGCTGCTTCAGAGACCCCCAAGATGGAAATGCAGGGGCTGCCTGAGGTGGAGGCATGACACCCAACATGGTGGTGCCATCATGGCACCAACTGCTATGCCCACTGCCCCGCCTGCCCCAGCGGGAGCCGGAGCTCCTGCCAGGGGCTCCCAAATTGGACAGGACCCTGTCACGGGCCCCATGGGCCTGTGCATTAATCCACCACTGCCTAGGAGCCTTAGTTGTGGATCAGGACCCCCATTGTGTTATCATTGGGGAAAACATGAACGTCGCCCTCCTGCATTATTTTAGCATATTTTGCAGATTCCACCTGGAGTTACAACTGCAGCCACAGTAATTCCATTATTATTTAATAACAGCAGCAGTATGGGTAGCATATCTTGTCAGACAGCAGCGTGTTCTCCTTGTTGATGCCTTAGCTGTTCTAATCAATACATGCCCTGCTGCTGCTTCTTTGCCAGCAAGATCATTTTATTTTTGTTGTCATTGCCTAGTGAGGCAACAGGCTTTTTCGTTGGATATAGAGTCACCCTTTATTCTGGCACCTCAGAGCAGTACCTCTCCAGACAGAACAGACAGTATCAAAGGTGCTGTGCTGAAAAGGAGGACAGGGTTTATGACCACTTTCCCATCAGCCACTAGCAAAAGAGACACATATAGTTGGGGCTCTTTTAAAACTGTTAGTTTATCATATGGAAGAACCTGAGGCATAAGGAATGTGTGGGTTGTTTTCTAAGCAGAATTGATACACAGCTTTATTATTGTCTCTGTTTTAAGGTACAAACCTATGAGGTAATGTATGACTTAGAGGCAGCTTTGCAACACAACACAGCTGCAGCTGTCCCCATGGAAAAGGAGATGTCAAGGCACGTGTGCTGTTTGCCTAAGAGATGACAAGCGATGGAGTTAAAATGTAGTGAATTCACTCCAGAGTTTATGTAACTATAGTCCAGTAGAATCCATGCTAGTTTCAGTAGCTATTCAGATATGACAGGGCAGGGGACGGTTTGTTAGGGCAGGGGGCGGGAAACAATTGCTCCTGATTCTCTCTAGAAATAATTTAAAGGAGAACAACAGCTCTCCCTAAAAAAAGGGAGTTTTATAGCAGTCAGACTGCTGCATCCAGAAGCATTGTTGGAGCATATCAACAAATAACAACAACAAAGCAGGACTAGCAGGGATAAGACAGAACTGAGAGTGTCAAAGCACATGTCCTCTTTGTGTAAGGGAAAGACACATATGACTTCCGCGCACACCCACAGACAATAGTGGCACAGACATTTTGGGTCCTTTGTCAATGTACGCAATGTAAGAAAGAACCATGCTTGGCAATTAGGGCTGTAAAGTGATTTTAAAAAATTATCGTGATAAATCATGCGATTAATTGATGGTTAAAGAATAATAGAATACCATGTATTTAAATATTTTTGGATGTTTTTTACATTTTCAAATATATTGATTTGAATTACAACACAGAACATAAAATGCAGAATGCTCAATTTATATTTATTTTTATTACAAGTGTTTGTACTATAAAAAAACAAAAGAAATAGTATTTTTTCAATTCACCTAATACAAGTACCATAGTGCAATCTCTGTATCATTGAAGTTGAACTTATAAAGGTAGAATTATGTACAAAAAAGCCTGCATTCAAAAATAAAACAACGTAAAACATTAGAGCCTGCAAGTCCACACAGTCCTACTTCTTGTTCAGCGGATTGCTCAGACAAACAAGTTTGGTTACATTTGCAGGAGATAATGCTGCCCGCTTCTTGCTTACAATGTCACCTGAAAGTGAGAAAAGGCGTTCTCATGGCACTATTGTAGCCAGCGTTGCAAGATATTTATGTGCCATATGCACTAAAGATTCATAAGTCCCTTCATATTTCAACCACCATTCCAGGGGACATGCATCCATACTGATGAGGGGTTCTGCTCGATAATAATCCAAAGCAATGCACATGGATGCATATTCATTTTCATTATCTCAGTCAGATGCCACCAGCAGAAGGTTGATTTTTGTTTTTGGTGGTTCAGGTTCTGTAGTTTCTGCACTAAAGTGTTGCACTTTTAAGACTTCTGAAAGCATGCTCTATACCTTGTCCCTCCCCCCCAGATTTTGGAAGGCATTTCAGATTCTTAAACCTTAGGCCAAGTGCTGTAGCTATCTTTAGAAATCTCACATTGGTACCTTCTTTGCGTTTTGTCAAATCTGTAGTGAAAGTGTTATTAAAATGAACACCATGTGCTGGGGCATTATCTGAGACTGCTATAAAATGAAACATATGGCAGAAAGTGGATAAAACAGAGCAGGGGACATACAATTCTCCCCTAAGGAGTTCAGTCACAAATTTAATTAACATTTTTTTAAATGAGTGTCATCAGCATGGAAACGTACTCTGGAATGGTGGCCGAAACATGAAGGGGCATAAGAATGTTTGACATATTTGTCACGTAAATACCTTGCAATGCCAGCTACAAAAGTGCCACTTTCTTGTGGCATTGCAAATAAGAGGGCAACATTATCTCCCGTAAATGTAAAGAAACTTATTTGTCTTAGCGACTGGCTGAAGAAGAAGTAGGACTGAGTGGACTTGTAGGCTCTGAAATTTTGCATTGTTTTGTTATTGAGTGCAGTTATATAACAAAAAAAATCTACATTTGTAAGTTGCACTTTCATGATAAAGAGATTGCACTACAGTACTTGTATGAGGTGAATTGAAAAATACTATTTCTTTTGTTTATCATTTTTACAGTGCAAATATATGTAATAAAAATAATATACACTTTGATTTCAATTACAAGACAGAATAAAATATATATAGAGAGAGAGTAGAAAAACATCCAAAATATTTAAGAAATTTCAATTGGTATTCTATTGTTTAACAGTGCAATTAAAACTACAATTAATTGCGATTAATTTTTTAAATCACAATTCATTTTTTGAGTTAATGTCATGAGTTAACTGCGATTAATCAACAGCCCTATTGGCAATTTAAAGTTTTGCTTTGATAGTGGCAGGATGCTATGCTAAATCTTATATGATCCAGCATGAATAAAGCCAATAGGAGCCAGGGCCAACTTTAAGTATTGTCACAGATTCCAAATGGTCATAGAAGAGCTTCTGTTTATTGGATGGATTAATTCTGAGGTGATGAAAAATCCTTTAGTGTAATTTTGCCAAAAAAGGGAAAGGATATTTTGTGACTTTTTTGCAAAAAAAGTGTCTGTTTTCTGACCATCTCTATTCAATTCCTTATTAGAAGGATAAATGAGTGGGATAAATGAGTGGGCTCAGAATGTTCATTGCTAGTCTGTTTTGTTGACAGTTTCCGTTTATCTTGAACAAAGATACTTCAGATAGCAACAAAAACAGCAGCAGTTCTATAAACTCCTAAGTCCTCTCCAGCTGAAACACTGTTCTAGATTCAAGCTCCAAACCAAGCCTGCTTCTTTCTTTTTGGCACTGCTACTAGCACTGTTTCCATCTGTGGTTAGAACTACTAGCCCACTCCCCAATTAAACTGCACTTCTACCACCATCATCCTTTTGTTCCCAGTGCTGATCCTTGTTAGGCCAGGTGACCCCCAGTTGCCCTGTAACCGGAACAAAAAATACAAATAAAACCTATTTCAATGCAGGGGTTCTCCTTCTTACTCAGGGGCACTAATCTCATCTACTAGATGCTTACCAGCAGTTATTACATATTTTTCTGTAATTACTTTCCAGCTTTGAGCTATTAATCATTGGGAGGGTTGCCTATAATGGTGTCTTGTTTAATCATTCTGCTCTTAGGGCTGCTCTACACTGAAAACTTACAATCAGCAGAACTACATCTCCCAAGGGTGTGAAAAATCCCTACTCCTGAGAGGCATAGGTATGCCGACCTACGTCCCGATGTAGACTGCACTAACTCGACAGAAGAATTCTGCCATAGACCTAGCTACCGCCTCTCAAGGAGGTTGATTAACTACAGCAATGGGAGAATCCCTGCCAATGCTGCAGTGAGGGTCTACACTGAAGCACTATTGTGGTGCAGCTGCAGCACAGTGTGCCAGTGTAGCATTTTAAGTGTAGACATACCTTGGCTATGTCTACACTAGCTCTTTTGTTGGTATAATTTATGTCACTTAGGGGTGTGAAAAAGCATTCCCATGAGCAACATAAGTTTCACCGACAGAAGTATCTGCGTGGACAGTGCTATATTGGCAGGAGACGCTCTCCCACTGACAAAGCTATCGCCACTCATTGGAGGTGGTTGATGGGAGAGCTCTCTCCCATTGGCATGAACGGCTACACGGGAGACCTCATAGCAGCACAGTTGCATGGGTACAGTTGTGCCACTGTAAGGTTTCTAGTAAACACATGGCCTAAGTTCCACAGCAAGTATTTCTATCAGATATAATTTCTTTGCTTTCTGTTGTTTTGCAAAGGGATTCTCCCCATCCTCCACCATCCCCAATAGACACTGTTACACACACACCTCTTAATAGAGCAGTCCTGTGTAGGTAAATAGTTAATAAATAATGTGCCAATGGATGGTGCTCAATCAATATGCAGCATTGTTCATAGATTTTGTAGGACCAATAAAAGTTGCTGTGTATACTGCAATGGCTTCTGTTGCGCAGATCTTTACAAACATAGGAAATATAGCTTTTTTTCTGCTATGTAAAAGGTATTTCCCTATATCATCCTCCTTTGCTCCTAAGCAGTAGCCTGTATAATATATTTTCTTCTCTGATTTGCAAAAGCTATTTTTCCCCTTTGGGTTTTTAAACTGCACACTGCACCCTGTAAAAAATATTTTGTCTGATTTGCAAAATCTATTTCTCCCCTTTGGGCTCTTAAACTGCAGTTCCAGAAGTTATGTAGCTGTTTTCACTTAAACTTTTATTGTTTCTGGGTCCCCTGACACCTGTTTTCATCCCCTCTTCCAGTCTCTTCTTCTCCCTTCCACAGACTGCTAGCTAGCTGCCCATGAAATGTGTTTGTATGGAAAGGTAATCTCTCAAAAGACAAATTCTCACAATATTTCCTCTCCACAAGTAAGGAAGAAGTAAAACTCTGGCTGGTAACTCATATTTTAAGCCAGGAAGTAAGTAGGGTGACCAGATGAGAGATATGAAATATCTGGACATGGGGAGGGGGGAGCCGCCAGAGTGTAGGAAAAATTGGTGGGGGCTGAACACCCACCGGCAGCTACCTGCCCCGCCCTCCACCGCACCAGCTCACTTCCACTTCCCCTGAGTGGGCTGCCACGTCCTTCTTCTCCCCCTCCCTCTCAGTGCTTGCACCGCCATACAGCTGATTCGTGCAAGCCTGGGAGGTAGGGACGGGAGAAGGACAAATGTGGGGTGCTTGGGGAAGAGGCAGGGCCAGTGTGGGTATTTGGGGAGGGATCCAATGGGGCAGGGAGGGGGCCGAGTCAGGGCAGGGCTGAGGCTGAGTTGGGGGCATGAGCCCCCTCCACCTGTGTGCCGGAGTGCAAAATATCAGGACAAACAAGTAAATATCAGGACAGTCCCGATAAAATTGGGACGTCTGGTCACCCTAGAAGTAAGATACAATTTAGCCAGAAGTAACTGGCACTCCACTAAGCTTGGACAGAACTTGGAAAAGTTTGCCACTATAGCCTTATTTCAAACCCAGGAGGCTAAACACATTCACCCATCCCTAATTTAGACCTTATTTTTTTCCAGTTATACTTGTGTAACTGTATTGGTGTAGCTGGTAAAACCTTCCCATGTAGACAATCCATCAGTCAATCAATGGGGAAGTGTCTGGGCACAAGGGCCATTTCAGAGCTCTCAGATCAGAGCCTTAGGCACGAGTCTTTTCCTTCTGACTCTCATAGGACTTTTCAACTCTAAAGTCGGTGACATTATGGCTTCCCTACATTGAGCTCCCCAAATATACTAATTCATTGGTCAAATTATAAAGATATTAATGGCAACCACTGTATTAACAACAATTGCAATACTGCTATTATCTTGAGAATTGCAATTGCAATCCCTGTTTCTTGAAGCACTCATTACTAAAGACATCTTGAAGCCATCCAGCCTACTGCAAACTACAACAGCCATAATTGCTGAAATCCTGAACAAAATCAATGACCTGAAATCCCCAAATAAGCTCCCTTTCTGTTCAAAGGAATAAATTGTCACATACAACTGTGAATTAAAATGAAGACCTAGAGATTACATTTCAAATTCAATCAAATTTACATATATTTAAATATAATCCAATTTAGGCATTATGTACTTGCAATTATTTTCTTCTCTTACGTCATAATTGCTATCTGATAGTTCCCTTTTAATTTGCCTTTAAATATAACCAAATTGTAAACCATTTTGAATCATCCTATTTGTCACTGCAATACTGTCATGTTACATTTATTCTGTTCTGACCTCTTGATCAGAGGGAGGAGATTGCCACAGTTTATGGAGGACAGCCACTTTTAGATGAAAATATCTACTTCAGGGGTGAGAAAATGCTATATCCCTATTGTACTTTGCAATGTTTAAAATAAAGCAAATCAAGCAGTTCTAGAGTTTGGTTTTTAAAATATTCTAGAAGTGCACTGTCGGCATAGAGGATAAGCTTAGTCATTGATGTAAACCAAAGTGAAAACTGAATGTGGGGCAATCCTAGACAGATTTGGAGGGGCCCACTGAAGTATAAATTATGTTTCACCCGGGCAAAGAATGTGATGCATCCTTGCTCCCTTTGTGTCAGGGTGAAGAGGGCAGTGGGAAGAGATAGAGGATCCACTTCTATTTGAATCCTTGGGTTCTTAATCACCCCATAGCTGGGACCTTGTAAGGACAAATAGAGGATGCTCAGACTTGAGGACCAGAGGTTCTCAACCTCCCCCTCCTCATTCAAAGAGTTTGAATTGTAAAAGGGAAGAAGGAATCTTCAGAATTCTTCTACATCAGGACAAATGAATAAGGAGCTAGTCTTTAAAATAGGAATGGAAGGCATTTGTTCAAACCCCACCTTTGGCCATTGTTTATCAGCCAAAATTTGACTTACCTTAAACTTATTACAATTTGCTAATTGTGGAAAACCCTTTATATTTTGAAACCACATCTCACACCCACTGTCTATATAGATATACCATATGTAAAAAGAATGACATTCCAGGATCTATCCAGTGCTAAATTGTGGCATTTATCTAACTAATCACTTAATGTAGAAATTTCTTCATTGACTGACTATTAGAGAAGATCAGGTTATCCAGAAGAGTCTTTGTCATCAATTTGTCACTCACTGATATTGCTCAACCAACATTATGAACTGTCTTTGAACTGTATATCTATCTATGCCATTTTTAAAGGGTCCATCACCATAGTATCTAAGCTAGGGGTGTGACAATTTCCTCAGATACAGGCTGGCTAGATATGTCAGGAGGGGTTTAAACTAATAGCAAAATGGAATGGTAAAAATATGAGCACTCTGCACAAAATCAAGATGTTGAGAACAAAATTAATCAAGGAATCAATATGGCATGAAAATAAGAAATTCTTTAATTGCCTATACACTAGTGCTAGTAGGGAGGAGAGATGCTAATCTATTTCCTCTATTATCATTTGAAGACACCGCTTTGGAGAGATATGCATATACTAGTACAAACTGGATTCTCCAGGGACCATCAGACAGAGAAAGGATTTCTTCCTGATCCAGCAAATTCACAGGACTGGAGTGATGGAAATGAGATGAAATTCAGTAGTACAAAGTGCAAGGCCATGCACTTAGGATCTAAGAAGAAGAATTTCTGCTACCAGCTGGCGGCTCATCCGCTGGAAGTGATGGCAGAAGAGAGACTTGTGTGGATCGATCACAGGAGACTAGAGCCACTAATGTGATGTAGTAGTGAAAAAGACAAATGCAATTCCATGATGTATCAGACAAAGCATTGTGCAGTAGAGATAAGGAAGTATTAATGCCATTCTACAAAGCACTGATAAGACCTCATTTGGAATACTATATACAATTACAGTCACCCATGTTCAAAAAAGATGAAGTCAAACTTGAACTGGGATTTGCCAGCTGTCACTGGGCTTGGGATGTTCTGATGTGGAGCTCCCTCAGCCTCTTCTGTTGAAGTCCGTTCACTGTTTTTAAACAATGGAAGAACCATTGGGCCAGAGAACACAGGAACAAGAATGACTCAGCAAGTCTGGTGGTTATAGCACTTGCACAAGAGGTGGCAGAGCCCAATTCAAATTCTTTCTCCCACTTGGGTGAAGAGAGGAGTTGAACTGGGGGTCTCCCACATCCCAAATCACTGGGCTAAAAGTTATGAGAGAGGTCATCCTCCACCCACTCTGCTAGCTTCTTGCTAAAATGGCATAGACCCCTAATGCCAAGAGAGAGTTTGCAGCTCAGAATCGCTGGCACCGCCGTGCAACCCAGACTTAAGTGCTTGTCTCTGAGGGAGGAAACATACCGCTCAGGTTGGCATCTCCTATTGGCTCTTGAGGAGCTGCCTAGCATGCTGGCTTTTGTCAATCCCATTCTGAGGTTTCTATTTCTCCCCATTCATTGTTATAGGGAGCCTAGGTGCCAGACTCAAACTCTGTGAATCCAGTGATTTTTTTAAGCACTTAAAAGTTAGGTGTGATGATGCTGAGCAACCCCTCACTTAAATTTCTTTGTGAATCTAGTCTTGTGTGCCATTTTCTTAATATCTGCCCTCATTAATGTTTTGTACTTCAAAGGAATGAAGTCGTTCATATAAAGTTCAAACCAATTTGGTTTGATTTTACAAAATAAGTATCTTTTGAGCATTACTACTTACTGCATCAAGTCAACATGAACTAGCATGAATTCATGATAAAATCATCAAAATGCAAAAAAACAAAAGAGATGGTAGAAGGATCAAAGGCACATTGCAGTTGCTAGAGAAACCCAAACAGTAAATGAATCTGAAGTACACAGGACTTACACAGTCTCCTACAACAGCTGCACATACAGTGCCTGGAGACCTCTTCTTCTACTTCAAGAATAAAACTGAAATGAGGTGAGAATATTTAGTGAAGACTGTTCTCGTAAAAGTTACCAGTTTAAAATTTCTGGAGTTTGAAGGCTAAACTTCCAAAAGGAAGACTAGCAGTGCAGTATGTGGAAGCTCACATTAAAACTGTGAAAGTTTGGTGATAAGAGAAATGTTTCCAAATATGCCAGCTATAATATTATTTTATGTAACATGGAACCTGTCCAATAGAAACTAGACTAAGATAACTTGCTCATTTCATGCAGGCCATGAACAAACAGCAGAGGGTAATGACTTTTTAGTCACTGCTGATCTTGTTGGAGAAAGGCTCTATAACCATTACCAGTCTTCTGAGCTATCAAATCAGCCAGGGAGAATTGAGTTCTTTATCAGATGTTCTAATGCTTGGGTTAATACAGATAGTTTTAATTTGAATATGGGAAAAAGAATAATGAAAGTGTCAGTACAGGAGAAAGACATGCTACAGAGAGCTCTTCTTCACATCTTTGTAACTTGAAAGCTTGTCTCTTTCACCAATAGTAGTTGGTTCAATAAAAGATATTACCTCACCCACCGTGTCTCTCTAATATCCCGGGACCAACATGGCTACAAAACTGAAAGGTCCGGTAGAACACATTAAAAAGGAAACATTTGCCAGCCATTATTACAGTTACTACAGCTATCTTCAGTTCTGAGTAGAAGGGAAACTGTGATCACCTCAAATACCACACTGAGGTACATGTTTGGAAATACTGGTTTTTATAGGAACCTTTATAGATTCTTATCAGTTACTAATGTCTCATGATCTAAAATTCACATGGAAATCCCTGCACTACAGATGATGCAGTCTCTGGATGTGTACAAGATCTGATATGAAATAGAACTTCATAGTGACACAAGTAAATAAAAAATAGTGCCATGTTCATGAAATATAAATGGCCTGAAAGCTCTGGTGGATGCAGCATCATTTAACAATCAGTATTTTTGTGTTACAATCCAGTTGCAATCCTGTACATTATTCCTTTGTTTCAAATGTGTCCAGAGCATGTTTCTGCACTACCATTCAGACTGCAATATATATTAAGCATTAATTAAATAGAACTCCTTAGAAAAATCATGTTTTAATTTCTACTGAATTACAATAAAGGTTCATCCACTTACTGAGAAGTTTATACAGATATATTGCAATACAATGCTTACTTCAGTGAGCTTCATTGGAACTTCAGGCACTAGTGTCTATTTGATTACAAATGGATCTCGTCAATGAATACAAAGTAGGTTACTTTTAAAGAGTTACTCCTTTTAAGGTTGCATTAATAGCAGGACCATTCTAAAGGACAGTCTGCCTGCTGCCTACTGGTCACAGTGCACTTAGCCCATTCCAAAGACTAGTGCAGAGAGTAGAGGAGCCAGGGACCACCTTCTTCCCCGTTCCCTTTGGAAGGCACACAGATGAAGCAATCCTCTTCTGAACACAGGGGCTACCATTTTGGTTATGCCCAGGCCAGGCAAGATAGTGTGGGGAAAGACTTCTTAGACCCTACCCATCCTGAGCTTCCACATCAGTGTCAGACAGCATCTGGCCACAAATGACTGAATAATGAATTATAATTATCATAGAGAAACATGATAATGTTTAATTACCAATGCTATGGCTACAGTTTTCATGAGTAAAAGAGAGATACACCACATGGCAGGCATTTTATGGTTAACCCTAAATACAATGTGTGAAGTATTCTTTGAGGACTAAGAAGCATTAGCCTTAGTTTATTCATCACACTACCATCCTCACAGCATTTGATGGAATGTTATTTCAGGAGGTTAAAATTAAAATGAACTAGAACTAATTGAAAGTAGATTTAATAAAAACATCATCATTGTAATGGGTATACAACTGCAGCACAGTAATACTGAATGATTTTAAGGTACTCTACAAGACCACATTGTTTCATCTAATGAGATTCACTGATTACCAAAGAATTACTTTAACTCCTTCATTTTGCAACTCTGTACAAAATGTGGGAGCCTATTAATTAATGCTTCAGTCAATAAAAATAACAAGTGGTTAGGGCTCAATCCTGCTTATACTGGAATCAATAGAAGTTTTGTCATTGATTTTTAAGTACACAGGTTTGGTTCCTTGTTCTTCTATTTATTAGACTAGTTAGCATGATGTAATGATTGTAATACGGGCTTAGAACTCACGGGGAAACCACACAGAGGCAAAGGATGATTGGATGTTTTACTATGCCTCCCTTTAATGTCTTTCTTATCACAGATGCAAAAAGCTCTTGTGTTTCCATTCTTCTTACCCCTGCACCTCCGCCCGCTTCAGATACCTCTGCTTTAGGTAGTTGTACTTCTGCAAGTCATCAGAAACCAGAATACTCCTATGCATTGTAAATGCATTATACATGCAGTCTCCAGAGTCAAGGAGCAATGATTATGACTAATGGATTTTCCAACCTCTAAAATCTTTTATCAGGACATGAGGGATTCATTCCAGCCCCTGATTTCTATACTGTATGTCTAGGTTGGACCCATTGATTTCTAAGATACAATTATGTTTTCTTGTCTTCCATTCCCCAGTTTCACCACAGCCTGCTGGGATGTCTTATTGATGCAGACACTGTTTAGAGCCCATAGCTGATTCTGAAAAATACAATACACAAATATTTAAGAAACCTGGGGATTACAGTGGACGAGAAGCTGGATATGAGTCAGCAGTGTGCCCTTGTTGCCAAGAAGGCCAATGGCAATTTTGGCTGTATTAGTAGGAGCATTGCCTGCACCATCGAGGGAAGTGATTATTCCCCTCTATTCAGCACTGGTGAGGCCACACCTGGAGTATTGTGTCCAGTTTTGGTCCCCCCACAACAGAAGGGATATGGACAAATTGGAGAGCAACAAAAATGTGGAGGGCAACAAAAATGATTAGAGGGCTGGGGCACATTACTTACAAGGAGAGGCTGAGGGAACTGGGGTTATTTAGTCTGCAGAAGAGAAGAATGAGGGGGGATTTGATAGCAGCCTTCAGCTACCTGAAGGGGGATTCCAAAGAGGATGGAGCTTGGCTGTTCTCAGTGGTGGCAGATGACAGAACAAGGAGCAATAGTCTCAAGTTGCAGTAGGGGGAGGTCTAGGTTGGATATTAGGAAACACTGTTTCACTTGGAGAGTGTGAAGCACTGGAATGGGTTACCTAAGGAGGTGTTGGTGCTGCTTTGAGCAGGGGATTGGACTAGATGATCTCCTGAGGTATCTTCCAACCCATATCTTCGATGATTTTATTTTTAGAAATGGAAATGAAGCCAGTTCCGTCACATGTTACAAAATGTGGCCCTGAGCCTGCAAGGGACAGTGCAGGCAGACCCCTCCATGGGATCCCATTGTATTCAATGGGGCTGTGGGTGATTGCAGCATGTCATCTGCACAGAGTCATTTCGAAGATCAGGGCCTAAATCTATTCAACTTCAGACCATGACATTTTGGATGATTCTGCCAGAATGCCTCACACCATCCTTGATTCTAGTTGCCTTAAACATAGTTTTACACTCTGAAACAAGAATAGTGTTACAAATTACACAAACCTTTGAAAATTCTAATTGTCTCTGTGATACTTTATAATGAATAAAGAAATGCTTCTCAGAATGAATTCACAATAAGTAATAGGTGCAAGACAGGATTGCACAGATCTGCGAAGTACACACAGGAGGATTTTTGGAGAACTTCCACAGGCAATCAGAATGATGTAAAGCAAAAGTATAAAAAGCACAAGGAAACAAGATTAGCCCAAGGTAGTCCAGAATTGATAGGTTAGCAATGGTGAGCCTTTAACACAGATCCACAGAATCCTAGCTCTTCTGAGTGAAGCCTTTAAGTATTTTCTTTCGCTTAATCAATGAAACATTTAATTTAAAGGTAAAATATATATAAAAGGTTTAAATAAATATGGAAAGAACGTTTCTCCAATCTCATATTCAGCTTATATGCTCCATGGGATTGATGCCCCAATGACTTCCAGAGCTCCCACACACACTCAGGGGACAAATGTAGGGAAAAGGTTTCTAGTACCTTCTGACTCTTCCATTCACATGCAGGAACCAACCACGGTATGGTCCCAAGTTGCCCAGTTCTTTCTGTATTCTTTTTGTATTCCAATGTATGTATGGTTGAAACAATAAGTATGTAATTAGGATGACATTGCTACCATTCAATGTGTAACAATTACTTATGCAAAACCATTTGCCCAAATACGCTTGCCAATTGTTGGTCACATCTTGAGCTGCAGCTAACAAGTGCTTGGCACATCTCAGGGAAGGGAATGCAAAGGTTCTATTTATGAACCCTCTCTCTACCCCCTCCTCACATTTCTTGGCCAGCTCAGCATGAGGCCAATGCACCAGAATGGATTAAAGCAATCTAAAGGCAGCTGGAAGTAGCAGTGGATAGAGATGCATTGGCCATGCCCTTTCCCCCCAGTCATGCCCACAGCATGGTGCAGCGGACATTAAAGTCCTTAAGTGACTCAGTACCTGACTTTATAGCAGAATTGCACTCCTGAAGAGGCACAAGACTGCCATAGCACTGACAAAGATCTAGCCAGGTGCTGAATTTTTATTGTATCTTTTTTAATGTATTTGCACAAAACCCTTCGATAAAGTGTTTGAACAAAAGATATGTCAAAAATAATGTGTTACATGTTGAAGGTGAAGTGTCTCAAAGCACATTCAATCCCTTATGCAGTACTCAGAATTGCTGAAAACAAGTGTTTTTATGGTCCCTAGTGCTTTAAAAAGACAAATAAACATACAGAAGCATTTGCTAGTGCTCTTTATTTTCCCCTCTACAGCTTTTAAAGCAAATTTCAAGAGAACTTTAAGCTTCTTTAGGAAGCTTTATTCTTTATGAAGCCCTCCTCCTGTCCTTGAGTAGCAATAAAAATACATTCAACTCCATCCTGTATGGTTGACTTATGTTACTTAAAGCATTGACCTCGCTGAATGGAAACTTTAAATGTTATGGCTTGTTAAAAATGCTAGTGCCTAGACAATACACTGATTCACACTATCTAAATTCTTTTGCTTGGCAGATAACATTTCCAAAATCATGTTAGACCCATGCAAAAATTAAATAACTTCTTGCAAAACATTTGCAAAAACAAAAACAAACAACCCCCCCCCCCAAAACAGATTTAGTTACACGAATTTTAACAGCAAATGGAGACGGGAAAACTTTCTCTGCAGCTGTTGAAAGCCTCCCATGTTTTGAGGTATCTATTTCCTTCAGATAGTTTGACACTTTTTTTCATTTTTAACATGACGGTCCTAAATCAAATACAGACAAGTTCCATAATAGGTGGCAAAACACATCTACAAGGTGAGATAACTCCAAAGGAGCAGAACTGGCTATGGCAAATAGCCGTTAAAATGGCAAAAAGAAAGTGCAAATGGAAATAATAAACTATAACCAAGTCTGTGGAGTGTACAAAACTCCAGTGTATGGCCACTTTTCCTTACTTGACTGTTTTATATTGACACTGCTTTAAAAGAAGAGCAAAATCTTATTTGAATGTTTTTATCCTAAAAAAAATACAAATCTTTCAGCTGTATCTATGTTATACTCAGATAATATCAATGTTTAAAGGTTTTTTTTCTATTTTTATCATTCAAATTTTCACAGTTGTGGAATATTAAGGGGTGGGACAATTATTTAACAACAGTGCACACTGAGATTCAGAGTTAAAACTCTGTTATTATTAAAACACAAATTGGCATCATATGTAAAAATATACAAAGTAAATAGCCTTAAACCAAATCTAATACATTCTCAATCAGCATTTTTCTTACTTTTCCTATCTGTAAGTTTCAATTACCATTGATGGAAATATCCAGTGTGTGTACAGTGAAATTGACCTTTATCAACATTTATCAATAAAAATCTAATCCTTCCAAGTCTAGCTATACTGGCCACAGGAAGGCTTGGAACAACAGCACTATAGTTGTTTTTAATGGTCACAGAGTTGGAAATGACCAGATTATTGCAATTTGTAGAAGTGATTAGAGGCCCAACTGAGAGAGGGGATAATGCACTGTGCTAGGTGCTATACAAATCCATAGTAAAAGCCTCTGTCCTAAAGAGCTTACCATTTAAATAGACTAAACAGATGAAGGAAAAGTTTTTTATTCCCAAGGATACACAGGGAGTCTGTAGCAAAACAGGAATTGAACCCAAATTTCCTGAGTCCCAATTAATCACAAAACCATCCTTGCTCTCTAAGACCATCCTTCCAACATTTAGATATCCCTTCCTATTGTTCTGTTGTTCTTGCCATAATATTCATTTGTACTGTCAGGTATTAGAAGACAGTGACATCAATTAAAAGTTCAAGTAGAACTGTTAGGAAATTATATAATCAGGCATCTGACTGTAGACATACACAAAAGTTTACAAATTCATACTGTAAGGTGATCTACATACTGGGTAGTCCTTTTTTCATTAAGATGTTGACTTTTTCATTCCAGTTCCAGTGGCATCACATCAGGTGCCTATGATGGGGAAAGTACTAAATGTATGGAGCCAAATTCTGCATACTGGGAATTGCAGCTATACAGCTGACAGTAGAATTTGATCCTTTATCTTTATTTCTTAAGAAGGTTTACACATGATTTGAAATGTTCTTTGGATTGCCTTGTTCTAAAATAAATGATTTCCCAAGCTTCCTTCCCTTCTGTATCATTTTCTATGCTAACATCCATAGAGGAAAGACCTCAAAATTAATGCAAAAATATATTAATACAATTATTTGTCATTAGCCTTTCTTGTGCCTTTACTGAAGCTTAAGAAATATTTATCATTACTTTCATACAGAGGGTACTTGAGAAAAAGTACCTCACATGTGTGCATTTTTGTTCATTTAATTATGTGAAACATTCAAACTAACCTAAGTCCAGAAGGTTTCTTCTTCCATCTTCCAAGGACAAGATAATGTTAAGAACATAAGAACGGCCGTACCGGGTCAGACCAAAGGTCCATCTAGCCCAGTATCTGTCTACCGACAGTGGCCAATGCCAGGTGCCCCAGAGGGAGTGAACCTAACAGGCAATGATCAGGTGATCTCCTGCCATCCATCTCCATAACTTTCTTATTCATAAAACCATATAAAACATTAATGCTTTAGGAAGAGACCTAATTGTACAAACCAGGTTTCCTCAGTCAGCCGGATCCAGCCTTCGCATGCAATGGGTAGACAGGCCCTAACTCACCGAGGGTCTTAGACTCATGGGCTACCCTCACCTGGTTTAGCCCGCCAGTCGAGACGGTTTCCGGGGTGTGGCCGCTGTCGCATGCTGACAGCTACTTGGAGCCACAGGTGAGAGTTGGGTGTCAAGTGGGGACCAAAGTGGATGAGCTACTCCTAGGAGTACGACTGCTCCCCTATCAGAGGTACTACCCCTCCCTGACAACCCCATACACCCCATACACCCCATACACCTGGTTCAATGGTCAGGAAGGCAGTGACAGCAAGCGTTGTGGAACGCTCAAGAGCACGACAAGACACATAGGTGTCCTGGTCATCCACTGCGCCCTGCCCTATCTCCAGCAGTCTCGACTCTTGTCCTGCCACTGGATACAGATAGGAACTGGGAAGAGAGAGTGAGGTTGACGTCGCGCAACTCTCCCTCACTTTAATCCAATTCACGCGCAAGTCTCGACATCATACCATATCACATCATATCCAGTCCTGTGGCGATGGGCGAGCGACGAAGCAGCAGGTGTGGATACACTGGGAGCTGTAGCCTCAGACCTGCACACAGGCGGCTCAGGTATAATGGTCGTTCCTCACTGACCGAAGCAGCGGTGGAGCTCGGCATCTTCTTGAGCGACTGAGCAGCCCTATTTAGGATTGCACTGCTCATCTCCGTAGAACGAGGAGGGGGCTAGAAAAGGTGCCCTAAACATTGCCTGCTTCACCTTACCCTGGCCAGCATACCGCGGCTGGCGGGGATCCCATAAAAGCGGTCAAACAAAAACAAAACTTAGAGTGACACCGATCACCATTGGCACATGGAATGTGCGCACGCTACTGGACAACATCACGGCAGACAGACCAGAGAGAAGAACAGCACTTGTCGCCAGAGAGCTCGCATGCTACAACACTGACATTGCAGCCCTTAGCGAAACTTGCCTTGCTAATGAAGGACAGCTGTCCGAGTCAGGAGGAGGCTATACATTCTTCTGGAGTGGCCGCAGCAGTGATGAGCGTCGCAAATCTGGAGTTGGCTTCGCCATCAAGAATCATCTTGTTCGGAAACTTGCCAGTCCCCCTAAGGGTGTGAATGATTGTCTCATGACAATGCAGCTTCTGCTTCAAAAAGGAAAACAAGCTACTTTGATCAGCGCATACGCTCCCACAATGACCAACCCAGAGGATGTGAAGGATAAATTCTATGAAGAACTAGATGCTCTGCTATCATCAGTTCACCGCACAGACAAGCTGATCCTGCTTGGCGATTTTAATGCAAGAGTCAGATGCGATGCCGCAGCCTGGGAAGGAGTCATTGGGAAAAATGGAGTGGGAAAGTGTAACAGCAATGGTCTGTTACTGCTGAAAACTTGTGCAGCACATGACCTTCTGATCGCCAATACGGTCTTCCACCTCCCTACCCGTAACAGGACTTCATGGATGCATCCCCGTTCCAAGCACTGGCATCTGATCGACTATGTCATTATCAGGAGAAGGGACAGACAAGATGTCAGGGTTACAAAAGCTATGTGCGGCGCTGACTGTTGGACGGATCACAGGCTCATAGTATCTAAAATGAAGCTCCGTATCATGCCGAAGAGACAACCACAAGGCTGTAAGGCTCTCAAAAGGATCAACGTGTTGAAGCTGAAGAACAGCCGCATCACTGAAAATCTAGCAGAAGACCTAGAGAATGAGCTTGCTGATCTTCGTATTGAGGATGACGCTGAGAGAGACTGTGAACGATTCCGCAACACTGTCCATACAGCTGCATCGAAGGTATTGGGGCCCTCCACACGCAGGCGGCAAGACTGGTTTGACGAAAATGATGCAGAAATCCAGGCCTTACTTGCTGAGAAGCACTGCCTGCATTGCGCATATCAGAACGATCCATCCTCAGCGGCAAAGAAGACCACCTTTATCATCGCTCGCAGAACAGTACAGAACCGACTGCGCAAAATGCGGGACTTGTGGCTGAGCGCCAAAGCAGATGAAATACAGGCGTACGCGGACAGGAACAACTATAAGCAGTTCTATGAAGCCCTCAACACGCTCTATGGTCCACAGTCTTCTGGGAGCTTTCCCCTCCTGAACTCTGATGGCACTGTGCTCCTTACAGAGAAGACGCAGATTCTCCAGAGATGGGCTGAACATTTTGAAGCAGTTCTCAACTGCCCCTCAGTCATCAATGATGAGGCCATTGACAAGATGCCCCAGGTTGCAATCAATGACTCCATGGATGCTTCACCAGAAGAGGACGAAGTGAAGAAAGCCATCAACCAGCTGTCAAGTGGCAAATCCCCAGGGTCAGATGCCATACCAGCAGAGGTGTACAAAGTCGGTGGACCCGTGCTGCTACGGAATCTCACTGAGCTGTTTCAGTCCTTCTGGAAGCAGGGATCCATTCCACAGGAATTTAGAGACGCGTCCATCGTGCACCTCTATAAGAGGAAGGGCAATCGCCAGGTATGCGACAATCACCGTGGAATCTCGCTGCTCTCTACAGCGGGGAAAGTTCTTGCACGGGTTTTGTTGAACCGACTGATCACTCACCTGGAGCAGGGCTTACTGCCAGAATCACAGTGCGGCTTCCGCAAGGGGCGTGGGACTATTGACATGATCTTCGCTGCGCGTCAGCTACAGGAGAAATGTCAAGAGCAGAACCGTGAGCTCTACACAACTTTTGTGGACCTCACGAAAGCGTTCGACTCTGTCAGTCGCCAGGGCCTGTGGAGGATCATGTTGAAATTCGGCTGTCCAGACCGATTCATACGAATGGTACGTCAATTTCATCACGGTATGATGGCTCGTGTCCTGGATAACGGTGAAACATCTGAGGCCTTCCCAGTCACCAATGGCGTCAAGCAACAGTGTATTTTAGCATCCACTTTGTTTAGCATGATATTCTCTGCCACTCTGACTGATGCCTTTCAACACTGCACTGAAGGAGTAGGCCTTAAGTACAGAACTGATGGGAAACTATTCAATCTGAGGTGACTGCGTGCCATCACCAAGGTGAAGGAAACTGTACTTTGAGACTTTCTCTTTGCCGATGATTGTGCTCTGAATGCTAGTACAGAGCCAGAAATGCAAGCCAGTATGGACAAGTTTTCATCTGCATGCAACAACTTCGGCCACACCATTAACATCAAGAAGACTGAGGTCATGCACCAGCCAGCTCCCCACACTCTGTACTCAGAACCGTCCATCACTGTAAATGGACACAGACTTCAGGCAGTGGACCACTTCACGTACCTGGGCAGTACCCTTTCTCGAGCAGTGTCAATCGATGATGAAGAAAGTGCAGAATTGCTAAAGGTCTACCGAGCAATGGTGCTTCCAACTCTGCTGTACGCCTGCGAGCCGTGGACTGACAATCAGAGTCATGCACAAAGGCTCAATCACTTCCACATTTCCTGTCTGCGAAAACTTCTAAAAATCAGATGGCAGGACAAAGTGCCCGATACTGAAGTCCTTATCAGAGCCAGTCTGCCGTCAGTTCACATGCTGCTGATGACAGCCCAGACCAGATGGGCCGGACATGTCGTGAGAATGTCAGACGAGCGCATTCCTAAACAGCTCTTCTACGGAGACCTCGCCCAGGGAAAGCGCTCCCATGGAGGACAAAAGAAGCGATTCAAGGACACACTGAAGACCTCTCTGAAGTCCCTTGAGATTAACACCGCCACATGGGAAACCCTCGCACGGAACCGTCCAGCATGGCACAGCCTCATTCACACAGGCAGTAATACCTCTGAGGCGAGGCGTACTGCTGAGGCTGAAAGAAAGCATGAGCTGCACAAGTCCAGAGCTGCCCGCACATCATCGACAGTGCCATCACATGTCTGCCCGATGTGTGACAGGACATGCCCGAATCGGACTGATCAGTCATCTTCGGACGCACAGAGTCCGGTCATCGAACAAATGAGTTGTTAAGGTCTTCATCGACAACGATGGACGAACATCAATTGTACAAAGGAATGTCGGTATGTTATATCTAGATTGTAAAGAGGGCTATTGCAACTTTAGAGTAAACACCATGTATAGGTGGAATTTTTTTAAACTTCTGCTTATTTCTTAAATGTTGTATGACGAACATCTTTGTGAAATGCAGACTTGCAAGTATATTAGCTAAATGTGAAGGTCCTAATATAGCTCATAACATCATTGCTACATAAATGGTAAAATGCTTTATCTACCAATATGGAATCTAATTGCCCTGCTAAACTAATTACTAATGTAAGAAGCCATTTATATAGAATATTTATATTAATGTGAAATTAATTAATTACTGGCAGTATTGAAGCAACTCTCACCCCACTTAGAAAAACAAGAAAAATAATCTTTCAAAAAATCATGTAAAATTACTAATGGACTATAGACCAGTCAGCTTAACTTTGAAAAGATACCTGAAAAGATATTGGCACTAGTTATTAAGCAATCAATTTGTAAGCTCCTAAAGGACAATAGGGTTTTCAGTAATAGCTAACATGGATTTTTCAAGAACAGACTGTGCCAAAGCAACCTAGTTTCTTTGCAGGATTACTGGCCTACTGGCTAGGGGGAAGCAAGTAGACACTATATATCTTGATTTCAATACGGTTTTTGACAATGCCTCATGACAATCTCATAAGAAAACTGAGGAAGGGTGGTCTAGATGAAATGACAATAAGGTGGGTGCAAAATTGCTTGAAAGACCATACTAAGGAGTAATTATTAATGGTTTGCTGTCAAACTGGGGAGACATAACTAATGGGGTCCCACATGGGTCTGTCCTGTGTCCAGTACTATTCAATGTTTTCATTAAATGAGTTGGATAATGGAGTGAAGTATATGCTTATAAAATTCAGATGACTCCAAGCTGAGAGGACTCGCAAGCACTTTGGAAGATAAAATTAGAATTCAAAGTGACCTTATCAAATTGGAAAATTGTGAAATTCAATAAAGATAAGTTCAAAGTACTGTTATAGTTAGGAACTAAAAAATCAAATGCACAACTACAAATTGGGGAATAACTGGTTAATCAGTAATATTGCTGAAAAGGATATGAGTCAGCAATGTGATGCAGTTCCAAAAAGGGCTAATATAATTTTGGGGTATATTAACAGGAATAGCTGCCAACGTACTCAGATCCCAGAGGTGCTCCATCCCCCCTCTGCTCCAGGCCCCACCCCCACTCCAAACCTTCCTCCAAGACCTCACCCCTGCCACGCCTCTTCCCACCCCCACTGCACCACAGGCCCAGCCCCCGCTCCATTCCTTTCTCCAAACCCCGGCCTCTTCCTACTTCCTCCCCGCCCTGCCTCTTTACGCCCCTCCCCCACTGATTCCTGCAGGAGCGCCGCCAGCTTTTTTGCCGCCCTAGGCAGTGGAAGGTCCTGCCCCCGAAATGCCACCCCTGACAGAGGCAGCGGTCCATCCTGCTGCCGCAGTTGCCGCCCTCCAAATGTTAGTGCCCTAGGTGATCGCCTAGGTCGCCTAATGGGTTGCGCCGGCCCTGCCTTCACTCCTCTCCCCTGCCAGCAACTCCTGCATACCATGGAACAGCTGATCGCGACAGGTGGGAGGCATTGAGTGGAAGGAGGAGGAGCTGACTGGCATGGCCGCCAGTGGTAGAGTTGCCAGACATCTGTTTTTTTACCTTAACACACGGTTGAAAAGCAACCCTGGTGGTGCTGGTCAGCACCACTTACCGGGCCATTAAACATCTGGTTGGCAGCGAAGCAGGGCTAATGCAGGCTCCCTGCCTACCCTGTCTCCACGTGGTTCCTGGAAGTGGCTGGCATGTCTCTGGGCCCCTAGGTACAGGGGTGGCCAGGGAGGTTCCACATGCTCCTCACCTTGAGTGCCGGCTCCACTGCTCCCATTTGCCCAGAACTGCAGCCAATGGGAGCTGAAGCCTGCTAGAGCAAGCAGAGCCCCCTGCTCCTTCTGCCTAGGAACTGAAAATGTCAGCCACTTCCCGGAGCCTCCTGAGGTAAGCGCCACCTGGCCAGAGCCCACACCCTGAACCCCCTCCTGCACTCCAACCCCCTCTCCCAGGACGTAACCCTCTCCTACTCCCTAACTCCCTCCTGGATCATGGACTCCACATCTCCCTCTCCCCAACCTCCTTTCCCAGCCCTGAGCCTCCTCCCGCACTCCAAACCCCTCGGCCCCATCCCAGAGACCACTCCTGCACCCCAAACCCCTCATCCCCATACCCATCTGAGAGCCTGCACCCCAACCTGAATCCCTCACCCCTTCTCGCACTTCAACCTCCTGCCCCAGCCCAGTGAAAGTGAGTGAAGGTAGGGGAGAGCGAGTGACGGAGGGAGGAGGGATGGAATGAGCAGGGGCATGGCCTCAGAGAAGGGGCAGACCAGGGTGGGGCCTTGGGGCAGGGATGGGGTGGAGGAAGGGCAAGGATGTTTGATTTTGTGAGATTAGAAAGTTGGCAACTCTAGCTGGAAGGGGGCTCTGGAGGGAGGTGGAGTTGCTGACCAGTGGGGCTGCCAGTAATTGTCCAGCTTGACTTTGCACTGATGAGGTATCAGCTGGAGTACTCTGTCCAGGTCTGGGTGCCAAACTGTAGGAAAGATGTGGATGAATTGGAGAGAGTCCAGAGAAAACTAACAAAAATTATAAAAGGTTTAGAAAACCTGACCTATAAGGAAAAGGTAAAATAAGCTGGCTATGTTTAGTTCTGAGAAAAGAAGACTGAGGGGGAACCTGACGACAGTCTTCAAATATGTTAAGGGCTGTTATGAAGTAACCATCAATTCTTTTCCATGTTCACCAAAAGGTATGACAAGAAGTAATCAGCTTAATCTGAAGCAAGGGAGATTTAGATTAGATAGAGAAAACTTTTTAACTATAAGGACAGTTAAGCACTGGCATAGACTTCCAAGAGAGGTTGTAGAATCCCTGTAATAGGAGATTTTCAGTTCAGCATGGACAAACACATGTCAGGGATGGCCTTGATATACTAGCTCCACCAGGCTAAACA
Source organism: Mauremys mutica (assembly GCF_020497125.1). Taxonomy (NCBI): domain Eukaryota; kingdom Metazoa; phylum Chordata; order Testudines; family Geoemydidae; genus Mauremys; species Mauremys mutica. Next base: position 179,875,050 of record NC_059074.1, on the reverse strand, counting down.
ATGGATGTCTTCTTCTCGCTTCCATATATAAATCTTTTTTTTATTTGTATCCCACTATCACAGGCCCCAGCCAAGTGTGGGCCCCCATTGTGTTGTACAAACACATAACAAGAGACAGCACCAGCAGATCTTACAATCTAAGCATATAAAATAGACAATGGAAGGAAAGGGAAAATGGCACAGATCAGTGAGGTAACTTGCCCTAGATCACACAGCAGCTCAATGACAGAGCTGTGAGTAGGACCCAAATCTCCTGACTACCATTCTTGGGTCCAATCCATTGGTCTATTTACTTATTATGGATCCAAATTTTAAAAAGTTTATAGAAGTCAATGGGAGTTTTTCAACTGACTTCAATGGGTTTTACATCAGGCCCTGGGTCCAGTTCTATTCAATATCTTCATAAGTCATTATGATAATGGCATAGAGAGTACGCTGATAATGTTTACAGATGATACCATGCTGAGAGTGCTTACAAGCACTTTGGAGGACAGGATAAGTATCAAAACAATCTTGACAAACTGGAGAAATAGCCTGAAATAAATAAGATGATATTCATTAAGGACTAATGCAAAGTACTACACTTAGGAAGGAATAATCAATTGCAGAAATACAAAATGGGAAATGACTCCTTAGTAAGGAGAGCTGCAGAAAGGGAGCTGGGAGTTATAGGGGATCACAAACAAAATGAGTTAACAATTTAATGGTATTGCAAAAAAAGAAAACATCATTCTTAGATATATTAGCAGGAATGTTGTAAGCAAGACACAGATGTAATTCTTCTACTCTACTCAGCACTGTAGTACTATGTCCAGTTCTGGGTATCACACTTTGGAAAAGATGTGGATAAATTGGAGAAAATCCAGAGGAGAGAGACAAAAGTGACTCAAGATATAGAAAACATGACCTATGAGGAAAGATTGAAAAAAATTGTGGTTGTTTAGTCTGGAGAAGAGAAGACTAATTGAGGCCATGATAACACTCTACAAGTACATAAAAGGTTGTTATAAAGAGGCCAATTAAGTGTTCTCCTTATCCTCTGAGGACTGGACAAGAAGTAATGGGTTTAAATTGCAGCAAGGGAGATTGAGGTTAGATTTAGGAAAAAACTTCCTAAGTGTAAGGGTAGTTAAGCACTGGAACAAATTACCTAGGAAGGTTGTGGAATCTATATCCTTGGAAGTTTTTAAGAACAGGTTAGATAAACTCCAGTCAGGGATGGTCTAGGTAATACTTAGTGCTGCCTCAGTGCAAGGGACTGGACTAGACCGTTTGAGGTCCCTTCCAGTCCTATATTTCTGTGATTCTTCAACCTTATGAATAATACTGTTTCCAATTTGACAGTTTCTAAATCTACAGCAGTAAACACACTTCGATCTTCTGCTTCCTCAGGTACTTCTTTGTGCTGGAATATTACCTCAGGTAGCTAATATTCTAAACTGCTTATTCCCACTGGATTTGTTTTCATATACATGTTTAGATCTTATTAATGTTCATAATCATAAAATATTTATGGTAATATAGAGATGTGCTGGGATCCATGAAGGTCAGAGTCTCATTCAATTTGGCAGCTTTTATTAATTATTAATTAATTATTATTAATAATAATCTAGCTGTAACTTTCTTTAAAAAATTATTTCCCCAGAATAGTTCTGTTCAGACAAATCATCATTGCCCTCTCCTCCCCCACAAAGTGGCCTTCCTTTTTCCTCAGCTGTAAACTGGGTGGACTTGAAGCATAAGCGGGTCAAATGACTTCAGTCACAGAGTAAATTAATCTCTTAAGTAGAATTGTAGTCAATGAACAAAATTCATTCTACCAGAATGTGTCATACACATTGGGCCATATCCTCAACTGGTGTAGATCAGCATAGCTCCATTGAAAGCAACAACATTCTCCACTATGTTGACTGGTGCTATATAAATAGCTGAGGCCGAGAGGTATCTTTGTTTCATCTTAGTTATTGAAATCAACAGAACTATGCTGATTTACACCAGATGAAGCTCTGCACCATGGTCTTTACCAAACAAAACAAAGAAACCCACACTCCCTCTATCCATACATAGTAGAGTACCCACTGATCCTTCAGGTCCACACTGGCCTTTCTCATGTCAAGATGTACATGCTAAACACAAATTATAAGCAAAAAAATTATTTAAAACACAAAAGGGGATGCCTGTGGTCTTAGGGGAAAAAAGGAAGCGTCTGTAATTTCATGCCGCTGTGTGTGTATACAGTTGCCATGCTTGCACTTGGAAATTGCTAGTTAGTGCAAACATGGCAATACATGTATAAGTGCAAGAGCTTACAGACCTTGAGATTCTGATATAGAAAACATATGTATTGTACGTGTTGCTTTGACCAGATGTTAGTTGTGAATAATGTTGATACTACTGGGCTGCAAACTGTGCTACACTGATTGCATTAACTCTGGGTGAAATTTAAAGTGCTCAGCACCTGGAGCAACTGGTGTTGAGAGCTGGTATAAGGCCTTCTGAAACACTTAAAAGCTTCACAAAGGTGGCAAGCTGCATAGACCCACTGAAAGGCGGCAAAGGTCTGACTGTCCACCTCTACATGCTACAGAAATGCTTCATGATGGCCATTCTGGGAATAGGAAATGAGTCCCCTGCAGATGGGGGAATGCTATCCCCAAAAGGAACAGTACACACATCAGCTTGTTTGATTCAAATGAGGATTCATAGTTTGCTTCATATCACAGCACTGAGATGTATTTATAATAAATAAAAACAATACTAAAAAAACCAAGACTAAGTTTACTGACAAAAAACCATAAATTCAAAGATTCAAATGAGTAGTGATTAAGAATATTAGACACAGAATGGTTACACATAAAACAAAATGTAAGATCCAATTGAAGGCTCACACTTATTCATGGTTATCTTTCTTACTTAATAAAGTAGATTTTCTTCCAAGGATTCAGTCTTTGACAGAACCACAATCCAAGCTTTCAGTCAAAACCAGGATCCAAGTTTTCATAAATACCCAGTGCCCTTCAAGTGCATGTCCACAGTAAATGAACACCCAAATGCGCTTAAGTGTGGCCATAAATACTGAATATTTGCTCTTGCTCTCTCTGCAGAGAGAGTGAATTTTACCTTTTTGAACAAAGGCATATTTCTCCTTAATTTTTCAATTTTGTATTTTAGGTCCTGATCTTGCAAACATTTACACCTATAAGTAACTTTATACACATAAGCAATCCCCTATTGAACTGAGTCAAGCTGCTTATATGCATGGAGTAATTTTATTTTTTACAAATTTGTTAGCAGTACTGATGTCTCATACAGTAATTTGTGATTTAGTGGGAAAAGGAAAGGGAATCTAACAAACCATGGTTCTAGTTCACTGGCAGATGATGACCAAGCCTCAGTTATACATGTCTGTATCGTGTCCCTGAATCGTTTGCAGCAATGTGATATAACTTCAGCCCTTAGGAAAATCTAACTAGTACAAAATGCTGCAGCACATCTCCTCAGTAACACAGGGTACTGCAAGCACATCAAACCTGTCCTCAGCTCTCTGCACTGGCTTCTCAGAGAAATAGTGAGTCAAATTCAGGGTCTTGTTGCTTACCTTCAGGGTACTCAAAGCCTGGGTCCAGGATATCTAAAAGATTGCCTAAAGCTCTGGGATAAGTACTATGGTCAGCAAGTCCACTCCTCAGGAAACTTTCTTTCTACCTGAAGGATAAAGTTTGTCCCTGACAAATTTTAAGTTCATCCTTCAAAGCATGGAGGTGCTAAACCTTCTCAGTGAAATGATTATAAGAGTTGTTAGCATGGGGAAAACAATGTATTTTTACTAATATCATTCTTTGAAACAGCTGAACAATTTTAGCTGTAGCTTTCAAAAAATTAAAAGATGGCATGAGACAGACACCAGTCATAGAAAATTTAGCCCAAACATTTAAAGTCTGGCAAAGATAAAAGCAACTGAAAACAAGGTCTTATAATGGAAACTGTTCAGAACTTTAATTATAGGCAGAGCTACCAACACTGACTAAAATAGAATACAACACTCCAGCAATTCCTTAATTGTATTTTATTTAATATGTGCAAAAATAATATTTTAAGAAAACTTATATTGCAATCTACAAACATCTGAAAGAATAAAATTTCAAATTTGTATTCTACCTTATTTATTTACCACTGAGTTATACTTCAGGAGTTGTATCTAACACAACAATGCAAGACTTAGGGATAAATTGTTTTCCTTTGTTAATTTATTTATTATGTCAGTCCTATTTTGAAAGTTTATTATTAGAGTGAACTATTACTGAGTAGTTAGAGGTCCAATATACACAGCAAATTAACCTCTCTCTATCATATATTTTAAACCCCCATATAATATTGTACTGATATGTGGTCATTAAATCAGAACTGCAAATATTTTAATTAGGTTTGTCAAGCAATTAAAAAAAATTGTGATTAATCATGCTGTTAAATAACAATAGAATGCCATTTATTTTAAATATTTTTGGATATTTACAAGATTTTAAAATATATTAATTTCAATTACAATACAGAATACAAAGTGTACAGTGCTCACTTTATATTTATTTTTATTACAAATATTTGCACTATAAAAAACAAAAAAATGTAATTTTCAATTCACCTCACAAATGTACTGTAGTGCAATCTCTTTATCATGAAAATTAAACTCTCAAATGTAGAATTATGTAAAAAAGCTGCATTCAAAAATAAAACAATGTCAAACTTTAGAGCCTACAAGTCCACTCCGGAGTATTTCTTGGTCAGCCAATCACTCAGACAAACAAGGCTGGTTACAAATTTCACTAGATAATGCTGCCTGCTTCTTTTTTACAATGTCACCTGAAAGTGAGAACAGGCATTCACATGGCACTGTTGTAGCTGGTGTTGCAAGATATTTACGTGCCAGATGCGCTAAAGATTCATATGTCCCTTCATGCTTCAACCACCATTCCAGGGGACATGCTTCCATGCTGATGACAGGTTCTACCTGGTAATGATATAAAGCAGTGCAGGCTGATGCATGTTCTTTTTCATGATCTGAGTCAGATGCTACATGCCACCAGCAGAGGGTTGATTTGCTTTTTTGGTGGTTTGGGTTCTGTAGTTTCCGCATCAGAGTGTTGCTCTTTTAAGACTTCTAAAAGAAATGCTCCACACCTTGTCCCTCTCAGATTTTGGACAGCACTTCAGATTCTTAAACCTGGGGTTGAGTGCTGTAGCTATTTTTAGAAATCTCACATCAGTACCTTCTTTGCATTTGTCAAATCTGCTGTGAAAGTGTTCTTAAAACGAACATGTGCTGGGTCATCATCCTAGACTGATATAACATGAAATATATGCCAAATGCAGGTAAAACAGAGCAGGAGACATACAATTCTCCCCCCAAGGAGTATGGTCACAAATTTAATTGATGCATTGTGTTTTAATGAGCATCATCAGCATGGAAGCATGTCCTCTGGAATGGTGGCCAAAGCATGAAGGGGCATATGAATGTTTATTGCAATTGTTCACTTCAACATTTTGCAGTGGATGTGGACTCACTTGGTTTCCTTTGTGCATTTCGGGACATAAAAACAAAAAGACGCTTTAGAGATAAAACAATACCTGCTGGTCATAGGTAGAAGTGCAACATCCATCTGTGCTGCACCCAAAAGTCTTTACCTAAGGTATTTATATAGCACCAAGCTATGTAGTACGTACACTTACTCACTGTTCAGTAACAAGTTACTGTATTTTAAAAAGGTTTACTTGGAATTGGCCCAATTATTTTCATGCCAGTATGTGGACCTTTCCATAAGCACACTGGGGAAAGATGTGCCGAAGAAAATAAGATTGGAAGAGTGAGCGGAAAATATTATCATGACATCCACTTGATAGATCCATCGGGCTGTGCAAAATATGCCACAAAATTAATGGGTTTGCACATTCTTGCCATTTTTCATTTTACGTTTTGCTTCAAAAAAACTAGTATTGGTGCTAAAAGCAAATTATTTAATTGGTGAAATTTGTCAGAACAGGGAATTTTGAAATACACAAAGTGTTTGTGAAATTTGGTGAAATGCTTATGTTTATGTGAAGTTTAAAATGTTTCACTTAATTGTAAGCAGTGGTATAAATATATGTAGTATAATACAGTGAATTCAATGTTTGAACATTCAGTTGTAATCCTCGAAAGGTTTCTGTATGAAAAGTACACCTTCTTAGCTTTTTAGTCCACATCTTGCCAAGAAGATAAACATTGTGGACTGTGCTTTTACATGCAGGAGCATTATTTATATTAAATAAACTTTTGTTTGGAAGTGGTTTCTTTCTCCCACATGTGCATACACCTTTTTCTTTCGAGCTCACCTTCACCTAGCCCTTAGCTGACATTTTCCTTGAGTCTTGACTCTCAGGCCTGGTCTACACTACAATTTTAGGTCAAATTTAGCAGCGTTATCTCGATTTAAGCCTGGACCCGTCCACACGATGAAGCCCTTTTTTCTGATTTAAAGGGCTCCTTAAATTGATTTCTTTACTCCACCTCCAACGAGGGGATTAGCGCTGAAATCGGCCTTGACGGGTTGAATTTGGGGTAGTGTGGAAGCAATTTGACGGTAGTGGCCTCCGGGAGCTATCCCAGAGTGCTCCATTGTGACCGCTCTGGACAGCGCTCTCAACTCAGATGCACTGGCCAGGTAGACAGGAAAAGACCTGTGAACTTTTGAATCTCATTTCCTGTTTGGCCAGTGTGGCAAGGTGCAGGTGAGTGCAGATCTCATCAGCAGAGGTGACCATGATGGAGTCCCAGGATCGCAAAAGAGCTCCAGCATGGACCAAACGGGAGGTATGGGATCTGCTTGCCATATGGGGAGACAAATCCATGCTATCTGAACTCCGTTCCAGTAAACAAAATGCCAAAACATTAGAAAAAATCTCAAAGGGCATGAAGGACAGAGGCCATAACAGGGATGCACAGCAGTGCCATGTGAAAATTAAGGCGCTAAGGCAAGCCTACATAAAAACCAGAGAGGCAAACGGCCACTCTGGATCAGAGGCCCAAACGTGCCACTTCTATTATGAGCTTCATGCCATGCTAGGGGGTTCTGCCACCACTACCCCAACCCTGTGCTTTGACTCTGTCAATGGAGAATCACGTAACACAGAAGTGGGTTTTGGGGATGAGGAAGATGATGATGAAGAGATTGAAGATAGCTCACAGCAAGGAAGCAGAGAAACCGGTTTCCCCAACAGCCAAGATATGTTTCTCACCCTGGACCTGGAGCCAGTAACTCCCGAACCCACCCAAGGCATTTTCTCGGACCCTGAAGGCGGAGAAGGGACCTCTGATGAGTGTTCCTTTGTAAATATTACACATGGTTTAAAAGCAAGCGTGTTTAATGATTAATTTGCCCTGGCATTCGCGGCCAGTACAGCTACTGGAAAAGTCTGTTAAAGTGTATGGGGATGGAGCGGAAATCCTCCAGGGACATCTCCATAAAGCTCTCCTGGATGTACTCCAAAAGCCTTTGCAAAAGGTTTCTGGGGAGGGTGACCTATTCCGTCTGCCATGGCCAGTAGCATGTAGTTGGGATTCATTACATAACAAAGCATGGCAGCATATGGTCCCGGTGTTTGCTGGCATTCAAACAACATCCATTCTTTATCTCGCTGTGTTATCCTCAGGAGAGTGATATCATTCATGGTCACCTGGTTGAAATAGGGTGCTTTTATTAAGGTGACATTCAGAGATGCCCGTTCCCGCTCAGCTGTTTGGCTGTGGCTGAACAGAAATGTTCCCTGCTGTTAGCCACTGGGGGGGGGAAGGGGTGAAGCGTGAGTGATCTCTCACACCAAACCAGCAGGCCCTCAATACAAGAGGCAAAATGCGACCTTGTAACGAAAGCACATGTGCTGTATAATGTGGACAGTAAGGTTTAACATGAAAGAGTGTACCCTTTGTTCTCTAAAATATGTCTTTTTAACTACCACTCTCCCTTTCCCTCCACCAGCTACAAATGTTTCTCCTTCGCAGAGGCTAGTGAAGATTAGAAGGCAAAAAAAATGCGCTCGGGATTAAATGTTCTCTGAGCTCCTCTTGTCTTCCCACACTGACAGAGCACAGCAGAATGCGTGGAGGCAGACAATGTCAGAGTGCAGGAAAGCACAATATGAACTCAAGGAGAGGTGGCGGGCTGAAGATGATAGGTGGCGTCAGCTTGCTGACAGAAGGCAAGAGTCGATGCTCAGGCTGCTGGAAGATCAAACTCATATGCTCCAGCGTATGGTTGAGCTGCAGGAAAGGCAGCAGGGGCACAGACCGCCACTACAGCCCTTGTGTAACCAATAGCCCTCCTCCCCAAGTTCCATAGCCTCCTCACCAAGATGCCCAAGAATGCAGTGAGGGGGCCTCCGGCCACCCAGCCACTCCACCCCAGAGGATTGCCCAAGCAACAGAAGGCTGGCATTCAAACAGTTTTAAAGTTTTAAAGTGCAATGTGGCCTTGTCCTTCCCTCCTCCCCCACCCCACCTGGGCTACTTTGGCAGTTATCCCCCTATTTGACTGGTTTTCAAAGCTTCTCTGATGTGCACCACGCCCTCCTGTACTCTTGTAACCACCATGGTGTCTGGCTACGCATAATCAGCGGCCAGGCGATTTGCCTCAACCTCCCACCCCACATTTTTTTGTGAGGACACACACACTCGACTGTATAAAAACGATTTCTGAAAGAACGACTTCAATAAATTTGACCTAATTTTGTAGTGTAGACATACCCTTAGTCCAACTTTTTCTGCTATATTTTCAAAACCATGTGTGAGGATCCAGCTGTGTCACTCCCATATTGAATTAAATGCAATGTAAGACTTTGTGAAAGAGCACTATGTTTATTTGTAGTGGGTTTAGGTAAAAAATTGATTCACCTTTGCAGAACTTAGGGCCACATCAAACCGACTTTCCTTTAATGATTGGTCCTTAATTGGTATCTTGGGCTTCTATAAACACCTTGGTTAGTCCTTATTGAAGATATGGCAATCAAGGAATTACTCAGGCAGCTTGGAAGGTAGGATAATTGTGCACAGTATTAAGACTGATAATGACCTTTCATTCTTGAGTAATTGCCAACTTTTCCTTTCACAAAACCATAGCTCAAAAAGAAAGGGCCATTTAACATGGGCTAAATAATATTCAAAATAAAACATGTAGTATTGGTGCCATCTGTCTAATCTGACTGAAATACCAGAAATAAAATTTCTAAGGCTCTCAATTAATCACAGTTAACTCATGCAATTAACTCAAAAAATTATTCACGATTAAAAAACTTAATTGAGATTAATCACGGTTTTAATTGCACTGTTAAACAACAGAATACCAACTGAAATTTTTAAATTATTTTGGATGTTTTTCTACATTTTCAATTATATTGATTTCAGTTACAATACAGAATACAAAGTGTACGCTACTCATTTTTTATTATTATTTTTATTACAAGTATTTGAACTGTAAAAATGATAAACAAAAGAAACAGTATTTTTCAATCACCTAATACAAGTATTGTAGAGCAATCTCTTTATCGTGTAGATAACAAATGTAGCTTGCTTTTGTTGCATAACTGCACTCAAAAACAAAACAGTGCAAAAATGTAGAGCTCACAAGTCCACTCAATCCTACTTCTCGTTCAGCCAATTGTTAAGACAAAGAAGTTTGTTTATATTTATGAGAGATAATGCTGCCCACTTCTTATTTACAATGTCACCAGAAAGTGAGAACAGGCATTCGCATGGGACTTTTGTAGCGGCATTGCAAGGTATCTACATGCCAAATATGCTAAACATTCATATGCCCCTTCATGCTTTGGCCACCATTCCAGAGGACATGCTTCCATGCTGATGATGCTCATTAAAAATATAATGTGTTAATTAAATTTGTGGCTGAACTCCTTGGAGGAGAATTGTATGTTGCCGGCTCTATTTTACCCGCATTTCTGCCATAAATTTCATGTTATAGTAGTCTCGGATGATGACTCAGTATATGTTCATTTTAAGAACACTTTCACTGCAGATTTGACAAAACACAAAGAAGGTACCAATGTGAGATTTCTAAAGATACCGACAGTACTTGACCCAAGATTTAAGAATCTGAAGTGCCTTCGAAAATCTGAGAGGGATGAGGCGTGGAGCATGCTTTCAGAAGCCTTAAAAGAGCAACACTCTGATGCGGAAACTACAGAACCAGAATCACCAAAAAAGAAAATCAACCTTCTGCTGATGGCATTTGACTCAGATTATGAAAATGAACGTGTCGGTCTGCACTGCTTTGAATTATTATCGAGCAGAACCTGTCATCAGCATGAATGCGTGCCCTCTGGAATGGGTTTTTGAAGCATGAAGGGGCATATGAATCTTTAATGCATCTGGCATGTAAATATCTTGTGATGCTGGCTATAACATTGCCATGCGAACACCTGTTCTCACTTTCAGGTGACAATGTGAACAAGAAGCAGGCAGCATTATCTCCTGAAAATGTAATCAAACTTGTTTCTCTGGGTACGTCTTCACTACCCGCCATACCGGCAGGTAGCAATCGATTTCTCAGAGTTCGATATATCGCGTCTCATCTAGACGCGATATATCGAACTCCGAACACGCTCCCGTCGACTCCGGAACTCCACCACCGCGAACGGCGGTGGCGGAGTCGATGGGGGAGCCGCGGACGTCGATCCCGCGCCGTGAGGACGGGTAAGTAATTCGAACTAAGGTACTTCGACTTCAGCTATGCTATTCACGTAGCTGAAGTTGCGTACCTTAGATCGACCCCCCCCCCAGTGTAGACCAGGCCTCTGAGTGATTGGCTGAACAAGAAATAGGACTGAGTGGGCTTGTAGGGTCTAAAGTTTTACATTGTTTTACTTTTTAATGCAGGCTTTTTTGTACTTAATTCTACATTTGTAAGTTCAACTTGCATGATAAAGTATCAGAGGGGTAGCCGTGTTAGTCTGGATCTGTAAAAAGCAACAAAGAGTCCTGTGGCATCTTATAGACTAACAGACGTATTGGAGCATTAGCTCTCGAAAGCTTATCCTCCAATACGTCTGTTAGTCTATAAGGTGCCACAGGACTCTTTGTTGCTTTGTGCATGATAAAGAGATTGCACTACAGTACTTGCATTAGGTGAATTGAAAAATATAATTTATTTTGTTTTTTACAGTACAAATATTTTTAATAAAAATAAATATAAAGTGAGCACGGTACACTTTGTATTCTGTGTTGTAATTGAAATCAATATATTTGAAAAAGTGGAAAACATCCACAAATATTTAAATAACTTTTATTCCATTATTGTTTAACAGTGCAATTAATCATGATTAATTTTTTTAATCATGTGATTAATCATGATTAATTTTTGTAATCACTTGACAGCCCTAAAAAATTCCAAGAGATGCTGCTGATTCGGGGTGCCTCTATGTTGGGGTGCCCAATCTGAGATACTGAGAGGAGCTAAGGGTGACAGACATCCCAATATTATCAGGACCATTCAAATATTAGGGGCTTTGTCTTATATATACAACTATATCGCCCCCCCAAAAAAGTGTACTGATATTTCACACTTGATATGCGGTCACCCTAATGGGATCTGCAGATGCTCACCAGAAGCTCTGAAAATAATCTAAAGCTATAAGTATCTCAAGTTGACACCCAAAATCAGTAGCCACTTTTGGAAATGTAGCTGTAAAGCACATGCAGCCTAGCCTGTCAATCCAACTATTCGCAAAAAGAACAGGAGTACTTGTGGCACCTAGAGACTAACAAATTTATTTCAGCATAAGCTTTCGTGGGCTACAGCTCACTTCTTCGGATGCATAGAATGGAACACACAGACAGGAGATATTTATACATACAGAGAACATGAAAAGGTGGAAGTATGCATACCAACAGGAAGAGTCTAATCAATTGAGATGAGCTATCATCAGCTGGAGAAAAAAAACTTTTGAAGTGATAATTGAGATGACCCATAGAAGGTGTGAGGAAACTTAACATAGGGAAATAGATTCAATTAATGTAATGACTCAACCATTCCCAGTCTCTGTTTAAACCTACGTTAATTGTATCTAATTTGCATATTAATTTGAGTTCAGCAGTCTGTCTTTGGAGTCTGTTTTTGAAGGTTTTTGTTGCAAAATTGCCACCTTCAAGTCTGTCACTGAGTGGTTAGAGAGGTTGAAGTGTTCTCCCACTGGTTTTTGAATGTTATGATTCCTGATGTCAGATTTGTGTCCTTTTATTCTTTTGCGTAGAGACTGTCCGGTTTGGCCAATGTACATGGCAGAGGGGCATTGCTGGCACATGATGGCATATATCACGTTGGTAGATGTGCAGGTGAACGAGTTCCTGATGGCATGGCTGATGTGATTAGGTCCTATGATGGTGTCACTTGAATGGATATGTGGACAGAGCTGGCATCGGGCTTTGTTGCAAGGATAGGTTCCTGGGTTAGTGTTTATGTTGTATGGTGTGTGGTTGCTGGTGAGTATTTGCTTCAGGTTGGGAGGCTGTCTGTAAGCGAGGACTGGCTTGTCTCCCAAGAACAGGTCCTCAAGGAATCAATCCTGAACCACTTAAAGGAAGGGAAAGTGATCAGGAACAGTCAGCATGGATTCACCAAGGGCAAGTCATGCCTGACTAACCTAATTGCCTTCTATGACAAGATAACCGGCTCTGTGGATGAGGGGAAAGCAGTGGATGTACTATTTCTGGACTTTAGCAAAGCTTTTGATACAGTCTCCCACAGTATTCTTGCCAGCAAGTTAAAGAAGTATGGGCTGGATGAATGGACGGTAAGGTGGATAGAAAACTGGCTAGATGGTCGGGCTCAACGGGTAGTGGTCAATGGTTCCATGTCTAGTTGGCAGCCGGTATCAAGTGGAGTGCCCCAAGGGTCGGTGCTGGGGCCGGTTTTGTTCAATATCTTCATTAACGATCTGGAGGATGGTGTGGACTGCACCCTTAGCAAGTTTGCAGATGACACTAAACTGGGAGGAGTGGTTGATACGCTGGAGGGTAGGGCTAGGATACAGAGGGACCTAGACAAATTAGAGGATTGGGCCAAAAGAAATATGATGAGGTTCAACAAGGACAAGTGCAGAGTCCTGCACTTAGGACGGAAGAATCCCATGCACTGCTACAGACTAGGGACCGAATGGCTGGGCAGCAGTTCTGCAGAAAAGGACCTAGGGGTTACGGTGGACGAAAAGCTGAATATGAGTCAACAGTGTGCCCTTGTTGCCAAGAAGGCTAATGGCATTTTGGGTTGTATAAGTAGGGGCATTTCCAGCAGATCAAGGGATGTGATCATTCCCCTCTACTCAGCACTGGTGAGGCCTCATTTGGAGTACTGTGTCCAGTTTTGGGCCCCACACTACAAGAAGGATGTGGATAAATTGGAGAGAGTCCAGCGGAGGGCAACAAAAATGATTAGGGTGCTGGAGCACATGACTTATGAGGAGAGGCTGAGGGAACTGGGATTGTTTAGTCTGCAGAAGAGAAGAATGAGGGGGGATTTGATAGCTGCTTTCAACTACCTGAAAGGGGTTTCCAAAGAGGATGGATCTAGACTGTTCTCAGTGGTAGAAGATGACAGAACAAGGAGTAATGGTCTCAAGTTGCAGAGGGGGAGGTTTAGGCTGCATATTAGGAAAACCTTTTTCACTAGTAGGGTGGTGAAGAACTGGAATGGGTTACCTAGGGAGGTAGTGGAATCTCCTTCCTTAGAGGTTTTTAAGGTCAGGCTTGACAAAGCCCTGGCTGGGATGATTTAGTTGGGTTTGGTCCTGCTTTGAGCAGGGGGTTGGACTAGATGACCTCCTGAGGTCCCTTCCAACCCTGAGATTCTATGATTCTATGATCTGTGAGAGTGAAGGATCATCTTTAAGGATAGGTTGTAGATCTTTGATGTTGCGCTGGAGAGGTTTTAGTTGGGGGCTGTAGGTGATGGCTAGTGGCGTTCTGTTATTTTCTTTGTTGGGCCTGTCCTGTAGTAGGTGGCTTTTGGGTACTCTTCTGGCTCTGTCAATCTGTTTTTTCACTTCAGCAGGTGGGTATTGTAGTTTTAAGAATGCTTGATAGAGATCTTGTAGGTGTTTATCTCTATCAGTGGGATACAATTAATGTAGGTTTAAACAGAGACTGGGAATGGTTGGGTCATTACACTAATTGAATCTATTTCCCTATGTTAAGTTCTCCTCACACCTTCTATGGGTCATCTCAATTATCACTTCAAAAGTTTTTTTTCTCCAGCTGATGATAGCTCATCTCAATTGATTAGACTCTTCCTGTTGGTATGCATACTTCCACCTTTTCATGTTCTCTGTATGTATAAATATCTCCTGTCTGTGTGTTCCATTCTATGCATCCGAAGAAGTGAGCTGTAGCCCACGAAAGCTTATGCTGAAATAAATTTGTTAGTCTCTAAGGTGCCACAAGTACTCCTGTTCTTTTTCCGGATACAGACTAACACGGCTGCTACTCTGAAATCCAACTATTCTCATTCAAGGCACTCCAATAGGAAAATAAAGAAATTGGGCATTCAGATGCAGATATCTTTGAACTCAGTTGACTTTCATGTCAGGTACAGTTCAATAATAAATCTAATCTTCCTTTCTCAGACAGAAAAATGTGCAAAACATTTAGGGCTAAATTGCTCCTTTAGGCACAGCTCTTGGCAAAGGGTGATGTAAACTGGGCCACCCCTGGAGTAACCTTGGTACTGTGACCCAAAACAATGCTGTGCAGCACAATTCCTCCCTTACTCCCCTCTCGCTCTGGTGAATAGCTGAGGCGTAACTCACAAGTACCCTTAAAGGCTGCAACTTACTGCCTCATCTTGCCTGGCCAATGAGTGTGGGAGTAGAGCCAGGGCTCTGCCCCATACTGCCTCCTTCCTGGGGGAGCATCTAGAACCGTGTGCTGCACCATACCCAGACCCACAATCTCAGTAGGTCTCATTTAGCTGAACAGAAAGAAGATAGGAGACAGCTTATTTCCCTTCCTCACCTGCTAGCCCGAGTAAGACAAGGGCACAATTTAGCTCACCATCGACACACAAACAGTTTTACAACACCTTATTTGTCTAGTTGACTATATTTAGGGTTCAGTGCTTCTTCCTCTTGCAATAGAACACCAGACTGCTGTCTTCCTTTGGGGTGTTGACACAATTCTATTGTGAGTTCTTCAGAGTAATATTTTGCAGGTGCCTTTAACCCAATGAGGCATCCATTGTTTTCAGATGTCTAAATGAATTTAATAAAGGGTCCCAGCAAGACTCTGCAATCATGGTTGACTTGTCACACCTCCATCCCCTCAGGCTACATTTTGTTATTGATCTGTTTATTGCTTCCGCTGAGAGAACACTGTCAATCTACCTATGTCAGAACCAGCCCTCACAGCATGGAGTGGACACTGTTATTACTATTTAGGTGATAAATGATACTTGCATTTCATTCAGCATGTTTGTGAAATAGAAAATATACATTTTTGAACCACTGATATTTAGGTTGAGTGAACCTTTTTTTTTTCTTGCTATAGGTAGTAATCAGTTGTACAGGGCTCCAGGCAGAACTGAATTTAGAAAACATTTTTGTTATTAAGATCCTGTTTAATCTTACTTAATGTTACTTAAACTCAAAACATATAGATTAGAAGCCTGATCCAAGCCTACTAAAGTCAATAGAAGTATTTCCATGGATTTCAATGGGCTTTTTATCACAGCCTAGAAAAGTATGAAGAATCAGACCTGAGACATCCAGGCTCCAAGTTGTTCTAGTTTCAATCCCTTCTTCCCCTGAAAGATGCACAATTGGCTGTTCCTGGAGGATACTGAGAACTAGAGGATATAATTATAATTATACTTTCCCTCAGGGCTCTGTGGATCATACTTTAATTCCTTTGATCCAGCTTAGGCCAGAAATCGGCAGCCTTTGGCACTCAGCCCTCCAAGGCAAGCACCCTGGTGGGCCGGGACGGTTTGTTTACCTGCCGTGTCCACAGGTTCGGCTCATCGCACCTGCACTGGCCAGGCCAGGGAAGCAGCAGCCAGCACATCCCTGACTTAGGAACATGCTTAATTTTTAACATGTAAATAGGCCCATTGATTTCAAAGCTAAACACATGACTGAGTGATTTACTGGCAGAAGCCTCAGTGAAGTCATTGCTTCAGTAGGGGGAAATTCACCCTTTCCCTAGCAACACACCTGCTGTAGATAGAAGAAGTGTTTTGGGTATGTTTGTGAACCACTGATGGATAAAAAAAATATTTCTTCAGTAGATAAGTTCAGGTAGACCCTGGTGAGAGAGTGAGGAGGTAGGGCTTGTGCGTATTTGACAAGGGCTCTGTCTCATAATTTTAAGCTTTCTGTATAACTATATGTTTTAGGGTACCTCCTAATAAATGGAAGAAAAATAAGGAAGAAGTATGGATCAATATTTAACATCACCATTTCTGCGTTAACACTTCCTAATTCTTCCTGCTCCTGCACTGTCTTCCTCAGGTGCAGTGGCATTTGTGGCTGTATGGATCACTGAAAAGTCATTGTGCCTCGCTCCCCATCCCTCTCCTACAAAAATAAATTGGGCAATGTAAGGCATTAAGGCTCAGTTTAATGCCATATTTATATAAATACAAAATGGAAGACTTGAGGCCTGATTGTTGAAATCAACACCACAATTCCTATAGACTTCACTGGTGCAAGAAATTAGCAATTAAACCCTTTCTGAGAATAAGGAAGGGGCAAGCCCTCAACTGGCTTAAATGGCCATAGCTCTTCCCCAAGTTTTCTTCTGTGGATGAATAATTTAGAACAAAAGGTGTCTGAGATACCAGTGTAGGATGAGAAATTAAAAAAAAAATACACAGCTATCATTATAAAAGGCAATGTGTTGTTCCCTTAAAAGACTGGGTTCATGGAGAAAATATAAGGCTTGCAATCATATTCTATAGTTACTGAAAAGGTCAGCAAAAATTCAACCCTACTTTTTCAAGGGCTGATTCAAGTCCACTGAAATCAATGAAAGTATTTCCATTGATTTCATTGGTTGCTGGATCAATCACCAAATTCTTAAATGCTTCAGAATAGTAGTTAAAACCAGGCCTTCAACTGCCCTGCTTTACTCCTTAATATGCAGAATTTTAGGCTATTTTCAAAGCTGCACGAGGGAATTGAACATCCAAATCCACCAAGAAGCTTTGAAAAATTTCACCCCTAATTATTATTTTGTTTCTTTTGGACAAACAAAGAGAGTTGTGCAGAAAATTTGAAAGGGACCTTCATCAATCACAGATGCAGAAAAAAAACAAACATATTTCCCAACATTGTGAAGACAACGTTAACATATAGTTAAAAAAGAAGAACAATCAAAGAATATAGGAGCAGAGATGTCTTTTTTTGGAATTAAACTTCAGTTTCATTTCCCATAAAGCTCTGTGTTGTGATAGATAAAGAGAATAAATTTCTATTTTTATAAGAAAAAGCCAAAATGTTACTTCCAGAACAATTAAGAAATAAAAAGAACTTGACAGATGACAATTTGAACAGTTATGTGAATTAATTATTGAATGATTCTTTAATTCCAGCGTTTGAATCATTCTTTCCTTTTCCTTTTTAACTTGGCTGCTTTTGACATTGCTCAATGAGAAACATATGTCAAAATAACACATTTTAAACTTTTAGATTTATCTGTTTGCTGAGCTGTCTGGCTCTAATAAATCTTCACTTTACTAATCCAGCATGTCTTGTTTGAGGACTCAGCCTGACAATTTTGTTTCCTCTTTTGTATTCCCCAAAATTTGCTACATAATCAAAAGATTTCCTGATTGATGATGTAGCTAAACAAATAATAATGACATGATTTTAAAACCCTGTGCCAACCAATGATGATAAATAACAAGTGACAGTTAAAAAGTTCTGGTTGAATCACAGAATCATAGATTTAAGGTCAGAAGGGAACATTATGATCATCTAGTCTGACCTCCTGCACGACGCAGGCCACAGAATCTCACCCACCCATTCCTGTATCAAACCTGTGTCTGAGCCATTGAAGTCCTTAAATCATGGTTTAAAGACTTCAAGGTGCAGAGAATCTTCCAGCAAGTGACCCGTGCCCCATGCTGCAGAGGAAGGCGAACAACCCCCAGGGCTTCTGCCAATCTGCCCTAGAGGAAAATTCCTTCCCAACCCCAAATTTGGCAATCAGCTAAAGCCTGATCATGTGGGCAAGACTTACCAGCCAGACACCCAGGAAAGAATTTTCTGTAGTAACTCAGATCCCATCCCATCTAACATCCCATCACAAGCCATTGGGCATATTTACTGCTAGTAATCAAAGACGACCTAATTGCCAAAATTAGGTTATCCCATTATACCATCCCCTCTATAAAATTATCAAGCTTAGTCTTGGAGCCAGATGTGTCTTTTGCCCCAACTACTCTCCTTGGAAGGCTGTTCCAGAACTTCACTCCTCTGATGGTTAGAAACCTTTGTTTAATTTCAAGTCTAAACTTCCTGATAGCCAGTTTATATCCATTTGTTCTTGTATCCACATTGGTACTGAGCTTAAATAATTCCTCTTCCTCCCTGGTATTTATTCCTCTGATATATTTATAGAGAGCAATCATATCTCCCTCAGCCTTCTTTTGGTTAGGCTAAACAAGCCAAGCTCTTTGAATCTCCTTTCTGAAGATAGGTTTTCCATTGCTTGGATCATCCTAGTAGCCCTTCTCTGAGGCCTGGTCTACACTAGGGGGGGGTTGAACTAAGGTACGCAACTTCAGCTACGCGAATAGCGTAGCTGAAGTCGAACTACCTTAGTTCGAGTTACTTACCCGTCCTCACGGCGCGGGATCGATGTCCGCGGCTCCCCCGTCGACTCCGACACTGCCGTTCGCGGTGGTGGAGTTCCGGAGTCGACGGGAGCGCGTTCGGAGTTCGATATATCACGTCTAGATGAGAAACGATATATCGAACTCCGAGAATTCGATTGCTACCCGCCGATCCGGCGGGTAGTGAAGACGTACCCTGAACCTGTTCCAGTTTGAATTAATCATTCTTAAACATGGAAGACCAGAACTGCACACAGTATTCCAGATGAGGCCTTGTATAATGGTACTAACACCTCCTTATCTCTACTGGAAATACCTCGCCTGTGCATCCCAAGACCACATTACCTTTTTTCATGGCCATATCACATTGGCGGCTCACAGTCATCCTGTGATCAATCAATACTCTGAGGTCCTTCTCCTCCTCTGTTACTTCCAACTGACGCCTCCCCAGTTTATAACAATAGTTCTTGTTATTAATCCCTAAATGCATGACCTTGCACTTTTCACTATTAAATTTCATCCTATTACTATTACTCCAGTTTACAAGATCATCCAGATCTCCTGTATGATATCCTGGTCCTTCTCTGTATTGGCAATACCTCCCAACTTTGTGTCATCCGCAAACTTTATTAGCACATTCCCACTTTTTGTGCCAAGGGCAGTAATAAAAAGATTAAATAAGATTGGTCCCAAAACTGATCCCTGAGGAACTCCACTAGTAACCTCCCTCCAACCTGAGAATTCATCTTTCAGTACGACCTGTTGTAGTCTCCCCTTTAACCAGTTCCTTATCCACCTTTCAATTTTCATATTGATCCCCATCTTTTCCAATTTAGCTAATTCTTCCCCATGTGAAACCATATCAAATGCCTTACTGAAATCGAGGTAAATTAGACCCACTGCATTTCCTTTGTCTAAAAAATTTGTTACCTTCTCAAAGAAGGAGATCTGGTTGGTTTGGCACAATCTACCTTTTGCAAAACCATGTTGTATTTTGTCCCAATTACCATTGACCTCAGTGCCCTTGACTACTTTTTCCTTCAATTTTTTTCCCAAGACTTTGCATACTACAGATGTCAAACTGACAGACCTGTAGTTGCCCGGATCACTTTTTTTTCCTTTCTTAAAGATAGGAACTATGTTAGCAATTCTCCAGTCATACGGTACAACCCCTGAGCTTACAGATTCATCAAAAATTCTTGCTAATGGATGAAGATTATCTGGGCACCCTGATTTAGTCCCATTAAGCTGGGTGAGTTTGGCTTCTACCTCAGATGTGGTAATATCTACTTCCATATCCTCATTCCCATTTGTCATCCCTAAGCTCCTCATTAAAGACTGAGGCAAAATATTTGTTTAGATATTGGGCCATGCCTATATTATCCTTAACCTCCACTCCATCCTCAGTGTTTAGCAGTCCCACTTCTTCCTTCTTTGTTTTCTTCTTATTTATATGGCTATAGAACCTTTTACTAGTGTTTTAATTCCCTTTTCAAGGTCCAACTCTACATGGCTTTTGGCCTTTCTCACTTTATCCCTACATGTTCTGACCTCAATAAGGTAGCTTTCCTTGCTGATCCCTCCCATCTTCTACTCCTTGTAGGAGTTCTGCTTTTTCTTAATCACCTCTCTGAGATGCTTGGTCATCCAGCTTGGTCTACAACTCCTGCCTATGAATTTGTTCCCCTTTCCTGGGATGCAGGCTTCCGATAGTTTCTGCAACTTTGACTTGAAGCAATTCCAGGCCTCCTCTGCTTTTATATTCCCCGAGTTCTTCAGTCCAATCCACTTCCCTAACTAATGTCCTTTTTTTTTTTTAATTAGCCCTTTTGAAATAAAAAACCCTAGTCACAGATCTATTTTTGTTTATCCTTCCATTTAGTTTGAACTGAATTAGCTCATGATCGCTCGAACCAAGGTTGTCCCCTACAACTATTTCTTCTATGAGGTCTTCACTACTCACCAAAACCAAATCTAAAATGGCATTCCCTCTTGTTGGTTCAGCAACTACTTGGTGAAGGAATCCATCAGCTATTGCATCCAGGAAAATCTGAGCTCTATTATTATTACTAGCACTTGTCCTCCAGTCTATATCTGGGAAGTTAAAGTCTCCCATGATCACATGATTCCCATTAGTATTTACTTCATTAAAAACATTAAAGAGGTCTCTATCCATATCCAAATCAGATCCTGGTGGTCTATAGCACACCCCAAGTACTATCCCAGGAGAGGATCTAGTAGCTTTCTTCCCCAATGACATTTTTGCCCAGACAGACTTGGTCTTATCCATTCCATCATTTCTTATTTCTTTATAGTCTACCTCATCACTGATATACAATGCTACTCCACCACCTTTGCCTTTATTTCTGTCTTTTCTAAACAGCATATACCCTTCAATACCTGTACTCCAGTCATGATTACTATTCCACCATGTTTCTGTTATCACTATAATATCTGATTTCACTTCCTGCACCAGTAACTCTAGTTCCTACATTTTGTTACCTTGGCTCCTCACATTGGTGTACAAACATCTTAATTCTTGCTGTTTGGCTTCACTCAGATTCTTTATCTGATTAGGCCCAGACATTCTACCACCTGTATCACCTATTAGAATTGTATCTACAGTACCCTTACTCCGTATGTCCATTCTCCTACCCACGGCTGTATCCTTTCTTGCTTCGTTTTCTTCCCTCTCAGTGTTAAAATCTGGCATGGAGATTACCTAGACATCTCCCAACCATCTCCCCCAAATTCCTAGTTTAAAGCTCTCTTAATCAGTTGTGCCAGCCTCCATCCTAGAAGTCTATTTCCCTCCCTACTCAGATGAAATCCATCCCGAGAGAACAGTCCTCTGTCCATGAATGCCTCCCACTGGCCATACATCCCAAAGCCCTCCTTATAACACCACTGCCTGAGCCATCTGTGGATCACCATAATCTTGTCACACCTTTGTTGCCTTTCTCTAGGAACAGGCAGAATCCCACTGAAGTTCACCTGAGCCTCGATTTCCTTAAGTGTCTTCCCCAACCTGGTATAGTCTCCCTTGATACATTCCAGCAAGAATCTAGCCGTATCATTTGTTCCCACATGAAGGACAATTAGCGGATTCTTTCCCACTCCCGTTAGCATCCTCTTTAGCCTCAGGTCCACATCCTGTATCTTAGCACCCGGCAGACAGCACACCCTTCTGTTCTCCAGATCAGCTATGGTTACAGGCCTGTCTATTCTTCTCAGTAAGGGGTACTCTCCCCACCTCTTCCTCTCCTACAGCAGCAACTTCCCCTCCTTCCCCATTCCTGCTCTTTCCCCTCAAATCAGACCCTTCCCATGTCCTTTGGCCTTCTGTAACTGATCTGGTGCTTATGAAGCACACCCTATCCCACTGAGTGAACTCCTTTCCTGCTTCTCCTCAACAACTTGCTTCTAACTACTGGTCAGAAAATGGAAATCCCTTTCCATACAAAATAAATAAATAAACAAATCACATTTTTTTTGGAAGAAAACAGCCTTTCTGCTTTGGAATGATTTTCTTTAAACAGGAAGGGTTATAATGAACAATGCCATTCTGGGAGAGTCAAAGCAGAATATTTTGGCTTCCCATCTGCCCACCAGGAAGACTCTCTTCCTCTACACCCACAGAACTGGTGAAGAGGTGGAGAGTCAGGGCACTTTCCAGACAGGAAAATAGCAATTTTGACACAAAACTGAAATTTCTTATGGGATTTGTCAGTAAATCATTCCAACAAAAACAAACAAACAAACAAAAACAAAACTTTTGACCAGCTGTGCCTGCTTCCCCACTTAGCCATATGACCGAATGCACAGCAAGGGCCTGCCTCATCCTCTGGCCCATTATGGCTGCTTAGCACTGGACACGTGGCAAAAAAGCAGGCTTAAGAAGGCACTGTAAGAGAACCAGCCCCCTCAGGAGTCCCCTGGACAGCAGCACTGAAAACAAAGGGCACATTTGGCCATGCTGTTCTCAACACAATCAATCAGATAGACAGACAGACAGCTAATCTGTCCCATTGTCTTCCCAGTCCCCAGGCCCAAGTCTTCATATGAGCCACCTTGACCCCCTGATTCCCAGGCCAAGGGTGGAGACAATAATGGAAGGACCAAGATTGTGGGGAGGAAAGAGTTCCCAGCAGGGTGAAAGTCACTAACGTCCCAACCTTCTTGGCACAGTGCCTTTGAATGGCTACCTCCACACAAGGATGTTGGCTATTCTCTAGCAGATAATTAGCCAGTTTCCTGAGGGTTACAAAGATTTGTTTTTAGAGAAGTGATAGATTTGAGATCTTCATTGAAGGTGCCAGTGAGGATGTTTTATTTATTCCATACCAGCTCATTCATCCCTAATCATGAGAGAATAGCATTTTCCTCACCTTTTATTCTAGAAGCGTATAATATACTTACTTTCTTCCTCCTCTGGGTACTCTTTCTGTTCCTGATAAAACATGATAAATGATCTCTTACCTAACCTTGAAATGCAGAGTGCTTTAAAGCTTACAAAATATCATTTTTCCTGAGACAGAAAAAAAGGGGAATGTGTACTTCAGCTTAGAAAAACAATCTATAACATCTACCAGACTTGTTTCTGCCATATCTTGACTAGTTTACCTTATATGACTTCAATTACTGACTGGGCTATTGGCTTAGATAGTTCTTAAGTAGATAAGACAATAACCAAATGAAGAATCAATAATAAACATCACACAATAATTTTACATTCAATAAAACTATTATATCCAATATGAAATCTATGGGTTATATGGCACTATTAAAATATCAAATATTCTTACACATTCTATTTTTCCCCTCAAAAGGACAGGAGGAAAGACAAATTCTAATATTTTTTACACAGACCTACTGTAGTTTGCAAGCTGAAGGGGCCAGTGTCAAAAAAGAGGGCGGATTTAGCATTTTTTTTTTAGATTCACTAGTTTAATTCAGAAGATTTTTATAGCATAAATACAAATATGAACTTTTCCAGTAGCACTTGAACTGGTGTTCTCCCTGCCCTACTTCCCTCATATTTAGACAGCATTTTTGAAGACAATTACATTGAGTTTGGGGTTAATGGTCACATTAAAAACTGTGCACAGTGCTTCTCATATAGGCACATTAAAAAGTGGATACTAGGAATCTGGGACACGCCTGCCCTAATATTATCAGCGTCAAGTCTACAAATTGCTTTCTTCCTCCAGGCACTTCCACCTG
The DNA here is from genome assembly GCF_020497125.1 of Mauremys mutica. NCBI lineage: Eukaryota > Metazoa > Chordata > Testudines > Geoemydidae > Mauremys > Mauremys mutica. The sequence goes on along the minus strand of NC_059074.1, from coordinate 179,850,961 downwards.
TATAGGATGCTTGTTTCTGTACAGGGATGACATATTTCCATCAGTTTCACCCAACTCTGTCTACTGCTAATAAATGATAATATATCTGCATATTACTTCACATTTCTGATAAAATGGGAGGGCAATTCTTTTAGCTTATAGTAAAGGTAGAACTGAGTGTAAGAGGTAGAACTGAGTGATACTCACTAAAGTATGATGACCAGCAATGCTATTTTCATCTGGAATCCCCACATTGAATTCTGCTGTTTTCAAATCTAGTATACTTGCTACTCTGTAATGGCATCATGGCAACACCTAGGTCACCATTATATGTAAAGGCAGGAACAACAGGCGAGAATGGGGAAGGCTGGACCTTCGGACATTTGTAACATAGTTCAAGAAGTTTCTCAAGCAGTAGTGGAATAAAACATCTCACTGCTGGGAGTAACTATGCTGGGAAAGGAAATTATAGGTATGGGAAAGACTATTTGATGTGAGAAAGGGAACTGTATTGGTTTGGGAATACCTGTATTTTGGAAAGGAAGTGGCATAAGTAACCAGGGCTGAGTGAGTGAATAAGAGAGAAAGATAATTTAATCAAGCCTTCTTTTTAAAATCTACACTAATCCTCATCAGAACTTGAAGTTTTGGATCTGTTCCACAAGGAAGTTGGTTTGGTCTAGTTCACATACTTATTTCTGAACCACTATTCAGTCAATTATGTCTCAGAAAAATTACTGGGGGTAAAATAATATATTGTGATAACTAGCATACCTATTCCTCTCTTTTGCATCTCACAGTTAGGGATTTCACACAGCATATTTTAAATATATATTTGACATCTGTGATCCATTAAGTCTTCTGTCTTCAGCCGACTAATGAGAGTTTCTGAAAAATATTCCAGTTACCAGCTACATATAGAAGTATAGACAGCAAGGTACACTTGTTCATATAACATCAGCTATTTGGATTTGGCAGAAAAATAGGAAGAATTTACTAAACCATCATGGTACCAAAGCCCAGATTGTACATTTACTAAGATATACTCAGTGAGGGCCTGGTCTTGCTCCCACAGACGTTAGTGATAGAACTCCACTGATTTAAATAGAAGAAGCATTGGGTCCCAAAAAATTAGAGTACAAAAAAAAACCCAAAAAACCAAGCAAGTTTACAGACAGAGGCTGCATACCCTGGGCCCCTCTGTTGCCACGAGAGATCCAGAATGGAACAGAACAATTGTGGTTCTTGTGCATGGGGATGGAGGGTGGGCACAGGAAAGGGTGAGCCCAGGGCACTGCACAGCAGAGCTGAAGTGGGTGGGGGAATTATGGAGGGACTGGGGAAGTGGTGACAGCATGACCAATTTTCTGCTAGCTACATGGTTCCAGTGGGAATAGAGACACTATGGATAGAGCAGATTGCTCACCTCCTTTGTCACACTGGTACAAAACAGATCCAGGAAATACTGTCTTCCAAAAAGGCAATTCTGAAAATCTCCTAATGCCTTCTCCACCCAGCCCCCAAACCCCCACTACAGAGGGCTGTGGCACAAATGCCACCAACTAGCCCTATGTGCCTGGGGCTGCCTAGGGAGGGAGCATGGACAGAGCACCCAAGGAGTGCACTGATAAAGTACACCTCGCACGCCTCTGCCTTTGGAACTCCTATGGTGCTATTGCTGGATCCTGAATCTCCTTTCCATAGGCAAAATCCCCAGGGGTGGCCAGTGATCAAACACCTCCCACTCCCATCTCTGATAGCGAATGTGCCCACTGGTAGAGTTATGCCTGGGGGATAGTAAGATATAAATGGCACTTTCTGTGTCAGGGGAATGAATCAAGCCCAAATATTGATCTCAATGCCATGTAATAAGGCAGTTTCACTTCTCCTTCTAAGCATTTATTGGGTTGCCTATAAGGCTCCTTTGTGGGGAAGTAATAAGAACTGGAATTAATCACAAACTATTTGACACTGGATTATATGGAAGCGAGTTATTTTTACGTTTCTCAAATTATTTTGGAGGTTTTGGGGATCTCTGGATAACTGCTGCAAAGCTGACCAAGGCACAGCCCAGTACAATAATCTAACCAGCAGCAGAGATTTAGATACACTCACCCAGTTCCACTAGACACTAGAGTCACAGTTGCAAAGGTTTGGTTTTAAAGATGCACAGCCACTACTGAGAATAGAAGAACCTCTATGATCCCTGCTGGCAGGAAGAAACACGTGCTCAAAGCACTTTTGAGTCTATTGGCTTGGTTCATAGCAATAATTTTCAAGAGAAAACCTGGTGGATGGACCTAAACTTTGATGCCTGGTTTATATCCCAAGTTATCTCATTAATTATTTCATCTCTGATGATTCTCTTTATGGAGTAGCAAGTGCCAGCTTGGATCTAATTTCAATTCAGATCTACTGCTTCATTATATTATTCAATGATCTAATTATATTATCTACTATCTAATTATATGTTTAATCAGTCACTAAGTCTGGCAGCTTGTCAAGTCTTATTTATTTTTAACATTTTTATAGTTTTGAATGCAGAGCTCCTCAGTTTTGGAATTAATTAGTTGAAAAGTTTGGCTAGCTGGTTCCAGGTTTCTGTTTAAAAGCAACACTGACATTTTGCTTGTTCTCCGTACGTTATGCTGATTGAATTGTTTGATTTCTTTTCAGGAAACTACTGTGTGATGTGTTTTTTGATCATTTCAGAGCCAGGGGAAATTTTGCAGTTGTGGGAAGGGAGTAAGGAGTTTTCACCCATCCAGTGCATGGTACATTTAAGGTCCAGGAAGAATTGCTGCCCCTGCATTTCACTACCCTTCCCTGATGAAGGGCTAGTGAGGGTTTTTTCTCACTGTGGTATCAGGAGAGGTAACTAGCCAGGTCTGAAATAGCAGAACAATTATCTGGATTTGATTGATACCGCTCCTTTTCTGCTTGGTCTATTGCTTCAGGCAGATCAAGAGGATCATTGATCGTCTTAGGGTCAGTGGATATCTCCTGGGAGAGGATTATTTTTGTCCTAAATAGAACAGATATATGACAAATGTAGTCTTCAATTTACCAGTCTCTACTCTTCATCTGGAGAGAACAATAAATTGCTTATATTTTCTTATTCCTCCTGGACCAGAGTTAGGCACCTCCCTCCCTGTGAGGGAGGTGGAGGGTTTAGGCCACATCCCTCTGCTCAGCAGTTCATGTTGGCTAGCTCAGGCAGCTCCCCACTCAGCATGCTTGTTTTTGTGAATTCCATTCCTAGGTGCCTAAGTCTCTCCATGCATGGTATAGGAGGCCTAAGGATAGGTAAGTCTACCCTTATGGAGGCATGTAGAGTACAGACATTGCATATGCAGCTAGCACAGGTATAAACAGCAATGTCGCTGGTGAGGCATGGTTTAGGCTGGGAGAATAGAATGCCCTGCATGCTTTAACCCGTATGTACCCTACACAATTCTCTACAACCCAAGCAGTGCCCCCCCAGACCTACGCTGCTATTTTTAGCAGTGTTGTGTTTTGCTGACTCCCTGCTGACAGAGACTTTTCCTGCTATCTCTGCCCTGCCAGGCCATTTCACTGCTTTATGTAGCTACACACTGCAGCGAATGTGAATACAGATTTCCATCTACTGCGTCGTGTAGCTACATATATACTAGACACCACTGAAAGTGTAGACAAGGTTTTATTCAGGGCTGTGGATTCCACTGGGTGGCAAGGCACCTAAACATTAGGCATTGCAATATTGAGGCTCTGTCCCCTCTGTGGCTCTAGCCCTATGCCTACAGAACACACACACAAAAATGCAAGGAGAGACTATATTTATCAGTTACAGAGTAGTTAGTGAGGAAGCTTCTATTAACTTCTGTGGCTTTTTTCCCCCAAACTTCTTTGCCACTTAAAATAGTCTGGAAAACAGTAAATATGTAAAATTATGAAGCGATATGGTTTTGCCATATTTCACTCCTGAGACCAGACCTCATTACTCATAAATTGCCTTGGTTTCTTCCATCCAGATAGCATTCATTCGTCTGACATGGGGGTGGATGTATTTCATGCAGATGTCCAAGAGGCTTTTAAGACAAAGTGGGTGGAAGAGTCAGACCAAGCAATTGCTGCTTTCTGGCAGGGAGTCACAGCTCAAATGAATGTTCTACATCTGTGTTAATCTTCTCACCTTCACAAAGATATTCTAGTAAAATACTAGTGTTCTCCAAAACACTTATATAAGTGAGAAGTCACTATAGAGATCTTTAAAAGACTATAGAAATGTCTTTGTTCATTCTTGGCAGATCCTCGCCTGGTGCAAATTGTGTTGCTCCACTGAAGTGAATGGAAGCATTCCAATTTATAGCAGTATAGGGTCTATCCCTAACATGTATTTTTTGTTATGATGGCATATGATGCCCCCTCCCCCACCCTAGAACACTACTATGATATTGAACGTATTAAATTAAAAGAAAGGACTGATTATAGATCCAGAAAAGAACACCTCATCCTTACATATATTTGGATCTAAGATTTTGGTTCAGCCAGTTGTAAAAAGATAGCAGCCCTCTGAAAATCTGGATTCAGATTTTGAATCTTTCCCCATACTTCCAAAACTTGATAGTGTTCAGAACTGTGATGGGGCATCTGCCCCACACAGGGAGAAGAAGGGCTTAAAAGCAGCACCAGAGAGGCTGCACAGAACTCATGAATCAGGAAAGGGCGTATTGAGCCCACCAATAGTGGGAAGGCTTGTTGGAGCAGCCAGTCAGGGCCAGTGAAGGCCACATATAAAGGGCTGCTCAGCAGAGCACAATGGAGTTTCTCCCTGGAAGGCAAGAGAGAAGGATTGGCTGACTGAAGAAGTGCCATAGGTAGAGCAGTGCTGGGTAGGGGCAGCAGAATGCTAGGGTGAGCTGCTGGCTGACCACTGCCATGCTGGGGCCTTGCTACAAGGGCTGAGAAGGTGCTAGGGCTATGGGGGAAGTGGCCCAGGGAAAATAGGCAGCTTGGAGGAGTGCAGTAGGTGGCTGCAGGCTATAGGATCCCTGACTTGGGACCCAGAGTAGTGGATGGCCTGGGTCCCCACCCCTTGCACCCTACTTGCCCATGAGGAGAGTGGCTGGTATCCAGACTGCAGTTTGCTCCTGAGGTGAGGGGCTGGACCTTGGACTTCAGTTGGCTGCTCAGGCAAGTGGCAGAACTAAGGACTGCTGGTCCCCTGGAAGGGAGGAGATACTGGAGTGAGGGCACTGCCAGAGGACTGTGCCCAGAAGAGGACACTGCAGTCTGAGGAGCGATGTAGGTCCAAAAAGTGGAGACAGCAGTGACCTCAGGTGTGACACTACTAGCTGAAGGTGGACTGGAAGGGCTGAAAGCTAATTCCCAGGATGGCCAGCAGGAGGTGCTTCAGTGGTGAGTTGTGCCCTGTTACAAGATCCATCTCTATATTAAGCATACACAAAGAGAAACAGCTCAATCAAAAGCACCAGCATTGGTTATGTCCCAATAAAAAGAGGAGTATATAGAGTGTAACAAAGTATACATGGTGTAATATGGGAAACACTGCTTTTGAAGATCAGTAATCCAGCCAGAGTCTTCATGCTAAGATACTAAGTTTCCCTAATAATCTTCCCTGATGGGCATTAAAATAGAGAAATACCATACAGTATTATAAATATTATGAATTCCAAAACGACGGAAACTTTTAAGAAACAACAGCAGGGGGGCAAGCCATGATTCTCTTTAATGTTATTCATCACAACCAAAGGTTACTTGAGTTGTTGAAGATTCTTTCCTTAAAAGATAGACTGGGAGAGACTATAAGAAAAAGGATGAAGGACCCATAAAAGGTGTAAAATCAGTGCTAGTGCAAAGAGAATCAAGTCCCTAATGTATAATGTTACAATTATATTAACTACTGGTTACTTTCAATGCAGAATGCAATGTGCATTCAATATGAAACATGCCACAGGACAGATACGGTCTGCGTAAAGAAAATAGTTTAAAATACTCAGGAAAAATGTATATTTTTAATTGTTCCTTAGTGATATTTCAAAGGACAGATATTTTCTATTTGGATTTATTCCACAGGGAGAAAAAACTTGGCAATTGATGGAATGAACATGTTTCCTCTGTGCTAAATTATGCATCATATAAATGCAAAAATGTGCCTATAAGTAGCACTTTAACTGGAAATAGATATGGTTAATGTCAGCAGCACATGAACATTAATAACATACATTTCTGCTCAGAAAGTCTAGCCTCGAAGGAATTTTTGTTTAAGATTTACACTTTAGATTTACTACTTTTTTAAAAAAAATTGTCACGATTTTCACTTCTGACTTGACTCATGAAAGCATGGAGTAGGGTCCCAAACTCCATCCGCACAGCTTTCTGTCATAGGAGACCTGTCATAATCTGTTTTGGCTGTACTGGTCCTTCCACTGTCAGAGCTGGGCCTCAGGAGACATTCTTCATGGGCTGCTCTTACTGTGCTTGGGGACTAATAATGTTTGTGTTTTATTAATTCAAAGCTAACTATTTAAATGCTTGTCTGAAGAAGAGTGGGTCTGTGGATGACTTTGGGCAAATCACTCTGGTTCTTTGTGCCTCATTTTCCCATCTGTAAAATGAGAGTAATGCTGCTGACAAACGTGGTAAAGTGTTTGGAGAAATGTGGAAGAAAATTACTCTATAAAACATAGGGATTATTAGTAGTATAGAATCATAGGACTGGAAAGGACCTCAAGAGGTCATTTAGTCCAGTCCCATGCACTCATGGCAGGACTAAATATTATCTAGACCAACCCTGACAGGTATTTGTCTAACCAGCTCTTAAAAATCTCCAACGATGGAGAGTCCACAACCTCTCTGGGCTATTTATTCCAGTGCTTAACTACCCTGACAGTTAGGAAGATTTTCCTAATATCCAACCTAAACTGCCCTTGCTACAATTTAAGCCCATTGCATCTTGTTCTATCCTCAGAGGTTAAAGAGAACCTTTTTTCTCCCTCCTCCTTGTAAGAACCTTTTATGTACTTGAAAACAGTTATCATGTCCCCTCTTAGTCTTATCTTCTCCAGACTAATAAAACCCAATTTTTATTATCTTCCCTGATCATGTCCTGATAGGTCATGTTTTCTAGACATTTAATCATTTTTGTTGCTTTTCTATGGATTTTCTCCAATTTGTTCACGTCTTTCCTGAAATGTGGAACCCAGAACTGGACACAATACTCCAGCTGAGGACTAATCAGTTCAGAGTAGAGCAGAAGAATGACTTCTCGTGTCTTGCTTACAAAGGTCCTGCTAATACATTGCAGAATGATGCTTGCTTTTTTCACAACAGCATTACACCACTAATTCACATTTAGCCTGTGATCAACTATAACTCCCAGATCCCTTTCCGCAGTACTCCTTTCTAGGCAGTCATTTCTCATGTTGTATGTGTGCAACTGATTTTTCCTTCCTAAGTGGAGTACTTTGCATTTTGTCCTTATTGAATTTCATTCAATTTTCTTCAGACCATTTCTCCAGTTTGTCCAGATCAATTTGAATTTTAATCCTATCCTCCAAAGCACTTGCAATCACTCCCAATTTGGTGGTATCCACAAACTTTATAAATGTACTCTCTATGCCAGGGATCAACAACCTTTGGCATGCAGCCCGCCAGGGTAAGCAGCCTGGCAGGCCGGGCTGGTTTGTTTACCTGCCACATCAGCAAGTTCAGCTGATCGTGGCTCCCACTGGCCACGGTTCGCCGCTCCAGGCCAATGGGGGCAGTGGGAAGCGGCGGCCAGCACATCCTTTGGGCCACGCCGCTTCCCGCAGCCCCCATTGGCCTGGAGCGGCGAACCATGGCCAGTGGGAGCTGCAATCAGCCGAACCTGCGGACCTGACAGGTAAACAAACTGGTCCAGCCCGCCAGGGTGCTTACCCTGAAGGGCTGCATGCCAAAGGTTGCTGATCTCTGCTCTATTCCATTATCTAAATCAATGATGAAGATATTGAACAAAACTGGACCCAGAACTGATCCCTGAAGAACCCCACTTGATTTGCCCTTCCAGCCAGACCGTGAACCACTGATAACTGTCTAGAAAACCTTTCCCAGAGAGAAGTTATGCACTCACCTTATAGTAGCTCCATCTGGGTTGTATTTCCCTAGTTTGTTTATGAGGAGGTCATGAGAGACACTATCAAAAGAGTTACTAAAGTCAAGATATACCACATCTACCACTTCCCCTCTATGCACAAGGCTTGTTACCCTGTCATGAGTAGGTCTATAATAGCCTTTTTTTCTTTTTTAACCTTAAGTTAAATCAATTTATTGTCAGTCAACTCAAGGGTAGTTAATACATTTGTAAAGACTATTGCAGCTACTTCAAATATTTGTTCCAAATGACAAACTTCATCCTTTACCCTATGGCTCAGCCTTATGTGAGGAAGTGTTATGTGATTCTTTATATAAGAAGACTGCTTAATATTGCTTCTGCCACCACTAAAAGGTCAATATACACAGAATGTAAACAAACAAGATACATTGAAAAAATGCATCCTTTTCTCCTGGCTTGTCTGCAACTTTGTCCTATTAGATAGTATGTTCTTTGTCTGTAAAAGATCTGGCACTTTTTCCTGGGTGCTATAAATATGAAAAATAATCCATTTATAAAAAAGGTACCTATATCTTAGGCTCTTGGTCCCTTAAGCATTTAAGCACATGCATAATAGTAACCATGTGAATAGTTTCACTGAAATAAATACAGCTACTTATGTGCTTAAACTTATGCATATGCTTGAGTGCTTTTCTGGATCAGAGCCTATGTGCCTTTGGTATAACTTAAAATACTTCCACATCTGAAAAATTAAAAGCAGCAGTAACTCCTCACCCCCACACCAGTAAATGAGTAGCTGGGAATAGACTCAACCTTATTCTTGACTCAGCAAGCTCTTCCCCACAAATATCCTCCCTGTCCAACAGCCTGGAAAATATAACGGTCTTGCAGCAGAAAAGCCAAAAAAATGTGGATATTTTGGATTAAAGTGTAGGAGTATTTTTCAAAGCCTATCACAGAAGACTCCTTGCAAAAGTCTTTTTATACCAAAATCACTCTTATACCTATGGGGATTCCAGGTCGTGCACCTCTGCTGGACACAACTGAGACAGTCTTGCAGAGGCAGAGGGACAGTCTCCCAAGTGGGCAATTATCAAGCCATTTAGGTCTTTATAGGGCAAACCCAGTACTTTAAACTCACCCCAGAAGTCAAAAGGCAGCCAATGCAGGCCATGGAGCATTGGTGTCATGTGTTTTCAGCAAGATACACTACTACAGTAAATTGATATCTACTCTTTAACACAGTGTTTTGGAAAGTCTGGAGTGTGTCCTCCTTGTGCCAGTTGGATGATGCCAAGCATTAGCAAAGGGCAGGTGAGGGCAGCTCAGCCAACCGTTCTCCAGAGTTTCAGCTTTCATGTTGGGGGCGGGAAATGTAGCTGTTATGGTTTTCGAGAAAACCTGCAGAAAATGACTTTTGTGTTATCAGTGCAATAGACGTCCACCTCACTCTGCAAAGAACCTGAAACAATAGCTCTGAGTCATGAACTGTCCCATGTCAATGAGTACTAACTCACATGCCAATGGTAATCCATTAAATGTCAACATAGTTTACTATTTCATTGCTCAAAAGCATGTAAGAAAGGAGGGGAAGTATCATATCATGAAGCTCTATACCAGTAGACATGCAGGGATGTGCTGGCCACCACTTCCTGCAGCTCCCATTGGCCAGGAACAGTGAACCTCGGTCACTGGGAGCTGCAGGTGGCTGTGCAAATGTAAACAAACTGTCTGGCAGCCCACCAACTGATTACCCTGACGAGTTGCAGGTTGCCCAGATGATACCATAAATAGCTCACTGTGGTGAACAGAATAGGAGAGAACTTCTATTAATATCAGGAACTCCCATATCAGCAGCAGGCTGGATGAATGGCTCCCTGGCTCTGGGCTCCCATGCTGCCACTGGAGGTTCAGGTGGGGCATGGTTCACTGCCCCAAGACCAACTATGCCTGGAGCATCCAGGACAGTTCATTGTGCATCTGTGGTGCTGTGAAGGATGCTGCACATATGATGGATGGTGATTGTTTTTCTGTTGGGCTTCCCAGAGGTCCTCCCAAGCTGAACACTGCTGAATCAGAGGCCACTGACTGGCTTAAGACCATTAAACATTTTTTCCCCTTCTTTTTTAAATCTGAGGAATTCAAAAGTTTGGGAAACACTGCCCTGACATTCATAAGGCATTGCTAATCTGCGCCTTTGTCTGAGAATTAGTTGTTTAAGTGGTGTTAAATGATTTCAGTGTGGATAAGAGCCACTGAAGTTTGACTAGTAAAATAGGTTATGCTTTGAGTAGAATAAAAGTCACTATGTGATTCAAATTGTCAATGGGTCAAATATAGCTGATTAACAGATCCATTTGAGTGGGACAAGTCACATGAGGAAGTATTGCAAGGCTGTCTTTAATTATTTTTATAAAATTTATACTTTGAATAACATTTTTACAAATTTATAGCCAATTCTGACTTACTGGAAAGTTTATTGAGACATTTCATATATAATACTCAGTGTTGATAAATGCAAAGAAATGCACATTGGAGAACATAATCCCAACTATACATACAAAATGATGGGGTCTAAATTAGCAGTTACCACTCAAGAAAGATCTTGGCATCATTGTGGATAGCTCTCTGAAAATATCCACTCAGTGTGAAGAGGCAGTCAAAAACGCTGACTGAACCATTAGGAAACGGATAGATAAGACAGTAAATATCATAATGCCACTATATAAATCCATGGTATGCCTGTGCGCAGTTATGGTTGCCCCAAAAAGATATATTAGAATTGGAAAATGCACAGAGAAGGCCAACAAAAATGATTAAGGGAATGGAACATCTTTCATCTGAGGAGAGATTAAAAAGACTAGGACTTTTCAGCTTGGAAAAGAGATGATTAAGGGGTCTTTAGAGAGGTCTATAAAATCATGACTGATGTGGAGAAAGTGTTATTTACTCCTTCACATAACACAAGCACCAGGGGTCTCCCAATGAAACTAATAGGCTGCAGGTTTAAAACAAACAGAAGGAAGTACTTCTTCACACTATACACAGTCAACCTGTGGAACTTATTGTCCCTAACTGCAATATCATATTAAGGGGGTATATTTCTTTCTGACTTTGACTGGTGCTCAACTTCTGCCCTCTGAATCTCCCTCTCAATGTTTGATGCTTGTTTAATACCCATGTGTGCCTTATTCAACATTCAGTCTGTGTCAGAGATTTTGCATTATGCAGAATTTAATCTGCAATAAGGATCTGTCAGCAGGAAGCACACACCTCCTAGTGTTTGACTGGCAGAAACATGTTTTCTGAGGGAATTCTGCCAGTAGCATTTGTGTATAACAAATAAGGGTGCGTACAAAAAATGGCCCAGGCAGGATGACAAATGCTCCAGTAGAATCTTTAATTATTTATTACATAATTATGACTTATTAATGTCTCAAAAGATGGACCTGAAGAGCTCCGGATTTTATTGTAACCGCTGCATACATTTTGAAAGACTCTAGGTGTGATTAAATAAATAGTAAGGTAAAAACAGTAGATTCTACTGTAGTGTCATAACGCCATTTAAGGTAAAAAATGGAGAAAAAACTTTGAGCAGTGTCAACAGATGTGTAAAAAAACGTGATTAATTTACAGCATAGGATGCTTTGAAAGAGTGTTAAGGACAAATGCTCAGAAAACTTAATCTCTAAAGGAGCCTCTGTTTTCACTTAAGGAAATGTTGATCAGTTACAATATTATACAGAAGAATAGCCAGACTGGGTCAGAGTAATGGTCCATCTAGCCTAGTAGCCTCTCCTCCAACCGTGGCCAATACCAGGTGCTTCAGAAGGAATAAACAGCAGAGGGCAACTATTGAGTCCTGTGTCGTCTACTCCCAACTCTGGCAGTCAGAGAACACCCAGAGCATGGGGTTGCATCCCTGACCACCTTGGCTACTGGCTATCCTCCATGGATTTATGTGTTGTTTTTTTTAACCCAGTTATAATTTTGGCCATCACAACAATAACAATAATAATGCTACTGGACTCCCTCAGAAAACATGTTTCTGCCAGTCAAACACTAGGAGGTGTGTGTTTCCTGCTGACAGATCCTTATTGACGATTAAATTCTGCACAGTGTAAAATTGTTTTACGAATATTTCCTAAACTCAATCTCTGACACAGACTGAAAGTTGAATAAAGCACACATGGGTATTAAATGAGCATCAAACATTGAGAGGGAGATTCAGAGGGCAGAAGTTGAGCACCAGTCAAAGTCAGAAAGAAATATACCCCCTTTATATCATATTGCAGTTAGGGACATTATGTAGGTGACTAATTGTCTAGTCTTGTGTCTATAATAAAACCTTTTAGATCCATTTTTCAAAAGTGTCCACTAATTTGGGGTGCCCAACATTTCTGAAAATCAGGACCATGCGCACACACAGCTCTTGTTGCATTCAGCTGGAGTGATGGGTATTCCCCTCTGACAATCAGGCTTAGGGGTATCAACTCATGCATCTGAAAACAGATAGCTTTTATCATATGGTTTGATGTTAATGTCAATATTTAGAAAAACTATCAGTTTAAATTTTAGGCACAGAAAAAGGGGGTTTAGGGCTCAGGAATGCCTTTGGCTTATCACTCTCTCTACATATAGCCCTTCCCATGTTTCATTTTTTAATGCTGACTCAAAGTGCTTTGAGATCCATGATGAAAAGCTCTAGTTAAGAGCTGGGTATTATCATCACCAATATTTAAATGGATCCAAAGTCTACTCTCACATGCCTACAGTTGCCATTAAAGTCAACAGGAGCAGCTCATCTAAGGCCCGAATTTGGCCCTACTACTGTACTATAGAAGAGGGGGGCTCAAACAGCCACTAACCCAGTCCATACCTTCCATGTCTCCCTGTATAGTTAAAATAGACCAGACAACTTAAATGATTTTATGGCTTTTCAATGACAGAAGAATAGAGCCCAAACCCTTTTTTCTTGCAACTGTTTTCCAGCACTCACTAATAACTTTGCAACATCAAATTGTTTTTAATTTACAGTCAGGCCTGGCACTAGCAGGGAGGAGGGGGCAAAGAGGACATTTTCCCCCTCCCATTCTGACAGTCTTCAAGGGGAGCCAAATTCTTGTCAGAAAGGCCAAAATATGTACACTATGTTTAGTCTTCATCCTTTATAAATCACAGTAAAATACAGCAAAGAATCCTGTGGCACCTTATAGACTAACAGACGTTTTGCAGCATGAGCTTTCGTGGGTGAATACCCACTTCGTCGGATGCAAGTAGTGGAAATTTCCAGGGGCAGGTATATATAAGCAAGCAAGAAGCAAGCTAGAGATAATGAGGTTAGTTCAATCAGGGAGGATGAGGCCCTGTTCTAGCAGTTGAGGTGTGAAAACCAAGGGAGGAGAAACTGGTTCTGTAGTTGGCAAGCCATTCACAGTCTTTGTTTAATCCTGAGCTGATGGTGTCAAATTTGCAGATGAACTGAAGCTCAGCAGTTTCTCTTTGAAGTCTGGTCCTGAAGTTTTTTTGCTGCAGGATGCTTAAGGTCTGCTATTGTGTGGCCAGGGAGGTTGAAGTGTTCTCCTACAGGTTTTTGTATATTGCCATTCCTAATATCTGATTTGTGTCCATTTATCCTTTTCCTTAGAGACTGTCCAGTGTGGCCGATGTACATAGCAGAGGGGCATTGCTGGCATATGATGGCGTATATTACATTGGTGGACATGCAGGTGAATGAACCGGTGATGGTGTGGCTGATCTGGTTAGGTCCCGTGATGGTGTCGCTGGTGTAGATATGTGGGCAGAGTTGGCATCGAGGTTTGTTGCATGGATTGGTTCCTGAGCTAGAGTTACTATGGTGCGGTGTGCAGTTACTGGTGAGAATATGCTTCAGGTTGGCAGGTTGTCTGTGGGCGAGGACTGGCCTGCCACCCAAGGCCTGTGAAAGTGTGAGATCATTGTCCAGGATGGGTTGTAGATCCCTGATGATGCGTTGGAGGGGTTTTAGCTGGGGACTGTATGTGATGGCCAGTAGAGTCCTGTTGTTTTCTTTCTTGGGTTTGTCTTGCAGTAGGAGGCTTCTGGGTACACGTCTGGCTCTGTTGATTTGTTTCCTTATTTCCTTGTGCGGGTACTGTAGTTTTGAGAATGCTTGGTGGAGATTTTGTAGGTGTTGGTCTCTGTCTGCGGGGTTAGAGGAGATGCGGTTGTACCTCAGTGCTTGGCTGTAGACAATGAATCTTGTGGTGTGCCCGGGATGGAAGCTGGAGGCATGAAGGTAAGCATAGCGGTCGGTAGGTTTTCGGTATAGGGTGGTGTTAATGTGACCATCACTTATTTGCACCGTGGTGTCTAGGAAGTGGACCTCCTGTGTAGATTGGTCCAGGCTGAGGTTGATGGTGGGGTGGAAGCTGTTGAAATCGTGGTGGAATTTTTCCAGAGTCTCCTTCCCATGGGTCCAGATGATGAAGATGTCATCAATGTAGCGTAGGTAGAGAAGGGGCATGAGTGGACAGGAGCTGAGGAAGCGTTGTTCCAGGTCGGCCATAAAAATATTGGCATATTGTGGGGCCATGCGGGTGCCCATAGCGGTGCCACTGATCTGCAGATATATATTGTCATCAAATTTGAAAGAGTTGTGTGTGAGGATAAAGGCACAGAGCTCAGCAACCAGTTGTGCTGTGGCATCATCAGGGATACTGTTCCTGACAGCTTGTATTCCATCAGTGTGTGGGATGTTTGTGTAGAGAGCCTCTACATCCATGGTGGCTAGGATGGTGTTTTCTGGAAGGTCACCAATGCATTGTAGTTTCCTCAGGAAATCAGTGGTGTCACAGAGATAGCTGGGAGTGCTGGTGGCATAGGGTCTGAGTAGAGAGTCCACATATCCAGATAGTCCTTCAGTGAGAGTTCCAATGCCTGAGATGATGGGGCGTCCAGGATTTCCGGGTTTGTGGATCTTGGGTAGTAGATAGAATAACCCTGGTCGGGGCTCTAAGGGTATGTTGATTTGTTCCGGTGTTAGTGTAGGGAGTATGCTGAGTGGATGGTGCAGTTTCTTAGTGTATTCCTCAGTGGGATCCGAGGGAAGTGGCCTGTAGAATTTGGTTTGGAGAGTTGTCTGGCGGCCTCCTTTTGGTAGTCAGACCTGTTCATGATGACAACAGCACCTCCTTTATCAACCTCTTTGATTATAATGTCAGGATGGTTTCTGAGGCTATGGATGGCATTGCATTCTGCACGACTTAGGTTATGAGGCAAGTGATGTTGTTTTTCCACAATTTCTGCCGGTGCACGTCGGCGGAAGCATTCAATGTATAGGTCCAGACTGTCATTTCGACCCTCAGGAGGAGTCCATGTGGAGTTCTTCTTCTTGTGCTGTTGGTGGGAGGGTAACTGTGTATCAGTGCGCTGTTCAGTGTTGTCCTGAAAGTATTCTTTGAGTCGGAGATGGTGAAAGTAGACTTCCAGATCACCGCAGAACTGTATCATGTTGGTGGGGGTGGCAGGGCAGAAAGAGAGTCCCCGAGATAGGACAGACTTTTCTTCTGGGCTGAGTGTGTGGTTGGATAGATTGACGATATTGCTGGGTGGGTTAGGGGTACCACGGTTGTGGCCCCATGTGGCAGGTAGGAGTTTAGACAGCTTACAGTCCTTTTTCCTTTGTAGAGAGGTGAAGTGAGTAATGTAGATCTCCTGTCTTATTTTAGTGAAGTCCGTTTGTATGGAAGTTTGGTTATTAATGAGAGTCTCCAGGTTGGAGAGCTTTTTTTTGATGTTTTCCTGTTTGCTGTATAGGATGCTGATCAGGTGGTTCCTCAGTTTCTTTGATAGAGTATGGCATAATCTGTCACTGTGGTCTGTGTAGTATGTAGATAGCAGTGGATTTTTTACCTTTAGTCCATTTGGTATGATGTCCATCTGTTTGCATTTGGAAAGGAAGATGATATCTGTCTGTATTTGTGCAAGTTTCTTCATGAGGTTGATGGATTTTCACTCAATACGGCTAAATGCAGTGCCTTGCATGGTGTCAAGTATCAGAGGGGTAGCCGTGTTAGTCTGGATCTGAAAAAGTAGCAAAGAATTCTGTGGCACCTTATAGACTAACAGACGTTTTGCAGCATGAGCTTTCGTGGGTGAATACCCACTTCGTGGGTAAAATACAGACTTAGTACTCAAATTTTGCTTCTTTAAACTCTTAAAATTCAAGATTTTTTTTAAAGAGTCTAACTAGACTCTTGACTCCTGGAATGATATTTGTTTGTTTTTTAAATAGTGACAGCCAGGGACCCCAAAATGCCCTCTTCTTCCTTCCCCACTGATACTAGATGCCTCTGTGTTCTTGGGGAACCAGGGTGCAGTATCCAGCCTGACTCATGAAAGACATGCCCCCCCCCAGCCTCTGCTTAAACCAGAACTCATCAAAGGGAAAAAAACTTGCAGAGAGCACTGAAGGGCGTTGGGAAACACACCTAGACCCCTCCTGACAAGGGTAACAAGATTAAGACATCTCCATTATCATACAGAATGGAGAGCAGAGAGAACTCCCCTAGCCTCATCTGCATGAAAGATGGGACAGGAAAACATCTCAATTTACATACAGAATGGAGAACAGAGAACCACACTGAATTCTGGGACCAGAAAAAGCAGGGAAACACTGCATCATGGGAATCTCTGCTCCAGATGCTAATGAACCTATGTCTGCACACACCCAGCTCAGCAATTATCAGACCAATTCTAGTAATGAATCCTTAAATGATATCCAAATACTGAAGCAGCCTAGCTGCATTGTGAGCTCCCTGGAAGAAAACACCACCCATAGCCAAAAGTGATCAGCTCCTGTTTTCTAGCCTAAAGAAAACCCTTGAATCATCAGCTTACCTATAAACAAATCTAGTGTTCTCCCTTGAACCATTGTATTTTCTCTACAAAAATCCCTACTCACCCTCCAGTAAGTGTTCTGATGCTTAGATCCAAACTATGCATCAGTTCCACTAGGACTCCATCTTTTCCTGACTGATCGTGCTGGGGCCTATGCCTGTCTCCTGCTCTCAGGACCCTCAGCTACCAGCATCATCTGGGAACCCCAACCAGTTCAAGCTTCAGTGAGCGGTGAGATCCCCTTCTCTCTCTCTCTCTCTCTCTCTCCGTTTTCCTTTCTACCTTTAATAATGTATGTTATGTTGGTCTAGTCCTCCTTGTGTAGTTATCACTATTTTTCAATAAATAACTTTTATGGTTAAGTTGGTTGCTTCTCTCTCCCTTGCTGAACTTTACTCTTTTGTGTTTTTAGCTTCTCCCATTCACTCTACAGCAACGCTTCTTTTCCTAAGCTAAAGATCCCTGCAGCACCCAAAATACTGTGGGGTTTGCTCATCAAGTAGGTTACTGGCAGTACAATTGTGTTGTGAGAGTGGGGATAGGGACCTGCTAAATCTGGGATGCATAAGGGTAACAGCTTGAAAGTGCTGCTTGACCCAGTCCATGGAGCCCAGGGGCAGATAAGGAGAGTCAGCTTGAAAGTGCTGCTTTATCCAGCCCAGTGAGTCCAGAGACATATAAGGGGTCAGCTTGACAGTGCTTTTGGGCTGGAGAAACCCAGCCCTGGGGAACCTAGGTCCTGCAGGATACCTCTATTGGGGGGGGACTTGCAGCAGGGAGAAGTAGAGCTCCATATGAAAACACAAGGGACACAAACAGTACATTGATAGAATTACAGAACCCCCTTCCTCAGAAGAGTAACCCGAATAAATGAGCATACCCCAAACTAATGGGCAAATCTGGTAATACCACAATAATGGGATCCTAGAGCCACCCATGTTTACACTTTGGAAACTGCTCTCAGGTTATCCATGTCCACTGTCAGATTATTTTCTTCAAACTCAGTTCATCCCAATAGCACACATTTCTTATTATGGCATAAGTCAATAGAACCTTCATTTTCCAGTAGACACAGCATCCATTTTTCCCCACTTAACATACTGCCACATGCCTATTTTTCCCTTTCACACATGATAGCCAAAATGTCTAATGGCTGTCCAATGGAATCTCCAACATCAGCAGTAGAAGACTGAAAGGTATGGCCCAGGGGTTGGACCAGAACCTGCAGAGTCATCCCCTACTTTTCCTCTATATGTAAATGATATATCATATGTCTTCAATGCTTCATCTTTTGGGGGCAGCTTCTTTTTATTTAGAAACATGTCCACAGGAAACTAACCAGTTCCCATAAGGAGGTAAACAAACAGTGGAGATTTGGAAGGCAGGTCTCGAAAGTAAGAAGATTCAAGGTCAGACAATTCAGCATCTCTGTAGAAGCAGCAATAACACAGAGCACTCAGCACATTGTCATCTTGCCCATCACGCCTAGGCTAGAAATGAAATTCTCTGTGAAACTCTCAGATCCTGGAGAGCCATGATATCGCTGCAGGTGTTGGATGTCCTTTTCTTAAATCTTCTTGTGCCAATTTTTAACAATCCAGGGCATTCTCAGCTCTGTAAGGAAGATACAATTCTTTGCAGAAATGTGGGAATTCAATTACTGTGGGATCTATTCAAAGAATATGCCTTGAAAGCTTTTGCGTAAATTCAAGCAGAGTTCAAGATTGATAATGCATTTTATTCACTAACATCTGCATATCCAAAATGCTGCCTTATCCAACAGGGCAATCAAGCTCTCCCGAACAAACTCAGCAGGGCCGCTTTCCATTCTGTTGGCTAAAAGGTCAGATGTTAAACTGATTTCACAATATTACAGGAAGTCTTAGAAACTATTACTAAAAAGTGAACCTGTATGCAGACTGTGTCAAGTCTCAGGATGATACATTAGCTGATGAAAATTAGTCAACAGCCTGGAAGGGCAATTGTAATAGACAAAAAAAATGTAACACACTTTTTACTAGCTCTTACTTTTATTGATAGATAAGACTCTATAGGTTCATTGGTTCAGTTCAGAGAAACCAAAACTAAACCTGAATTTTGTCCCAGCCTCTTTGGCTGAGAAATCAAACTGAATGGGCTGCTCTCATCAGATTTGTACAACATTCTTATTTTGGTGAAGTGAGAAATATGATATGATCATATTAATCTTTTCGGCTGGTACAGTATGGGGTATTTCCACTTGTGGTCCAGGGTGAAAACAGGAAGGGCTGAAGTGTTTCATTAGGAATCATTAAAAAGGGGATAGAGAATAAGACTGAGAATATATTATTGCCCTTATATAAATCCATGGTACGCCCACATCTCGAATACTGTGTACAGATGTGGTCTCCTCACCTCAAAAAAGATATTCTAGCACTAGAAAAGATTCAGAAAAGGTCAACTAAAATGATTAGAGGTTTGGAGAGGGTCCCATACGAGGAAAGATTAAAGAGGCTAGGACTCTTCAGCTTGGAAAAGAGAAGACTAAGGGGGGATATGATAGAGGTATATAAAATCATGAGTGATGTTGAGAAAGTGGATAAGGAAAAGTTATTTACTTATTCCCATAATACAAGAACTAGGGGTCACCAAATGAAATTAATAGGCAGCAGATTTAAAACAAATAAAAGGAAGTTCTTCTTCACGCAGCACACAGTCAACTTGTGGAACTCCTTACCTGAGGAGGTTGTGAAGGCTAGGACTATAACAATGTTTAAAAGGGAACTGGATAAATTCATGGTGGCTAAGTCCATAAATGGCTATTAGTCAGGATGGGTAAAGAATGGTGTCCCTAGCCTCTGTTCGGCAGAGGATGGAGATGGATGGCAGGAGAGAGATCACTTGATCATTGCCTGTTAGGTTCACTCCCTCTGGATCACCTGGCATTGGCCACTATCGGTAGACAGATACTGGGCTAGATGGACCTTTGGTCTGACCCAATACGGCCATTCTTATGTTTAAGACATTTTTTTAAAAAAAGTTAATCAAATTATTAAATCTCAAATAGTGTGTCCCTGTTGCAATTCTGTTGAAGTTACAGCTGAACTCTAATTATATCTAATCCACGTCTTCCTGGGCTATTTCTTTCATCCTTCAGCAGTATGTATGGATTCAGTACTTAGAGCACTGCGGATGCAAGGCATGCTTGTTGCTTACATCAAGTTAAGACCATTTATAGAGATGTGAAAGTCTTACTCAGAGTTGTTGGAACTGTCAGGGATCATTGTTTACATTGCCCATTATACAAACATTAGGGTTGAAAATCATATTCTCAATCTCAAGTATTTTAGACCAGTGGTTCTCAAACTAGGGCCGCCGCTTGTTCAGGGAAAGCCCCTAGTGGGCCGGGCCAATTTGTTTACCTGCCGTGTCCGCAGGTTCGGCCGATCGCAGCTCCCAGTGGCCCCGGTTTGCCGCTCCAGGCCAATGGGGGCTGTGGGAAGTGGCAGCCAGTACGTCCCTTGGCCTGCACTGCTTCCTGCAGCTCCCGTTGGCCTGAAGCGGTGAACTGCAACCACTGGGAGCTGTGATCGGCCGAACTTGTGGACGCAGCAGGTAAATAAACCAGCCTGGCCCGCTAGGGGCTTTCCCTGAAGAAGCGGCAGCCCTAGTTTGAGAACCACTGTTTTAGACCATTCACTGTAAAGAAATGTCCTTATGGGTTTAGTGGGTTATAATTAACATGGTTATAGGTTTGATCCAGCAAAGCACTTAAATCCATGTTTCATTTCATGCACACAAGTAGTCCTATTGGAGAAAATCCTCAACTGGGGTACACCATTATAGCTCCACTGGAAATCTGTCCTATCCCCAGTACTTCAGTGTATGCACATGCTTAACACTCTCCTTGCCCACATTAAATTGTCCTTTTCAGAAAAAAAAATTGCTGTGAAACATTACATTCAGTTTTTCCCAGAAAACAAAGCTTTATTTCACTTGATATAGAGAAGGCAAAGAATGTGTAGGGGAAAACAAACAAACAAAAACACATATGTACACACCAGAAACAGGACCCCACACAGAAACTCTCATTATGGGGGTTGCGGGGGGGATTAATCAGTAAGTACTACACAAACTAGTGCAGAAGGAAAGTTTTAACAGGACTGATCTTAAGGATGGGTTCTGATAAGGGTGCCCTATGAATTCTGAAACATGCTGGCCCTTTTACCTCTTTGGTTCCAATAGCAGTTTAAATACTATAACTGATAACAGGATTGTGCAAGGCAACAGAGCCATGTGTAAGGTTCTGTGTATCCATTAGCAATGCTTTTGCTTTGTTTGTTTTTGCATCTTTCCAAAAGCTGCTTAATTGGCTCTCCATGTAGCCTCAGACCTCTGTAAGAATCTTGGGGTTTATTAAATAACAAAACAGTGAATGAGAAAGGAATAGAACTTTAATAAAACAAACTGGAGATCTTCTAGAGTGAGCTGCTGCACACAGCCATGTTGTGTTCCTCAAATTTAGTCAGTATCTATATTCACTCTAAGCTGTGCAGCCATGTGGCCACTCAGCAGCCTATCAAATGCTGCCCAGGTTCTCAGGGCAGTAGCGGGGAGAGATGCTTGTCCTCCAGCCCCAGACTTGCGACCTGGGGAGAGGCTTCCTCCCCTGGCCCCAACACAGCCCCAGACCTGCCGCAGCCGGGAGAGAAGTGCCTCTCCTGCAGCCCCAACCCAGCCCTGGCCTGGACCTGCTGCAGATGGGGAAGAGGTGCCTATCCCGTGGCCCCAACCTCGGAGCTGCTCCAGCAGAGAGAAGCGCCTATCCCACTGCTCCAGCCCCGGAGCTGCCGTGGCGGGGAAAAGCACCTCTTTCTTCCCCATCCCCCACATAGCCGAGGTGCTGCTGCAGGGAGAGAGTGCTAGGGGAAGTCCTCTCTCCCCGCTGTAGCCCCAGGGCAGCCTGCACCCCAAATCTCTCATCCCCAGCTCCACCCCAGAGCTCACACCCCCAGCCATAGCCCTCACACCCCCCCGCACCCTAACCGTCTGCCCCAGCCTTGAGACCCCTCCCACACTCTGAGCTGCTCGGCCCCACCTCCACCACATGCATTTTGTTTTGTGCACCAATATGGAGGTGATGTATCAACAAAATTCTTTCCGCACATGCATGGAAAAAATTAGAGGGAACACTAATCAATATTCTATTTAACTTCATGCTTTCAACTTCCCAAATACAGAACAATAAAGAGTAAACTTGTTCAAAAAGGAAATCCACTTTCCATATAAGCTCCATTTTCATCTTGCGTTTATCTATCATCTATCTATCTATCATCTATCGTAATCAATGAGAGGAGAAAAAGGTAATGGTAATAGCACTTATTTTGCCATATTGCCTTTCATACTTGAAGGACCCCCAAAAGAGGTGAGATAGTGGTAGCACCTTGTCTGCTGAGGCACATTGTCCTTTCAGTTTTAGTTTACATTCTGAGCCTTTGACTTTTGCATAGAGACGGACCTGAGCCACGAAATTCAAATCTGGACTTCAGAGAGGTCTAAATCTGGGCTTTGTGTTCAACCCCAGCTCTCATCAGAGCTCTTTTGCAGAGAGAAGGAAAGCCAACCAAGACCTTTAGCAAATCATGAATCTAACAGTCTCTAGAAAGTCAGATGCAGCCCTAAAGGATGACCTTTTTAACAGCGGGGCAAGTTCTAGAAACACAATACACTATGAGCACTTGTTAGGTGCCCGTAGTAGAGTCCAATCTGAATCCATGAACTTCAAATTCATTAACCTTTTATGTATGCCAGAATGATTATCAAGCCATATTGTAGGCCTTTTTTACTTTTGAAACGAATGCTTATTTTTATAAACATTTTAAATAAACATTGTTTATTTAGTTTCTCTTCTTTCCATTCAAGTTAGCAGCTCATCTGGTGGAGGGATAGCTCAGTGGTTTGAGTATTGGCCAACTAAACCCAGAGTTATGAGTTCAAACCTTGAGGGGGCCACTTAAGGATTTAGAGCAGAAATCAGTACTTGATCCTGCTAGTGAAGGCAGGGGTCTACATAGGTATATCTCCAATTATTAAAGAAAAAAGTACATGTTTTAAATGTATATACAAACACTTGTATTAATAAAATATGTTCACCAATTAGCATTTGACCAGGTTGGCACCTGGTTGAAAAACATACAAAGTACACACCAAATAAATTTTTCAACCTTGCATGCTGAAATATACTGAATAATTTATTTGCTGAATACTATTCAACCCATGATTGTTATTTTTCATCTTTTAATTTTCTCAAAATGGGGGTTAATAGTTCCACTGAGAATTTAGACACAGCCTTTTATTCTGCATAGTATACGGCAAATGTACTGTATTAAATATTGTATTATATATTAGCCCCGATCTTGCTGCCACTAAAGTTAATGGGCAAAATTCCAACTGATGTCAATGGAAGCAGGACAATCCCACTGTCCTATTGCCCTATGCACTTGCACCCTAGGACAAAAACAGGTAACTACAAACACTAGCAGATGGGACACTAATGGACTGATTTCAGTTGTTTGGGGGGGGTTGGATCCTTATTTACAAGAAAGGCAGTGAGAGGCAGCTAGCCTACAAAGGCTTCTTGTTTAACCAAAACCAAATAAACATCATGAAGTGGCAAAATAAAGTAATGAACTCAATTGCATTGGCACTGTGTCCTAGCATAATTTCCAGACAAAAGAAGATTTCAAAACCTAACATGATTTCTTTTTGTTTATGTCATACCTTTGAGATGAAAGGAGTTGCAGCTCTGTCAGCTTTCAAGTGAATGGGGTTTATTTACCTGCAAAGTTCAGAACAAAATTTGACAATTGCAGACCAAAAAAAAAAACCAGTCAATTTAGCTTTGTTCAGTTTTTGATTATACTGTGTTGTCAAAAGGAAAAGGTTTTAGCAGAAAAAAAAATAGAAAAAATAAAGCAAGACTGGATATCCATCTAGATAATCTACAGTCTAATCATTCTGTGTCCCAAGTACAAGAAACGATGTAATCATAATGCAAATTTCCTTGCTTTCCATCTCAGGTAATGGTAGCAAAACTTCAAAAGGAATTTGGTATGTACTTGTACACAAAACTGAAACTCAGTTCTCTATGTATCTTTAGGCTAACCAAACCCAACAAAAATAATGTTGTCAGATTGGCCTTTCAGGGAGATTTCTGGTACTTTCTGTTTCAAGTTTTGCTGGAAATATGGAAAGAACAGCCTTTGGTACATTACTCAGTTTCCAGTCCCAATTGGACAAAGCAGTGCAGAGACATGACAGCAAAAAAAATTACCCAAACTTAAAAAAAAAAAAAAGAAAGACAAGAGAACCCTCAGGGATTTCCAAAAGAGTATGCTTCTAACCTATATGAACCAGTAGTGTCACTCCAAGTTCCTAAACGCCTCCTTTCAGAAAACAAAAATTAAAACTTTAAACATGTTTGCTATAATTACCACCACAACTAAGTGAATCCTTAAAAATAAAACAATTCTCTGAACCAAAATAAAATAAGTAAAAGCAGGCTCAGTGCAGCATCTTTCCATTTACTTATTATTTTAAATTTTGCATTGTTTTGGTGTTTATTACAATTAGAATAGGACAAACTCATCTCATTACCAGCCTCCTTGTCTTTCTGGGTACACTTGCAAGTATATTGAGGACATAGTCATTTTTATAAGTGCCCATTATTTATATAATAAGTACTTTTGCGAACAGGGGCTGCTAACAGGGAGTTTCGCAAGGGAGTTCTCCAGGTGAAGGAGGAGCTAATACAGCATCTGTGGGGTAAGTGACTGTCTGTAGTGTGTGTTTGTTTGTGTTTGGGGTTTACTTGCTGTGTGCTGAGCTTGTGTTTGTCAGTCTGTTTGTTTGGTTGGTTGTTTGAGGGACCGTGTGCTCTGGCTGGCAGTTGGAGGCAGGTTTGAAAGCTCGAAGCCTCTGGTAATTGGCTGAGCCTTAATCAGTGGGCGGGGCATTCACTCAGGCCAGGGCTTTATAAAGCCGCGCACAAGCGACCAGGGAGCTTTGCGAACAGGGAGTTTCGCAAGGGAGTTTAGAAGGGGAGTGGGAAGGGAGTGGGAGCCCCTCGCCAGCCCTAACCCCTTCCCCGTGGCCCCCCCCATAAACCTATAAACCGAACCACATTCCAAACTACTTCCGTAAACCACCCTTTCACTAACTAGGAGACAATGCAGGCAGAAGCCCAGCAGCAGAGTGGGGGCTATCCAGTTTATTGCACTGACTGTCGCATGTATGATTACCTGCCCTGTGGGCGGGTGGCGTATGTGTGCAGTCGGTGCAAGGAGCTCCTGGCCCTCAGAGACCATGTACGGACTTTGGAGGCCAGGGTGGCGGAACTGGAGGAGCTGAGAGAGGCAGAGAGGTATGTTGATGAGGCTTTCCGGGACACTGTAGAAATGTCCCACCTCCGCTCAGACAGCCCCTGTGCTGTTGAGGAGGAAGAAGGGCCTAGGGAAGTAGAGCAGTCAATGGGAGCAGAGGGAAACCTTCCCGTAGTTGGGACCCTCCTTCCAGATAGTGCTGGGGTTGCCTCTCGCACTGAGGTTGCCTCTCCGGGGGAGGGAACTCCAGTTTCTAGGAAAAGGCAGGTGTTAGTAATGGGAGATTCGATTATTAGAAATGTAGATAGCTGGGTCTGTGATGACCGGGAGAACCGTATGGTGACTTGCCTGCCTGGTGCGAAGGTTGCGGATCTCTCGAGGCATCTAGATAGACTTATGTGTAATGCTGGGGAGGAGCCGGTGGTCGTGGTACATGTAGGTACCAATGACATAGGGAAGGGTAGGAGAGATGTCCTGGAAGCCAAATTTAGGCTGCTAGGGAAGAGACTGAAATCCAGGACCTCTATGGTGGCATTTTCAGAAATGCTCCCAGTTCCACGCGCAGGGCCAGGTAGGCAGGCAGAGCTTCAGAGTCTCAATGCGTGGATGAGACGATGGTGTAGCGAGGAGGGGTTCACGTTCATTAGGAACTGGGGAAACTTCTGGGATGGGAGGAGCCTATACAGGAGAGATGGGCTCCACCTAAACCAAAGTGGAACCAGACTGCTGGCACTAAACATTAAAAAGGTTGTAGAGCAGTTTTTAAACTAGGAGATGGGGGAAAGCCGACTGCTGCAGAGGAGCGTGTGGATCGGACACAGACTTCTCTTAGGGGAGAGTCTGATGATAGAGAATCTCCAGGTGATAGTCAGGAGCAGAGGAATGAGAAGTATAATGTAAGGGCCAGATCAGATGATAAACAGTCACATAAAAAAGAATCTGACACATCAGAAAAAGGCAGGCTAATAAACAGGGACAAGTTTTTAAAGTGCTTGTACACAAATGCCAGAAGTCTAAATAATAAGATGGGTGAACTAGAGTGCCTTGTGATAAAGGAGGATATAGATATAATAGGCATCACAGAAACCTGGTGGACTGAGAGCAATCAATGGGACACAATCATTCCGGGGTACAAAATATATCGGAAGGACAGAACAGGCCGTGCAGGGGGAGGAGTGGCACTATATGTTAAAGAAAGTGTAGATTCAAATGAAGTAAAAATCTTAAGCGAATCCACAGGTTCCATAGAGTCTCTATGGATAGAAATTTCATGCTCTAGTATAAATATAACAGTAGGGATCTATTATCGACCACCTGACCAGGACAGTAATAGTGATGATGAAATGCTAAGGGAAATTAGAGAGGCTATCAAAATTAAGAACCCAATAATAGTGGGGGATTTCAATTATCCCCATATTGACTGGGAACATTTCACTTCAGGACGAAATGCAGAGATAAAATTTCTCGATACTTTAAATGACTGCTTCATGGAGCAGCTGGTACGGGAACCCACAAGGGGAGAGGCGACTCTAGATTTAATCCTGAGTGGAGCGCAGGAGCTGGTCCAAGAAGTAACTATAGCAGGACCGCTTGGAAATAGTGACCATAATACAATAGCATTCAACATCCCTGTGGTGGGAAGAACATCTCAACTGCCCAACACTGTGGCCTTTAATTTCAAAAGGGGGAACTATACAAAAATGAGGGGGTTAGTTAGACAAAAGTTAAAAGGTACAGTGACGAAAGTGAAATCCCTGCAAGTTGCGTGGGCCCTTTTTAAAGACACCATAATAGAGGCCCAACTTCAATGTATACCCCAAATTAAGAAAAACAGTAAAAGAACTAAAAAAAGAGCCACCGTGGCTTAACAACCATGTAAAAGAAGCAGTGAGAGATAAAAAGACTTCCTTTAAAAAGTGGAAGTCAAATCCTAGTGAGGCAAATAGAAAGGAGCACAAACACTGCCAACTTAAGTGCAAGAGTGTAATAAGAAAAGCCAAAGAGGAGTTTGAAGAACGGCTAGCCAAAAACTCCAAAGGTAATAACAAAATGTTTTTTAAGTACATCAGAAGCAGGAAGCCTGCTAAACAACCAGTGGGGCCCCTTGATGATCAAAATTCAAAAGGAGCGCTTAAAGATGATAAAGTCATTGCGGAGAAACTAAATGGATTCTTTGCTTCAGTCTTCACGGCTGAGGATGTTAGGGAGATTCCCAAACCTGAGCTGGCTTTTGTAGGTGACAAATCTGAGGAACTGTCACAGATTGAAGTATCACTAGAGGAGGTTTTGGAATTAATTGATAAACTCAACATTAACAAGTCACCGGGACCAGATGGCATTCACCCAAGAGTTCTGAAAGAACTCAAATGTGAAGTTGCGGAACTATTAACTAAGGTTTGTAACCTGTCCTTTAAATCGGCTTCGGTACCCAATGACTGGAAGTTAGCTAATGTAACGCCAATATTTAAAAAGGGCTCTAGGGGTGATCCTGGCAATTACAGACCGGTAAGTCTAATGTCGGTACCGGGCAAATTAATTGAAACAATAGTAAAGAATAAAATTGTCAGACACATAGAAAAACATAAACTCTTGAGCAATAGTCAACATGGTTTCTGTAAAGGGAAATCGTGTCTTACTAATCTATTAGAGTTCTTTGAAGGGGTCAACAAACATGTGGACAAGGGGGATCCGGTGGACATAGTGTACTTAGATTTCCAGAAAGCCTTTGACAAGGTCCCTCACCAAAGGCTCTTACGTAAATTAAGCTGTCATGGGATAAAAGGAAAGGTCCTTTCATGGATTGAGAACTGGTTAAAGGACAGGGAACAAAGGGTAGGAATTAATGGTAAATTCTCAGAATGGAGAGGGGTAACTAGTGGTGTTCCCCAAGGGTCAGTCCTAGGACCAATCCTATTCAATTTATTCATAAATGATCTGGAGAAAGGGGTAAACAGTGAGGTGGCAAAGTTTGCAGAGGATACTAAACTGCTCAAGATGGTTAAGATCAAAGCAGATTGTGAAGAACTTCAAAAAGATCTCACAAAACTAAGTGATTGGGCAACAAAATGGCAAATGAAATTTAATGTGGATAAATGTAAAGTAATGCACATTGGAAAAAATAACCCCAACTATACATACAACATGATGGGGGCTAATTTAGCTACAACGAGTCAGGAAAAAGATCTTGGAGTTATCGTGGATAGTTCTCTGAAGATGTCCACGCAGTGTGCAGAGGCGGTCAAAAAAGCAAACAGGATGTTAGGAATCATTAAAAAGGGGATAGAGAATAAGACTGAGAATATATTATTGCCCTTATATAAATCCATGGTACGCCCACATTTCGAATACTGTGTACAGATGTGGTCTCCTCACCTCAAAAAAGATATTCTAGCACTAGAAAAGGTTCAGAAAAGAGCAACTGAAATGATTAAGGGTTTAGAGAGGATCCCATATGAGGAAAGATTAAAGAGGCTAGGACTCTTCAGTTTGGAAAAGAGAAGACTAAGGGGGGACATGATAGAGGTATATAAAATCATGAGTGATGTTGAGAAAGTGGATAAGGAAAAGTTATTTACTTATTCCCATAATACAAGAACTAGGGGTCACCAAATGAAATTAATAGGCAGCAGGTTTAAAACAAATAAAAGGAAGTTCTTCTTCACGCAGCGCACAGTCAACTTGTGGAACTCCTTACCTGAGGAGGTTGTGAAGGCTAGGACTATAACAATGTTTAAAAGGGGACTGGATAAATTCATGGTGGCTAAGTCCATAAATGGCTATTAGCCAGGATGGGTAAGAATGGTGTCCCTAGCCTCTGTTCGTCAGAGGATGGAGATGGATGGCAGGAGAGAGATCACTTGATCATTGCCTGTTGGGTTCACTCCCTCAGGGGCACCTGGCATTGGCCACTGTCGGTAGACAGATACTGGGCTAGATGGACCTTTGGTCTGACCCGGTACGGCCTTTCTTATGTTCTTATGTATATTATGTACAGATTAATTGGCTCAGTACGAAAAAAGAAGACACAGCTCCTGACTCCAGAGGTCCAATTTTGAAACACAGGTACTTAAGTGTGACACCCAAATATTGTATTTGGGTACTCAGATAGTCACACAGGCACACTAATGCACATTTTATTTACTGATGTGAGAGTTTGAGCATCCAAATGCACAGTTTGCATGTCTTATTTAGCTTCTTGGATTTGAAAATTGGGCCCTAGATCTATTTTAATACTTCTCAGTTACCAAGTGATGGAAAAACTTTTTTCCAGCTCTAAGCAAGACAGAACAAGCATTTGTTATAGAGCTGTCAATTAATCTCAGTTTTAATCAGACTGTTAAACAATAAAATAATACCAATTTAAATGTATTATACATATACAAATATATTGATTTCAATTACAACACAGAATACGAAGTGTTCAGTGCTCACTTTATATTATTTTTTATTTCAAATATTTGCACTGAATAGCATTTACTAACATGATCACATACTATTTTTTCAACAGGACCATAGCCTCATTCAGTGCATAGGATAGACATGCTGTGATGATGAATCAGGGTTGTACATTGAAGGAGGCTGTTGTATGTAGGACTCCTGTCTCACTTTTTTTCAGAAGTTGAAAAGTGTCTGGGAATAAGAAAGGGGATTGAAGGAAGAGAAAGGACAGTCTCATGGTCAAGCCAGTTAAATACTGCCTTAGAAGTGAATTTTATCCCTGCCTCTTTGGTAGAGTTTACAAGCATTGGCCTTATAAATAACTTCAAATCTCACTGGTGCCTGATTAGCAGTTTCTGGCTGGGACTGGAGTCTTGTCAGTTGCTTGCATATCAAACTTTTCACAGGTGGTCACTAATTGTGTGTTCCTCTTTTTTTTTTTGGTGCCCAATATGAGACCATAGGTTCTGATTTGCAGGCTTGATGAGGACACATAGCTGCAGCTGATAGCAATGTTAGCTTTGCACATATAAAATGCTATAGAATGCTAAATACTGTGGAAAACTCAGGTTTAAAGAGTCTGAAATTAGACACCCAAAATTAGTGGACACTTGACTTGTGTGCCTCCGTTTCCAATTTGTAAAATGAGGATAATATCACCTCCTCACTTCACAGGGATTATGTGGGAATAAATTCATTAATGTTAGTACTCAGATACTATAATGACTGCCATAGAAAATCCCATAAGGAAATTAATAAGCCTCTCTTGAGAGCAGGGTTTGAATAGTATGCAGTGATGAAGGCATGGGGCCATACTCTGAACGAGGGCAAGACAGTGAATACAGCCTCTGCTATGTTACATATTTTTTGGGGTAACAATACATAAATTTTAAAGCAAGGACCATATTTCCATCCCTGTTAGCATGGCACAGAACACATGAACTGCTAAACTAATACTATACTAATTTTTTTTTTAAAAAGCTGAATTTTGGTTGGGTTCTAGTTAGCCAAATATGGCAGTACTAATCTTTAAAACTACCTGTTTTGAAGAACAGAAGTAAGTATCTTTTTCACGGGAACCCAGTGACATTGAATGGAATTCATCCTGTAGGAGGGGAAAGCTTCCTGTAGGACAGGTGAGAATTTAAGACTCCTGGATTGTACATTAAAGGATGGAATGTACTCTGTACTTTGCATCCTAATTTTGTCACACTTAATTTTCTAAGACAAATTCTTGAATGTACTGTTGCAAATACAATGGGCATAACATGAAATATCAGTTTTGCTTTGGTAGGATTATATATATGTAATACTGATGCCCCATCAGTACATGAGATTTCATATTTATACATGAGACCTTTGTTCAATCTCATTGTTCAACCTTTGTTCAATCTCATTGTTCTCCCAGAAAAACTGGTACTATGATATGTAACAACCATCTTTTCTTTCTGTACTGACATTCCTATTAGCACTCTAGACTACTAGGTGATGAGCCTGCTGCTTTGTTCTTATCCTTGTCACCATTCTTCAAAGAATCATTCTTGTTCAGGCATAGTATTAAGGTTCTATGTAGAAGAAACTATCATTTTCTATTCTGTAAGTTTTCCATGGAAAACTGAGTACCAGCTCATTGTTCCCTCACATACTAGCAGATGACTTGCCCATCTTTCTTATGTAACACATGAAAATAGTCTCTGCCACACAGTGTAATGTTTTATGCAAATGTATCTCTTTATTATTTTTGTACTCATGCAGATACTTACTGTTTTACATTAAAATTATTAGAGTCCATTTAGAACTGGAGATGGGTCACATACCTGCTCCAAGACTTCTCTAAACTTGATGTTTCTGGACCATGGGAAGGACATACATTTGACTACTTGTGACATTGGGTAAAATTTTCAAAGTGCCTAAATAACTGAGGAGCCTAAGCCTCCTTGATAGTTAATGGGGCTTAAGAGCCTAAGTTACAGATCCTCAAAGGTATTTAAGTGTCTAACTCCCATTAAAATCAATGGGGATATGGTGCCTCAATACCTTTGAAGATCTGGATGCTAAATGCCTAATTAATTTTTGTAAATAGGACTTAGGAACCTAAGCTGTTTAAACACTTTTTAAAATTGTATCCATGAGTAACTTCACCCCATTGTGGATCTTTCATCTTCAGTTCTATTAATGGAAACTGCTACATTATCACAACACTCCAAGAATGTCACTGATGTGTAGGGAACATGAATGGCCAGCACAGCGTCATCTCTTGTAGGATAGTGCTGTAGTAGTACAGCAAAATGGACATAGATTGGTAGCTAATCTACAGTACCAGTGGATGCCAGTACAAGTGATTGGGAAGGCACCTGCCTCACTGAAGTAGCTCATCTCTAGTTAAAATATCAGTTAATACTTTCTAATACAAAAAATATTTGATGCAGGAAAGTTGAGCATCCCCTTGACGTAACTCTCTGCTACATCACTGTCTTCTGAAAGTTGTATTGTATACATTCTGTACTTCCTAACTAGGAGTGTAAAGGAGCAGGGAGGAGTGAAATGATGCTCCAAATGTATACAGAAGTTTAAACTACAATATCACAGACTTCTCTGCTTTCATTCCTAGAGAGCTCTCTTAAGTAAGAGAGGTCAGTTGAGTGTTTTCTGGTAGTGCAATTGTGAGAGAATGCAGGAAAACTTCCTGTGAATTATTCAAGACAACAGAAAGTTGAAAAGAACATCTCTTGGATGATTTTAAAAAAATTGCTCTACTGTTGCAACAGTATGCAAAAATTAAACTGCTGGTTCAACTTACTTATGTGTACATACTGCAGTGGCTGATTTCTAGTGAAAATGTTGCAAATCATATACAAATTAGTATGAATATTTATCAAATGTTTTAATTAAAATTATCAAGCTGTTAAATTATGTTTTTAAAAAAAATCAAGAGACAACAACCATGAAGCAGAAACAGTGTAGCAGAACAAAAACTCAGCTGGAACTCCCATCAGCAGCCAAGGAAGAAATACATTGTGTGAGCATCCCACAGCCTTAATTCAATAATACTCAAAGCCTGAAATTCCCAAAGGGTTCATGTTGCTTGAAAACAGAATTGATTAATGCTCAAGCTCAAAAATCAATACAGGAAACCCATTCAACCAAAAAGCATATACCATAAATCAAATTATCATCACTATGGATTACGGTTTTCATTTTTTCCCTTCTTTTATGAAATACAAATAAGCCATTTTATGGCAAATACCATTTCTTGTTTGTAGAGCTGAACATTGTATCTGAAATTATGACACAAAAAATGGATTAAAACCATAACCAACCAGGGGGAGGGGATGGGTGAAAGAACCAAAACACATTGGCTCCAACCCCGATTTTGCAAAATGTCAACACTTTCTTAAACACTTTCCGCCAGTGAATAGGAATGGATGATGATGATCTTTTTGTAGGGCAAGACCCTGCTGGTGGTGCTTTGCAATTTGCTATCTTATTCACTATGGAGAAAGGACATTCCAAACATTTATTTCTGCTTGGGTTATCTCATAATAATGGAGCATACATCAACTCATTACAAAAATGGGGAGGAAAATTAAAAGAAAATTGTTGCCATTTGAGAGAAGGGTGAAATCACATAAAAATTGATTGAAAAAGGAGAGGTTCAGGATTAATGGAATACCTTTCTGTATCTTACAATGCACTTCACTGGAGGAAAACCTTCATAACCACAGTGGCCATTCATCTGCTGGTAATGCTTTTGGTTAAGACATGTCTGTTATGGTCCTGTAAGTTTAAATACGGGGTCCTTGTTAGTGAGACACTGACATAGTTCCCCTGGGATAAAATGTGTTGCAAACATGTGCTCTAGACTGGAAGGGGCTTAAGCTGGAATTTTCAAATTTGAGTGCCTAAACTTAGGCATGTCTATGCCTTCCTGTCTAACTTTAGGCACTCAGGTTTGAAATTGTTAGCCTAGTCCATAGCATGGTTTATAACACAGTTTTATAGTACTGTTCTACCCTGCTAACAACGGCTAAGGAAACCATAAAACTGATCCTGAAAGGTGGGTGAGTGATTTCAGTGGCAGTTGTGGATGCTCTAAGCTTCTCAGGATCTAGCTCCATGTCCTAATCTTGCTAGTAAGAACAACATTAAAGTATGCTTTTGTAGTAAGGTGAAAATTCAGACTCCTTGCTCTGCATAGACTTTTCACAGTTCAAGTCAGTATAGACAGAATCAAAATCTTGTCTGATCTTTTCAAATCAGTTACGGCGTCCACACCTACAATGATGGTCTATCGGCCTCTTTACAGCCACAAGGTAAACAAATAGCTAGACATTTATCTAGCAATATTTACACCCTCAATTTATTTCAGAGACAATAATCTGGGTGCAGTCATCAAAGGCCAAAGTTATCTGTATGAAGCAGGCTCAAAATGAGAAACTGAATCACAACTAAATTACTCCTTTAGAGTTTAATTTCATTTGCTTTCTAATTGTTAAAGCATAGCTGACCCCATACTATCACTTATTTTCTTTTTCTCTGAACATAAACAGAGTTCCGGATTCACTGATTGGATTCAGAGAATTATTTAAATCTCTATCTATGACAAGACCCAACATTTTTAATTTGCTTCCTTCCTCCCCATATTCTTTAAAAGTTTTCCTTTTGCAGTTACTGCCTTTTATATTTTATTCCAGCCAAAACAGTTTAAGTACTTGATTATCTTGCTGCTTTTGCCATCACCACAAATACTGAAACTCTGACTTGTAAGCGCGGAGCTGTTCCAGTGATTGGACAGCCAATATCACACAACAAAGTTCACTCTCTTCCACAGGAGTTAATATATTTTAGCCTGACACCCTAAAGGGCTGCAGCTTTAGGATTGCCCTTCTGTTTTATAGATATAGATATAGATATATACAATGTTCATTTTCAATAGGGCTCTAACAGGCAACTGTCTTCTTCCTTTCTACAAGTTTAAGATTACTCTGAAGATTTGGACAGAGAAATCTGCGCACTATAAGAACAAGATGAGTACTAATGACTTCAAGGTAAATTTTCATTTTAGCCAAGAACATGAAATTTATATTCCTTAAACAACTAATCTTTGGAATCGAATAGCAAAATGCTTCAATTGCTTTCATTTGATTCAAGGCAGGGTTTTTTTGGTTGCAGTTACATGCTACATTATCTTGTACAGTACATTCAAAGCAAAACAGAAGATACTTTATCCAAAAGGTTAATTCAATCTGTAGTAATTTTGCTAAATTGACAATATCATATCTGGTTTGCCAATAATATCTTGTATTTAGATAAAATAATTCTCTCTCTCTCTCTCAGACAGCACTTTGTAGTTCTCAAAGCACTTTAAAAAGACAGTCAGTATCATTATTCCCATTTTGCAGATGAGGAAACTGAGACACCAGGAGGTGAAATGATATGCCTAAGGCCAACAAGTAAACCAAAGGCAGATCCAGGATACAATCCAGGTCTCCAGACTATTAATCCAGGGCACTACCCACTAGACCATACAAACAGCTGTGTTTGCTCACCTTTCATAGGTCCTCAGGCAGCAAAGCATTTTATGACCATATAGCTTTAAAAAACACACAAGTAGTCCCGTTGAAGTCAACAGGATTACTCACGTCTTGCAAATTTAAAACATGTGCTCAAGTGTCTTGTTGGATTGGGACCTTAGCATAGAAAGAAGTGTCATTTACATTATTTATTTGTATTGTAAATCTACAATGAGAACATTTTGCTAAAACCTGAAAATAGCCCAATTTAGCAGAATGCTACTAGAACTAATAGAAATATATTAGGGAATTAGTTTCATTAGCATCAATTTTCTTTCCCGTCACACTTAACTTCATTTTGATGTCTACCTCATAATAGCCACATAATACTTTACAGGAAAGAGGTAATACTGGTTATCAGGCCAAAGCAGTCTTGTGGAATTTAAAGCTGGGAGGAATCACTATGGGCCAAACTCATAGAAATTGTTTTTTTCTTTCCTCTAAGAAAATGTTTCAGTTGAAAGGTGAGGTGAACAATTATATTCATACAGAGTCTACACAAACTAGGTATCGCACCTCTCCACTCAAATGTAGAGATACCCACAAACACCTCACAACCTCACCTATCTCCCACCCCAAGGGACTTGGGCTGGTAAGAGGAAGGCAAAAAGGCTGCACCCCACACCAGGCAGATTGACAGTGAGGGAAAAATCCCTTCCCAAACTTAGGCCTGGTCTACATATGGGGGGGAGGGTCAATATAATTACGCAACTTCAGCTACGTGAATAATGTAGCTGAAGTTGACGTACTTAGATCTACTCACTGTGGTGTCTTCACTGCGGTGAGTCAACAGCTGACACGCCCCCGTCGACTCCGACTGCAACTCTCGCTCAGGCAGAGTTGACGGGAGAGCGCTCGGCGGTCGATTTATCACATCTAGACTAGATGCAATACATTGACACACACACATACACACACACACACCCCGGATCGATCACTGCCTGTTGATCCTGTTAGAGACAATCTGCATGATGCGCACAGCAAAGTCTAGAAACCCAGCCCTATCCTAATCCCAGGTGGGAAGCTGATGCCCCTGACTACAGAATGGCACCCTATGCAGGGGAAAGAGCTTATAAAGCTTCCTCTTAGGTTCACAGGAGCCAATAGGCTTCTGATGGCACTCATGAGAAGGTGAGGAAAATAGGAGGAGGCAATTCTTACAGGAGCCCAAGGGGTTTTATTTCCCCTGCTGGCCTACACAAAGCCTCCTTGCAGGGCTGGTGCTACCATTTAGGCCAACTAGGCGGTTGCCTAGGGCGCCAACATTTGGGGGCGCCAAAAAGCGGCACCCCCAATTTTTTTTAAAGCCTTTCAGCGGCCGCTGCACTGGGAGGGAGAGGGAGTCTGAGCCGCCGGCAGGCAGCCCAGGGGTTTGGGCTGCTGGCGGCGCGCTGATCCAGGGGAACCCCTGGGCTGCCGGCGGCACGCTGACCCAGGGGAACCCCTGGGCTGCCTGCCGGCAGCTCAGACTCCCTCTCCCTCCCAGCGCAGCAGCCACTCCATCCTTCTCATTGCCGGCGGGGGCGCCAGTGGCTGGCCAGAGCTCCGCAGCTCTGTTTAGCGCACGTGGCACGAGCCCGGCGACGGGCGCGACAGCAGGGCTTCTGGAGCAGAGGTGAGCTGGGGTGGGGAGGTGCCGGATGGCTCGGGGGGAGAGTTGCCTCAGGGTGGAGCTGCCGCAGGGCTTGGGGGGGCGGGGCAAGGTGGCAGTTTCGCCTAGGGCGCAAAACTTCCTTGCACCGGCCCTGCCTCCTTGCCTCCAAGGCTGAAGTGCGAGAGGTGGGAAGTATTTATGGTCCTGGGCATCGCTGAATATGATATGTAATCATATGATGGAGATTGCTAATGTGATATCAGATTAGTAATTGTTTTTTGTCAACTTAACAGTAAATGTCTTACTAAGATAAGACCTTTGTTTGGGTATTTTCAATATTACTATACAGTGATAAACTGCAATACTAGAAGGGGTGTGGAGAGAAAATCTGCTGTTAGGCTGATAAATAGTCAGCAAGGCTGAGAGCCACTGAGAAAACAGGTGGTACCGTCTTGAAAGTGCCTTGGATTTTGCACATTAAAGTTACAGCAAACTACTCAGTGATTAAAGTGGGTATTACACAGGGTCTTACAGCAGAGCACAATGACTGCACCGCACCTGAAGTGGGGTGAACATTGTCTGGGCTTGCTGAAGGAAGGCAGCAGTGCTTTATGGCAGCAGGGGAGGGGAGATCAGAAACTGCTGCAAAAGGTGAGCAGTGGTCAGCTTTGCAGCGTGAGGTCGGAAAGCTATAAAGGTGCAAGCCCTGAGCATTAGATGTCCTTTTTCCATGCAGCAGGCAAGGCAGCACCCACTTTCCCTCCCCTAGAAATGGCAAATAGCAGGTTGGGGTAGGCCCTGCTGTGGGCATTGTGCTAATAATAAAGATAAGCACATGCAATTTGTACTGACAGGTTTTTTTCGCTCATGTATCAGTTCTATGTAGAAGAATAGTATATAGAGTTTAAGGCCAGAATGGACCACCTACTTACGTAGTCTGACCTCCTGTATATCACAGACACTAACACCACCCAGCACTAACCCCAACAATCGAAATTAGACCAAAGTATTACAGCCCACAGGGACTAGACTATTATATGCTACAAATAGTTCACTGTGTGACTTTCAAAGCAAGCAAAAGAATATTATTTAAACAAGTAATAATTGTATAAAGGGATAGACTCATTTCCAATATCTATGTATAAATTAAATGACGTATACAAGATTTATGGTGGAACCTGGCTCACCCTATCAAAATCAACCAATAATTGAATTATTATTGGTTTTAGTAGGCTAATTAGTCCCACATTAGTCCCACAGATAGCAAAGCTCATTGACACAGTAACTTTCTCTTCTTACACAACTAATGCTCCAGGCATAATTTTAATGATAAATACATATCAGTTTACAAGAATCATAAACCTGATCCTGCAAAGCTTTGCTCAAGTTGCGTGTAGAAATACTGTGCCTATTGCAACTTATCTGAACACTTACAAAAAGTTATAATGTTACAACTTTGGAAAATGTATTGGAACAGTATATACTAATGACATATTTAAAGTCCCAACTTACGGGAACATGAAAACAATTCCAACTGTTGTGAGAATGGGTTTCTTAAAAAGTGTCATAATTAAGAATATTTATTTGCTAAAGTATCCCTAACCAATATGATTCACAGATATAGGGCCTGTTCAGCTTCCATTGAAGTCAATGGGAGTCTTTCCATTGATTTTAATGATACTTGAATTGGACCTATAGAGACCAAGTAGCCTTTTAGCAGTAGCAGCATAATTTTTTTTAATGTAAAAGGCGGCTATATAATATCTTTGTGATGATACAAGTTTATTAACTTGAGTAAGATTTTAGCCTGCACTGGAATATCATTTGCAATTTCAAAG
Source organism: Mauremys mutica (assembly GCF_020497125.1). Lineage (NCBI taxonomy): Eukaryota > Metazoa > Chordata > Testudines > Geoemydidae > Mauremys > Mauremys mutica. Next base: position 179,812,202 of record NC_059074.1, on the reverse strand, counting down.
GCTAAGCTGAGTAGTTTTCCCAGAGAGTCAAAAGTGTGTGATTACTAGCACCAAAGTGATTGTCTGTCATATCTTATCTAATTTCCAAACTATTACTCTGCCACCCTAAACTCTGAAATCTTCAATGTCTTCCAAAACTGTAAATCAAAATACACATTTTTAACTATTTGATCTCTTGTACCAAAAGAAGGTTTAAAATTCTCAGATACATCGTCCATCTAGCTATTTAATTTCTTGTCTGAAAGGTTTTCTGTGGGATTGAAAACAGTTGCCATTAAGTCTCATGCCATTACTGTGACCTCTATTTTGTCTCAGTTAACCTTATACTCTCAAGGCTAACTCTTATTTCCCACATTTCCAAGGACCCAAGTTTAGTAAGACTTGAAATGTGATGTGAATAGCCTTTTGTTCAAGCTATCCAATAAAGTGTTGTCACGCTTCTTTGGGAGAATTTACTTCTGAGAACTTTAAGGCAAAGAAGAGTAGAATATACATGTTTAGCCACTAAAACTAGGGAAGATATTTTCCAGTATAATAGCTATACTACTTGCAACCATACCACCTTGAGCCATTATTTACCAGTAAAGCCTACTTGAATCGCAGGATGATATTCAAATAGTTGCAGCAAGACAGGGAAAATCACAGAAAAGTAATTTGGAAAATCCAGAGTAGACCTATTTGTCTAAGAAAAAATTGCTGGAACGACACAAAAACTCAAGTATTATGTCCTACCTGCTAATTTTTTTAATAACCAGACATTTTGCTTGAATTATATTACTTTTTTTTTTAAGTGACTGGTACAATATAAAATTCAGACTACTAAAAGTCTTAACACAACTGCTGTAGAAATCAAATCCAGTCACATTAGCCTTTAACATTTTACAAGCATTGAATGTTTGTGCAGTACTAATTGCATACTCAAAATATATGCAAAATTGTGAACTATACAAAGTAAGTTAATTAAATTCAAAATTGCTGTGGAAGCCTAATATTGTGGGATCCGCAATATCGCAAATGAAGCAGGGCCTTATTTATCAAAGATATTAAGCCAAGCCAAGTCAGAGCCTGGTCAGTATAGCAGAATCCTGGTTAAGGATGGATTTGAGAAACCCCTTTTTGGAACAACATTCAGAACCATTATGCACTTAGCTTCTCAAATCAGAAAATAAACAATATCTCCATTTCACCCCCTAAAAATCAAACAAGTTCTACCAGATCATCTAATGCTGAAGCAGGTCAATGAGATTATAATTGACACTGCCATGAGCTGTAACACTTATCTGCATCTATGTCACACTCAAATAGTGAGTAAAAAATTATTTCATAGCCTGTAAAGAAAAGAATCTAACTACCTGCAATCTGATCAATACAGCCAAGTGTTCACTAAGGACAAACATACTAGCACATACAGAAAATGCCTTTGGAAAGAAATCTTTGATCCATAACACCAAATGATCTTTCTTAGCTGTGATCATAAAGTGAATTCCACTCTACATAGATGATAATACTGTAAACAAATACTATCTGCTAGTATATTACAGGAAATGTTGTTGGTAATTCAATATGGGGTACTCTTCCCCTCTCTCACCCATGCCACTCAGGTCACCAACAAACCAATGCATCCACATGATGTTGGGGCACACTATGCTGGAGAGGCTTTTAGTTATTTTATTTTATGATGATCCATAAAACTGGCAACTTGAGGTAATTAAAGATCTCATGGAATTGTTCACAAAAGGATCAATATTTCATTGCTCAATACATCTCTAATATAACAGTTGAATTGAGGAAGACACTTTTTACAGTGTCCCTGCCCCCACACAGAACTGAAGGCAGAAGCATAGCAAGTCAGTTGTTTGTTATATTTTCTTTGTGTAGCATTTTATATCTCTGGAGATTCATTTTCTTAGTTTCTTTAATTAAAATTTAGTGTTGTAATTTCCATAATTTTCTGGTGGAAAGAATAGTTTTGCTCCTTCCTCTTAAGAGCTTTTCAAATCAACTTCACCTAGCACATACTAGATGTTTCCATAGGTTGGTTGGTGTGTACATGTTTATACCAGTATCAAACTTAGCTAAGAGATGGCCACTGTAATTTTATTACTCTACAAAAGTAGAAATACTGTAGTATCCCCAATGGGAAAAAGACTTTACATGTACCTCGATAGAGAAACAACCGGGTCCTTTCAAGACAATGACAAATGTCCTATTGACTATAACAAGAACAAAGTTTGGCTTTTAATGAATTACGGTAATAAACAGATGTAACAGTTCAACATCTAATATAATCCTATATTATTATTCTCACCATTAATTTTCATTTATATTGCAATAGAGCTCTGGGATCCTCAATGTTGTTCAACTACATAACAAAAATGGTCCCTGCCCCAAAGAGTTTACAATCTAAGTATAAGAAGACAGACAACAAATGGATACAACAGACAGACAGTGGGAGCAAAAGGTAAATGTGAAATGATTGTGATCAACATAATAAGCACTGCTCTTAGCACTGTTGCCATGAGTTTTGTAGAAAGCACAGCAAGGGTGAGTTTTAGGAAGGGATTTGTAGAGACACCATTGTGGTTTTGCAGATTTTTTACAGAGAATGCCTTCCACCTAGTCTATAATAGTTTAAGTTAAAATGAAACAGACACTTACGTTAAGTAGGTATGAGATAAGATCACAATTTGCAATACACAGTAATCCAAGGGAAGAAGATAAGACTGCAAGCAGGTTCTTGCTTTACCTGAGCTACCTGGACATTGTGTCTAGGAACAAAGGAGTATACAGTGATATTTGCTTGCTTACTGCCTCTGTGGAAGGTTTCTGGGTGGATAAAGACAAGAATGGGCATAGCTTTAGTTCCACATCCCCATCAACCTGCTGGCCAGTGCAGTGAGACAGTGCAAGAAGTAATTATTCCAGCATTAAATTATTACTCCCCCCAAAAGCAGCAAGATATTAATAAATTGGAGGAGTGTCTGAGGAACAAGGCCGCCAGGGATATTCCTGAGGTAGTGTGCTTACCCACCAGCCCTTGTTCAAGTCTAAAATCACTTTAGTCCAAAGACTGTGAGTATAGACTGGCTAATCTTAAAAAAACAAAACAAAACAACAACTAGGTTTCTCTGCAGGTATAAAATAATATTTCATTTCTAAGTAATGCCAGCAATTCAGGGGAACTGATCCTATGCTCAACATCCTAACCTCTGATGCTGTTGTCTTCAAAAATCAGGTGTTATCCTTGCGCACAACTGTAGAATAGCTGATTTTTCCAAGATTGAAGTGGGCAGGGCTAGCTCTATTAAGCATGTAAAGAGGCTGTGATCTAGACTCAGTCTGTTGGGGTGAAAAGTATTCAATAAACAGTTGCTGAACAAGTTACCATAAAGTGTGAGGAGTTTTATGATTTCCAGGACCAGTTTGTTTAGGACTGTTAGCAAAAGCGTATGGATAGCTATGGACTCAGAACATTTGCTGCATTTAATATGACAAGACATAGTGTGGAAGTGCCAGACAAATAGTTTTCAAGCAATAAGGGAACATTCCTATTAGACTGTGCTGCAATGATACTCTTGCCTCTTGCTCAGACATCAATGTCACTCCCTCTGCCAAGTCGTGACACATGTCCAGGCCCTTGTAGGTTTCCCAATGGAGGAGAGACCAGATATGTGGAGTCTAGGTATTTTCTAAATTGTTTTATTTCCACACACAATACACATGCCAGTTCTGAAAGGAGACAGTCAAACAGTACACAGAACAATCCCTTCTTCCCAGGCAACTCTACCTCAGAAATTGGCTCTAATCAGACCCCAAGGCAAAGAGACAACTCTCCTGTTACAACTCCTGCTCTGCTGAAGCTGACTCAACCCAAAATGCAAAAACTAACAAAGAACAACATATCATGGATTCCCAGAAGTAAAACTTGCTCACACACTAATGGTCACAAACTAAGAAAAAGAACTTGGAAGACCACGAGTAACAGCACCACGTGCTAACGGCTGCCATAGGAACACAATACAAGTGATTTGTTATTTCACTGTAGCAAATTTGTAACCATTGTTATTATGGCCTAGTTGTACAGTGATATAAGCCTGTGTAATGCTTTATAAATGTGCATGTTTATGAATGTTTATTGTTGTAAAGTATTAAAAGAACTGTAGAAACATCAAGATGTATATTTCACTTCAATGATAGGTATAACTATATTAGTATAAAATATTGCATATGGTCCTTATGTGGGCACATGGAGGAAGAATGCCATAGGGTGGTGTGACATAGTGGTTGGATAGGAGTCTTGCCTAGTGGTTGGAGCTAGGGCAGCACTGGAAGGATGGTCAGAAGTCAAGCCCATGGTTGGAGCCAGGAAAAAGAACAGAACCATAAGACAGAACTAGAGGCATAATGAGGTGACAAGCCAATGGTTAGGAATCAGGAGTTCAGAGGTATGCAGGGACTGGAGCTGGAGAGGAGCAGGCAAGAAGTGAAGCAAGGGCTGGACAGGAAGCAGATCTAGCACAGCTAGGGATGTAGAACACACTGAACAGCCACTGTGCTGCTTTTGCTACAGGGTTTAAATGATGAGTTGTTGGCTCTTCTGACCAATCATGGAGCATTGTCACTTAGTGGGGGTTTATTGGGCCCAGCTACGCTCATTGGGTTGCTAGGCAACTGAGCCCAAGGCAGCTGAGTTCATGATACCTGGCATGTCCTGTGCATGTAACAATCTGAGTCCCTGCATACAGGAGTGTAAGGAGCACTCTTGCTGTGCACTCCCCAGCATACATATTATGCCTAAGGTGGTGGAGACGGGGTGAATGAGAGATGGGACCAGTATGTACATCTAAAAAGCTGAACACACAAAAATAGAGACCATTATGATGGGTTCCCCCCGGCGTGCTACCTGGAATTGGGTGACCACTGAGTCCTCTGACCCATCAGCCTGCGCGCCCTCTCACACGGTGCTGCTGTGACAAGTTGCAAAGCCCTCCAAGTTTGTCCTTTCACCAGCATTCACACAGGCAGGCTCTCTAACTACCAGACTCTTAGTCTAGGACCCCAGAGCAGTACTGTCCTGCCCTGGTCAAATCTGGCCAGTATATGGAGTTAAGACCCAGTCCGCCTCTCACTCAATGTGAAGAGGACCATGCACACTTAGAATCATGGCAGCACTTGTGGTAGCCAAGCTGAGATTTTCCCCGGACACCTTAGTCATATGCACACTGGTTTGGATTAAAACATAAAATAAGTTTATTAACTACAAAATGATAGATTTTAAGTGATTATAATGATAGCAAACAAATCAAAGCAGATTACCTAGTAGATAAACAAAACCACAAACTGAGCTTAACATACTAGATAGGTAGGATATGAATTAACAAATTCTCACCCTGAGTGATAAACAGGCTGGCAGATTCTTAAGGAACAAGCTGCCCTGGCTTTGCAGCTTTGGTTTCCCAGGTTTTCATACACAGGCTAGAAATCTGTTTAGATGGGACCATCACTTCCCCCAGTTCAATCTTTGTTCCTCGGGTGTTCGTTCCATCATGATGTCATTTCCCCCTTTTATGTCTTCTTCCCACTTCCTGGAAAGCTCTTTTGTTGTGACCTGGGTCAAACAGTTCCCTTTGTGCAGTGCTATCTTGGAGAGGTTTCTATTCTACACAGTTGGTGGGGTATCATAGGATCATAGAATATCACGGTTGGTAGGGACCTCAGGAGGTCATCTAGTCCAACCCCCTGCTCAAAACAGGACCAATTCCAAACTAAATCATCACAGCCAGGGCTTTGTTAAGCCTGACCTTAAAAACCTCTAAGGAAGGAGATTCCACCACCTCCCTAGATAACCCATTTCAGTGCTTCATCACCCTCCTAGCGAAAAAGTTTTTCCTAATATCCAACCTAAACCTCCCCCTCTGCAACTTGAGACCATTACTCCTTGTTCTGTCATCTTCTACCTCTGAGAACAGTCTAGATCCATCCTCTTTGGAACCCCCTTTCAGGTAGTTGAAAGCAGTTATCAAATCCCGCCTCATTCTTCTCTTCTGCAGACTAAACAATTCCAGTTCCCTCAGCTTCTCCTCATAAGACATGTGTTCCAGCCCACTAATAATTTTTGTTGCCCACCGCTGGACTCTTTCCAATTTTTCCACATCCTTCTTGTAGTGTGGGGCCCAAAACTGGACACAGTACTCCAGATGAGGCCTCACCAATGTTGAATAAAGGGGAATGATCATGTCCCTCAGTCTGCTGGCAATGCCCCTAGTTATACAGCCCAAAATATCGTTAGCCTTCTTGGCAACAAGGGCACACGGACTCATATCCAGCTTCTCATCCACTGGAAACCCTAGGTCCTTTTCTGCAGAACTGCTGCCTAGCCATTCAGTCCCTAGTCTGTAGCAGTGCATGGGATTCTTCCTTCCTAAGTGCAGGAATCTGCACTTGTCCTTATTGAACCTCATCTGGTTTCTTTTGTCCCAATCCTCTAATTTGTCTAGGTCCCTCTGTATCCTATCCCTACCCTCCTGCATATCTACCACTCCTCCCAGTTTACAAACTCTGCAAACTTGCTGAGAGTGCAGTACATGCCATCCTCCAGATCATTAATGAAAAGGGTAATCCTTTTGCTTGTGTGCATTTCCTCAATAAGCCATTAACATTGTTTGGCCTTTTTAGTGTTGTACCTGAAAGGCTGCTTGTGGGTATTTTCAACCTCACAATATGTTTCAGTAACACATACATAGCCAAACTTCATAACTTCACATACGATGATAACACATACAACCCAATGAGATAATAATGTCTAGCAGTTCAAGACTTTTAGAATGATACCTCACAAGGCATACTTTGTGGAAAACATATCCTAATTATATGACAGTGCTGAATAAGGGGGTGCCAAGGTATCACAACCAGTGTGTGGAAATTTTCAGAGGTGCCTGACTTAGAAGTCTAAGTCCCATTTACAAAAGTCACGCTGGTACTTTGGAGCCTATGGGCATGTTTACACTACAAACATAGTGTTGACTTCAGTGAAGTTGACCTCCAGCTGCCACAGTAATTAAATTAGTAGTGCATGTCTACACCACACTGCTTGTGTCAGTGGAGCATCCTCACTAGCAGCACTTGCATTGATGCAGAGAGAAATGCACTGTGAGTAGCTATCCCACAAGCAACTCACTGAAGGGGGTTTTGAGAAAGGCTTTCAGCTCCTCATGGGATCAAAACTTTCTTACAGGGGAGACTGGGAACATGGCTTCAACATCCAATGGTACAGCTTTCTCCCTCCCTCCACTGATTTCAACTAGAACCCATAATATTTTGTGCCTTTTTTTAAAAAGGCTGGCATAGCTAAGTGTACACCATATCCCAAGAAGCATGGACCCTGCTCAGCTGTGCACTATTGTGAGCATTACAAACACCATGCACCTTAATCTGCAGTATTTCCAGAGTCACGAGGAGCTGCCGCATGGAATATGGCAATGTCTTTCAAGCACCCCTGCTGGAAGTCATAGAATGAAATAATTCCCAGTTACTGGTGGCAGTCGTGCAGCAGCTGAATATGGTGGAGCACCATTTCTGGTCCTGAGAAACAAGCATGAATAATGGGATTACATCATTAAGCAGTTATGAGATAATGATCAGTGGCTGCAGAACTTTTGTTTGTGCAAGGCCACTTTCCAGGAACTGTGTGCGGCGCTCTCCCCAGTCCTGCAGCATAGCAACACTAAAGTGAGACTTGCTCTGACAGTGGAGAAGCAATTGGCAATCGCTGTGCGGAAGCTTGCAATGGCAGATTGCTAGTGATCAATTGGTAAATATACCATCGGTGCTGTTGTGATCCAAGTATGCAGGGCCATTAATTACTTTTTGCTGAGAAGGGTTGTGACTCTGGGCAATGTGCAGGAGATACTGGATGGTTTTGCTGCAGTGGGGTTCCCTAACTATGGTGGGGCAATAGGTCTGGTGCCTTGATTCCCTTGGTATCCAGTTTATTCTGGGCATGGTATTATTTCTGGAAGTCCTTTCACTTGTTTGTTTCCATGAAAGTCTAGGCATTTAAGCCTTTTCTTCTTGAAACTCCTTGAAACTTCCTTTTTCGGTAACTGCTGTTTACAGATATAATCCTGAACCATTCAATTTGATGGCAACACTCCCACTGACAATCAAGCCTTATGTGCTGAATCACAGATCTTCAACTCCAACTGCTCACTCCCCCACCACCGATATCAATGCCTCACAGCCCCCAGCTGCTCAAATAGTGCACAGACAGAACTTTCAGCTAAAAAAATAGGCAGCCCAAGAAAGAGCTGATTTTCAGCCACATACTAATGCAAATCCAGAATTTGTTGATGCTATTGCAATCTTATTGGATTAATTTTCTTGGAATATAAATTATCTTCTCTCTTCTGGTACACTGCTCTCTTGACTCTTTCAACTGATCTTTATACCATATATTTTCAAGAAATGTTGCAAGTTTCTCAGTACCTGTACTATGGCCTACCTGTGGGTTTGTATATTGGCATTCATTAATACAAATGAGTTTACAGTGTATTTCAATTAATAGAATTTAAATATAACCATGCAATAATCTGCACACAACTAATAAGAATTTGTTCAATTATATTGCTGTCAGAGCTTACTTTTTTGTTTGCAATCCCATATACATGAATGTTTTTATGGTTTGGAGTGTGTGTGTGGGGGGGGATTAAACTTTTAACAACATATTAATTCATTTCACCTATCAGTTCCAGAGGAGATGAGCTCCTCCTACCTGGCTGTAATTTATTGTCTTCCTAATCTGAAGTTGTTTTATAGTAGAAGAGGAGCTATTATTTAATAGAATGAGACTTTATGCTTAAAATACAGTAAAACCCAGGCTAAGGCCAGGGCCTGCTCCAGACCCCAGCGCGCCAAGCGCGTGCTTGGGGCGGCATGCCGCGGGGGGCGCTCTGCCTGTCGCCGGGAGGGCGGCAGGCGGCTCTGGTGGACCTCCCGCAGGCGTGCCTGCGGAGGGTCCACTGGAGCCGCGGGACCAGCGGATCCTCCGCAGGCACGTCTGCGGGAGGTCCACCGGAGCCGCGGGACCGGCGACCGCCAGAGTGCCCCCCCGCGGCGTGCCGCTGTGCGTGGGGTGGCGAAATTGCTAGAGCCGCCCCTGGCTAAGGCTTACTTCCACGAAGCAACTTCTTGTCTTTCATGACTAAAAAGTATTTCCATATGGTTTATAGAATAATTTTGTTCCATTTTTAGGAAGAGGTTACCTTCAGCAGGCTGTCAATTTTTGCTGATCACCTCTGTGGTCAATTAAAATATATTTCAGTGTACAATTGAATTAGTTGAGAGTTTTAGTAAACTGCCCTACATATATGGCATTCATTTCTTTATGTTCAAGTCGGGTTTAGGTTAGTTCAGACAACGGCAGTTGTTTAGTCCAACTCCTAGAGGACAGGTCTCCACATCACAAAAATCACCACCACAATTACTATCACTCTTGTTGGCAGTAACAGAATCACAGGAATAAGAGATGGCAAGACCAGAAGATTGTCTGGTGCACTCCCTTGCCAGTACATGCCAGTTCTCTACATATTTTCCAGTGACTTGTCAAGACTTGTTTTACATGCCCAAAGCAATTATATTTCAGCAACTTTTTTGGGAGATTATTCAAAATCCAAACAGCTCTCACTGTCTGGAAGTTTTCCACGATATTCAGCCTAATGTGCTGTTCTTAATAATTTCACCTCATTCTTTTTTCTTATACATTTCTATCCCATTCTAAAATAATCCCTCCTTCTCCTCCAACTTTACACCTTTCAGATATTTATAGGCTGCTCTGATGTCAATGCTTAGAAGGGCTATACATATTTAACTCGTTTATTATTTCCTCAGTTAGCAACTCCTCCAACTGTCTCCTTTTCCTCATCATTTTTACTGTCCTCCGTAGAGTTAAGTCAAAGAACGAACGAGAGTATAGACTAAAACACCCAGGCAGCTGCGTAGGGGTCATCTCTCTGGAAGGCACATTAGCAGAACAGGATGGGAACGCTTGTACTGTTGCTGACCTTGCTGTCAATCTGGCAACTTTTACTATCACTTTAATACACAGATAATTTGTAAATTAAGGTCCTTGAAAATACATTTGCTCCCCAACTCCCATCCTGGTTGGAAACAGCCCCAGCCAGGTTACTTTAAGTTCATGCTACAAAGTCCACCGTCCTTCTGAGAGATTGGAAAATGATGGGGAATTGTAAAGGTCAGAAATTACTGGAAGGGGAGGGTAATTTGAGTTTTTTAGTTGCCTACTTTGCCAGCAATGCATTATGTAGTATTGTACTGCTCCATCTTAGAGATATTTGGACAAATGTGCTTATATTATGTCAGATTTAACACAGGTATATGTAAGTGGTTGTACTCCCCACTATAATGCCCACAAGCATCAGAGTCTAAAGTTGCGGGGCTCTTCATCTCCAGCTGCCTCTGTTGACCACTTCTTTGGCCTTGCAATGGCCTCTCTCTATAGATCTTCCATGGGCCAGACCTTCAGACAGGTCACCTATTAAATTCAATCCCCTTCTGCTTCTGTTTCCCTACCCAAAGTAATACTTCCCTATCTCACTGTAGCATTGTGAAGGTAAATCCATAAATTGATGGGAAGTGCTCAGATGCTCTTATGATTGGAATCATACAAGGTGGTGGGCAGTTGTTTTTTTCTTTGTCTTTCTGTTACAGCACCTTTATAGGCTTCAAGCTGTGGATGGACTTGAAGGGTTTTAGTATACCAATTTAAATAATATACAGAGATATACATTCCACAGTGCCTATATGCAAATACAATGCTTCATTATTATTATTAAACACACACAATAAGGCTCTGCTTTATCTTTAACATAGAGCTTGAGGTCTAGGAAGGTTAGAAGGCAAACTGCCCAGTCTTGAGTTAGTGACCAGTTACTCCAATGACCCTTGCTGCTTCAGGATAGGCTGACTGGTGCATGGCTGCTGTGCTCTGCTGAAGTGGATGCAACACCTACTCTTATCTTTAGTGACTGAGATCTCTTGGGCAGGACTAGGGGAGGGTGATAATGGCTATACTCCTTTTCTTCATTCATGCCCACCTTCTGGGGAAGGCTAGCATTGGCGGAGACTCTAGACTTGCACAATACTTGTGCTCAAGGGCCACAAAGCATTTGTGAGAGATAGGTGGGTTATTGTGTTTGTCCTCTTTTCCCATCCATTGTGCAAATGCAAAGTGCCAGGGACAGTCTTGCCCTCAGAATATAAAACCATACCATGAATGGTTATTTGGCCCTGCAGCATAACATGATGTGATGACTACCATGTTGCTATTTTTAAAAGTTTTAAAATGGTAATTGAAATAAAAATGTTCATTGCCAAAAATATATAATAAAGAACAAACTCTGCTTTTGGATCCATGGCCCCCATCAAAGTGAATAGCAGCTGGGCCAGGGCACTCGGGGCAGAATTTGGCTCTAAGGTATTTATTAATTTTCTTATGGCAACAATGCTGAATAATACTTGTTAGTAGGCTAGATCCTGTGACCCTTACTGACAAGGAGTAGGAGGCTACTCAGCAAGCAACCACACAGATTTCATCATGACTCCTTATGGAGTAGGGTACTATTCAGCCTGAGGAGAGATGGGCAGAATCTGGCCCAGTGCTAATGGAAGTTGTGTGTATACATCCTAAGAATAGTCACTCACCTCTATTTGTATCCCTGTTATAATTTTCCTTATATTACTGTTCCTCATTTAAATGTTGAGAACATAACTAAATTGCTCCTAGCAACATATTTGTATTTAAATTTCAAAATGTACATACATAAAGATTCCACTATGATCAAATCAAGTACTGCACATTGAAGTGTTTACCAAATATGCACTGCCAGGTTGTATTATTACAAGATATTTAGTGCATTGTGTTGCTAGCAATGTAATAACTACTTCATTTTATTAGTGTAGAAAGAGTTTGAATTAAACTTGCAGGATTTTTTCTAAATGAAATGTTTAGAAATTATTAAACTCAATTATAGTAAGGAACATCCCCTTGCTATGGCTGCAATACCTAATGAAAGCCTCTTGGCCAGTAAGGTCATTCTGAGTCTAGGAAGATCTTAATCAGTCAATGCAGAAATTAAATATATGAAAATTAGAGCAGCAAGAAAAAGAAAATAAACTAGAGAAAGAACAGAGATAAAAGAAGAGCAGTGTGAACCAAAAATGTGTGTCTCCATATTGTGTTGTGCTCTCTCCTGGGCTCCCCTCTCAACATACCCTAATACAAAACAACCTGCCTGTAGCAAATCCTGCAGATGGATAAGCACCACCACAAATAGTGTCTCGAAGTGTATCTTGCACTCAGCCATATAGTGGAGGGGAAGGGATGTCTTACTGAAGTTGCAGTGAACCAATTCTAAAAGTTCTCTTAATCTGTGGTGCCTATCTATTGTATTCTCAAATAAGAGGGGTATTTTACACTTGTACATCACATACATGGTGACCAAAGATTAGTGAGAAGGTCACCAGAAAAGGGTCAGCAAATCTGATTCTATTCCATAGTTTCATTTTCATCTTTTATAAAATCTTTGCAACCTTAATTCAGCCATTTGTGTATATACATTATGATATAGGCATTAAATACATGATCACTACTATTTCCCCCAAAATTCAAGTTATTGTGCCAAAGCATGGGGACACTAGAATTTCTCAACACAACTGTTGCTTTTTAACATGGGCAAACAATGTATTTCTCCTTCATCTTGTCCTCAGCAATGAATGAACCATTTTAGCTGAAACATTTAAAAACAAATTAGCCTGAGGCAGTCACCCAGCATGGAACGTTTCAGCCAAAGTAGTTAAAGATTGGCAAAGGAATAAGCAACTAAAAGAAGGTCTTATAATTGGAAGTCAGGCAATCTTCATGTTAGGCAGTGCTACCAGCTCTGTAACATCTATGTAAGATCTATGAAAGAAAAGTAATATTTTGGGGGGATCATGACTGAAGTGGGCAATATTCAGTCCACACGTTACAAACTTTGTCACATATAGTATTTACACAAATTCAGAGGAATTACCACTGATCTTTGATAGCACCGTTTGCACTTTCCTTTTACATAAACACGTGATATAAACTCAGCAACAAAATAGCACAACATACAGATGTTTGTACTTTATCTAAAGAGCATAATCCACAATATCAGACTGCATATGGGCAATTGGGTGTGCATTTCTGTATCTAATTTGCACATGCATTTGCTATGACTTGTGTGCACAATTGTGGTAACCAAGTATTCAAGTGACCAGTTGGCAGGAGTAACAAACATAAACAAGAGCTGGAAAAATCAAGAGCAAGAATATTAAAGGAGAGTTGGATGGGTCCTCCATCAGTAAGCAACAAAACAACATATGGAGTTTTTTGCAATTTAAGAGATTCTAAAACATTTTAGTTAAATATTTTCTGCACTAAAATTTGATATGAATGTCCACTAGAAGAGCGTACAAATGGTAACATGAATTTTAATGAAACACATAAGCTCCAACACTACTGCATCCTAAATAAATGTATTTCTCATCAGATAAAATGCAAACATTTGTTAAATGTGCAAGAACAGCTACAATCAACCAGGATCCCTACTGCAAAAACAAATTACAATCATTTCTTTCTAAAGCAAAAATGCCTCTATTTTAGGGTCCATTATGGCAGAGGAGACAGTACTGATGAGGAAGAAGTAGAAGAGCAAGCCTCTTCTTTGACATTACCAGGGAAGGTGATTATTGCCAAGATTCTGTCTTAAAGCAATGCCCCTTCTGCCACGGTCAGCAGGAGTAAGTTAATCACCCATGGAGGCCTATACTGATCATCTGCTACTTGTAGATGCGGTTTGAGGCCTTTTGGTACCTGTGATGACTCAGGTACTAGGGGTAGCATCCTGGCATACAAGATCACTGGCCAAATGTGGTTTATGAGCAGCTGAATCACCTTTTGACCAACAATTCTCTGAGACAGAAGTGCCCTTCATCCATCAATCCAGTAGAAATAATTTCAGATTATCTGGATTCATTTGGAGAAATATCAACAGATAGAGCATTTGTCAGGAATGCAGCTTCCTCACAGGCAAAAAAGGCATTTAGATTGCCCATCAAAAAGTTATCAATGGTTTGCTGTCAAATTTGGAGGGTGTATCTATTGTGGTCCTGCAGATGTCAGTCCTGGGTCTGGTACTAGTCAATATTTTCATTAATGACTTGGCTAATGGAGTAGAGAGTATGCTTATAAAAGTCACAGATGACACCAAGCTGGGAGGGCTTTCAAGCACTTTGGAGAACAGGATTAGAATTCAAAATGGCAAATTGGAGAATTGGTCTGATTTCAACAATATGTAATTCAATACAGACAAGTGCAAAGTACTTCACTTGGGAAGGAAAAATCAAATGCAAAACTACAATATGGGGAATAACTCTCTAGATGATAGTACTGATTTATAGTGGACTACAAACTGAATGAGTCTTCAATGTGATGCAGCTGCAAAAAAAGCTAATATATTCTGCTGTGTATTAGAAGGAGTGTTATATGTAAGACACAGGAGGTAATTGTCTTGTTATACATGGCACTGGTGAGGCACCAGCTGGAATACTGTGTCCTATTCTAAGCAACACAATTTAGGAAAGATGTGGACAAATTGAAGAGGCCATAGGAGAGCAACAAAAACTGATAAAAGATTTAGAAAACCTGACCTATGAGAAAAGGTTAAAAAACCTGGGCCTTGAGAAAAGAAGACTGAGGGAGGATCTGATGACAGTCTTCCAATATGTTATGGGCTGATTTAAAGAGGACAGTGATAAACTGTTCTCCATATCCACTGAAAGTAGGACAAGAAATAATGGGCTTAATCTGCAGTAAGGGAGATTTAGGTTAGTTATTAGGAAAAACTTTCTAACTATAAGAGTATTAAGCTCTGGTATAGGCTTCCAAAGGAGATCGTGGAGTCCCCCATCACTGGAAGATTTTAAAAACAAGTTGGATAAACATTTATCAGGAGTGGTCTAGTTTTACTTGGTCCTGCCACAGTGTAGAAGGCTGGACTTGATTTCTTGAGGTCCCTTACATCTCTACATTTCTATGATCATTGAGAGGCATCACTGGAAGGGCTGGATTTATCACCCCAAAATATTTGCCTCCGCACCGAGGAGCCTTGGATTTTCCAAATGATATTTATTTATTTTTGCCAATGGGCTAAATAAGATACAATGGTAAGTACTAAAACTAACTATATGCAATCCTTACTCTAAGAGAGAAGAGCTCCAGAGAAGCAGGCAGGATCTGTCCAGTTTTGTCTTGCTGCTACAGATGTTAAGGAAGAACTGAGAGGCAGTTGGGCCCCCTCTGCCCTTTAAGTTCTTTTCAGCTTATTTGTGCAGATGCAGCCCCCTAGTACACTACTCACTAAAAGAATCCTATCTCACCCACATGGGGGACATTTACACCTAGGGTGGGCTCTGTGAGGACAAATTCTCGAAGAAGAATTATGCTGGGCCCACAACCAGCAGGGTGATTATATGGGACATAATTTAGTAAAGTTAGTTTAGGCTTATTCCAGTGCTGAAAGCCCCTGGCACCTCATCTGGGTGGCAGTCTACTCAGAGCAGAGCTTTTCTCCATCTTTAGAGGGCACCTTAATATGATCACTCGCTTCTTCCCCAAGCTTTCCAGTTTCTTTGCTTTTCTTTTAGCACCTCTTCCTTTGCCCATCCTCCCCATTTTCAGTGTCTACCCATCCCTCCCTTTCATCAAGAATTCTCCTTCCTCACATTTCATGAGCCAGGGTGAGAACTCACAACCCAAGAGAATGAGGGCTCAGGTGGTTTTAAGCTGCTTTTACACTTCTCAATCTAGGGCTGCTTCAGGGACTGGAGATAGATCTGAGGCAGGCAGCCTTTCTGCAACTCAAACTACCTTATTCAAAAAAAAGATATTCAAATAGAGTGGGCTAAAATTTTTCAGCCAAAATATTATTTTGGCAAAGAAATGCAAATTCAATGACACCAAAACTTTAAGAATTCATTTTCACAGTGTGGTTTCAGACAACATAACACCTTTAAAAAAAACCCACACAGAGAAAATTGAAATGTTTTGATTTTTTGTTTCAACATTTCTTTTAATTTTATTTAAAAAAAAATTCATAATTGCCAGTAAACCAAAAAAAATCCATTATTCAAACAGCTCTAGTCTCCAGCATTGGCAGACAAATGGACTTGTTTGGGGTTATTCATATAAATGCAACATAACATGTGGCTAAAGTGCAAACAGACATGGGAAATAATGTATTACTCGTCCTTACTCTATTTTCTACTCAGCACTATATTTTTGCCTCTTAGAATTGAAAGCCAACAATAATGTACAAGATAATGCAGAGAGATGATGTGTTCAATTTTTTTAAGACAACTAGAAAAAAATGGTACTGGATTATTCTTTTAGCACCTTAAACAAAATTGTGATATTATTCATAAGGAATCTTAGAGATTACCACCTGCTCCACCTGCTTCCCAACTATTAAAAAGCCCGTGATGACGTCTTGAAAGAAGGAGAGTGAGATAATAAATATGAACAAAGGGACAGAAATTTATAACAGCATTCTGACCTATTTACAGTCAATTTACAACAGTATGGTAGAATAATCAATAATAATGCAGAAAAGGCAGAAGCATTCAATAACTATTTCTCTTCCGTATTTGGGGAAAAACAAAGTATATACCCTGATCATATGGTGATGTCATCACTCTTTCCATTCCACTGGTATCTCTAGAGGATAAACAGAAGCTCCTGAAGTTAGACATTTTCAAATCAGCAGGTATAGACAATATGCATGCAAGAATTTTAAAAGATCTCTCTAAGCAGCTCACTGGACCATGAATGTTGACTTTCAAGAAGTCTGTGTCTTAAAGCATTGATGAAGTGCCAGAAGACTGAAAGAAAGATAATGTGCTAATTTTTTAAAAGGGTAAATGTGATGACCAGGGTGTTAGCCAGACATCAATCATGGGAAACATAATGGAGCAGTTGATATTGATTAATAACAAAATAAAGTAGGGTAATATAGTAAAAACAAATCAATATGGGTTTATAGAAAACAGATCCTGTCAAACTAACTTGATATGAGGTTACAAGTTTGCTTGGAAAAGGTAATAGTGTTGAGATAACAGATTTCTGTAAGGCATTCACCTTGGTACCACACAATATTTAGATTAAAGCACTAAAACATATAAAATTAACATGGCACATGTTATATAGTTTAAAAACTGGCTACTGGCTCAAAATGTAAACTATAAAATGTAAGTGTAAACAGGGACTCATCGAGTAGGTATGTTTCCACTGTGGTCCTGCAGAGATTGGCTCTTGATCCTATGCTTCTTAACATTTTTATCAGTGACCTGGAAGAAAAAAATAATCACTGATAAAATTTTCAGATGACACAAAAATTGGCAGAGTGGCAAATACTGAAAAAGACAGGTCACTGATTCAGAGCAATGTGGATAAGTTGGTAAATTGGGCTCACACAAACTATGCATTTTAATATGGCTAAATGCAAATGTATATGTCTAGGAATAAAGAATGTAGAAATATTTACAGGATTGAGGACTCTGTCCTGGGAAGCAGTGACTCTGAAAAATATTTGGGAGTGTGGTGGCTAATCAGTTAAACATAAGCTCCCACTGTGACACTGAACAAAACTGCATATGTGATCCCGGGATACATAAACAGGAAACTCTTTACTCCTACTTGAGATATTATTTTACCTTCTGTGGGCTAAACCCCACTTCATCATATGCATGGAGTGAAAAATACAGTAAGCAGTATATGTATTTCTTGTGCTGTCATATATATACTGCCTACTGTATTTTTCACTCCATGCATCTGATGAAGTGGGTTTTGGCCCATGAATGCTAATGCCTAAATAAATTTGTTAGTCTCTACAGTGCCACAAGGACTCTTTGTTGTTTATGCTGATACAGACTAACACAGCTACCACTCTGAAACCTATTTTACCTTTGTATATGGCACTGGTGTGACCTCTGCAGGACTGTGTCCAGTTCTGGTGCCCACAATTCAAGAAGAATGTTGATAAATTGAAGAGGGTTCAGAGAAGAATCACAAGAATGATTAAAGGACTGGAAAACATGCCTCATAGTGATAGACTCAAAAAGCTCGATGTAATTAGCTTAACAAAGAGAAAGTTAAGGGGTGAGTTCATTACAGTCTGCATATTTCTGCATAGGGACCAAATATTTAATAATGGGTTCTTCAATCTAGCAGGTATAGGTGTAAAAGGTATAACACGAAACCAATGCTGGAAGTTTAAGCTAGAAAAATTCAGACTGAAAATAAGCCAATCATTTTTAACTGTGAGAGTAATTAAACATTGGAACAAGTTACTAAGGGTCATGGTAGATTCTGTATCATTGGCAACTTTTAAATCAAGATTGGATTTTTTTTTCTAAATATCTGCTCTAGAAATTATTTTGGGGAAGTTTCATGACTTGTGTTATATGGGAGGTCAGACTAGGGCATCACAATGCTTCCTTCTGGCCTAGGAATCTATGTGCGTACTACCTCTCCATCAGGTCTATTGTAATAATTCTCAAAAACTGTACATTACACAATGCCTGCAGCCATACACATTGACATTTTTTTCTGAAAAAATATACTAGTTATAATTTAAGATTTTTCTGGGTTTGGATTGTTTTAATTTAGATACTGTGAGTCACCTATCACTGTACTAATTTTAACAGGGTTATGTAGTATTTATTATTGCAAACTACCTTTTGTTCAGACATTAAACAACCCCAAACTAGCAAACAAGGGCAGTAATAGAAACATGTAGAAGTTAGGTAACAGTCCAAAGACAGTTCCAACTGAAATAAGCAATTTAGATTAACAGAAAAACTGTGTGAGATATTTGCAACAAAACCAGAAAAGCCCTCATGATTAAATGTTTCAGTACAAGTTTGAAACTTGGTCTAGATTCATCTAACATTACCTGGTTCATGGAAACCTGAGGTCAGTTTTACTAAATGTGGGCAAATTAACTGTGTTTTGTGAAAACCATGCAACTCACAAACTCAAGAGGAAAGCTCATGAAACTCAGGAATTTTATCTGACTCTTGCTTTGATTAAAAGGGGATTGTTCCAACAACAAAACAAAAGGAAACTAAGGAATGTGCAGCCAGGTGAATCATAAAAAGTTTCACATAAAGCCCTGCAAGCTAAAACCACAGAATTCTCACAACTATATGTATGAATTTAAGTTTTTGTCTTTTTGTGCAATGCAAGATAACTATCTTTAAATTGATATTAAGAAACAAATTTAGTTAAGGAAATGTTGGCACTTGAGTGGTGTGGTCCAAAACAGGGCACAAATGCCACCCACCCACATCAACAGGTGCAGGAAATTGATGGGGCTGGTGGTGAAAGGGGGACTGTCCCAGTAGCAAGGGAGGAAGGCACTTGTCAGGAGACAATAGATAGCTCCTCCCAAGGAAGTGAGTCTCCAGCACCCATTGGCCAGTTTGGTGAGAGGGATGCTGATTGGCCAGCATTCCCTAGCTCTCAGGATTTAGCCCAGCACAGGGGCCACATGGATTCTCTTTTGGCTCCATTGCAGCAGCCCACCCTATTCACCTGAACTGGAAATGGGAACCTGGCCTGACAGATGCTCTCGTATAGGAGAGTATGGGTGATGGGTGGGTAGTGACCCTCCCTTGTGCTAAAAGTTTAATAAAAGTTGTAGCCTGCTGGTTAATTCCATGCACGTGTCTGTCCTCATTTTAGTGCTGTATCCACATCAAAGGTTCAAGTACATCTCCAATCCAAAGCTTTATGGGCCATGTACAAAGGTTTGCTGGAGCTTGACCCTCACTGGGGCAGCAGGGAGCCACACCGGCTCACTTCACATAGTTGACATTTGAGGGGAATTAGTCCATCCGTGGGGGTCTCCCTTGGCAGCCCTTGCAGTAACTGAGATAAGCACCATAAGCCCAGGCCCTGAGCCCCAGGAACTGTCAAACTTGGCGTTTTTTGGTGGGTGTCAGACAGGCTGCCAGGGCTTTCACTTTCCTGATGAGGGGTTTCACTTGTCCTCCCCCTATGGTGTATCCTAGGTACGTGGCCTCCTGCCATCCGATGTGACAGTTTTTCGGGTTGTCTGTCAGTCCCACCCACCGCAGGGATCTCAGGATTGCCACTACACACTCCAGGTGCTCCTCCCAGTGGCAGGTATATATCACAACATCATCCAAATAGGCTGCCGCATAGTCTTGATGGGGGCCGCAAAAGGCGATCCATTAGCCACTGGAACATCACCGGGGCCCCATGGAGGCCGAAAGGCATCCGTGTAAACTGGTAGAGTTCCACTGGGGTGGCGAATGCTGTCTTTTCCTTAGAGGGTCATTGAACGGGATCTGCCAGTACCCTTTATGGCGGTCGAGGGTGGTAATGAACCAGGCCTCCCCCAGGCAGCCAAGCAGTTCATCTACGCGGGGCATAGGATAAGCATCAAACTGTGAGATGGCATTAAGCCAACAGAAGTCTACACAAAAGCGCTGGGTGCCATCGGGCTTGGGTACCAAGACCACCGGGCTGTGCCATTCACTCTGTGACGGCTCGATGACTCCTAAGGCCAGCATGGCCTGTACTTCTTCCTCCACCTCCTGTCACATTCAGTACAGCAGCAGCCTGGTCGTTTCCCAGATTACTTTTCCTGCCTCGGTCTGGATAGAGTGATAGACCAGGATCGTGTATCCAGGGTCCCACGCTCCTCTTCCGGTAGGACCTCATGACACTCTCCTTCCAGGGCTGAGGTCGAGCAGAGGATCTCCTCGAATGCAGGCCAATCCCTCCCCAAGATCACCGGGTATGCAAGTCGTGGGGCCAGGCCAACAACCATTCATCAGGTGACCCCGGACACTGTTAACGGGACCCAGGCACTGGGGTAGGGCCGGACATCACCATGGATGCATTGCAGGTGAATTGTTCCCAGGTGGAGGTCCACCCGTGATCCCAAAGCCTGGCAAATCAGTGTCTGGCCGCAGCCGGAGTCGATCAAGGCCTGGGTGGGATGGTCTCCGACAACTACCGGAACCATGATCTTGGGAGCCTGTGGTAGCCAGGACCTGGTGTCCCCTGAACAGACCTGGCCAACTGCAGTCCATTTCCGTGCAGTCCCGCTGCAAGTGTCCAGATTTCCCACAATGAAAGCAGGGCCCGGGTGGGGGGCTCCCATCGGACTCCTGGGGGGACTCTGATGGATCCTCCAGACATTTGGTACGGGGGGTGCAGATCCTGGCCGAGGGGGAAGTTCGGGGCATCTGACCCAAAGCCCCGGGCGAGCCTCTTGCCTGCGGGGAAGGCTCCGTGGACCGGCTGGGGCATTCCCCTTTCTTTCAGTGTTAGGGTGTTCTGGCCCAGGGCTTTGGGCTCAGATAGCAGGCCCCACTGGCATTTCGGCTGCGAGAAAGTCTTCCATCAGCATGACGGCAGCTGCTAACGTCACTGGCCGATGGCAGAGCACCCAGGCCCATCCTTGGGCCGGGAGGATGTGCACAAACTGTTCTAGGATGTCCTGTTTCGTAACCTCCTCTGCCGTCCTCCTCTCCGGCTGTAGCCACCACCTGCATGCCTCTTTCTGGGCTTGGACCACCAGCCGGGGTCGGGTGCCCGTGGGGTACATCTGGCTTCGAAACCACTGCCAAAAGGTGTCTGGGCTGACATCTAAGGCATCCAGGGTCATGGCCTTTACCTGGCTATAATCCCTTGCCTCCTCCATAGCCTGCCCCCGGTATACCTTTTTGGGCAGTCCCTGTTACGTATGGGGCCAAAAGGGTGGCCCACTGGTCCTAGGCCCACCCAGTGACCTGTGCCACCAGTTCAAATGTTACCAAGAATGCCTCGAGGTCATCGTCTGGTCCCATCTTGGTTAGCCACACCAGGGCGGTGGTGCATGATGACCCAGCCATATCCCCTGGCTGTGGCTCCGAGGGGCGGGGTAACGCCGTCAGCTGCTGCTGCAGCTGTGCGCATAGCTGCTGGATGAGCTGCTGCTGCTGCTGGAGCTGAGCCGTATGCTGCTGTTGCTGCTGCTGGAGTTGGGCGGTATCCTGCTGATGATGATGCTGGAGCTGGGCAGCTGCCTGCTGCTGCTGCTGGAGTGGGGCAGCCTGACGCCACTCCTGGTTCTCTGTCAGAAGTTTAAACAGTCGATCCATCTCCATGATTCTCTCGGGGTGGCTCTCCCTCTCAGGCCCCTTTTCACAGGGGCCAAGAGATCGTGCCCACATTCTCCACCATGTGTACAAGGATTAGCCGGGGCTCGACCCTCTCCGGGGCGGCAGGGAGCCACATCGGCTCACTACACACAGTTGATGTTTGGGGGGAATTAGTCTATCTGCGGGGGTCTCCCTCGGCAGCCCTTGTGATAACTGAGATAAGCACCGTAAGCTCAGGCCCTGGGTCAGGGCGGGGCAACAATGATGGGTCAGGAGCCCAGTCCTTCAGGCCAGGCTGAGCAGTGACAGTACCAGCAATACGAAGCCCAGGCACTGGGTCTGGATGGGGCAACAATGAGTCAGGGTTCAGGCCCTGAGGCCGAGTGGAGCAGTGACAGTACAAACAGTAGGGAGCCCAGGCCCTGGGTCAGGCCAGGGCAGTACAGAGTCAGGAGTTCAGGCCCTCAAGCAGGACTGAGCAATAACAGTAGGATCCAGCCTCCTCAGGCCGGGGAGTGGGGGAGTCTGCCATCCCTGAGTTGGGTGGTAGGGGGGACGCAGGTCCACCCACTCCACTGTGTCCCAGCCCAGGGCCCTAGCAGTGGCAGAAGACCCGCTGATGAGTCAGTGGGGATCCTGGCTGCAACACATTGAAATGGGCTCTGGCAGTGCTGCAGCCAGACTGGGGTTGGCTGCCCCCAGGCTACTTCCAGACTTCCCCTCGGGTAGTACCTGGGTCACGGTGTTGTCCTCCGGGGGGTCCAGCACCATGTGTTCCTCGGGGTAGTGGGCAAGCAGCAGGCCCAGCAACTCCTCCGGGTAGCGGGTGCAGGGTAGGCTCGGCAACTCCTCCAGGTAACGGGCGCTGGGCAGGTCCGGCCAGTCCTGGCGGCTGCCTTGGGCTGTGGGGTTTTCCCTTTTGCAGGCTAGGCTGGAGACGTCTGGCCTGCCCAGCAGCTGGCTCCCTAGTGAGCTCTGAGGGCGAGCCTTTATACTTTCAGGTCACCACCTGACCCTCCGAGGGGCGGGCTCAGAGCTCCCTAGCTCTGCCCACTCCGGCCTCCAGATGGGCTCGTCCATCTCCAGAGTAGCAGGGAGCCACACTGCCTCACTACAGGCTAGATTTTTAAAAGAGAATTTGGCACACAATCAGGGCCAGCTCCAGCTTTTTTGCTGCCCCAAAAGGTGAAGCGGGGGCCAGGGGGAAGAGGAAGCCGATCGGCGGCACTTTGGCAGCAGCTCAATCGTGCCGCTTCACTCTTCCGCAGCAATTTGGTGGCGGGTCCTTCACTCCCTCTCTTCCTCTTCGGTGGCACTTCGGCGGCAGCTCAAAGAGGAAGAAAGGGACTAAGGGACCCGCCGCTGAATTGCGGTCAAAGACCCGGACGTGCCGCCCCTTTCCATTGGCTGCCCCAAGCACCTGCTTACTTCACTGGTGCCTGGAGCCAGCCCTGCACCCAACTGCTGCAATGTAGGAACCTAACTGAAGTGGTCACAGCAGCCAGCATAGTTCTCAGTGAGAGCTGCTGCATATTGAGCACTTTCGAAATCTGATCCTACCAAAGCAAATCTGAAAATCAAACGGATGGTCCTTGTTAAAGTATTGTAGCTTCAAGTGGAGAATAAAAAAAGAGGTGGGGACTCCTAAACTACTTTAACACTCCAAGATAGTTACAGCCTAGTGTGTGGTTGGGGTGTGGGATTTTTTTTGGGGGGGAGGCGGGGGAAGGGGAGGAGAGTGATTCTTTTGCTTGTGTTTTATAGAAAGCTTAACAATGGCATTTAAATAACCCACATTTAATTAAAAACAACCTCCCATTCCAAACTTTTTTTATTTTTAAAACAATATTACACAACTGACAATGACTGATACATGGGCCTTTAAGAAAATATGAGAAACCATGTATAAACTAAAAATATATTAATCACTATTGTGTATCATGTATGAACTCTCAAGATTACAGAAGATACACAATGAATATCTTTTCAATCCTTCTATTCATCCACTCACACACCATCTTACAAATATTTTATCACGGGAGAAAGTTATAACCATAGATTCAAATATTTGTGTTCTAAGGTTCTGACTTTGATACTAAAGCATTGAGCAAGTCTTAAAAATTAGATTCTCTATCTGTAAGAAAAACAGCATTGAACTGGTGAGGAAAGTTTTAAATAGCCTAATATTGATATAAAGGGCTTTGTTGTGTGGACGGGTGCAGGGTTAATTCGGTTTAACGCTGCTACATTCGGTTTAAACACGTAGTGTAGATCAGGCCTAAGTGTCCTTTAATGAGCAATCAGCTTTAATTGTCCATTCACAATATGCTGGCCAGACTGGATGTAAATTACCTTGTGTTGTGGGTGTTACCCCAGGAGCAAACACATTTGAAATACTGTTACATAATCAACATTCATAACTTTAGATACAAAAAATGATACATGTGTACAAACAGGATAATCATATTTGACAGATTGTAACTTTTTTATTGATACCCTACATCAGGGTTCTCAACCTCTTTCTTTCTGAGCCCCCCACCCAACATGCTATAAAACCTCCACAGCCCACTTGTGCCACAACAACTGTTTTTCTGCACATAAAAGCCAGGGCCAGCATTAGGGGGTAGCAAGCAGGGCAACTGCACAGTGCCCCATGCCACAGGGGGCCCCGCAAAGCTAAGTTGCTCAGGATTTGACTTCCGCCCTGGGTGGTAGAGCTCGAGGTCCTGAGCTTCAGCCCCTTGTGGTAGGGCTTCAGCTTTCTGTCCTGGGCCCCAGCAAGTCTAATGTTGGCCCTGCTTGGTGGCCCCCCTGAAACTTGTTTACGACCCCCCAGGGCAGCCCAGACCTCTGGTTGAGAACCACTGCCCTACATGACATACTTCATATAAGATTTGTTGCAATTATATAACAGTGGTAGCAACAATTATATACATAGTCATAGTTTAATCATACAACATCACAGCTTGCTACATCATGATCTCATTAGGAATGCCATTTTTTTTCAATATTTTCTGCCCAAAGTGTAAAATATACATGCAAGTGACCTCACTGGCTATGATAAGTGCACCAGCACAAGTTAAAGATTAAAAACAACTGCAAAAAAAATAGCATAATGTCATATAGTAGGAAGAGGGATTTAGGCAGAAATCAGGAATCTGATTATGACTTTGCAAAGTCATCCTAAATAAAAAGGGAATGCAGAACCTTCAATACAAAATACAAAACAAAGAGAATGAACTCAATGTTTTTTTAAAAGGATGACATTTTTCAAAGAAAATGTTTCCCTTTCACTGGGAAATCCTCCAGTTTCATGGGCTACAATATCATTTTCAGCACATGACTCTTCTCTTTATCTTGACCACATATATTGGAGGCTGATAAGCAGAAGCATTATGGGGCAGGAATGTTTGTAGGCTGGTGCATTGTCAGAGTTCCAGGGTTGCTAACAGGTACCTCCTATTGTCTGGACACTGAAAAATCCTTAGGGCATCTCTATCTGCCTAAGCAGGAGTCTCTGCAATACACTTTGTTTGAAGGGGATGAGGCTTCTGGCTACAACTCGCTACTTCCTTTAGTATAGCCCCAGATTGCTTAAGCTAAAAAGGGGTAGAGGGTAGCAGTACCAACTGGCTCACCTTGGGGCTTGCAGAACCTATCCTACCCAGCTGCTATGCTAGAGTCTGTCGTCTCCTTGTAGGCATGGAGTGAACTGGCAAATAGCCTTCCTGAGGGTCGTTACCCTGAAGAGGCTTCCGGGAATCTCTCTTGGGAGCTGTAGAGCCACTGTCTGCTCTCTCCCACAGCTGCCCAGCAACTGTGTGGAACTTCCTGCTTTTAAGCCCTTATTTTACCCCCGACATGATTGACAGGCCAGAAAGGAAGGATCAGCCTTGATCACAGCAATTCTTTAACTTTTCATCACTTGTGTGAGGTTAATACACACCAACACAAGCATATAAAATAGAAACTCACTGGTTCATGCTTTGTACATACACAAAGCCATGTCACAAATCTACTCCATAGCAAAGATGAGGGCCTGATACTGTTCCTATGGAAGTTGGTGTACTAACCCTCTGCCCTCAGATATCATGTTGATAATGGCTATGTGCAAAATGCTTAACTAGAAAGCTAAATTAGATCAATCCTTCATTAGTCTGTGTTGTGAACAAAAAAAAGGAATGGTGAGCACACCCAGCAGGTGTGCAAAGAGATACCACAAGCGTGGGCTATATTCTGCCTATATTTTCTCACTGTGTACATGAATCTGGCCTTTACTGTACTTCCCAAGTTTGCTCCTTAGGACATAATGGGAGCAGGAATATGTGGATGAGAGGGAGGCACTGGATCTCCATCCTGTTGCACTAAAGTCCAACATGTAGCTGATATTTTGCACATAAACTGCAATTCCTTCTCAGTTGTTTCATTTGGATAATTTTTGGCCAGTTGGTGGCAAGTGCCACCTACTCTGCCTCTGCCTGCTTTTGGTGGATGCAGGAATTGGCCCCTCATTCCTAAAACTGCCTGCTCTCTATTTTATATTAAAAAAATAGCTAAACAACCATAATGAGACCTAATGTCACAAAAGAGGAATTATCTAGTCATCCCTTTTATGAATCCAGCTGTTTTCTGAAAATAAAAGGATGGGTTGCTGTGATTTTACCTACTCTCAAATATTTACACTCTCTTTCGCTCGTTTTTACACTATGCATTTTCAACAGTGCTCAGGATATCGTTACTAACACATGGGCAGGTCTGAATGCTGAGGGTGTAGACTCACTGGCACTCTGATTAAAAGGTAAACATGGAGGCTTCCTCATCCAGAAAATGCTACATCTGCTACCGATGCTGATATAACTTCTAACACCAGCCGTGATGACTGTGTGTAATGGCAGTTCAAGATGAGAAACTACAACACTGAAAGGAAATTCTTTGAATATGAATCCCATTGTTCTCCTAGCAGCATGTCCCTGACTTTGCTGAGATGAGAGCACTGAACAGACCTGCCATGGTGTCAATCACACATCTGGCAAACTGGTGATAAAAAAAGACTTAGAGAAACAGACATGAAACTGCTGCCCAGGTCTCATGTCATCAGCACCGTCAATTCCAAAGGACAGTGGGTTTTAAATCTCTTTGCCCCTTTGGCTACTGCCAACTAGGGCCTGTGTCATCTGGCTCTGCTCGTAAACTCATAGATTTTAAGGTCAGAGGGGACCATCATGAGCATCTATTCTGACCTCCTGCATATTGAAGGCCACAGAACTTCACCCACTAACTCCTGTAATAGATACATAACCTCTGGCTGAGTTATTGAAATCATGGTTTAAAGCAGTGATGGGCAACCTGTGGCTCGCGGGCTGCAT
Organism: Mauremys mutica; assembly: GCF_020497125.1. Classification (NCBI taxonomy): domain Eukaryota; kingdom Metazoa; phylum Chordata; order Testudines; family Geoemydidae; genus Mauremys; species Mauremys mutica. The sequence continues at coordinate 179,784,564 of NC_059074.1, read as the reverse complement.
GCAGCCCATCAGGGTAATCCACTGGCGGGCCGCAAGATGGTTTATTTACATTGACTGTCTTCAGGCATCGCTGCCTGAAGCTCCCAGTGGCCACGGTTTGCCATTCCCAGACAATGGGAGCTGCGGGAAGCGGCGACCAGCACATCCTTGCATCCTGCGCTGCGTCCCGCAGCTCCCATTGGCCGGGAACAGCAAAGCACAGCCACTGGGAGCTGCAGACAATCAATGTAAACAAACTGTCTTGCAGCCCACCAGCAGATTACCCTGATGGGCCACATGTGGCCTGAGGGGTGCAGGTTGCCCAGCACTGGTTTAAAGACTTCTAGTTACAGAGAATCCACTATTTACACTAGTTTAAACATGCAAGTGCTCACCCAAATAATTGCTGTGAAAGAGTGTTTATAACCCTCCTCTCCATTTGGTGCTGTCATTGTTGCTGGAAGACTCTCTCATCCATACCCTGCCAAGAGATGCTGGAAAAGGGAGATTGAAACCCTATCCTCTTTGGCTGCTGCTGCTGCCAATAGTGTCCAACCCTGAGCACCCAAAAGGATGATGGGAAAGAAGCTTTAACCCCTCTCTCCTCAGTCTACTTGTTGCTACAGACCTCATAGGTTTAGAAAGTAGTGATGTCCATGATTTAACTCTTCTTGAACAATCACCCCTTTTTCTTTTTAATGTGATTGGCTTTCTTTTCTCCCCCACCCCTTCCCCACCACTACTTAATAGTATTTTTGAACTAGAAGAAGGTTGCCTTGTGTTTTTTAGGGCTTTATTGTCTCTCATTTATGATGCTTCCAGTGACCATTCCACGGACACCTCAAGTGGATGGTCTGAAAGGAAATCTCTTCTTCCCCACACACTATCACAATAACCATTATGTTTTTTTGTTTTTGTTTTTAATACAGATACGATCACCTTACATGTTACTGTCAAAAAGTCTTTAGTATTTATTTTCTCAGCAATTCAATCATGAGGTGACAGATTTGACCAGCTCATTTCAAAATTAGAGTTTATTACAAAACATAGAAAGTAAGAATACTACAAGAGCCTTTACAAGGAGCCAAAGGAAATATTAATAATAATACCTTGTTCTTACACAGTGCTTTTTATCAGTACATCTCAAAGCGTTTTATACAGAAGGGATCATTATCCTCATTTCACAAATGGGGAAAGTGGGGGCACATAGAGCTAAAGTGACTTGCCCAAGGTCACTAACAGGCTAGTGACAGAACCAGAAATAGAATGCAGGTGTTCTGTGTCCCAGTCTGGTATTCTATTCACTAGGCCACACTGCCTCTATGCCTTAATAAACTCTAAGGAATTGGGAGGAATGGTTCTTATCAAAGGAGAAGGCATTTGCAACTCTTGTAGCAATTCCCCTGGCTGGAGGTTGATTCCTGGACTTTTGGACCTAAAAACATGAGCCTCTATTGCCTAAGTTGAAGACCAGGTCCATTATGTTAGCAGCCATCTCAAACTGTTTTATTCACTGCAACTGCTAGCAGGAGTCAACACCCACCTGTGCTAACAGGACTTACATATTGATCCACTGAAAAATTACCAATATTACAAAACATTTTCATGACAAATAGCACTAGGAATCTTGGGTTTCCAGAGCTTGTGGAAGAAACCAGTTTACGTTCCATATCTAAGGACACATTCAATCTATCATGAAATATTTTAAAATATTTCTAACAAAGCTTCAGCACCATCACCATCTAACCCCTGAATCAAACTCTTATTGTAACCTTTGAGACTTCTTTAAGATTGAGGCAAATTTATATCAACTTTTGGAGACACAAACGATGGAAAATGTGGTAATGGTGAACAAACCTGCACCTAGATTTACATAGGCCAGAAAGTATTAAAATTATAATATAAAAACATGCTTTGCTATGATTTTCTGGGCCAGTTAACTTCTCAAATGCTGCATTAGGAAGGATACTAAATAGTATCTCTTACAACAGAGATGAATTTTTGAACAGTCACATGAAAAAAGCAAGGGGGGAGGAGTGAAATAGGAGGAATTGAGTCTGTTTATTAAAAGAAAAATAATTGAGGTGAGTGTGAGTTATGGGACTGAGTTTTAACAGAAAATGATTTCATTATGTTTGCATTTTAGTTTGAAATATTGAGATTTAAAAGGTAAAATATAGGGCCAAATCCTCATGTTAGTGCCCATCCCAAGCAATTGGGCTGGGTGCTGGCAGAGCAGCTCCACAGCCACTCTGTGGGTGCTACTACACCCTTCTAGTGAATGAGCTCTCTGCACCTTTACATGCCCTCCACTGTGAGGTAGAAGCCTGTATCTTCCAATCTGGACCTATTCCTGTCCCTCTCCAGTTAGACCATCACCTACAGGGACACTGTGTGCTCTGTATGCGGTTCACACCCCTCACACAGACCCTTGAATTCTCCCCATGCAGCTGAACTGCCCCAGTTCTGTTGCTGCAGAGGTGGATTTATGACTTCCCCCTTTCTCATGAACACATCCATCAGGGTTGCAGGAGATTTCATTCTGCATACTGCTTCCTTGAATAGTCTGATCTAAAGCCACTGAAATGTCATTCATGCAAAAATAAGTTCTGTCTTAGTTTTCTGCAAATATTTTAGATAGAAATTTTGTGATTTGGAAAATTATGCATGTGTGTTTGTGTATCATATCACTAGAGATCTACTTTTGTTGGCCTTTGTACTGACTAATTTAATGAATACAAAAATTAGTTTAGACTTGGCTTCCTATTTACTTATTGTATTAAAATTCTTTGATCTGAAAAGTAATATGTTTGTATACACTTGCCCTCTTGTTAATGGAGTGCAGTTTTAATCCTGGTGTTGTTTTGTTTCTTACTGAGTTATCAGGCCTAGTTTTAACTACAACATAATTGATAAATGATGCAGCTTTGGCTTAGTTTGTATTGTATTAAAATTCTTATTCACCAACATGAAATTCTTTCTATTACCAGACATTTTATTTAATAAATACTTGTTAACCAAGGTCTTATATTTTTGCATTATTGCATTAGCAATTTATGGAATTGGTTTGTCAGTTTTTGAATACTTGTTCTATTGATCTAAATTTTTGCAGTTATAACACAAAAATATATAAGACAATTGACTTGAGTGCTATTTCTGTTTGTGTGCTTTGGCTCAATCCTGTGTGTGCTGAGCTCATAAGACAGAGGGAGACAGATGTTACTTTAATTGACCTTTATACCTTCCCCAATTCTGAGACTGGCCCTCAGAGGAATAAAATAGCTCCTGGCATAGCTTAGTCAGCATTCTAAACAGTCCAGTTCAGGAACACACTTCATCATGTGCCTAACTTTTAGCACATCCCTAACTTCTACTGATTTCAATGAGACTTCAGCATGTGTGTATGTGGTGTCCTGAAAAGGAATTCTTTCTTCAATTTGGTTTAGCGTTCCTCAGAGTTGTGCCTGCTACAGTCATTCTCTGAGGATTGCCCTGCTGCCTAAGGATTGGTGCATGCTCCAGTCCAATTCCAATACGCCCCTCTTGTGTTTACCAGAGGCTGTAGCATCTCTCTGTATTCTGCAAATATACCTACCAGGAAAAAGTTTTGGCTAAAGAGAAAAATTGTAATTATAGATTGGATGTTTCTTTTTTTCTTGCTGAGCTAACTATTTGTCATTTCTATTTCTCACCAAACATAACTTAGCTGTCCAGATTCTCCAACATGGTAAGATTTATTTATTTTTTAAAGAATAAAACCTCAATCTGGATTTTATTTCACAGCCCTGATTTTGAAATGGTAGCTTTAACAAAGGAAAATGGATAACATTTCCCTGTTTTTTTCCCACTAGGTTAATGCTGACTCCTCACTAAGGTTTTTCATTTTATCTCTACCCCTAGCCCCGCTACCCATTTTTCCTCTCTCCTTGGCAGCCTCTTTCATTTTATCTTGCTTCCAGCCGAGGGTACAAGTTGGTGAATCAATTCAAATGTCACGGTAGGGGAGCTACATATACAATTACAGTAATTTTTTCAGATGTTCTGGATTACAAATTAAGGGCTAGATTCTGAGTCCCTTACTCAAGATGAGTACCATCTTTCTCTGCAAGTAATCCCAATGACATCAAACAATGAGTAGGAATAAATGGTTATAGTAGTTGATATTCAAGGAGAGTAAAGACAGCAGAATCAGCCTATCCACATGATACTCTTGTCCCATCCCAATATCACCAAACTGCATCTTGGTTTCATATAAACTGTGTGGAACAGTAATCCTTATATTTAGGAGAGATTAATTATCATAACTTCAAAGTACTTCAAATTGAGATTATGGTGCAATGACACAACTATGTGCAGATGCTTACAGAGTGTCCTGTAATATGTATAGTTGTAGCTAGTCTTTTAAAGATATAAGTAATCTTATATTCCATTTGTCCAGTGATTGGTTCATTTCTTGAACTTGTTCATTTCTGGCCTCCTTTCAATGGTCATGTTTTTCAAAAAATGTTAAAAACAAAGTAAATCCTTCTAATTTTAAACAGCGGAAGCTGTTCCCTCTTCCCTCCCCCCACCAGACATCAACAGAAACATCAATCCCCATGAAACTGAATAAGCAACTGAGTTTATAAAATCATAATTGAAAAAGTTTTCAGATGACAAAAATTGGGGAAGAGGAAAAGTCATCCATACAGAGCAATCTGGATAGTTTAGTAAGCTGGGCTCAAGCAAGCAATGTGTGCTTTAATATGGCTAAATCTAAATGTATACATCTAGGAACAAAGAATGTCATACTTACATGACAGGGGACTCTATCTTGGGAAGCAGTGACTCTGAAAAAGGTTTGGGGTCATGGTGGATAATCAGCTGAACACGAGCTCCCAATATGACAGAGTGGCCAAAAAAGCTAATGTAATCCTTGGATGCCTAAACAGGAGAATAGAGTAGGAGTAGAGAGGATATTTTAGCTCTGTATGTGGCATTTACGTGACCACTGAGGGAATGCTGTGTCCAGTTCTGGTGTCTACAATTCAAGAAGGATGAGGATAAGAGATGATTCATGAGAATGATGAAAGCATTATAAAACATGCCTCTTAGTGCTCAAAGAGCTCAACCTATTTATTTTAATGAAGAGAAGGTTAAGGAGTGGCTATAGATTACAGCCTATAAGTACCTGAAGGGGGACCAAATATTTAATAATGGGCTCTTCAATCTAGCAGATAAATTCAATGGCTGGAAGTTGAAGCTAGACAGATTCAGACTAGAAATAAGGCACACATTTTTTTAGCAGTGAGAGTAATTAACCATTGGAGCAAGTTACCAAGGCTTGTGGTGAATTCTCCATCACCGACAATTTTAAAATCAAGACTGGACCATTTTCTATAAGATATGCTCTATTAATTATTTTGGAGACGTTCTGTGGTCTGTGTTATACAGGAGGTCAGACTACATTATCACAGTCTTGGAATCTAATTTATCATCTTCATTGGTAACTTTGCTAAGGCAGGATATTACAAAGAACAGAACAGTTTTCTTTGAAAGTTTTACCTTACCGGCTAGATGGAATTGTCTCTGATACCCAAGGAAGACAATATAAGACACCAGGACTGTATTTAATTGGCTATAACTTTATTAACACATCTGGGAAATATTTGGCAATAACTTGTCCAGTGCAGGTCAGCCTTCCTTCAGTAATCTGTATCACCTGGGGAAGGGCTGCCCACAGCTCCCCAACCCCTGTATTTTCAACTTGGTTCCAGCACTGCTTCTGGGATCACACCATCCTGCACTCAAAGGCTGAGGAAATGGCCCTGCACTATACCAGACTTAAGGACCCCCCCAATCACCACTCCCATTTACAGTAGAGAAAGCCCTCCCCAACCTTGGTGATACTGCATGAGCTCCTGCACTGGACACCTGCCAATCTGTAACAACTCAAACACCTCACAACCTAACCTCTCCCCCCGCTTCCACTCCCAGGATACCTGGGAGGCTGAGATGAAAGCAAAATAGCTCTACCCAGGCCAGTCTGGCAATAAGTGGTGTGTGTGTTGGGTGTTTGAGGGGGAGAATATTGTCCCAGCCTCCAAAAGGCAACTAGTGTGATGCCCCCTGCAAGGCCCAGAAACTCAGTCCTACTCTAATCAGAGAGTGGGTGGAGCTATTTCTCCCAGATGCATAATGGCACCCTAAGAAAGAGAAAACTTATAAACACTCCCCTTGGATATGTGGGAGCCAATGGCTGGGAGCCCTTCAGTCCCTCCAGTCATTTAGGGAGCTCCCATTCCCTACCACATGCCTCCCTCCAAGCCCAAGAGGAAGCTAAGCACCCCTAAGGGAGAGGAAAAGGGAGAATGATGAGGGCAGCCCTAAAAGGAATCCAGTGTCTTCTTTCCTCTGCTGTCCCAGACAAAAGTTCCCCAACTCTGGAGGAATACTGGAGCTTGGGGGACTCTCACAGCTCCCTCATCTTTGTTCTTCCTGATGCTTGTTTTCTGACAGCCCATCTCCCACGCTTTTACCCTTTCTCTTCCCTCCCTGCAAATCAGTTCTGTTAATAATTATCAATGTGGTTACTCTAAGTTTTGCAAAGGGACCACTCAGTGCAACAAAAATAACACTTTACTCACATGACTGCAACTAGGAAGCCTGCTATTTTATTCAACTACATCACAACAAAACTGCCTGGGGATGAACTCCACCTAACAAAACAGGAAGGAGGGGGTGTTGTCATGGGCCCATCTGCTAAGATTATAAGTAACCCACAGTTAACCCTATGATGACCATTTTACTACAGTAAGAAAAATCAATGCAGTTCTATGATGCAAACTAATGCTGGAATAGCAGTTCTCTCCACGCTCCCTGAAGTTATTGCCCAAAAGGTACTTTGGTTTCACTCACCTTGTGTAGCAACCCTCCAATCATAGCACCATATGGTATCAAGTAACCTGACTGTTCTTAACCAGCTCTTCCCTGTCAGCTCCAATACAGAACCTCTGCCTCATGGATGGAGTGAACAAACCTTCCCCCGGCAACCAAACACTGTTAATCTTGTGCCTGCCAAACAAGCAAAATTTGTGATTGTCTTTGTCTCCGACCCCCCAAAGTAGAGATAGAACCTGAAGAAATTCCATTAATTAAAAAAAATATATTAAGAGAGTTTGTTCCAATTTCCCTCAGTCACTATGCCTTTCAGATTGCATTGCCCTGGTAAAAGAAGCGTGAGATTTACAATGATTTAACTTTAGAACAGTTCCTAGACCTCTTATAATAAAAGAGAGTTGCCTTGTAGTGTATATGACAAAAGGACTAAAGGAAACTCCAAATAATCTTTATCACCTTATTTTTTTAAGTACTGTAGCTCAGAGAAAATAGTTATCGCAGGAACATTCAGCAGTCTATTTCCTAATTTAATCTCTTGAGCACCATAACTAATGTAATAATCCAGTAAAACTCTTGCACTTCATTCTGAGCTGTCTCATGTCTTGTATTAAAAGACACTTAATTTTCAATTTTTAAAAACTGGAAAAATGGATTGAGTGTCTCTTCTGTGTTACTATAGATAATACTGGGATGCCACAATGTTGCCCACAAAAGCACAGCAAGAAAGAACATTCCTCCTCTGGGGCTGAACCCCCAGCCTGAGTCATGGACACAGAGAGCCTGGAAGGCAGTTGAATGAGTGCAATTCAGCTATGCAAGGAAGGGGAGGGTGGAGAAAACATGCACAGAGAGCTCATGCCTCTTTTGTGCAGCTCCACTGGGCTCCATTTTGTCTTATCAATGTGCTTACATCCGGACCTGGAAAGACCATCTCTAGGGACGAGAGTAGTTTAGTTCCAATGTCCATTGAATCCTTTCTGCTGAGACAGACTAGCAACATGGGCACCAGTTAGTGTGTGTGTGTGTGTGGGCAGGGGAAAGGTTGAAGCGGGTTTCTGATGTGGATTCCTGCCCACTAGGCACTGGATGGAGTCCATCATCATTTCACACAGGCTACCAAACTCTCGGCTTCCATTCTTTTCTTGTGATTGCACATGGAAATTTGTAGATGTCTAGATACTGCAGCAGCATACTTGTGCACACCTTTGCGTGTGAAAGAGTATTTCTCTACCATTGAAAAGTGTAGTATCCCATATGTGATGTTGCACTCTATATGATTTTATGAAAGTATGCTGATGAGTATGAATATAAGGTAACTGGAATATGCTTCATGGAAATATGTATCATTACAAAGCTTATAATCTACTGAATGTGGTCATCCTATTTGTATAAATGTATCACTCTTGTATCTGAAACTAGAAATATGAAATATAACTCTGAGGGCCTATTTTAATTATGCAAAGAATGGGCCATTAATGGTGGTTTGGAACCTTGATGGCTCCTATTAACAGAACAATTATCTGCATATGGCTCTGTTTTACTTGTGAGCCTTCCTGTATACCTGTGTGCTGGCAAGTAGGTAATGAAGTCTTACAGTGACATGTGATCATATCACCTGAACTGGAATCCATCTTTAACTTGGTGCTTTTCCATTGAGAAGAGGGGGGGGACCCAGAAGGAAAAAGGATCCCGACTTATGCAAAAGATATATAAATGGGTGGAACAGAGAAAAGGGGGCAGCCATCATGAGAAATCCCCTAGCTACCACCTGAGCTGGAACAAGGGCTGTACCAGTGGAAAGGATTGTGCCCAGACCAGGAAGGTATCCAGTCTGTGAAAGAAACGTATTGAAACATCTCTGAGGGTGAGATTTTATCTGTATTCAATTTTGTTACTCTATTAGACTTATATTTGTGACTTTTTTTTATTTTACTTGGTAATTCACTTTTTTCTGTCTGTTACTACTTGGAGCCACTTAAATCCTACTTTCTGTATTTAATAAAATCACTTTTTACTTATTAATTAACCCAGATTATGTATTAATACCTGGGGGGAAGGGCAAACAGCTGTGCATATCTCTCTATCACTGTTATAGAGGGCAAATAATTTATGAGTTTGTGCTAAGTCTGCAGCTTTGGGGCACGGGGTTCAGACCCTAGGTCTGTGGTGGAGCAGACTGGTGTGTCTGGCTCAACAAGACAGGGTGCTGGTGTCCCAGGAGGGCAGGGAAAGCAGGGGCAGAAGTAGTCTTGGCACATCAGTTGGTAGTTCCCAAGGGGGTTTCTGTGATCCAACCCGTCATACCATATGGTAGTATTATAAGAGTTATCAATACACAGTCCAATAATAAAGACAAACACATGCCAGTGAAAGATCCTATGTTTTTAAAAGGCTCACAGGACTGGCAAGCTATGGGCAACTTTATACAAACTAGTTTAATATATTAAACTATAGGCAAACTATTTATTGCCTATAGGCAATGGCATCTGATCAACTAGGAAACAAAAACATATAACTAATTTATAGCCATCTTTACAGACATCTTTCCTAATAAAATATTGTCCATATATGACACATTGGGAAAAAGATGTGGCTAGACACTGTGTTTAGATGTTTAGCTGTGTGTACGTGCGTTCTCTCTGTGTGCTGTCCCAGCTCTGCACAGAAAGCTGGCACAGCAGACTTTGAGTGAACCGCCCAATGATCACAAGATCTATTAAGATAGGAAGGGACCCATATAGGTTTATTGTTGATGAAGCACAATACTAGTATCCTGAAGATTTTACTGGACCACTAATACACGTATGTGCGTTACAATGGATGTAGCTCAGTCAGTGGTGGGAATTTCCACTGCCCCCTCAGCTGGCCGAAGACAATCCCTCTCGGATACATCTTTATACACCAATACAAACAAGTTACATATTGCCCCATGACGTATCAGGGTGCCACCCTCTGACGTATTAGGGTGCCACACATTGCCTGACCTTATCTTTAGGATGGGTCAGTGTGTTCCTGTTATCTTTGGGGAATGTGCCAGTATTGAGGTGTTTTGGTACCACCCTTCTGGAATGTGTTTGCCTGGGTGCTCTGTGCCTAGCACCTCCTAGGAATATGTGTTTTTGCAATATTAGCCCCGTGCTTGCCAAATTTTGTGAGCAGGGCCTGCCTCTTGCTCACAACCTGACTTTGCTTCATATTAGTAAAGTTTTGACCACTACTTTAGTTTAGGCCTCAGACCTCATACTAGGCCTCTGTTGTATCAGAGGCTTATGTTTTATGCATTACTACATAGGAATGGGGTTCAAGCTGGAACAGCAAATTCACCCGGTAGCACAATAAAAGAAAATTTATTTAAGATACTGTTTCCATGCTACCTCACACCAGTCAGATTAAAATATGTATATATTGACAGAATGGGGATAAATGTTGGAGAAATTGTGGTGAAAGAGGAGGTTTTATGCATATATGGTGGACATGTCCAGTCATTGGAGAGTACTGGGATGCAATCTGTAACCAAATATCACAAATTGTTGGCTATTCATTACCAAATGATCCTTTGGTAATCCTCTTGGGCTTCCCAGTGGAAGTGGTTACACAAAAGGAAATGAAGAATCAATCTCTCATCTGCTAGTAGCTGTTCAGCTATTGGTAGCCTTCACTGGAAAAAGAAAAATAGTCCAACCATTGAGGAATGGTTCAAAAAATATGAGAGGTTATAGTTATGGAAAAATGAACACACCAATTATGTACCTAGCAAAACACACAGAGCACAGGTAGATTCTCAGATATTTGGGTACCTTTTAGTCAGTACTGAGACAAAGTATATTCACCTGCAAAAAAAAACCCCAGCACATCTCTCTTTTTTTTTAAATAATATTAACATTTGATAGACATACCCAGTATGTTAAATATGTATATAGAGAGATTTCACTGAATTTAATAGAAGCAATAGAAATGACATACTAACTCATGTTAAAAAGATAGATCTGCTGACTATATCCCTGTATAATGTCTCTATAAACAAAGTTAATTGTTGTAACAATAACAATTGTTTTGTTTCTGATATTTACAAGGCAAGAACATTTAAACTTGTTAAAACATCCTAAATAAATAGTTATAAACAATAGTTTGGTGGTTACATCTCACTCAGACACTTGCTCTCATTTCAGCACTGATTGGAAATATTTCACATTCAGTGCTGCTGTAAGATTCTGAGACTATGCTGTACTGAAAGCCTCTCAAACCCACACTGAAATGGGTGTAGTCACATAAGTCAAAGATCTAAAATACATTGTCCATCTTGTGCATCTCCATTGCTATTTATCAAATCCTATCTATATCCCTCAATCTATGCATTCAGGCTCTAAACCAGCACAGCATTCAAACAGGTATAAGTTAATGAGGGGACTCCCATGCCTGAAGTTAAGCATGTGCTTACGTGCTTTGCTGGATCAGGTCCTAAAAAGGGCTGCAGATCACTCAGAGAAGATAGTCCCCAAATCCCAAGGATCATGGTGTAACCAGGAGGAAAAGAATCTCTAATACAAGGGAGGGAGTACTTCTACATAGTGTTCCCCAAGCATCCCATTCCCCTTAGCAACCTATATCCTCAGGGATCCATGCTGCTACTGCTGTGCCTCCACCCAACCACTGTTCTGGACCACGTGGAGCAGAAATTAATGTGTTTTCCAGCAGCATTAACATCTGCTGAATTTTCAAGCAGAAATACCAACAGTGAAGAACACCATGCAACTAATACCCTGACCCTTCTCAGCCTCAATATACCCTCGGCAAACTTGCAGAGCCTTCCTCACACAGTGTTAGAGCAGAGAGGCTTCCACAGGAAGGGGAGGAGCATGCCTGGATGCTTTTTCAGTTTCTGGTGCCTTTCCTGTTCACTCTTTACCCTTTTTTGCTCCCTTCCACATCTCACAGTGGCAAGCAGCATAGGTCTTCTAATTGATTTCAAATTTATTTTAGACCATAATTATATCCAGCACATTTCACTAAAAGTGTCTGCTTCTGTAGGTAATACTTCCTATTCAAGCAAGACTCAAAAAGCAGTTTGCTGCTAGTTATAATGTCTGATGTGTATGGAGATTTCCAATGTCTGAAGAAGCATTTGCTACTACAGAAGCATATAAAATCCATTTTGAAATCCCACAAGACATGAGGCAATGAAAAATGATTTCCTAAAATGTAAATCTTACGGTCTGCTGCTACTATTAAGTTTAGAATTAAATTTATGCCTGGTATAATTCAGGTCAGAAATTATTAGCCTTTGGACAAAAAAGTACAATAAATGTAATGGCAATTCTGCATTGACCTTGCACAGTCCCCATCAGTCCTTGCTCAGTAATTAGCTTGTTGCATATATGTTGATTGGAGGTCAAGATAATCTGAACAAAATGTGTGACTTTGCATTAATTACCATACTGTTTCCACTCCCACCTCCTCATATGCAGACTCCTATACATGAAATGCTGAATTTAAATACACTCTTTCCCCCCTCTTTCCAGGAGTCAAACCCCAGTAAACTCCTATATGCATGTACAGTGTCCTGCACAATGGACCCCTGATTCTTGATTAAGGACTATTGGCACTCTGCAATTCAAACTAATTCATCATCATCATTCCCATAATCCCACACTCACAAAACACAAATTATCACTAAAATCAATTATTGGACCAACCTTTACCTGCTGTAGACAAAAGGGGCCTTATTTTCAGAGATACTGAGAATGTGCAAGTCCTATTGACTTGAACTGGAGTTGTTCTCAAAATTAGGCCCAAGCTTCCCTGCTTCCTGCTGAGGCTACTGTGACCAGAGGTCCCATAACCATAATGGGAAAATGTCCGATATTAGCTTTTTCCACTAACTTTTTGTTTGGAAAGAGTGATTCATATTTGTAAATGGTGTAGGTATACGACATGTTCAATTCCCCCTAGTGGCCAGTGTGAGAATAGCTATTTACTAATAGAAGTCCTAAGACTGGTATTCTCTCCAGTGGGCTATGCGGAGGAGTGAGGAAGTTTTCCAAGATGGATGCTGATTAGTTGTCTGGGTAAACCGCTGCTGAAATAAAACATCTTCTTTTTCAGATCTACTCTATGTTGGGTCTCTATACACTACAATATTTTTAAAAGGTCTGACAGGAATTTCATCTACATCAGTGCAGACACAGCAGGAGAAGTCCAGAGTGGAGAGTGATACATACTGGTGTCACAGCAGCCATAGTTCTACTAGACTTGTTCCCAAGGGCTCAACAGCAAAGAGATGTTTGTGAGTTTCACTGTCAGAGTTCACAACTATGGTGAACTGTTCTTTATTCCAGCTCAAGAAAATCCAGTCAAGGTTCTGAGATGGATGCACCTTACATCCTTTCAGATGTCACCAGCCACCACTGAATAACTCAACCCCATCACAGACTAAGGCCTTGTCTGTACTACAGAATTAAGCCACCTTGTTACATCGACGACCATATGCCACTTTAATTTCATTGGATGTGTACAATGCTCCTTGTACCAGCAGAGTGAGTCCACAGTCAGTGCTCTTGCATCAACAGAGAGGGTGCTGCAGCAAGGGTAACTATCCCACTGTGCAACTCACCACCCTCTGCCACTGGAAGCCCTGGAAACTGACAATGGTGCATCATGGAAGCATGCTCGCCATCCCATGATGCAGTTCTTTCTGTCCCATAATTCCATAGGTTTCCGACTTCATTTTGTGCTGCTTTTAACAGCCTCTGTAAACTGTGAGCCCACCATCTCTGCCTGAAAGCATGGATCCTGAGCTGCTGACCAGTCTTGTGATGAGCGTTATGAACACAATGTGGCTTGTCCTGCAGTATTTCATGAGCTGGGAAACACAGAGTATTTGTGGTGCCTGCCCTGCTTGTGCCATGGAAAGAAACAATTCAAGATTGCTGCTGGCATTCATGGAACAGCTGCACATGGGTAACCATCGGTACTGGGCTCAGAAAACAAGCACTTAGTGATTGGATCACATCATGATACATGTATGGGATGATAAGCAATGGCTGCAGAACTTTTGGATGCACAAAATCACTTTCCTAGAACTGTGTGTGGAGCTTATCCCTGCTCTTTGGTGCAAAGACACCAAAATGAGATCTGCCTTCACAGTGGAAAAGTGAGTGGTAATCACTGTGTAGAAGTTGGCAAATCCAGACTGCTACCGATCAGTTGTGAATCAGTTTGTAGTTGGAAAGTCCACAGTGGGAGCTGCAGTGATGCAAGTGTACAGGGCAATTGATTGCTTCCTACTATGAAGGGGGAGGGATAGCTCAGTGGTTTGACCATTGGCCTGCTCAACCCAGGATTGTGAGTTTAATCCTTGAGGGGGCCATTTAGGGATCTGGGGCAAGAATCTGTCTGGGGCTTGGTCCTGCTTTGAGCAGGGGGTTGGACTAGATGACCTCCTGAGGTCCCTTCCAACCCTGGCATTCTATGATTCTATGACTGTGATTCTGGATAATGTGAAGGAAATAATTGATGGATTTGCAGCAATGGGATTCCCTAACTGTGGTGGGGTGATAAATGGCATTCATATCCCAATTTTGGCCCCAAACCAGCTTGCGACAAAGTCCATCAACCAAAAGGGCTACCTGGGTAGTGTCATATCCAGTGATGGATCACTGGATAATGAGATCAATGCATGAATATCCAAAGCAAGCCAGGCACTTGGCTGTCTGCGTGTCAAAGTTTTAAACCACCACAACATCTGGATGTCAACAAAACTGCTTGTGTACAGAGCTGTTGTTCTTTCATCTCTTTTGTATGGGTGCGAAACATGGACACTACATAGGCGTCACATTAAGCAGCTCAAAGCATTCCACATGCGCTGCCTCCACAACATCATGAAGATCCGTTGGCAAGACAAAGTGACTAATCTTGAGGTCCTCGAGAGAGCCCAGATGACAAGCATCGAAATGATGATCATGAAGTCACAGCTACGTTGGACCGGTCATGTCAGCCGCATGGATGCCAACAGAATCCCCCGCCAGCTTCTGTATGGTGAGCTCTCCCAGGGCATCCGGCATATAGGTCGTCCACGGAAACGTTACAAGGACACCATCAAAGCCAATCTGCAGTATAGCAGTATCAAACCTAGGGACCTTGAGGACGCCACCAGTGACAGAACACAGTGGTGTGCAACAATCAGGAATACCTGCATCGCCTTTGAGGAAGACCGCTACCAGCGTCTACAAGAGGCATGCAAATGATGTCACAGAGCACCAGCAGCGCACAACCCACTGACCGCGAACTTCCCATGAGCCATCTGCAGCAAAATGTGCACTTCTAGAATTGGCTTGTACAGTCATCAGAGGGCACACCATGAGACCAACAATAGATGATCTGCACAGATTTGTCATCATCGGATCGATGGACTACCAAGGATAACTTTTTCATAAGTGTATAGTTTGGTCTATAAGTCCTATTTTTTTCAAAAGTATGTTTGGTAAATCAACTAAATTCTAATTGTCTAAAACACACAATAACCAATTCTGTAAATAGTTTTTATTTTCCCACAGTTAATTTTCTGCATAAGAACTGACTCCACTTTTCTTTTGCGTATTCAATAATTTCTCAGTTTTTTTCTCACACTGACTATCTTGCATCTGCTGATGATATTGGGGTCATTCCATATAATAATTAAATTTTACAATATTTCATAAGAGAGAAATACACTGAAATCTGTAAGAAGTTGTGTATATGTGCATGCAAACAAGTACTATGCAGGATTCAGGGCACGGGGGATTCCCATTAATCTCTATTTGTTCTATCTTGTTTATTAGCAAGGGTGATTTCCCAATTTATTTTAGAATTACTCATTTACTTAACAAAAACAAACAGCTTAATACAGAGGTCTATGCCACCTTCAAAAATATGCATTTTCCCCCAAATATTCCTCAATTCTTATGCCAGTCAATGCAGAAAGCCCCCATGAGCAGGGTTCTAGTCTTGTCTAGTCTCATCTAGACAAACATTTCTTGATCTGCCTCCTTAGCATACCCTGGATAGGCAGAATGTTATCATATTTAACCATTTCTGACTCATTCCAACTTGAATTTCCAGGTGGAATCTGCCTCCTCAATTTTTCTTCACAGGCAGTTACATCACTTTCCTGTGCTGCTGCATCCTCTAAACTGCCATAGCATGGCATTATTGGATGTTATTGTTATGTCTGAGCAGTCAACTGCTTATGATGCTTTGGCTGAAAACCAGTATTGAATTCATAAGGGATAACAATTAGCAATGCTATTTCATTAGCAAATGGGTTCAAAGATTGGCAGCATACTCCACTCACATTATGCAAGATCAACCTCCTCTATTAAAGATCTGTTAAATCTAGCTTCATGTATGTCATTTGTGGCTACTGCCATAACATCCTCTCTTTTGTCCTATTATGATTATCTTTCCATAGATTATAGATCGAATTCTGCTCTTGGAGAGGTCTACATGCAGCCATACATAAGCAGGAATTTGGCCATGTATTTTCAACTTGCATTATGGCAGTTTGTTCACTTGATCAATTCTTCATGATTCTCATTAAAATAATATTTATTGTACGGTAACTATAGTTCTTTAGTATTCTTCCCTGAGCTACATGAACATGATGAAACTTACACTTTGCTTTGCTTTGATTACCTCCACCCATTATGTCAAATCAAAATTTGCCGGTTCCACTCCTGATGACTTTTCTTTTTCCACATCTGTCAGTGGTGAACCAACATGTTAGTTAATTTTTAAATGTAGATTTTCAGCATGTGTAAATCAGCATGATTCCATTATTAATCAGCATTGTATAGCTACACCATTTTACATCAGCTGAGGATCTGACCCTGTATAACATTCAGAGTTAGCACTGTCCAGAGAGGTTACTTCTTGTTTTTTACTGAGATCCAATCCTTTTCTGCTACTGCACTGGGCTTTATCATAAAAGCTGATCCAAAGAGAGACAAATCTAGCTCACACCATCTAGATAATCCTTAAATCAGATCAGAACCTTTGGAACACGATCACTTTCAGATTGCCTCGTAAATATGTGTTTCATTCTTTTGTTTATTTAATTTTAGCCTATATTTTTGAATGGCACAGATAGAGTTTGAACAAGGGTTGTGCACTATGATACACTTCAGTCTCTCTGGTCACTCAACAGCAGACCTCAAAGTGGCAATTCTTCAACAAAAAAACTTCAAAAACAGACTCCAACGTGAAGCTGCAGAACTGGAATTAATTTGCAAACTAGATACCACCATATTAGGCCTGAATAAAGACTGGGAGTGGTTGGGTCATTAAAAAACCTAAACTTAATTTCTCCTATACTAATTTCTCCCTACTGTTACTCACACCTTCTTGTCAACTGTCTGTAACGGGCCACTCTCTTGCCAAAAGTTATTTCTCCTCCCTTGGTATCCTGCTGTTAATTGATTTATCTCGTTACACTGACTTAACACTTGGTAAAGCAACCCACATCCTTTCATGTATTTATACCTGCTCCTGTATCTTTTACTTCATACATCTGATGTGTGGGTTCTAGCCCATGAAATCTTATGCCCAAAAATGTGTTAGTCTCTAAGGTGCCACAAGGACTCCTCATTTTTTTATCCCTGCTAATGTGTCTCAGTCCTGATATTTGGCAGGAGCTGGGAGATAACCTGCTCATGTCTGGTAAAATTCATGCCATCAAATGAAGAAAGAAGAAAAGCACCAAAGATGTTCCCACTACACACACATTTTTTATTACAGCGGCAGTCAATGTTTTGCCTTTGTATGCTGAAGAAAACAATGGAGGTTTCATAACCCAGGACTGAGGAAAATACAGTTTAAGTGTGTGATCATGCTAAACAATTAAATGTGTCATCTTGGGTAGCAGTTGTTTAGATAATGTCAATTAAGGCTGCAGACAAGCACTGGCAAACACTGGAGATTGCACTTCATTATACTATACCACCTGGAAAGAAAACCTGCAGGAAGGTCATGGTCATCTCTTAGCCCAGGAAATCAAGGGCCTTCAAAAAAGCCTTTTAGGACTTAGGTATGTGAAGATCCCTGAAGCATCAGACCTACGGAGACTTCTAAAAATCTAGGAAAGCGAACTGGGCCTTGTGTACTTTTTTTTCTTTCATTTTTGATGGGCAATGGGATTGCAGGTATAAAATTTTGCTACATCACAATGGCAAAATTTTGATAAATCAATGCGATGGTATTTAAGAAATGCAGTGTGGCCTAGTGGCTAGAGCACTGACCTATGACTTAGAAAACCTGGATTCTACTTCTGGTGCTGCCACTACCCTGCTGTATAATCTTGGAGAAGTCACTTCCCTGCTCAGAACATCAGTTTGCCCATTTGTAAAATGGGGATAGTGATACTAACCCCTTGTATAAAGTGCTTTGAGATCTTCTGAGCAGAAGCGCTATATATCAGCTAAATATTATATTTTTATTATGTGAAAATGCTACAATTTTTGTCAGGATTCTCAGTTTGCACTGTGAAAACATTATGCAGATATACTAGCCAGAGCCCCAACAGGGGAGATGCACTGAGCACAGATGCAAAAGCCTATCAATTGCATTAGGATGTGTGGAGCAGTTGTATGGTGCTTCCCAGCACACCACCAGGTTGAAGATGGGAGATTCTCTCCCTCACGCCCTGTTTATATTCCCTGGATAAAGCCTATTACCTTGTGTTTGTACAGAGGAACAGAATTTAGTCCACTGTAATAGTCCCTTCTGTCAACACCTTGCTTTCTAGTGACTTAGGAAAGCCTTGGAGCTTACATTTTACTCATCATTTAGAGTGATACTTGCCACCCACTGGCATCTAGTCCCAGGAGCAGTCAGACAAAAGAAAAAGACCTCTGAGTTGCCTTGATACAAGCGTTGAACCGGGAACTCTGCAATTACAGTAGGCTCTGTTATTACAACTCAGGTGTGGCCCAACTAATTCTCCTGAACAGCAAAGCAGAGTTCACCCTGACATGCACTGAATGAAGGCTCAGTTATAGCAACAGGTTCATATTACTGCTGACACTCATTTCACCAACAAATTGTTCACAGAGATAGGTTGCTTTTTGCTTGCAAGCAGACCTAAGTACAGAAGAAGCTGGAGCATAACAAGTACAATACATAACAACAGAAATACACCTAAGCATCTCCATATACACATAAAATACACAATAATAATATGAAATAAATACAATAATAAAGGAATAAAATAAATAATAATTAAACACAAAAGCAAATATATTGGCACCATATTAGCATAAAAGATTCATTCGTACTCTGGGAACATTTACTTCCTACGTCTCCTGACAGATACACTAAAAAAAGATAAATACCAACTAACGCTATATCTACAATGCAGTTGAAGGTGTGACTTGCAGCCCGTGTAGGCATACCTACAGTAGCTGTAATCTAGCTACCATGCTAAAAATAGCAGTGAAGACATGGCAGCATAGGCTTCAACACAGGCTGTACGAGCCTCCCTGGTCCCCTTGGCTACATACTCATAGCCTGTGCTGAAGTCCATACAGCTATTTTTAGCATGCTTCTAGATTAAACCACACGTGTGTGTGCCTACACAAGCAGTGAAACACACCTTTGATTGCAGTGTAGAATTAGTCTAAGGCCAGGTCTACACTACAGACATATATCAGTATAACTACGTTGCTCAAAGGTGTGAAAAATCCACACGTTTGAGCGACATAGGCCTGGTCTACACTATGGGTTTATACCGAATTTAGCAGCGTTAAACCGAATTAACCCTGCACCCGTCCACACAACGAAGCCCTTTATATCGATATAAAGGGCTCTTAATATCGATATCTGTACTCCTCCCCGACAAGGGGAGTAGCGCTCAAATCGGTATTGCCATTTCGGAATAGGGTTAGTGTGGCCGCAATTCAACGGTATTGGCCTCCGGGAGCTATCCCACAGTGCACCATTGTGACCGCTCTGGACAGCAATCTGGAGTCGGATGCACTGGCCAGGTAGACAGGAAAAGCCCCGCGAACTTTGAATTTAATTTCCTGTTTGCCCAGCGTGGAGAGCTGATCAGCACAGCTGACCATGCTGAGCTCATCAGCACAGGTAACTATGCAGTCTGAGAATCGAAAAAAAAGCTCCAGCATGGACCGCACGGGAGGTACTAGATCTGATCGCTATATGGGGAGAGGATTCCATGCTAACAGAACTCCATTCCAAAAGACTAAATGAAAAAACATTTGAAAAAATTTCCAAGGCTATGATGGAGAGAGGCCACAGCAGGGACTCAGTACAGTGTTGTGTGAAAGTTAAGGAGCTCAGACAAGCCTACCAAAAAAACCAAAGAAGCAAATGGAAGGTTCGGGGAGGGCTGCACACATGCCGCTTCTATGCTGAGCTGCATGCAATTCTAGGGGTGTCCGCCACCACTACCCCACCCCTGTCCATGGATTCTGAGGTAGGGGTAATCTTAGCCTTGCCTGAGGATTCTGCAGATGGGGAAGATGAGGAGGAGGAAGAGGAGGACGAGCTTGCAGAGAGCACGCAGCACTCCGTTCTCCCCAACAGCCAGGAGCTTTTTCTCAGCCTGACAGAAGTACCCTCCCAGCCTTCCCAAGCCACTGTCCCAGACAATGAAGCCATGGAAGGGATCTCTGGTGAGTGTAACTTTGTAAATATAAAACATGGTTTAAAAGCAAGCGTTTTTTAATTATTAATTTGCCCTGAGGACTTGGGATGCATTCACGGCCAGTACAGTTACTGGAAAAGTCTGTTAACATGTCTGGGGATGGAGCGGAAATCCTCCAGGGACATCTCCATGAAGCTCTTCTGGAGGTACTCCAAAAGCCTTTGCAGAAGGTTTCTGGGCAGCGCTGCTTTATTCCGTCCTCCATGGTAGAACACTTGACCACGCCATGCATGTAGCAAGTAATCTGGTATCATTGCATGACAAAGCCTAGCTGTGTATGGTCCCGGTGTTTGCTGGCATTCAAGCAACATCCGTTCTTTATCTCGCTGTGTTATCCTCAGGAGAGTGATATCGTTCATGGTAACCTGGTTGAAATATGGGAATTTAATTAAGGAGACAGAGATGGTTGGGCTGTTTGCCTGTGGCTTAAAAGAAATCCTTCCCTGCGTTTAGCCAAGCAGGGGGAGGAAGGGAGGGGGTGATTGGCGCTGAGCTTTCTCGCGTTTGGCTAGCTGGGATCTTCCCTGCTACCAGCCACGCGGTGGGGGGAGGGGTAAAGCGATCATCCCAGAGAATTGGATGGGGGCAGTTCTGGAGCTGCACGTTAACAGGAAAGAAGCAGCACTCAGCGGGCTTTGCTTGCTATTTGGGAAAGGAGAGTGCTGGATATATGAACGCTGCAGAAGCCGAAAGACAATGGCTTATCATGGCGCATGCAAGCCGAATTCTGATGCCCGGACCTGCGTCTGTGAGATCTCTAACACCAAAGCCGCAGGCACTCAATATTAAGATGCAAAATGTGACCTTGTAGTGAGATCACATGTACTATGTAAGGTGAATAGTGTTGTTCACCGTGAAAGAGTATAACCGTTGTTCTGTAAAATGTATCTTTTTAAATACTTCTCTCCCTTTTTTCCCCTCCCTCCTGCAGCTGCAAATTTTTCAAGCCTTCCTCCTCCATCCCGAAGGCTAGCACAGATAAGGCGGCGGAAAAAAAAGATGCGAGATGAAATGTTCT
This sequence comes from Mauremys mutica, assembly GCF_020497125.1. Lineage (NCBI taxonomy): Eukaryota > Metazoa > Chordata > Testudines > Geoemydidae > Mauremys > Mauremys mutica. The sequence continues at coordinate 179,762,992 of NC_059074.1, read as the reverse complement.
CGGAAATCATGGAAGTGACCCGCAATGAAAGAGCTCATCTGAATGAGTGGAAGGATGTGGTATCAAAGTACAGGAAATATGCCAGTGACCATGAGGACAGGAGAGACGAATGTGAGGAGAGGAGAGACACTCGAGATGAGAGGTGGCGGCAGGAAGATCAGAGGTGGCGACAGGAAGATCAGCGGTGGCGGGATGCAACTCTGGGGCTGCTGCGTGATCAAACTGACATGCTCTGGCATCTGGTGGAGCTTCAGGTACAGCAGCAGGATCACAGAGTGCTGCTGCAGCCCCTGTATAACTGCTCTCCCTCTTCACCATGTTCCTTAGCCTCCTTACCCACCAGACGACTAAGAACGCGTGCGGGGAAGGCTCCGTGCACCCGCCCATTCCAGCCCAGTGGACAGCCCAACCAAAAGGCTGTCATTATTTTGAAATTTTTTTAGTGGCCTTTTCCTTCCCTCCTATCCTCCTCCCAAACCCCACCCGGGCTACCTTGTCAGTTCTCTCCCTCTTTTTATAATTAATTAATAAAGAATACATGATATTTAGGAAGCAAGCGGTAATCGAAGGGGGAGGGTGGGTGGCTTACTGGGAATGAGTCAATCAAGGGGGTGGGGGGCTCATCAAGGAGAAACAAACACAACAGTCACACCGTGCCCTGGCCCATGATGAAGCTGATTTTCAAAGCCTCTCTGATGCGCACCGCTTCCTGGTGTGCTCTTCTAATCGCCCTGGTGTCCGGCTGCGCGTAATCAGCGGCCAGGTGTTTTGCCTCACCTCCCACCCCGCCATAAAGGTCTCCCCCTTACTTTCACAGAGATTGTGGAGAATACAGCAAGCAGCAATAACAAAGGGGACATTGGTTTGGCTGAGGTCTGAGCGAGTCAGTAATGTGCGCCAGCGCGCCTTTAAACGGCCAAATGCACATGCTACCACCATTCTGCACTTGCTCAGCCTGTGGTTGAACAACTCCTGACTACTGTCCAGGATGCCTGTGTATGGCTTCATGATAACTATAGGCATTTCAACATCCCCAACTGTTATTTTCTGGTCTGGGAAGTAATTCCCTTGCTGCAGCCATTTAAACAGAGTAGTGTTCCTGAAGACGCGAGTGTCATGAACCCTTCCCGGCCATCCCACGTTGTTGTTGGTGAAACGTCCCTTGTGATCCACCAGTGCTTGCAGCACCATGGAAAAGTATCCCTTGCGGTTTATGTACTGGGTGCCCTGGTGCTCCGGTGCCAAGATAGGGATATGGGTTACATCTATCGCCCCACCACAGTTAGGGAATCCCATTGCAGCAAAGCCATCCACTATGACCTCCACATTTCCCAGAGTCACAACCTTTCGTAGCAGCAGCTTAATGATTGCTTTGGCTACTTGCATCACAGCAGCCCCCACAGTAGATTTGCCCACTCCAAATTGATTCCCAACTGACCGGTAGCTGTCTGGCATTGCAAGCTTCCAGAGGGCTATTGCCACTCGCTTCTCAACTGTGAGGGCTGCTCTCATCTTGGTATTATGGCGTTTCAGGGCAGGGGAAAGCAAGTCACAAAGTTCCATGAAAGTGCCCTTCCGCATGCGAAAGTTTCGCAGCCACTGGGAATCATCCCACACCTGCAACACTATGCAGTCCCACCAGTCTGTGCTTGTTTCCCAGGCCCAAAATCGGCGTTCAATGGCTAGAATCTGCCCCATTACCAGCATGATCTCCAAAGCACAGGGGCCCACGGTTTGAGAGAATTCTGTGTCCATGTACTCATCACTCTCGTGGCCGCGCTGCCGTAGCTGCCTCCTCCTCGCCTGGTTTTGCAGGTCCTGGTTCAGCATAGACTGCACAAGAATGTGCGAGGTGTTTACAATGTCCATGACTGCTGTCTTGAGCTGAGCAGGGTCCATGCTTGCCATGCTATGGCGTCTGCACAGTTCACCCAGGAAAAAAGGCGCGAAACGGTTGTCTGCTACTTGCACGGAGAGAGGGGTGAGGCTGTACCCAGAACCACTCGCGACAATGTTTTTTGCCCCATCAGGCACTGGGATCTCAACCCAGAATTCCAATGGGCGGGTGAGACTGTGGGAAGTATGGGATAGCTATGGGATAGCTACCCACAGTGCAACGCTCCGGAAATTGACACTAGCCTCGGTACATGGACACACACCACCCAATTAATGTGCTTAGTGTGGCCGCGTGCACTCGACTTTATACAATGTTTTAAAAAACCAGTTTCTGTAAAATCGGAATAATCCCGTAGTGTAGACATACCCATAGTTATACAGACCAAATTCCAGTTTTCAAGTGTAGATTTTAACAGTTGCATGCACAGGCCTTGGATAACTTCCAGTTTGCGTGGAGGTATTGACCTTCATACACGGAGATCAGCATCTACAAAGAGTGGGTGCGAGTATATGCATACACCATTTTGAAAGTATATGCATGTAAAGCTCATCATCTCAGAAGTTCTGCATTCAAATCAAAAAGAGGTTGCCATAAATTAAAGTGGTCTCTGGATTCTCTAATTTATGGCAGGGACTACACTGGCCCTGTGAGCAACCCCACAGCCCAAGGACACAAAGATTAATTAAACTTTCCCTCTCCACCCTGCATGATGTTCTGTATGTGCTTTATCTCCTAGATGTACAGGATTTGAGATCCAGTATCTGCATCAGGATATACATTGGCATTCAGACTTACACAATTGTTGCTGATCCATGTGATGCATCTCTGTTTATTTGAACTTGGTCCATTGTCAGAAATTGTTTGACTCCTTTTTAAAATGCAATTGGGGCTTCTAAAACAAACCCTCTTTTTCCCTCCTGTAAATATGCAGGTCAGAGCAGAGATAAACAGCTTAGCAGTATGTTTTACTAAATTAAATGGAGCAGTCAGGCTAGTTAGATCAGCTCAGAAACAGTCACATACTAACTGGTTTTGACTATACAGTATTATGCAAGTACAATAAATTATTTGAAAGTGAACAGAGAAACAATCTTTGGTCTTAAAAAAATCCTAGAAAACAGCAGGATCTCTACTCATGGAAAGCTGATAACCTTTCTATTTATTCTTTCAATGTTAAGAGACTTGGGCCAAGGTCCATCTAGAGAACAATATACAGTGGGGGCGGGGGTATATTAAAAGCCATATAGCTTGTCATGGAGAGATGCTGTTGAAAAGCAGATGTGAGGAATTTTGTTCACAGCAGATATTGACAAGAATGTATAATTTTTAAAGGATTATTTAGATTTCAATATACAGAATGGTACCTAATATAATTCACACCACAGTCCAATATATTTCAAGTAGTACAATAACTGCAAATATCTTACTCTTCTGGACCATCCAATCTGCTTCTAACCTTTATACTTCTATTGAATTCAGATTGTGAGACCACTGCTTCTAAATAAATTCTCTATCTAAGTCCCAGGAACATGCCTCAGTGGATCAGATGAATGAAAAGTAACTTTTTCTAGGGTTTTTTTTTTTGTTTTTTTTTGTTAATTTTGTTGCGGTCAGATTTTTGCATGACACTTATGTCTACAAAAGAGACTTTACACTAAAACTGTTTCTGGAAACACATCGTTCACAAACTATTATGGATGTTTTCTGAACACTGCATTTTATAGTTGTATCAAGTCCTTTTTAATCTCACCTGACAGCAATTCTATCACACTGGGTTCAGAAAATGCTGTGGATAATTCATTATTGAAGGCAGACATTGGTTACAAGCCACACACCTGTTTTCATATCATGCCACTTATATCAAAGTACAGCCAGTTCCTTGTACAGACATTGCTATCAAATGTTTCTCCCTGCTGAGAATGACACTGGCCACTTGATAGCCGATGATTTTTTGTAATCCAATTTTTTGTTTTACAAAAACCATTGTGTTTCTCTTTAATTTGTCCTTTCTGACCCCAAAAACTGCCAGATATGACACAATACTTGGCACTAAGTACAAAGAGACCAGCTGGACCAGTTGCAGACTGAAAAGCTCTTAACAGAGAAAGCATGGTTGATGATTCATTTCTCCTTGCTTTTAATATGGCACCTGAGAGATTTCCATTAATTCTTCATGAACCTAGCACCTGTCAAAGATCAGTTCAATACAATGGTAACCAAGAGAACCATTCCAGTTGCACATCTCTCAGCATTTCTATTAGAAGTCTCTGTTTTCAGAGGATTCTACATATCAACCACAAACCTTGCTCTGAGTTTAAATTTAAACACACAAGGGCCAATTTCCAAAACAGTGAATGGGCATTTAGCTACTGATTTTCAATGACGTTAATAGGATTCATGAGTTACTATTCCTTTGCTCAACTTGCAACTCATCAGTGGCAATGGTCATATACATAGGAGGCCCATTCACTAATCTTTATTGCATTTAAATCATTTTGAAAAGGTTTAATTTTAACTGTAGTGTTAGGAAGAGAGAATATTCTGGCCTTCATCTATGGAGATGTAATTTTTTCATTTTTAAATGTATAAAGAGAAATGTTTTAAATGTATGTTCCTTAGATATATTGTGTAGCAGAAAAAAGACAACTAGTTTAATTGATTTTTTTTTACCTAATTCAAATACACACTATATTCACTCTTCTGCAGGTTTTTTTGAGAGCAATATCAGTATGTGCTTCAAAGTTTATGGATTGCTCAATGTTCTCTAAAACTGAATTATACCACATATATCTTGTTTCACCAACAGAATTGCTTTTACCATTTTCAATCAGGCTAAGAAATAAAATGTATGTTGACACACAAATGTTTTTTCTGGAAACCCATTTTATGTGAATTACTTATGGCCCAGTCATACATACAATACGTTTGTAAAGGATGTATCACAATAACCTTTGTTCTAAGACCATATGACCAGAATATATTTAAATATATCCTCATAATGTGGTGTGTTCTTGCAATAATATAAAATTGTGCATTCAGATGATAGTAGATTATGTATGACAGAGCTGCTTTACTAGAAATACACATCACAATCCTGATGCTGTCCTAAAATTTATGAAAACATCTTTATCTCTTTCAGTTCTCAGAGAAATCTATATTTGCCCAGCAGTTTGTTACAGTAAGTAATGCTTTCCTAAAGTGTGATAGAAACCCTGGGTACAATGTAATTTAGATCACTGTTTAAATAACTATCCAATTAGGATCCATGGTAGTAAGGTCAGATTCCCAGATGGTGTAAATCAACATAGCTCTTTCGATCATCTGAAGATACACCATCTGAGGATGTGTTACTGGGCCAAATTGAATGGTCACTTCAACAGCGGTATAAATGTGTCCTGGGTTTTCTATCACAGTTTAGGAAAGCGCTACTTACTGTAACAAACTGTTGGGCATATATTCATGCTTGGGTTTTCAAAGGAGCCTAACAGGTGTTAGACACCCAAATTTCACTGAAATTCAATGGGCGTTGAATGCTTAACTGGTTTAGGCCTATTTGAATATCTCAAACTTATTTCACCAAGTATTGGGAGGGAAAATATTAAGATATTTTCTTAATTTTAATTTTTGTATGAGGATTAAGATGTCTGGGTGGAATTTTTCCAAAGTACCCATGTGACTTAGGAACACATCTCATTGAAAGTCAATGGTGCTTGTGCTCCTAAATCACTTAGATTGGTTTGAAATTCCAACCTGATATTTCTCAAAGCACTTAGAGTATAATCTAATATAATGTACATATGCAAATAAATTTCTAACACACAGTGGCATAGGGGTATGTTTAGATAGATGTTGACATTAATGGAACTACACTGATTTATTCCAGTTGAGAATCTAACCAAGTCTGTATGAGTAAAGTGATTAAGGTTTTGCTCCACATGGACAATACTTTTCTCATGCAGTTATGGGGGCTGTGGAATCCTTCTTTTGTAATGTCACATGGTTTACTTGTTGTTTAGTACCTTGCATAATTTGAATAAACCAAAGACTGCAAAATACTTTACAAATATTAATTAACAATGTCTCCACCTTGTGAGACATGGAAGTCATACAGGAGTAGGAGGGAATGTAATTTAGTAGGCTGAATATGTGAAAGAGAAATACTGATATCATTTCCATTAGTTTGTGTGAGAAATAAAGCCCAAATATTAGTAGGCATGCTAAATCAACAGGTTTCTACTTCTATTTTGTCAATAAGTTTTGCATGGAATAAGAGATGACTGAAAAGAAGTAAATTCACCTTTGTGAAAAAACAGCAGAGGTTGTTTTTTTTATAGATATACCCAGGCTGCAGTATCCGTCCTCATAATATCTTAAATGACAAGATAGTACTTTCTGCTTCACATGACATTTTTTGTCCTTCCCTTGCTACTCTGGCTCAGTTACAGGTGCCCAAGCAAAAACCTGCACAGAACTGTGATGTGATAAATAAATAATATTAATTGTAAGTCAACCAAAGAGTGTTGTGCAATTGTTCATAACAAATATTATAAAAACATTACAAAATATTGAGCCTGATTTTCAGGAAGATGGAAGGAGCAGTGCCTGCTTTGCATGCACACTGCAAGAAGAATGTATGTATGCAAATCCCTTCTGTGCATGTTCACCTAGCTAGGTAAGCACCTGTTTAGTCACATACATTTGCAAAATGGCTATTTGCATGCACACACCCAAAGTATGTTTAAAAAGTACACATGTATTTGTGTGCAAATGCAAAAACATGCTGACTATTTTGCATCATTGTTATCATACTAATGCACAACAAACTGTTGGAAAACACAATATGAGCCAAATTTTGTCATTTCCACAGAGAACAGAGCTGGACGGGAACAGAGCAGTAGCACCTAAGCCTCAATTTTAAATAGGTATATGCCATTCTCTGTGTGTCTTCCCTACCTGAACAGAATGAACCAGGGGAATATGAAAGGGACAAGGTCAACACAATGATACTTACTATTAAATGAGCAGTTTGTGCTCACCAAAACAGCAGATGTAGATGCCAGCATTCATGTAGAGGGTCATAGCCAGAATTTAGTCCTGAATTATGTGTTTGGCATGAACAGCCAGTGCCTCTCAGTATTGCAGAACCACTATTTTGTGTAAGTTTTGATGATGGATCTTTATAATAGTAGTTACCTGCTGCTGTAGAGCATAACATTTCCACTATATACTAAGTAATACATTGACTTTTTCAGGGCTAAGTAGCAGTAATATTTAAGAATTAATAATTCATTATTTATTACCAGTTTTATTACCTATAATATAATTAGGCTTGAGAATATTTCCCCACAAATACTTCACCTTCTTTTTTCCCCTTTCTCAATTCCATTACTCTTACAGTAATTTACTACGCTAAAAATTTCTTCTCCTTGCTTAGAGTACAAACTTTTCAACCTCTGAATGCCTCCTAATTGTTAATTATCATTTGGTAATGAGACACCCCAAACTGAAGACAATATCACAGCTCTGATTTCAGCACAGTTGTATAGAAAAGGATCAATACTTCTTTGCCTCATAATATGATATCTGTGTGTTTGCAGCCCCAAACTGCAGTGGGCCTTCTGCTAATGGCTCTCCAGTATGTGTCTCTCCTCCTCAAAAGGCCATGAAACCCCTCCACCCTAACAACATGTAGCTGGGAACCTATACTGCCACCAAGTTCTGACATACCCCACACTGGCTCTGATGTGCTGGTCAACAAATAGGTATCATCTTTCCTGCCCACTCCCCATACATATTATTCAGGGAGGAATATAAGTGGATATGTAGGGTCTCTTTATAGTTGTGTGCCTGGTGCCAAGGTCTAGGTAGCTTGTGCTAGCTCATGTACACCTTTGCATTGGTGTGTAAGATAAATCACAATCTAGCCCTACTAGTTGAAAGTGTGGCATTCAATATCTAGCAAGATCAGGCCAGACAGCAGAATTCTGATTTTATTTTATTTTTACTATAGCTTCTTTCATTTGTGAAAAAATGGCTCTTGCTCCCCGCTCACCTCAGTATTTTTTACGACAGGTTCACTAACAGACTGTGTAGATGTTCATGAGAAAGATACACTCCATACCACAGCAGTAATGTCAGGGATGAGATTCCATCTCAGATTTGCCCACTGCTTGTTTGTACTCTATGATGTACTAGATTGACTTCCTGTGTTGCCTCATCCTTTGAGTCGTATATTGAGAGAACCTTTCATGTATCAGGAGACAATTTCAAAGACTGTTTTATAGTAAACAATTTTACTATTAGCCTTTTCTCCTATACCAGCCCTGCTAGAATCATATGGTATCTGTAGATTTTATGTGCTTCTCTTGAATCCATTGAACTGCATCAGAATGATGAAGTTGACCCTACATGGAATTTACATTTATTTTTGAAGCAAACTCCTGATTGCTGTATTTAAGGAGAAGCATCCTATGGCTAAGATAGTGCATTGGAACTCAGGGACCTGGGTTCAATTCCCAGCTCTACCATTGACCTCCTCTCTGACTGTGGGGAAATCACTTAGGCACTGTTCTCCATTACATTGAAGCTGCATTCCCATAATGTGAATAGTAGCAAACACAGGCAGCTGGTTGTGGCTTCTTGGCTGCCCTGCACCTGTAGTAGTTAGAACAGCAGAAGGGCATACTGTAACTTCCCAAGTTGGCATAAGTTTATGGATTTTATACCAATGGAGAATCAGGTCTAATGGAGTAGGTGTCACCACACTCCTGACACCCCTGGAACTGCTTCTTCCTTACACCAGGGGTCATCAGGGAGCTGGGTGTGATCCCTCTGACAGGTTTCCACCTATGGAGACTCCCACAGGGGGAATTATCTAGGCAGTTGAACTTGGTGGACTGGACTATCTTCTACATGTATGCTGCATCCCTTTCTCCCACCCTTTGTTGTGTCTAGTTAGAATGCAAATTCTTCAGGGCAGGGATTCTCTCTTACTCTATGTTTGCACAACGGGGCCTTGATGCGGTTGGGGAGCTCCATAATACAATATGGTACCACTGTAATACAAATAACATTGTTCAACAGTCTGAGAATTTCCCCATATGTAATTACCTGGACCTTGATATATTTTCAGCTGTTTAATCTCTTTCTTCTGTAGTCACTTCCATTCTTGTCTGCCTTACTGCTTTCTTAATACAGGAACTCCTTGCTTAATGTTATAGTTATGTTCCTGAAAAATGCTACTTTAAGCAAAATGGTGTTAAGTGAATCCAATTTCTCCATAAGAATTAATGTAAAGGGGGGGTGAGGAGGTTAGGTTCCAGGGATTTTTTTTTTTGCCATACAAAAGACATTATATACATATACAGTATAAATTTTAAATAATTGTAAACAAACAATGTAAGATTGTACTCACCAATGATGGTTGTGAAGCTTAGTTGAGGCAGGGGCATAGAGGGGTCGGGGCACAGTGGCTTGCCCCGCTCCGCCCACCTGGAGCTCCTGCCGGGGAGTGGGGTCAGGTCGGAGCAAAGCGAGCCAAACAACCTCAAAAAGGAACATTGTGCAACTTTAAACCATTATGTTCTCTAATAGATCAGCATCCTAACAAGGAAACAATGTTAACCAGGACAATTTTAAGTGAGGAGTTACTGTATAACAGCCACAATGAATCATGCTGGGCCAGATTTCCTCCTGCCTTTGCTCCACACTGCACATGTGAACAGAGGCATTATAGTTCCCTGGTTCTAAGGGATGATTTTTGACAGGCCTGGCCCTGGCAAGAGGCAGACCAACTGTGTCCCACCACCTCCATGCCTATCATGCTGGGGTAGGGGTGGATGGCTCAGGAGCAAGTTATGATGGTTTACTCCAACCAAGAGTCTCTGGATACAGGGTGGAATTCTCAGTTAGTCAGTTATAGTCAATCTGGACACACGCCACTGACAAAATATCTTCTACTGTGACAGTTGTTATTAAATATTTGTATTGTGCCCCAAACAGGAGCAGGGCTATGTTGTAGTAGGCACTGTACCTACACACAGGTAAACATGGTCCCTGCTCATTACAAGTCAACACACATAATTGAGGTTGATTCAGCATTAGGAACCCAATTAATAAAGCATCCCTAAGCAAACATAAGCTATGGATCAACCCAGGCCAAATACTGGATTCCACACTCAGACATGGCTTACTAATGTGAAAACAGAAAATATTATAACACCATTATATACATGAATAGTTCATCATCAGCTGGAACACTGTCTTCAGATATGATCTGGTACTCAAGCATAGCACAAATAGAGTGAATTCAGAAACGGGGGTTTGAGAATGATTACTGGAATGGAAAAACTCTTAAAAAGACTCTGAAAAGACTGTAATATAGAGTGAACACAAATGAAAGAGGACATGACAAACAAATGGATAGTTTAGAGAAAGTAGATGGGGAGCTGCTTCTATTCACCTTGTGTCATAACAAAAGAACAAGGGGACATTTAATGAAATTGAAAGGTGGCAAATTCAAATACTAAAAGGAAATACTTCTTTATGCGATGCACAACTAAAATTGTGGAACTCACTACCATGAGATACCACTGATGCTAAGATTTTAGCAGGATTCACAAAAGGATTAGACATTTATGTGGATAACAAAAAAACCCAGAGTTATAGTAGTAAATATTTTTTTTAAGAATTTTGGAAGGGATATAAACCCTTAAACCTCAGGACAGAAGTCCAATCTCTAACTATTGGAGGCTTGGAGAAAACTTTCTCTGGGTGCATGTTATCCCATAACAGCCTGTTGCATGTTTCTTCCTCTGAAGTAACTGGTACTGGACAGTATGCTTGCACCATAGGGATCACTGTCCTAACCTAGTATGAGAATTCCTATGTTCAGTGGAAGTTGCATTTGAATAAGGAGTGATGGGGGAGGAAGAAGGGAGATCTTGTAGTTAAGTTACTGTTCTATTCCAGGTTTTGCTGCACACTTTCTACATTGACAACTTACCTTAATCTTTCCTCTGTTTCTCTGGGACTGAAATGATGATACTTCTAAACCTCACAGGGCTATTGCAAAGATAAACCTGTTAATATTTGTAAGGTGCCTGGATATGATGGTGACAAATGCCATAAAAAAAACCCATTCACAAACAACAGGAATTCATGGTGTGGCCTCATTAAGGGAACAAGTGATTTAAGTATCATAGAATCTCAGGGTTGGAAGGGACCTCAGGAGATCATGTAGTCCAACCCCCTGCTCAAAGCAGGACCAAACCCAACTAAATCATCCCAGCCAAGGCTTTGTCAAGCCTGACCTTAAAAACCTCTAAGGAAGGAGATTCCACTACCTCCCTAGGTAACCCATTCCAGTTCTTCACCACCCTACTAGTGAAAAAGTTTTTCCTAATATCCAGCCTAAACCTCCCCCTCTGCAACTTGAGACCATTACTCCTTGTTCTGTCATCTTCTACCACTGAGAACAGTCTAGATCCATCCTCTTTGGAACCCCCTTTCAGGTAGTTGAAAGCACCTATCAAATCCCCCCTCATTCTTCTCTTCTGCAGACTAAACAATCCCAGTTCCCTCAGCCTCTCCTCATAAGTCATGTGCTCCAGCCCCCTAATCATTTTTGTTGCCCTCCGCTGGACTCTCTCCAATTTATCCACATCCTTCTTGTAGTGTGGGGCCCAAAACTGGACACAGTACTCCAAATGAGGCCTCACCAGTGCTGAGTAGAGGGGAATGATCACATCCCTTGATCTGCTGGAAATGCCCCTACTTATACAACCCAAAATGCCATTAGCCTTCTTGGCAACAAGGGCACACTGTTGACTCATATTCAGCTTTTTGTCCACCGTAACCCCTAGGTCCTTTTCTGCAGAACTGCTGCCTAGCCATTCGGTCCCTAGTCTGTAGCAGTGCATGGGATTCTTCCGTCCTAAGTGCAGGACTCTGCACTTGTCCTTGTTGAACCTCATCATATTTCTTTTGGCCCAATACTCTAATTTGTCTAGGTCCCTCTGTATCCTAGCCCTACCCTCCAGCGTATCAACCACTCCTCCCAGTTTAGTGTCATCTGCAAACTTGCTAAGGGTGCAGTCCACACCATCCTCCAGATCGTTAATGAAGATATTGAATAAAACCGGCCCCAGCACCGACCCTTGGGGCACTCCACTTGATACCGGCTGCCAACTAGACATGGAACCACTGATCACTACCTGTTGAGCCCGACCATCTAGCCAGTTTTCTATCCACCTTACCGTCCATTCATCCAGCCCATACTTCTTTAACTTGCTGGCAAGAATACTATGGGAGACTGTATCAAAAGCTCTGCTAAAGTCCAGAAATAGTACATCCACTGCTTTCCCCTCATCCACAGAGCCGGTTATCTCGTCATAGAAGGCAATTAGGTTAGTCAGGCATGACTTGCCCTTGGTGAATCCATGCTGACTGTTCCTGATCACTTTCCCTACCTTTAAGTGGTTCAGGATTGATTCCTTGAGGACCTGTTCCATAATTTTTCCAGGGACTGAGGTGAGACTGACTGGCCTATAGTTCCCTGGATCTTCCTTCTTCCCTTTTTTAAAGATGGGCACTACATTAGCTTTTTTCCAGTCATTATTATTACTACTGTTACTGCTTTATACATGTATTGACCTAAAGCGATTTACAAATTATAAAATCTAATTCTGAACTCCTGACTCAGGTAAGAACTCATGTGAAGTCAATGGAAATTTTGCCTGTGGAAGAGAGTCAGGATTAGGCTTAATCGCTCCAGCCACCATTGAAATACAGCCATCTCTGAGGTGGAACATGGCAACCATTTTAACAACATTCAGTTTTCGCAACACATATGTGGAATATGTGGCATGCTCAGAGTAGCAAACAAGATGGGCCTCATTCTGACATCACACTAGTATAAATCAGGAGCAACACCAATTATGTTAATGGAGTTACACCAACATAAAGCTGTTGTGAGATCTGAAACATACGTATAGTTTAAGATCTGGAAGTGGAATCTTGTTAAGACTGGAATTACTCTTACCCTCTAGCTCTCAAAGAGAAGATCGAGTACTTGTTATAATACAGATGCTCCTGTTTCTATTGATGCATCTGTCCTGCTGCTACACCATAAGCTGAAGACTTTTAGTGTGTGCATTTCATGATTTGCTTTTATCCTAATTTTTCTTCTTTCATTCTCTCCATTCTTTCACTTTTACACTAGTAATTGTCTGGTCTTCCTATCCTGTAAATTTTCTTCCAGACCCACTTCCCTTCTTCCACAAAAGAAAAAAAAAAAGATAATTTCTCTTCAAAGTGTAAAACAATAAGAAGGAAGATAAAGAACAGCAGCAGCAAAGCAGAGATTGTCAGCAACACCTTGAGCAATTTTTTGCATTAATTTTTCTCTAGTTCTTTTTTCCCCATGTTGTTTCCCTCCACTCTTATACATTAAACTGTGTGAACAACACTACAAATCACATGGGTACTGATTCAGCCTGTGAAAATGCATTGCAACATGTGAAGTTTATCTTTTGATCTTCACTCTCTTCGATTCTGCTGTGATACACGTGAAAACACCTTCAGCTCTTGGAACTAGAAGGTATAAAGAGACAGTGAGGAACAGAAGGTGACTCCTAACCCTTTTTAAGCACATTTAACATTTTGCTATATAGTTTTGTGTCATCTTTGCTTTTGCAATAGCCACATCCCCTTCCTCTGTCACTTTCAAGTGTGAAATGTTCATCCCCGTTACTGTCAGTAGATATTTATGCAATCTCTTTAGTCACTCAAATCCACACAAATTACCCTTCCTAAAATATACTTGTAAATATGTTCCATTCTGAAGTTAGATTGAATATAGTTGCTAATGGCTATGCAACACTGAGGGCTTTACATATACAAAGATAAATAATTGCTGACAAACCATAATGTTTAGTTGTGGCATGATTCAGTCAAGAAGTACTGAATCCCAAAAGATTTACAAAAGATTTACAAAAGAGCCTAAGGAATTAGGGATTTACAAAAGAGCCTAAGGAATTAGGTGCCCGAATTCCATTGAAATTCAAAAGGAGGCAGGTGTTTAATTCCCTCAGGCACCATTGAAAACCACAGCCATTAAGTATGACATTGATTTATCTGTAATCCCATGGATCACTCTGGAATGCAGGTTCCATTGTAATTTCTGTGTTTCTTGCTCTCCTAACTTTCTGAAACAAGTTTTTTTATGTCTGAAATTTCTCCCATGTGGATACAAAGGCACAATTAATATTGACATTGGAACTTTAACTCCAACATTTTCTTTCTTTTTTGTGTGTGTGTAGATTTAGGTTTTTTTAAAAAGTAAAAGCCTATAGCAATCTCCTAACATTTTTAAAGGGAAATGGTTTCTCAACCTTACCCAGTATCCTTCATTTTTTTGCTTAGAAAACTAAAAACATTATGGTAACTGTGTTTCATGTTTTGAGTTGACACACTTAACTCTACCATTTTCAGCACTAACTCAAACCATTTCAAATCATGGAAAGTTTGTTGCTACCCAGAATCTACCTTCTTTGCAGTGTTCTAACAATGGGTGTCTCACCTGGACATAACTGGTGACTTGAAGCCCTACGTAAATAGCTACTGTATTTGCATTCTTATAGAAACTGTCACTAACTGTCTCAACTCCCTATTGGACCCATCTTCATGTAAATACTAGGTGAAGTAAGGATTTGATAGGGTTGAGTGACAGGAGACTCTGCTATAGAAGATGATGGTCCAGAACTCTCCCCCACCATCCATTCAGGTGGTGCTTGCCTCTAGTCCCTTTGTCTCTGGCTGGGGGAAAAGTACTGCTTCTGTGCAAGTGTAACACTGACAGACCCCAGTCACCAGCAGGGTAGGATCCAACCTGGGACCTCTGGAGCTAGTGCATGAGCCTAACTGGCTGTTAGCTAAAGCTGTAGAGCAGACTCATTTTCTCTCTCTCTCTCTCTCTAAGTGGTCTCGGTGGGACAGAACACCGCACCCAGGAGGTGTGTGGGTTATACAAGGAGAGAGGAGTGATGCATGCTGGCACTGTGGCATGAGAAATTCTAGTCTTTGTCTCTCCCTCCCTGAAGTGCCGCCAGCTTGTTTATGGGCTTAGGAAATCTCACTGCCTCCCACTATTCTGGGGAGTTTTATATAAGGAACAGCAATGAGTGGACACTCAGTGTCCTTTAAGCTGTCCCACCCTTCCGCGCCTTAGCTAGCAGTGTCTGACCTCCTGGATGCCTCGGGGCTCATCCAATCACCTGTTTATGTCTGGAAGAGCTTCTCTGAACCACACTTTTTTTTTTTCACTTTCCTCTTGGCATCCAAGGGATCTGCTGGAATGCATTCTTTTTTTGTCACAACTTCTGGTTAGCAATGTCGGGGACCTGGGTCAGTGTGGACTGTTGTGATAACTGGGCCCACAATTTTACCCTAATTGTGAGGTCTACTGTAAAAAGTATGTGAAAATTCATAGATGTCAATTTATTTTGGTGAGAGAGACAAGCTTTTGAGCTTACACAGAGCTCTTCTTCAGGTCTGGGTAACTTACTGAGGCCTTGGCTACACTTGAGAGTTACAGCACTGTTGGTGGCTTTATAGCGCTGTAACTCACTCCCCGTCCACACTGGCAAGGCACATACAGCGCTGTATCTCTGTGGCTACAGCGCTGCTTGTACTCCACCTCCCCGAGAGGAATAAAGAGTATAGCGCTGCTGCTGCAGTGCTGGGGTGCCAGTGTAAACAGGGAATAATCTTAGTACACAGTGACTGACCTCCAGAAGCTTCCCAGAATCCTTTTAAGTGAAGGTCCTGCTCTTTGTTTCGTTGTGATGCCTCTGTTTGTTTTGTTGTGAACTCCGGGCTCCTGGAGCTGCTTATCAAAAAAACAAACACAGCTCCTGTTTGCTGTGAATGAGCAGAGGCAGGGGGGCTCCCTTTGGAGGGAGGGAGGGGGGTCCGTTTCGGGGAGGCTGCTTATTGGTCTGTGAGGAAACAAACAGCTGTTGTTTGCTTTCAGTGAGCGAGAGAGGGGTAGGGGACGGGGTCGGAACTTGCAAGATAGGGTGCTGACACAGTGTTGGCTCCAAAAATCCACTCTCTCTCTCCCTCACACTCCCTGTCACACTCCACCCCACTCCACCCCCTTTTGAAAAGCACGTTGCAGCCACTTGAACGCTGGGATAGCTGCCCATAATGCACCGCTCCCAATGCCGCTGCAGATGCTGCAAATGTGGCCATGACAGTGCGCTGGTAGCTGTCAGTGTGGACAGACTGCAGCGCTTTCCCTACTCAGCTGTACGAAGACAGGTTTAACTCCCAGAGCTGTACAGCTGCAAGTGTAGCCATACCCTTAAAGTATTATGGCTAAATACAAGATGGAACAGATTGTTTAGCATAAGTAGTTAACACACATTTCAAGAGACCATTCAATGTGATGTAACCCATTAGCTCCTCTCCAGTCATAGGGAGGAAAGAAAGGGAGGCAAACATCTGAGGGGGATTGTTAGTGCGTTACAGATTGTTGTAATAAGCTATAAATCCATTGTCCCTATTCAGTCTATAGCATGATTTTTAGTGTCTTGCAAGGATAGGAATTTAAGCTCCCAGACTCATCTTTTGAAAGTGTTGTATAGATTTCCTTTGAGGATTAGGACTGATAGGTCAGATATAGCGATCACTTTGTAAAAAGTGTTCACCGACAGGTGATAGGGTGTTTTAGTCTTTTACCATTTTCCTTTGCGAGTCCATTCGAGTGCATACTGATTGTCTGGTTTCACCCACACAGTTGCTATTGGGACATTTAGTGCACTGGATGAGGTACACTGCATGTGGTGATAGGCACACATAGGACCCAGGGGTCTTGAGAGGTGTGTTGTGGGAGGGTGTTGATCATTGAAGCAGTGGAGATATGTCTGCAGGTTTTGCATCTGTTGTTCTGGCAGGGTCTTGTACCACTTTGAGTTGGTTGGTCCTGGTCTGTGGGGAGCTTGCTTCTGATGATGAGCTTGGAGAGGTTGGGGGGTTGTTTGAAGTCCAGAAGGGTGGGTCAGCAAAGATTTCTTTCAGGGTGGGCTCCCCATTGAGTATGGGTTGTAGTTCGTTGATGATACCCTGTATGGATCCCAGTGTGGGGTGGTAGGTGACAACTAGGAGTGTGCGGTCAGAGGGGTTTTTATTTCTCTGTTGAAGCAGGTTCTACTGGGGTATTTGGGTGGCTCATTCAATGATGCTCTGGTGGAGTGTCCTGGTTTAGTAACAGCAATTTTGAATGTGTCAAGGTGTATATCCTGGATTTTTCCTCTGAGTATTTTCTGTGGTATCTGAGTGCCTGACTGTTTGGGGTGGTTACTGGATCTATGAAGGTAACTGTGGTGATCTATGGGTTTCTTGTATCTAGCTGTCTGTAGCCTTATTTAATACTTTTTTCCTTCTTTTCTTTATCTTTAATAAAAGGTTAAAAAGGATTTTTAATGGTGTGTTTGCCAGGCTGAGGTCTCTATACACCAAGCCCTGAACCTTGTTTAACACTGTTTAATGTTGGACAGTGACTGAGTTATGCTGAAGAGAGAAGGTGGGTGAGGTAATATCTTTTATTGGGGCCCTTCTGTTGGTGAAAGAGACAAGCTTTCCAGCTTACCCAGAGCTCTTCCTCAGGTCTAGGAAAGGTACTCAGCGTTTCACATCTAAGTTATGTTCACACCATTAGTCCATATCCCATCTAAATTAACACAACAGGACCAGGGCCGGATTAAGGTTATCAGGGGCCTAAGGTTAATGGGAGGGAAGGGCCTAAATATGAATTACAGATTGCAAAAAAAATTATGACATCAAACATTTATCTACATATATATTTACATATTATTTATGTAAAATGAACACGTTTATTCTACTCTCACAAAACTTAATTCTTCAAAAGGATACTTCTGAATAAGAGGTAGCACGAGGGATGCTACGCTGTCCTTCTCTTAGGCCTCCTTCCTCCTAGGTAGTGGAGTGCTCATCTGTATGAGGATGAACACTGCAACATTCCCCATCCTGCTCACCTCTTTCAACCTTGTGCTTCTACCCTCAGCTCTTCACAAGGCACAGTGCAAAGCCAAGCCAGGTGTTTCCCCCAAGCTATGGACTCTACACCACATACCTTATCTCACTCTGACTGCAGTCTGGGAGGCAGCCAGCTTTTATTATATAAAAGAAAACCACTCAGGTGTAAAATCCACTGAAGTAGAGGAAGCAGTAGCAGGAAAATTACATTGGGTGGCATTGTATTTTTGTCTTTTTCTGAACGCTGCCTCCCAGTGTTGTACTGCCTAAGGACAATGAATTACTGGTTTCACATTGAACCCAAATATTATTTGTGGGATGACACCCAGTTTGTGTAGTTAATCTTCCACGAAAGCTTATGCTCAAATAAATTTGTTAGTCTCCATGGTGCCAAAAGTACTCCTGTTCTTTTTGTGGATACAGACTAACACGGCTGCTACTCTGAAATTAATCTCCAGTGATTCACCATGTCAGGCCATTCTGTCACCAAGCCCTTTCACAATTAGAATAATAGAATAGAATCATAGGACTGGAAGGGATCTCGAGAGGTTATCAAGTCTGGTCCCCTGCACTCATGGCAGCAAAAAGTATTATCTATTCTAGAATGTGTGATCAGCAACGCTGACATGAGTTTTTTTAAGCATGAGTTCTGTGTGCACCAGCCCCCTGGTTGGCATTTGTTTGTTTTAAGCTTTCTGTAAGAAAAAGGTAACAGTTAGAAGTGACACTGATCTTTAGATGGCTGTCCAGTCATAATATTTAGCACTTCTATATCATGTTAGCTCTTCAAAATCACTGTACAAACATTAAACAAACTTAATCTAAAGCTTTTCAGCTTTTGAATGACTAAGGCTGTGGCTACACTTAGCACTTCAAAGCGCTGCCGCGGTAGCGCTGCCGCGGCAGCGCTTTGAAGCGCTAAGTGTAGTCAAAGCGCCAGCGCTGAGCCTGGGAGAGAGCTCTCCCAGCGCTGTCCGTACTCCACCTCCCTGTGGGGAATAACGGACAGCGCTGGGAGCCGCGCTCCCAGCGCTGGGGCTTTGACCACACTGGCGCTTTGCAGCGCCGCAATTTGCAGCGCTGGAGAGGGTGTGTTTTCACACCCTGCTGCAGCGCTGCAAATTTGTAAGTGTAGCCAAGCCCTAGGAGTTGACAAACCAGAGCTATTCCCTGTTGTGTTCTCTGCCCCTCCCTCCCCCCTCTCCGAACAAAAAGACTTCACTGAAAATCAGCATCTTAAAGAAACCATTAAGGATCTTTCAAAAGAACAGTCCAACCAAGGCTGCTGAAGTGACACCCTTGTTACATCAGGTCTGGTGTTTAAGGATGGTGTAGAATGAAGGGAGAGCTTCCTGTTTCATTTGCATGTGTGAATCAAGCAGACCAAAATCTATTCTTATGCAAATATCTGTTCTCCCTGAAGGTAACAAGGTTACCCAGGTGTAACTGTCAGCAGGAATTGGCCTGTGTTCTCATTCCCTTCTTGAATCACACACATTCCATGCTTACCTAACATTTTCCACTTGGGAAATAAGTTAGTTTGAGTTGGGGCAGAAAAATGAGGACTAAGTTCAGGTTTATTTAGCTTTAAGTTTTTGGAATGAAACTCAAAAGAAATCAAATGTGAGGAACTTGGATTGAACTGCTAGAGAACCAGCCAATGGACAGAACCTGCCTTTAGCCTATTCAGCCAGGCTTTCTAGCATAGCCTTCTAAGAAGTGGATTTAAAATCCTTGAGGGAAAGGGGAGGAGAAACCTACAACATTGTGTGTTGAGCTTCCTCCACTGCTTTTGCAACCCCTTAAAAGTACAAAGATGTGTTGGCCTGTGGAACTAGACTAAGCATAAGAGAAGAACTTGGTTACCTGTGCATCCCAGTACAGAAAAATACATCAAAGAAAAAATTGGATTTCTTTGATTTTTAATACAGTTCAATACAGTATTGAACACAGTGCATCATAAATCTGAAGTCGCTCGATGGAAGGTACTATAAAAGTTAAAGTACTGGTATCCAGAATGGGATGTTTTGTTTTATTTTCCTACAAATGTGTGGGAATTTGTTCCTTATACATGGGAGGGCAATAGTTCTGGCTGGAGCTAGATAAAGTGTGTGAAGGTTCTGTGCAAGCTTCCCACCCCACTGCTCTGGTACTGCATCTTCCCCCCACCGCCACCTTGCCCTGCCCCAACAGGCACTCACCAGTTGTCCAGAAACGTGACCCAGAACACATAGAAGATCATAGAATCATAGACTTTAAGGTTACAAGGGAGCATTATGATCATCTAGTTTGACCTCTTGCACAATGCAGGCCACAGAATCTCACCCACCCACTCCTGAATCAAACCTGTGTCTGAGACATTGCAGTCCTCAAATCATGGTTTAAAGACTTCAAGATGCAGAGAATCTTCCAGCAAATGACCCATGCCCCACACTGCAGAGGAAGTTGAAACCCCCCCAGGGCATCTGCCAATCTGTCCTGGAGCATGTTGGCAAGACTCACGAGCCAGGAAAGAATTCTCTATAGTAACTCAGATCCCACCCCATCTACCATCCCATCAGAAGCCATTGGGCATATTTACTGCTAATAGTCAAAGACTAATTAATTGCCAAAATTAGGCTAACCCATTATACCATCCCCTCCATAAACTTATCAAGCTTAGTCTTGAAGCCAGAAAAGTCTTTTGCCCCCACTGCTCCCCTTGGAAGGATGTTCCAGAACTTCACTCCTCTGATGGTTAGAAACCTTCATCTAATTTCAAGTCTAAACTTCCTGATGGTCAGTTTATATCCATTTGTTCTTGTATCCACATTGGTACTAAGCTTAAATAATTCCTCTCCTTCCCTGGTATTTATTCCTCTGATATATTTATAGAGAGCAATCCTATCTCCCCTCAGCCTTCTTTTGGTTAGGCTAAACAAGCCAAGCTCTTTGACTCTCCTTTCATAAGACAGGTTTTCCATTCCTTGGATCATCCTAGTAGCCCTTCTCTGTACCTGTTCCAGTTTGAATTCATCCTTCTTAAACATGGGAGACCAGAACTGCACACAGTATTCCAGATGAGGTCTCACCAGTGCCTTGTATAACGGTACTAAGACCTCCTTATCTCTACTGGAAATACCTCACCTGATGCATCCCAAGACCACATTAGCTTTTCAAAGATGATGGTGGTGGACACTAAGACGCAGCGTCCTGGAGCTGCTTGCCAGCCTCAGCAGAGGAGACGGACAGAGGGAGCTTCTTCCCACCCTAACAGCTAAGCAGAGCTCCAGAAAAATTGGGGGTTGGGGGAGTGGGGAGACAATACCTGCTCAAACTACACCCATGGCTGGCATGGGTTCCCATGGTAACCAGAGTTTTAGTGTCCAGTCACCAGTGTTAAATGGATACCTGGCAGTGTATTTATGCAGGGCAGGGAGATGCAGATGGGAGAGAGTGGAAGTAGCAGGCTGCCAGATGAGCTCCTTCCAAGCCACAGGGGTCTGCTTTGCCTTTCCTGCTGGCAGGAGAACTCCAGCAGGGCTGTGTGAGCAAGCTATTTCCCCTACACCTCAATTGGCCCTGGCTGTGCCCCTGCCTGACCATTAAAGCCTAAAAATAGGGCCTAAGGCTATAGCCTTATTAGCCGATGAGTTAATCTGGCCCTGAACAGAACTCTTAACTTCAGCTGGATGCTATTCTGTGTCTGTGTCTGTACAGTTGGCTTGTTTTAGTGGAGGTTCCAGCCACCATATCTTGTGCAGCTTGGGGCTCCGTAATATTAAACACCTGATATTATGTGAATGAGAGGACTGGGACATTCGCTATCTAGGTAAGCCTTTAGCTAGTGGCTTAATGGAAAGAGGGGGAATAGACTGTCCCACCTTTATGGTTTCTGTTACACCCGTGGCTATCTTGAAATCAGCATTGGAACTCTCTAATCATGTAGCAGTTGGGGTGCTTTTATTCTATTTGAGTTAATGTTTAAATAATAAAGTTATGGCCTCCACCTTTAACCCACATTGCTGTGTCTTGTGTTCCATTGCATCTGTATCCACATCAACAGATGCAATGAAACACCCAGTGTCTTTGTACTGACCTGATCAGCTGCATAATAAGCCCACCTATTTTAGATTACATTCTGGATTTGAAGCCATAGAAAAAAGCTGGGTAGCCAGATATTTGTTTTTGTTCATGGGGGGAAATGGAGGGGAATTAAGCACAAGAAAAAAGAACAAAAAAAGGCTTCTTTCTATTATTCCTGCTCTCAAGCTGAAATCATGTCTTTGAAATATCACTAAAGTGTTAGTTAAGGTTGCTATGGTACATAACCATTGCAATATGTAACAAGACATATCAAGAAGGTTACAGCTAATGAATCTTAAGTATTAAAACTATAAAATGATCAGCCAGACACTGTAAAAGATCCTACTTTCTCTTAAAGTGCAGATATGTGAAGAATCACAGTAATCGTATAGGTTTCACAGTGGTAGCCCTGATAGTCTGTATCAGCAAAAACAATGAGGAGTCCTTGTGGCACTTTGGAGACTAACAAATTTATTTGAGTATAAGCTTTTGTGGGCTAAAACCCACTTCAATATCCCTGGAAACTCAATAACAGACTTAAAAGTGGCAGTTCTTCAACAAAAAAACTTCAAAAACAGACTTCAATGAGAAAACGCAGAACTGGAATTAATTTGCAAACTTGACACCATCAAATTAGGCCTGAATAAAAATTGGGAGTGGCTGGATCACTACAAAAAATAATTTCCCCTCTGTTGATATTCACCCCTTCTTGTCAGCTGTTGGGAATGGCCCTCATCCATCCTAATTGAATTGACCTCATTAGCGCTGACCCCACACTTGGTAAGGCAACTCCCATCTTTTCATGTGCTGTATATTTATACCTGCTTACTGTATTTTTCACTCCATGCATCTGAAGTGGATTATAACCCACGAAAGCTTATGCCCAAATAAATTTGTTAGTCTTTAAGCTCTCCTACTGGTTTTTTAATGTTACAATTCTTGATGTCTGAATTGTGTCCATTTATTCTTTTGCATAGAGACTGTCCGGTTTGGCCAATGTACATGGCAGAGTGGCATTGCTGGCACATGATGGCATATATTACATTGGTAGATGTGCAGGTGAACGAGCCCCTGATGGTGTGGCTGATGTGGTTAGGTCCTATTATAGTGTCCCTTGAATAGATATGTGGACAGAGTTGGCAATGGGGTCTGTTGCAGGGATTGATTCCTGGGTTAGTGTTTCTATTGTTTGGTCTGTAGTTGCTGGTGAGTATTTGCTTCAGGTTGGAGGGCTGTCTGTAAGTAAGGACTGGCCTGTCTCCCAAGGTCTGTGAGAGTGAGGGATCATCCTTCAGGATAAATTGTAGATCCTCAATGATGCGCTGGAGAGGTTTTAGTTGGGGGCTGTAGGTGATGGCTAGTGGCATTCTGTTACTTTCTTTGTTGGGCCTGTGCTGTAGTAGGTGACTTCTGGGTACCCTTCTGGCTCTGTCAATCTGTTTCTTCACTTCCCCCAAGTGGGTACTGTAGTTTTAAGAATGCTTAATAGAGATCCTGTAGGTATTTGTCTCTGTCTGAGGAATTGGAGCAAATGTGGTTGTATCTTAGGGCTTGGCTGTAGACGATAGATCATGTGATGTGATCTGGAGGCATGTAGGTAAGTATAGCGGTCAATAGGTTTCTGGTATAGGGAAGTGGGTTATAGCCCATGAAAGCTTATGCCCAAATAAATTTGTTAGTCTCTAAGGTGCCACAAGGACTCCTTGTTGTTTTTGCTGATACAGACTAACACGGCTATCCCTCTGAAACCTGAAATAAGTGAGTTCTACATGAAGAAGCTTACAAGATCAGGCTCCCATCATTATCTTTTACCTACTTTCCCTACCATATTTAGGGATAGAAATGTCCAGATGGAAAATCACCAGGCAGTCTTCTCAGGGGCATTGTGTCAAAATAATAATGCCCATATGGCCATGATTAAAATTATTATTGAAAAGCAAATAAATCTCATGTCATAAATGTTTGAAGAGAAGATACCACAGTGCAGAGCCTGAGGGGAATCACCTATGATTACTCCTTTACAATTGATCTTCAGGGTCTTGGTTCACATCTTATATGCACTGGTGTAACACCATTGACTTCAATAGAGTTACTCCTGATTTACATTGGTGTGAGAAGAGAATCAGGCCCAATCACTTGTATTCTTTGTGACAATGCACACCCAGGGCAACTTTGTATCAAAATGTTCCCCATTATTTTCCCTGTGAAGGATATGTGATATATGCCCAGAGGACCATATATAGTAAGTGACCCTTCACTGGATTTAGGTCATAGAGCAAGGAAATGATTAACAGATATTGTTCAAGTCTGATATATATTTTGATTTTCATACATATTATAAAAATAAACAGTTATTTCTGTGATCTAAAAAGTCAGCCTGATATAACTGATGAAGATAGTCATGATTTCCCTGCTGTTTCTTAAGAACTTGAATCTTATGCTTCATCTTATGACACCATCTTAAGGAAAAACACTTAAACATAATTACATTTTATAAACATATCCCATTCAGCCTTTGTAGTTTCATTTCAATGGAACTACTTGTAAAGCAATATAGTACTTCTTGTGGGGTTAAGTTCTATTCAGCCCACACAAAGAGAAAATAACTGGTCCATCATTTAGCAGAGTTTGTTATTTATACTTGGTAATGGGAACTTATTTCCCACACATACACTGTGTTCTATAAAAATAAGAAAATAAATACATGATTGACCATGTTACAGAGCTTTGCAAAATATAAAATATATTTGAAGTAAACTGCCCTATTTATATGCATAGTTAGTGGAGATTATGTATTGAATATGGTTTTGCACTCTGTTTATAGTGGGATAAATGCACAATAACAGTGAAATAAAAACATATATACACATTTTAAAAATAGTTTCCAGGACCGTTCCCTTCCTCCACTACATTTGGTCAGAAAAAGGTATTCTGATCAGTACTTTTTTGTCCATATGTCAGCTATGGAATAAGGGCTTGGAGCACCCACAGTGAAACCAGTTCATCAGTAAAATTCCTTAATCTGTGCAGTATGCCCAGATATGGAAACACCTTCATTCATTGTTACAACAACTACAACTCAGTCCAGTTCAAACACTGGAAATGCAAACTTCAGAATGCTTTGGAAGAATGTTTGTAGGTTAGGATTTTCAAATGTGCCTGAAGGAGTTAGGGGTCCAAATCCCATTGATGTTAACTCCCTTTACTGTCTTTGAGTCAATGAGCTCAAGTTTTAAAACTGAGAATTTTTAGGCAAATATTCAAAAAATATTCCACCAAACATATATTTTGACAGATATTGCTGTTCAGCATATAACATATTCAGCAAATTGTGTTTAACTGGCTCTATTTACCACCTGCTAAAATAATCTGTGATTTATTTTCACTTTGATGCTCTTTTTTTTTTTTGTACAGATTTCAAATAAGGCTTGAACAAATTGTCATTTTGAGTTGAATTAAGTCACATAAGAACATAAGAGAGGCCGTACCGGGTCAGACCAAAAGGTCCATCTAGCCCAGTATCTGTCTACCGACAGTGGCCAATGCCAGGTGCCCCAGAGGGAGTGAATCTAACAGGCAATGATCAAGTGATCTCTCTCCTGCCATCCATCTCCATCCTCTGACGAACAGAGGCTAGGGACACCATTCTTACCCATCCTAGCTAATAGCCATTTATGGACTTAGCCACCATGAATTTATCCAGTCCCCTTTTAAACATTGTTATAGTCCTAGCCTTCACAACCTCCTCAGGTAAGGAGTTCCACACGTTGACTGTGCGCTGCGTGAAGAAGAACTTCCTTTTATTTGTTTTAAACCTGCTGCCTATTAATTTCATTTGGTGACCCCTAGTTCTTGTATTATGGGAATAAGTAAATAACTTTTCCTTATCCACTTTCTCAACATCACTCATGATTTTATATACCTCTATCATGTCCCCCCTTAGTCTTCTCTTTTCCAAGCTGAAGAGTCCTAGCCTCTTTAATCTTTCCTCGTATGGGACCCTCTCTAAACCCCTAATCATTTTAGTTGCCCTTTTCTGAACCTTTTCTAGTGCTAGAATATCTTTTTTGAGGTGAGGAGACCACATCTGTACACAGTATTCGAGATGTGGGCGTACCATGGATTTATATAAGGGCAATAATATATTCTCAGTCTTATTCTCTATCCCCTTTTTAATGATTCCTAACATCCTATTTGCTTTTTTGACCACCTCTGCACACTGCGTGGACATCTTCAGAGAACTATCCACGATGACGCCAAGATCTTTTTCCTGACTCATTGTAGCTAAGTTAGCCCCCATCATGTTGTATGTATAGTTGGGGTTATTTTTTCCAATGTGCATTACTTTACATTTATCCACATTAAATTTCATTTGCCATTTTGTTGCCCAATCACTTAGTTTTGTGAGATCTTTTTGAAGTTCTTCACAATCTGCTTTGATCTTAACTATCTTGAGTAGTTTAGTATCATCTGCAAACTTGGCCACCTCACTGTTTACCCCTTTCTCCAGATCATTTATGAATAAATTGAAAAGGATTGGTCCGAGGACTGACCGTTGGGGAACACCACTAGTTACCCCTCTCCATTCTGAGAATTTACCATTAATTCCTACCCTTTGTTCCCTGTCCTTTAACCAGTTCTCAATCCATGAAAGGACCTTCCCTTTTATCCCATGACAGCTTAATTTACGTAAGAGCCTTTGGTGAGGGACCTTGTCAAAGGCTTTCTGGAAATCCAAGTAGACTATGTCCTGATTGAATAGCATGTGCTGTTTTACCTATACTCATTGGCAACTCTCAAATTTACTCCTAATCCCATTTTACAGCCATAGTTTAAAACCAGTGTAAAAAAATGTTCATTTGGCCTCTACTTCATTGCACTTAGCTCTTAATGTTATACAAATATAATAAAAACCAGCAGGATCTTATTAAGAGGGATAAGGCAAAGATGCCACATTTATTGTAAATATAATAATAAGGCATAAAATAAAAGCAAGCAACGTTGTTTTACTACTTATTCCTATCACTACTTATTCCTTATACACACACACATTTTATATATATATATATATATATATATATATATATATATATATATTCATTCACACAATCATTCATTCAGGTTCTGTATAGGTGTTATAGTTACCAGCCTAGAAGTTGCTCATGCCAAGTTACTGGCCAGGTATTTTGGTCATGAGGATGCTCCTGGAGGCTGGCAGCAGAACCAGGGACTCAAAATCCTCAGTTTTTAGAGTCCATTTTTATAGGAATTAATTCCTTTGTTAGTCTATGGGAACCGTTTCATCCTGCTGTTGTTGGCTCAATTAGCAGATGGCACATTCCTGGTGGCTCCACACTGTCTAAAGTGGCACATTCCTTTCAGGTGTTTGGGGTGGATCCCAGTTTACCCTCCGGGGGTTGTCTGGTGGTCCACTTGACATATTCTTCAGCCGATGGATACTCCCTTTCCAGGCTGGCACCTCCCTAACCATTCACGTACATCAAACATTCATCAACATACATTCCATATCTTAACCATATTTTAATTTACTGTCTCCACCACTTTTGGGGTGTGTGTTAATTCCTATGAGATTCCTGGCCCTGTAATCACAGAGGGTGGGAGTCTGTTTGTTTACATTGTATCAATTACAGCTTAAGGCTAGCATAGTGTTTACTTTAAGAACAAAGTCAATTAACTTGTTTTTAAGTTTTACATAGTAATAGAGTATCTTTCACAAGACAGATACAATCAGTGTTTTCTGCAGACAGGAGCCCACAAGCCCCAACAGAAGAACTAAAAGACCTCTGTACTTGGTGAAACTGGGGGGGTCAGTGTCACTTGGGGGAATCACTGTTAGTACCCTCTTTAATATCCCTACATTAAATCCATTCCTTTATCACCATTTCCAATATACATTTCAAAATTACTAATGAAAGAAGTGACCACAAGGTTTTTAATGGCTGCAGCTGACAGGCAAATACAACACCTGGTAACTATCAAGTGGAGGGAAGATATCTTAACCCATGCTGCTTTTATACACTGTTGAGTTGATTACATTACTGCTGTTGCTTATATTATTTGAATACAGATCAGTATTCTTAAACAAATCCTATTTTTATAAAGTACTTTCCCACATTCCCAAGTACCATGTCCAAAACACCCAGTGGGCATGTGCTAGTGTGTTGTATAGGCACAAATCCCCGGTTTGCACACATGCATCTGGCACTGCACAGTCATACTGTAGTGCAGACCCAACTGTGCAATAATTCAGTAGCCAGCTCCAGTTGGGATTCAGTACACTGACGGGTCAAAGCCAGCAGCAGCTCTCTGGTCCAGTTGCTGATGAAGCTCCCTTGCACTGGAAAGATAGTCTGAATCTATAACAGTTGCCAAAAGTGTCATGTCCAGATTTGGTTATGTGTGATACAGCAATTTCACCAGATGTTTTGCAAATTTCAGTATGGGGCAGGGGAGAGAGAGACAAAAGTCTTAGGCTAGTGCTTAAGTAAGGGAAAGAAATTACACTCAGCTCATCAGAATGTCACAAGATTCTGAATGTCACAAGATTGTTCATGAAACTCCATGAAAATGTCAACATCAGACAGAAATTTTGCAAAGTGAAGTCAGATGTTCCTCCAAGCTCTAGCAACCATGATATAATTCTTCCACCAACTCCTCTTTTCTTTCAGAACCCGCTGAAGTTGTGGGGCTGGCAACACCTGTCAGAGAGCATCTGATGAATTAGTGCTCACAGCTGAGCAGTGGTTGACTTCTAGATTTATTTTCAGAGGCTGGCATGAACGTGGCACAAATGGATAACCATGATGAATCTTATCTACTCAGAGAGATTAATTGATTCTGTTTAGTGCTTCTGCTGTTATTAGTTAAAAATCAACAACCTAATTTTCATTAAATATTTTCCAGAGAAAATATGATTTAGACTGCTATCACCCATCTCCCTCAAGAAAACTACATAAGATAAAATTACAAACATGTAGGTAATTTATTCACTCAGCCATGTGTATCAAAACAAAATATGTTTCTCTACATATGCTGACCAACTAACCACCTAGTAATATTTCTGAAGGCTGCTTAATACCAAAATTAAATACACTTTGAAAAGTATATGCCTTAATGTAATTTCTCTGTGCAGAATTGGCAAATCTTTGTGAGATGGTAAAGCTGACTGGTACACTTTCCTTGGGAGTTAAACAACCACAGATGTAGTATCTATACTGGGAGTTCCTTCCAAGTTAATAAAATAAAGGTGACTATGGCATTTCTCCATGTCTGTATTTAAGAACTGTTTTAAAAATTAATACCCCTTCAAGAAATATATATATATATATATATATATATATATACACACACACTCAATTTAACCTTGCAAAGTCAGAATTCCAAAGAACACACATACCCACCAAGTCACTCTGAAGGCCAATGGGAAAATCAGACACAGACACAAGAAGCAAGTATACAAAATTGGATCCTAAACATTTAAGTTCTAACTAGCACAAGAGATTGTTCCTTGGAAACTACCGTATATGCATTTTAAGTAAAATATACTTACACATGAGAGATTTATGAGTGTGATCTGTCTTGATCACTCAATTAGTTTACCATTTAAAAAGTCATCAGCTATGAACAATTGTCACACAGTGGTATCTGAGACACTGCAGATATTTCCTATTCTAAGTATATGGAAAAACTGCTGTGTATCAACTCTCGCTTTTGGGTGGTAGCGCTTGGAAAATGTAGACACAATTAAAATGTCAATTGTGCTTAATACCTTTCTTTTTCACCCTTCACTGTAGTAGCTGGATACTCAAGCACTTTAGTGGCGACCAGATTGTACCTTGATATGAGAAAACCTGGCAGAGAAGGTAAGGAAGGAGCAACACTACTTGGGGTTCCCTTTACAGAATTTTCTCCAGAAGATTCCATCAAAGGTCAGGGTTTGCCCACTACAAAACAGACTGGGTGTGTTCAGTCCTCAGAATCTATATATCTTGGGAGATCCTGTGGGAGCCAGAGTCTTCCAGGCAGAAGTGTTTTCAATACTCCTCTGCCCCGTGTAACTTTCTCCCACTTCTAGTGAAGTCCTGATGACAGCTCTTCTCTCAATAGCCATTTCCCCTGGGAAATGTAAGAGGTGATTCCATGGCATGAATGGTGTCCACAAACACAAGAGAGAGTCAAGTTTTCTGTCCATGCTTTTCTATTAGATTCTCTATGGGACAGGTGTAGGATGGATAATGTGCATAGCACTTCCATTTCCCTAGCTCCATCTCCACACACATTCTCCCTGAACTGTGGAGAAACATCCATGGTTCCAGAAACAAGGGAGATATTGTTCAAGAGGGGTTTATGTAACCCATGTGCCTAGTAGAGAGATACCTCTTTAAGAGACTTATTAGGAGAGTAGGAGTGAGTTGTATCTGGGTCATTGTTGCTAGGCAAATGCTCCAGTAGGTTCCCTGTTGCTGGGGTCAAACTCCAAGCACACAGGCCAGCTGCTTTATGAAGGGCCATGTGCCCCATCTGAGTTGGGAGAAGCCGAGACCAGGAGCAGGTTTTTGTCCTTAACTCTGAAACATGTTGCAGTAGGTTAGTCATAGTGTTAACCCTTCAACATGGGCAGTGTTAATTATAGAGAAGACAAATTGGGAGGGAAAATTAATGTATTTTAATTGTATATGTTGAATGTTGGTTGATTTTAGCCAAACTATTTTAGTTAAATTGTTTCAAGTAGTATGATTCACCAACTTTTCTTTAAATGTAGTAATGGGGAAAGAGTCATTTCTATTTTGCTAGTCTCAGGATTTCTTTTAACCAACCACTCAGTTAAGTATCTAGATTAATCAGCAGACTGGCAAACAATGATTTCAGTGGAGGAAAAGTCTGCATGGATTCTAACTGAAGATTACTACAAGCCAGTGGAGGGAAGATATTGCTTTTTAACTCAGTAGACTGTATAGATTCAGTGAGGACTCAGGTGAATTCAACCTAAGCTTTTAGGTTTCTTCTCACTGTGTTTCTGTGGGGACTTTTGTAGATTTAATTTGTTTTCTTCATTTATATTTATGTATAACTGTGAAGATAATGTATGTAGATTATAAAATACCCATGTTATGTAAAGTATCAGAGGGATAGCTGTGTTAGTCTGGATCTGTAAAAGCAGCAAAGAGTCCTGTGGCACCTTATATAAAGTAAGTTATTATTTATTATGTTTCTTTATCATAAGATTTTTTTTAAAAGTTGTTACTAATTTAATTACTTCCTTTTGTTCTTTTGGGGAATTTAATGTGGTGAGGTTGACCCTGTGCAATCCTTGCTGAAAATCCTTAGAGACTGAATTCTGGGTCTCCAGCTGCTTTTCTATGGGATTTGAGGGGAGGGGAGTGTTAGGCACTGGAGAAGGGCAATGAAGTGAACTCTAGCCCACCCAAAGGTAACATTTATACCTTTCTTCCTTTTCTGCATAAATTGGGAATGGACCATACACAAATGTCCCTTTTCATGTGTAGATCTAGGGAACCATCTAGACCTGCTTGTGCAAGTAATAAGAGATGAGACCCACAATATGACAGACTTATCCACTGAAAATTGACAAATTAAAAAATAGATAGAATATATGTAAATCAGGGCTAAACTTCTTGATTTAAAATGGATATCCACTTTGCACTTACAGATGGCAGATGATCTAGCTATCTTTCCATGACAGCATAGGTACCCTAATTTCTTTCAACATTGTCTTTGTTTTGAGGTCGACTTGGAGTCAGGCATAGCACTTCTGTCTCTAACTGATCAGAAATGGGGTCAGACAAAAAAGAAGAACTAGTTGCTGGTGAAAACTTTATCTGTTTATTTTGCATGGCAGATACTGCACTTTCTCAACCTCCCATGTGAAGACATGTGTAGGAGATTTGGTGGCCTATCAGCATGTTTCACAGCTTATATCATTTTGCATTAATCATCACTTACATTAAAAAGGCCACCTGTCCTTGCCTTTTTGTTCCCAAAATTAAAAATGTTCCTTAGGTTGTAGTTGTTCAGTTAATCTGTATATTTACTACAGGATTTTGTACATTAACAGCCCTTCAGATTCTGAAACTGCCGCAGATCTTGTTACCCTCTACTGTTGTTTTCATGGGTGAGTGAAGTGCGATGAACAGAACTCCACATATAAGTTATTCCTCCACCAAATCTTTGACTATTTTAAATATCAAAATAATTTTGGAGGTTCTGAAATATTCTGATAAAGCTCTTATATTTCCATTTTCCAGCCATGTCCCAGATGTTGAGGTATCATAAATCTTACAAAGACATGTATCTGTATGAGATTTCTAGCTCAGTTTTGAACACTGAAGAGGTCTAGATAAGCATTTGAGCTTTTTGGGTTTATTTTGGGTAAACATCTATCTCAGAAACAGAAACATGCCCAAGACACAAAGTTTGAACAGTGATCTGAATTCCTCCAAAGTTTCAAGCAATGAGGGGATTGGACCTGAAGCCTGCATTGTTTTCATCTCCTCACTATCCTGAATAATTTTAGGTTTGCACACCCATAAATATTTTAGCTTTAACAGAATGAGAAAATCTCTTTTAAAAATCTAAAGCTAACAGAAAAATATTAGTGCATGCAGCCATATTGCTCTCCAGCTTGCTGATCAGTGATGAAGTTGATCTTAGTAACCGACACAGTTTCTGGGCCATCATTTCTTTTGCATTGTATGAAGCAGAACTTAAAATAAAGCAATGGAATTATAATGCAGTCTAAAGGTTAAAACAACGGAGGAGGATTAAGAGGGAATGTAAGGAGGGGCATCAAAGGATACTTTGTGTGTGAGATGACCTGGAACAGATCCTACAGCTTGCAGCAGCAGCCAATTATATGTTAAATCTTGGTGTGCTTTAACAGGTATTTTAGAGGCTAGTATCAGCTGATTCAGTTGTTATGGCTTTCAATAATTTTAGTAGATGGAGAACTGGATGTGGAATGGACACTAATTATTTTATTTGTGTAGGAATTGCCCCTCCTCTTCTTTTAAGTACATATAATCTCAGAGCAGTATGCCAAGATGTGAAGCAGTAATAGGAAAGAATATAATTGCTTTTGTAAATATTTAGTAACTGTACTTATGAAGACTGTTGCTCATTTTTGTGGTAGCTCTAATAGCTTGCCAATTAGAAGAAAACTCTGTCTGCTGCCTTTATAGATAAACAATTTGTTGGGTATTTACAAGGCTCCTACAATGAAAGTTTTGCTACACCTGCACCTAGTGCAGAAAGACTATCCATTATTTTGCTGCTTGTTCAGCCACAATATGAAATTGGGGGAAAATGTATTGTATGGTTGAATTAGTATACCCATTTCAAGCTATAATTCTATCCACAAGAAATAGTTTATTTTCATTCACATTTTATGATGTTTCTCCAATCTTTCCAGCAGTTTATAGCAGCTAAGAAATATGACCCATTTTGCAAGAGATGAGCAGGTTTCCTATGATCTAATGTTTTGGGCTTTTAATCATAACTAAACACTTACGATGCTGTTAATTATCAATATGTAAATCCAAATCCTCAGCTGGTGTAAATCAGAGTAGAATTCAAAGAAGCATTGTTGATTTACCTCAGCTGTAGATTTTGCTTTGTGTGTACATGAATGAGTTGTTTTCATGACGCTATACGCATTTGATTCTCATATATGACACAGGATCAGTCTTTAATAAAAAACGTAAGTAAAAAACAGACCTAACCTTAAGCCTTAAGTAGTCTTTCAGAGTATTGCTGTTCTACAAACAATAAATTTGAAGGGGTCAAAATGCAAATTGCACTGTTCAACTTTTTTTTAATTTGTACTACTGTATATGTTAATTAAAGTGGTTTTACCTTTATCAAATGAGCTGGAGAAATTTGGAAGAATAATAAAATGCCTTTTCCCCTAGTTCAGCATTTAATGAAAATGAAACCAAATCCCAATGAGACCAGACTTGGCTTCCATGGGATTCTGTTTAAATTGGTTTCTGTTTAAAAAACAAACAAACTGGTGGGAGTTCAGAAGAAACACCCAATGTTACACAGCAATAAGAAAATATACAATTATGTTCCTTTGTCAGAGAGATTTTACAGTATGAATGAGGTAGTTCTCATAAGAACTGCCATACTGGGTCAGACCAAAGGTCCATCTAGCCCAGTATCCTGTCTTCTGACAGTGGCCAATGCCAGGTACCACAGAGGGAATGAACAGAATAGGTAATCATCAAGTGATCCACTCCTTGTCACCCATTCCCAACTTCTGGCAAACAGAGGCTAGGGACACCATCCCTGCCCATCCTGGCTAAAAGCCATTGATGGACCTATCCTCCATGAATTTATCTAGTTCTTTTTTTGAACACTGTTATAGTCTTGGCCTTCACAACATCCTCTGGCAAGGAGTTCCACAGGTTGACTGTGTGTTGTGTGGAAAAATACTTCCTTTTGTTTGTTTTAAACCTGCTGCCTATTAATTTCATTTGGTGATTCCCTAGTTTTTGTGTTCTGAGGAGCAAATAACATTTCTTTATTTACTTTATCCACACCAGTCATGATTTTATAAACCTCTATCATATCCCCCCTTAGTCATCTCTTTCCAAGTTAAAAAGTCCCAGTCTTTTTAATCTCTCCTCATATGACAGCTGTTCCATACCCCTAGTCATTTTTGTTGCACTTTTCCAAGTACAATATATCTCTTTTGAGATGAGGTGACCACCTCTGCACACAGTATTCAAGTTGTGGGCATACCATGGATTTATATAGAGGGAATATGATCTTTTCTGTCTTATTATCTATCCCTTTCTTAATGATTCCGAACATTCTGTTTGCTTTATTGACTGCCATTGCACATTGAGTGGATGTTTTCAGAAAACTATCCACAATGACTCCAAGTTCTCTTTCTTGAGTGGTAACAGCTAATTTAGACCCCATCATTTTATATGTATCGTTGGGATTATGTTTTCCAATGTGCATTTGTAACCCACACACCTTCTGAGTGTGGTGTTCTGTCCCATCTAGTGGCACCGAGACCTGTTAGCTTGTGCAGGAGAGGTTCATGCACTAAGATCTAGAAATCCCAGGTTCAATCCCACCTGCTGATGATTGGGGTCTCTTGGTGTTACACATTACTTTACATTTATCAACATTGAATTTCACCTGCCATTTTGTTGCCCAGTCACCCAGTTTTGAGAGATCCTTTTGTAGCTCTTTGCAGTCTGCTTTGGACTCAACTATCTTGAGTAGTTTTGTATCATCTGCAAATTTTGCCACCTCACTGTTTACCCTTTTTGTTAACCCTAGCCCTAACCCTAACCCTTTACATAGATATGTTACATGGCATATGTAGCAAAACTCTATTCCAGTTATATCATATATACATTTATAAGTACCCCCCATAAAGCCTTATGGGATACACTGTCACACACACACACACACACACACACACACACGGAACTTACTGCCAGAGACTTGGACACTGTCCATGGCGGAGGCAGTACCTGTAAAATTTCTGTTTGTCTTTGGTCACACTCCTTTTCAGTACCTTGAAACCATGTGATGTCATTCCTAGAGGTTCTAGCCCATTTTGGGGTTCCTGGTCCCCGAATGCCTGAAAACAGGTTGGGGTATAGTATTGCTAACAGAATGCAGGCAGCAATCAATACCCACATGCTACCTTGAATGTCCTCAGGTAGACTTCTTATGTGGATTGGAGTCTTCCAAGCTCTTTTGTCTGTTAAATGCTTCTTGATTGAGTACATTCTAAGGCTACTTAGAAATCAAGTAATTATACAGCCAATGTTCATAACTCTGAACACACAAATGGTGCCTGCATACAACTAGTAGATAACCAGTAGATCATAACCTTTACATGAATATGTTACATGGCATATGTTGCAAAACTCTATTCCAGTTATATCATATATACATTTATAAGCACCCCCCATACAGCCTTATGGGATACACTGTCACAGTCATCTAGTCCAATTCCCTGCTCAATACAGGACCAACACCAACTAAATCACCCCAGCCAGGGCGTTGTCAAGCCAGGCCTTAAAAACTTCAAAGGATAGAGATTCCACCACCTCCCTAGGTAACCCATTCCGGTGCTTCACCACCCTCTGAGTGAAATAGTTTTTCCTAATATCCATCTAGACCTCCCCTTCTTCTTCTTATGAATAGGGAGAAAACACATGTGCTATTCTACTATTCCAGAAAAATTACACTGTGGACTAACTGGGGGAAAGAGATATATTAAATATTTATTATCTTTGAAAATAGCTGTATGTAGCAGCAGCAGATTTATTTTGTTTGTTGTATATTTGGAACCATCAACCATTCAAAAATAAATCCAAAAGAACATGTACTAGTTTTTTTAAAAAATAAGGCTATTCAGCTAAATATCCTAATAAGTAAACTGGCATAGCTGGTGCTAATGCTATAATTAGTTCATTGTTCAGTTAAAATACTACTTGCAACTTTTAGTGATACTTCAACTTGAGGTTCTCAAAATATTTTAGAAACACTAAAGGCCAAATTTACCAGTGTTCTACAGTATAATTATTTACAGATAGACAATCTGTCTGTAAAACACTGCCATTCTTATTCCTTGTGTTTTACACCTACCTCTCACCAGTTTAAAGGACTACGGTATAGGACAATTGTGACTCTGGCCCTAGTGATTAACCTCAGTACATCATTATGAAGATAGTTGACGGCTATACTGGATCAGCAATCACATCCATTGAGCCAGGGTATCCAGCATCCAATTTTTGTGACAAATAAAAATGCCAAGATAGCCCAAGGACTCTATATTTGCTGTACAGCCTTCACCAAATATGGACGTATAACATGGTGCCTAGAATTAATTGGGTTAGTCACTGAGGTCTTGGCTACACTTGCAGATTTGCAGTGCTGCAGCAGGGTGTGAAAAAACACCCCCTTCAGCGCTGCAAGTTGCGGCACTGCAAAGCGCCAGTGTGATCAGAGCCCCAGCGCTCTCTCCCAGCGCTGTACGTTAATCCCCATAGGGAGGTGGAGTACGGACAGCGCTGGGAGAGCTCTCTCCCAGCGCTGGCGCTCCGACCACACTCGCGCTTCAAAGCGCTGCCGCGGGAGCGCTCCCGCGGCAGCGCTGTGCAGCGCTAAGTGTAGCCATAGCCTCATTCAGCAAAGGGTATAAGCACACAAATAGTCTCATCTGGTGAAATCCTGGCCCCGCTGCAGTCAATGGGAGTTTTGCCATTGACTTCAACATAGCCAAGATATCTCCCATGGACTTCAATGATACTACTCACATTCTTAAAGTTAAGCATGTGCTTAAATTATTTGCTGATTGCATCTTAGCTACCACATGGCTATTAATTCTTCTTTCCTGATTTTTAAATGTTTCAGTAATATCCCGCACAGGCCATAAGTTGTATTCAATACGAAAGAGTAGTAATAACAATATTTTTCTTTTTTCCCCCTCCTTTAACCATTCTGTATGAGGGGGAAAGAAAACATTATTTTGCCCAGACAGATGAATTGTTGCGCTGATGAGTTAGTTATTTTCCAAAATCATAGATACAAAACTACAAACATCACAAAATATTCCAAAAGTTTCTGAAGTTTTTGGGAAGAAAATATTTATTGGAGAAAAACGTTTTAAACAAGTGAATAAAATATTTCCACAAGGGACTCTAGGAGATATATTTTTGAAATGAGGTGCACAGAGATTATATACATTATGTCCCTGCTTAATTTCAGGCCTTGTGAGCAGTCCCTTGAAATCAATGGGATCACTAGTAATTTTGTTAAACATGTATATTATTCTTTGCAAGATATGGGCCATATTTTGCAAAACCTTAACTTTGAAAAAGTGCACACCAGTGTTAGTGGTCTTGGCTGCAAGAATAGAGATAAAACAATAATATAACTGGTTTAAAAAATCATGAACAATTCATTTTTTTCCTTCTCTTGTATAGTGTGTTTTATCAAAATAGCCAAATTGCATGCTTTCCCCCTCCCTAATATCTCTGATGTCTACAGTTTTAGCTTTTGAAAAATCTCTATAAATCAAGGGTTATTTTAATCTCAGTACTTTCTTCTTTACTGCTTTTAAGAACAGGGCCGCCCAGCGGGGGGTGAAGGGGGGGCAGGGCAAGTGGGGCAATTTGCCCCAGGCCCCGGGCCCCGCAGGGGCCCCCACGAGAATGGCTGAGGGTTTGGCTACACTTGCAGCTGTACAGCGCTAGGAGTTAAAGCTGTCTTCGTACAGCTGTTTAGGGAAAGCGCTGCAATGTGGCCACACTGACAGCTACCAGCGCTGCAGTGTGGCCACATTTGCAGCATTTGCAGCGGTGTTGGGAGTGGTGCATTATGGGCAGCTATCTTAGGCTGTGGCTACACTTAGCACTTCAAAGCGCTTCCACGGTAGTGCTGCCGTGGCAGCGCTTTGAAGCGCTAAGTGTAGTCAAAGCGCCAGCGCTGGGAGATAGCTCTCCCAGCGCTGTCCGTACTCCACCTCCCTGTGGGGAATAACGGACAGCTGGCGCTTTGCAGCGCCGCAATTTGCAGCGCTGGAGAGGGTGTGTTTTCACACCCTGCTGCAGCGCTGCAAATTTGTAAGTGTAGCCAAGCCCCCAGTGTTCAAGTGTCTGCAACATGCTTTTCAAAAGAGGGGGTGGGGTAGAGTGTGGGGTGGAGAGTGGATTTTTGGAGCTGACACTGTGTCAGCTCCCTGCCTTGCAAGTTCTAAGGACTTGAAGATACACAGCACCAACCTTCAATCATTTTAAAAGTTTTGACCCGTTCCCCCACCCCTGTCTCATTCACTAAATGCAAATAGCCTTCAGACCAGATAAGCAGCTGCTCCAAAACGGATCCCCTCTCCCCACTCCGGGCTGCTTCTCTCCTCAAGCAAACACTAGGGGATCCCCCCTCCCTGCCTCTGCTCGAGCAAACAGTAGCTGTGTTTGTTTTTTAGATAAGCAGCTCCGGGAGCCCCGAGTTCACAACAAAACAAAGAGAGGCATCACAACAAAACAAAGAGTGTTATCTTTACTTAAAAAGCATTATGGGAAGGTTCCGGAGGTCAGTTACACTGTAGTAAGATTAATCACTGTTTACACTGGCACTCCAGCGCTGCAAGAGCAGCACTATAGTCGTTATTTCCCAGGCTGAGGTGGAGTACAGCCAGCGCTGTAGCCAGGGAGATACAGCGCTGTATGTGCCTTGCCAGTGTGGACGGGGAGTAAGTTACAGCGCTGTAAAGCCACCACCAGTGCTGTAACTCTCCAGTGTAGCCAAGCCCTGAGGCTCACCTCCACCATCCCCACGGTGCCTCAGCACGTCCTGAACAGCACCGCAGCCGTGTGGCTCCGGGGGGGGGGCTGAGCTCCGCCCCGCTCAGAGCCACGTGGTAAGGGGGTATGGCTGTGAGCTCTGGGCTGAGCGGCTCCTCCCCTTACCCCACGGCTCTGAGCGGGGAGGAGCTCAGCCCCCCCCCCCAAGCCAGGCGGCTGCAGTGCTGTTCGGGGCCGCTTCTCGACGCGCGTGCTGGGAGGCGGGGGTAAGCGGCTGGGGCCGGGTCGGGTTTGATAAGGGGCAGTGAGTCCTGGGGACAGGGAGGGGGAGTTGGATGGGGCAGAGGTTCTGGTGGGGCAGTCAGGGGACAGGGAAGGGGAGGTTGGATGGGGGAATTCGGGGGGGTGGTCAGGGACAAGGAGCAGGATGGGTCATATATTCTAAAAAATTCTCATTTCATTTGAAATGTTTGGCAGGGTTTTTATTTGTTTGTTTGTTTTTGTTTTTCTGCTTCTTGGTGAAACAAGACCCTCCCAGGTTTTCAATTTGTTGTTACCCCGCCTCCTTTTTCTCCCTTTTTACCTTTTTCTATTGCCGCCCCGAGAGGGAAAAGGAGGCGAGGAGAAGGAAAGCCCAAGAGAGGAAAAGCTCAATGAAAACCACTTTAAAAGACTTTAATTTAAGTGGAAAACAAAAGTTGAATGAAACAACATTTTTCTACACATTTTTTCTTAAATGTTGTTTTGATTGAACAAAAAAATCACCCAGCTTTAGTCGTAACCGCACAGGCTTCTGTATGCTCCTTATGCCTAGCCGGAATGGCCCACTGGCCTGAGTTCAGTCTCATAGGGGGCACCTGCTAAATATGGCTTGCTTACCTTAACTCTCAGCTTCTCACCCAGCCTCTGCCCCAGTGCCTAGATATTTGGCTGAAACTGTTACTTTGGGATGGCATGAGCACATTCCTCCTTCTGACCTATAACTGAGTCACTCCTTGGGCAAAGAAGAAAAATAGTGTATTTCTGCTCTGCAGATTAACCACAAGATATTTCTACATTATTTTAGCCAAGCATGTGCTTGGCCTGCCTTCTATGGCTCAGTCATGTGCAGGTAGGTGAAATAGTGGGTGAAAAACTGGTTGAAGGACAGTAATCAAGGAATGGTTATCAATGATACACTTTCAAACTGGGGAAATGTGTCCAGCAGGTCCCACAGGGGTCCAGTACTATTCAATATTTTCATAAATCAATTGGATAATGGAGTCGAAAGTTCACTTATGCAATTTGTGCAGATGACATCAGGCTGGGAGGGGTTGAAAGCACTTTGGAGGACCGGATTAGAATTTGAAATGTCCTTGATAAATTGGAGGATTGGTCTGAAATCAGCAGATGAAATTCAATAAAAACAAGTGCAAAGTACTACACTTAGGAATGAAAAATCAAATGCATAACTACAAAATTGGGAATAACTAGCTAGGCAATAGTACTGCTGGAAAGGATCTGGAGATTATAGTGAATCACAAAGTGAATGTGTCAACAATATGATGCAGCTACAAAAGAGACGAATATCATAGGTTGTTATGACATATGTTGCAACCTTGTGCAGTATCTCTGGCGATACATACTGTATTAAGCTTATCAATGGTTTATGTATCACTGTGGGCCAGGGACTGTATGCAACTTGGGGCAGTGGAGGAGAGTGAGGGGGAATGATACCACAGCTCCTCCAGGAACTAAAAGCAGTGAATGGTGATTTAAGGTGAATCACTCAGGTTGTAAAGACCTCCAGAGAGGTACCATGCCTGGGGACGCTTGCATAAACCGGTTCAAACTCGGTTTTCCAGAGACCAACTGACTAAGAAAGGATGTTTGGCATAAAAAGTCTGCATCTAAACTGACTCAGGGCCTTCTTTTGATTCAGCAAGCAGACAAGTCCTTCTGACCAAAGATGCAACCCTTCCAGAAGGGCTGGAAGAACTTTGGCTTACTAGGGCCCCTGTCAGATTAAAAGCTTATCAGATGTCACTGCTCAAAGTGTGTCATAAACATACAGTTAAGGCTTAATTCCTCTTTTACCTGTAAAGAGTTAAGAAGATCACATAACCTAGCTGACACCTGACCAACAGGACCAATAAGGAGACAAGATACTTTCAAATCTGGGAGGGAGGAAAGTCTTTGTCTGTCCGTTGTTGTATGTGCTTTTGCTGGAGAACATCAAGGAGGCAAGCCATCTAACGCCATTAAAATTCAAAAGTTTTGGATTTTTTTAAAGCAGAATTTTTTTTATTGTTTCTTTAAACAATCAAACACAGCAAGCAGCAAATATTTGGCCACACACTTCTGAAACCCCAAATCATGTTCAGGTTTTGGCAGACTTATTTCAGCTTTTCAATAAAAAAAAAGCACAACAAATTTTGAAGGAAAGCAGACATTGTCTGTGATTTTTTTCTGCTTTTTAAAAAACCCCTAGTTTTCAATCCAAAAAAAGTTTTGACGGAAAATATTTGTCCAACCTTTTTAATGAGCTTTAGTGCCTTTTAGCACTAGCTGATGCTGAGAACCAGTGATACATGTAAAGGTGACTTGAAAAGAAATTTTCTCAAAACTGGGTTTGTGCTGAGATGCGGAAGGTTTTTAAATGTTTATTTTCCCCGGGACCCACAGGGGCCCCCAAGAGAATACATTATTCTATAGTGTTGCAACTTTTTTTTATGGAAGGGGCCCCAAAAATTGCTTTGCCCCAGGCCCCCTGAATCCTCTGGGCGGACCTGTTTAAGAATAGGCTGTGTGTGTGTGAGTGTATGCGTGACTGTGAGTTTGTGTAGAAGAGAGAGAGGAACAGTTTTCCATAATTGTAAGAGGACTTTCAGAATGAGTGCTAAATAGTGAAAAATCATAGCTTTTATCCACTTTGCCGTTTTTACCCCACTTGAGTTTTTAATAATTTCCAGTACAGGACTATTATACACACCAATTTTGACAGTATTGCCAGCAATTTTCTAAAATGGTATAGTCAGTTTTTGCTAATAGACCTCACTTTAAAAAAAAACACTTCAGTAATTATGTCATTCATATTTCAGTCCATTATCTAATGTAACTGTATTTATCCTGCATGAAATCCATTTTCAACTCCCTGTGTTATCTTTTATCTTCAATACCTGAATACACAGCAAAATGTTACCCCTTGAATTGCACACTAGAAAATTATTTCCTTTTCCCCAAAACATAGTTGCCTTAATTTCAATTATCCCCTAAGATTAAAAAATAATATATTTGTTTATTTTTTTAGCATTTTGCCAACTAGATCTGCTTGAACAGATAATGCTGAGACAGCCCACTGATCTTATGTATTACTTCCCTGCCTTTTGGGGCAGACAAGAGTTTTAGGGCTTCATA
The DNA here is from genome assembly GCF_020497125.1 of Mauremys mutica. NCBI lineage: Eukaryota > Metazoa > Chordata > Testudines > Geoemydidae > Mauremys > Mauremys mutica. The sequence goes on along the minus strand of NC_059074.1, from coordinate 179,720,257 downwards.
TGTTTAACAGTTGTTTTTTTACAAGCACATTTTATATTTTGGAATTGTAATGAATGTAGCCAAAAAGAGAACCAATCCATTGTAACCCTTCAAAATAAAGTTGGAAGTGCCCTCCCACAATCCCACCCCCCAAAAAAGCAAACACAAAACTAAACCCAACTCAGGAAGACATACAAGAAACCTTTGACTTATAGAATATCAGGGTTGGAAGGGACCTCAGGAGGTCATCTAGTCCAACCCCTTGCTCAAAGCAGGACCAATCCCCAGACAAATTTTTGCCCCAGATCCCTAAATGGCCCCCTCAAGGATTGAACTCACAACCCTGGGTTTAGCAAGCTAATGCTCCAACCACTGAGCTATCCCTCCCCCCATGGAAGTCCTCTATATGCATACAAATACCATAAGTATCATGTAAATATATATTTAGATATAAATATAAATTAAGAATTTGAATTTTTCAGCATGGATATATACTTAACTGTTAGTTTGGAGAAGCTTTCTACTTAACTCCGCTGTTCTCAGTGGTAGCAGATGACAGAACAAGGAGTAATGGTCTCAAGTTGCAGTGTGGGAGGTTTAGGTTGGATATTAGGAAAAAAAATGTCACTAGGAGGGTGGTGAAGCACTGGAATGGGTTACCTAGGGAGGTGGTGGAATCTCCTTCCTAGAGGTTTTTAAGGTCAGGCCTGAGGAAGCCCTGTCTGGGATGATTTAGTTGGGTTTGGTCCTGCTTTGAGCAGGGGGTTGGGCTAGATGACCTCCTGAGGTCCCTTCTAATCCTGATATTCTATGATTCCTAAAAAAATTTCATGATTTCTAAAGAGCAAACTGCCTCATGTGAGTCCCAGTTTCAGGGCAAGATTGAAGTTAATGTGACTACTCTCATTACTTCCGGATGTGTGTTCATCTTTTGCAAGATCAGAGTCTTAAATCACAATCCCTTTGGGGCAGGGACTGCCAGTTACTAAGGGCTAGTCTACGTAGAAGCGCTACATTGGCACAGATGCTCCGATGCAGCTGCGAGAGGCAGAAACTATGTCAGTGGGAGAGCGTCTGCTGCTGACATAGTGGACAGCATGTAGGTCAATGTAACTTGCGTCGGGGGGTGGCTTTTTCACACCCCTGAGCGATGAAAGTTATATCCACTTAAGCAATAGTGTTGACCTGCCCTAAGTAGAGGACCAGCACAATGGAGTCCCTACCAGGTTGAGGCCTCTAGGCCCAATTGCATTATCGATATTAAATAGCAATAATAAAATGAATGAGTTACAATATACTGTAACACACTTTTTTTTTCAACCTGAAATAGATGTACCTGTGTAGGCGTGTTCATCCTTTATGGTTATTTTAATACAGCTTGGGGGGGGCGGGTGGTATTGAAAGCTAGCATTCCCCATATTTTGTACTTTGTCTCATTATCCCCCTCAATATGCTAGTGAAAATTAACATAGCAATATCTTCGCTAGAAGAGACAAAGTGTAGGTGGCTTAATCACCAGTCCATCTTTCCCTCCTTTTCCCTCTTCATATTTTAGGAAGTCGTTATATTACATAATTTCATTTACTATTGTAGTTTCCCCATTAGGAATAAGCTCAAGAGCAATATCACCATTAGTAACTTCTTCACTAGCTGAGAGAAATACAGACTTTTGTTGATTCTTAGCCACTCTTCTTTCCACAGCCTTCTTTAACTAGCCATTTGTGACTGTTTCCCCTGGGCTCTCTCAGTATTAGCATTCATTCAAATGAAATCTTTGCTGCTCCATATTTAGGAAATAAGGGGTTCCTACTGTGTCACAAACACTTCACAGCTTGGTCACTGCCATTTAAGACAAAGTCACAAGTAGAGTTGGGTGGAATTTTTTTGTGATTTTTTTTGGGGGGGGAAATGCAGATTTGTTTTGACATGTTTCAATTAGAAATGCATTTAGTTTTGGATTTTAAATCCAAAGTGAAATGAAATGAAACATTTTGTGTAGAATTAAATGTTTAAATGTTTCTTTCAACACAAAATGGATTTTTTTTCAGCTTTTTTGCATGGCCATTGACATTTCAGCTTTTTTGCATGGCCGTTGACATTAGTTTCAGGCCAACTCCCTGAAAAGTTTGTTTTCTTCTGATTGTTTGGTTCAGCCACCAGACTTATAAAAACTCAGTTATTCACACTGCTCAAGTCACAGGCACGTTCCCTTGCACTAAGGCACTTCAACTGACTGTCTTTTGAGGCAAGGTACAGACTGTTTGCTCGAAGGCTGCATCAAAAGCAGTTTCCCATTGCATATAATTCTTCTCCAAATAAAGCCATTAATATCTGATCATCTTCTTCCTCTATAAGTTTGTCACATAATGCTCCGGAGCTAGACACATGATCAGAAAAAAGCAGCCCAAGAAGCAGAGAGAGATGAAATTATAGTACTGCCAAAAGACAGCAGTAGAGTGATTGACAAACTCTTTAGAGATGGTGGTGTAGAGCAAAGGCCATCCTATTTTTGTATTACTGAAATTACTGTATTACATAGCTAAAGGGAATACAATATCCCCAAACCACGCTTTCATCCCTCAGCTCAAGTCATCCTGTGTATTCTTCAGTTTCGCACATGACTGGCTATAAAATTCAGTAAGGTTTGTTAAAATCAGATTCACATCACTGAGGGGGCAGAGAACCCACCATAGCTAGGGGTGCAAATCATTGCCTTCAGCAGTTCTTCTGAGAACATCACTGATCTTGAGCATGCCGATAAAATACAGTAGCAAATATCAGAATAATTGACCCTTCATCAGTAAAGAATGAATGGCATGATTTGTTGCACATCTTTATTTTTTGCACTTCATTTAATTTACAAGATAGTTATGGAACAGTTCATGATTGGGTGCTGGGTTTAGATTATTATAATTAGATTATTAATTAATTATTATTGAACACTTATACCTCATGATTACAAAATAGGCATGTCATCAGATCTTGCCGCTTAAGGACACGATTGTGACTGGCCCTTGAGAATACCAAAAATATCACCAAGCTCTTAACACAGCCACTGCTACAGGCAGAAATTGAACATTCAAAACCCTTTGGGTAACTATTATCAGCAGTTAAGAAAACAAAAAGTAAGGTGATAGACTGGATCAGGTGATTGGTAAGCTATTGAGCCTCAACACTATAAGTCGCTGGTGCAAATCTAAACTAAGTTGGTAGTGATTGGAAGTTGTTTTCCTGTGGCAGCTGTTAAGAGTTGCTGGCCTCAGTTCAGTTCCCAGGTGACCATGTAACAAAAACCCACCGCCTCACTGGGATCTATTTTGTCTTAGTAAGAGAGACCAATGCTTGAATAGCCAGTGAAATAATCTTGTGCCCCTACAGGTGATCCCTAGGGAACGATAGGGGAGGACAGGGACAGTAGGGCAGCCCTACACCACCACTGTCTTTCTTCTGTCAATAAATGAAGGATATCTGACTACAATCCAGCAGGGATTGTCCAATCCAGGGTTGTCAATCCAGCATGGTTCAGCACCAAGAAGGTCACTAAATAAGTAAAGAGACCAGCACCAAAATGTTCCTGTTGCTGCTCTGATGTATCTGGGTTACCTGCATCATAAATATTGGAGCATTTATATAAACATCATAGCCTGTATGGTAATGCCTCACATTCCTTTCTGCCCTGTGCTGAAAACTCAGCCAGTGAAATATTGCAAAACAGCACTTTATTCTTGAAGGTTGGGACGTTAGTGACTTATTCTGCACTTTTATTGGTGGAAACTGCGTAAGCGTGGGTCTTAACCTTTCCCTTCTGACAAGGTCAACAACTCTGTGCTCTAGTGTGCTCTCCCAATCTAACCCTTGCAGAGTTAAAGAAAGATTGAGTCCTCCTGAGTGTTTTCAAGATGTCTACTATGTTATCATAAGCATAAAAACTCGGAGAATGGAAAACACATTACCTTTGTTACATTTTCATTTCTTTATAAAAGGTACTGCATCAAATAGAAATTGCTTGTATAGTCAAATATTAGGAAGAAGGCACTTTAGGCATTATTGATATTTACTCCACCAGTGATACCCTATATAGTCTGTGCATGTCTGTGACAGAACCAGATTCCCCATTTCCAAGGAAATTTTATTATTTCAAACATTTTCTATTTAAAAGTGGTTCAAAGCTCAACATTTCAAAGTTTCCCACAAATTCAAAAATAATTTTGTTTCATGTCAGTCAAAAAAGTTTCATTCTAATTTTATCCTTTTTATTGTTTAATTTTTTTAAACAAAAAAAATCCTTTTAACAGTTATTGGAAAAAATCAAAACATTTTATTCTGAAAATGTCAAAACGAGACCTTTCAATGTTTTCAAAGTGCTTTTTTCCATTTTTTAAATTTTGAAGTGAAATTTAATCAAAATGGACACGTTTTCCCAAAATGTTTCAATTCCGATCAGAGATAAAAGTGTTGGCACTTGCACTTTGACAAAAGCCTAGAGTTTGATTCACTGAGCTTTCTTTCTCCTCCTAACTGCACGAAACAGGAGTGAGAGCAGGGTGATGTGGGGGAGGGAACCTGAATTATATCCTGATTCCAGTAAAGTCAATGGCAGAATTCCCATTACAATAGAACCAAGATTTCAACACTTCCAGAGGGGCAGGTGAAAAAGAATCCTGCTCTTCAATACTCCCACCCCTGTCCTTTCCATGGAATGGGCTCCAAAGAATCCTATTGACCCAGGCATGCATCCTAGGGGCCAGCATGGGCGGCTATGGATTGGCAGACATATCCACATATCTTCCCAGATCTCTAATCAAGCACTAAGCAATCATTTTTCAGATAATTTCTTCAGGTATCAACACCCCTCCACCCACCCCACCCCCCATTTCTCTGATATCAGATTGGGTTGTTCCATCATCTGTAGATTACTGAGAGTATGGCCAGGCATTTAACAACCTCTTCATTATCTGCCACTCCCTAATACTCCTTTGCCCTTTTGAAGAAAAGAGGAGCATTAAATGAGACTCATTGGGTGCATCTTGTATATCCAACACAAAAATTTAATAAGGCAATAAGCACAATAAGTAATGACCATGTAACAACCAAAAAAAACCTCACTAGAGAGATTTAAAGAAGTTGGTAATTTTTAATTAACAAAACTGTCTGGAAAATGTGGTAATTATCCAATATCGTACCTGACACCACCAATAGTCATCCAATATTAGGGACCAAATCCTGCCTTAGATTTCACAGGTGAGCTGGATCACAGAGAGGATGTAAACAGCCTGTTCTCTCTTTCCTCATCCCCTACAGCAACAGAGAGGGATGCTGAATGCTGCTGCACAAGGAAAGCAGCCTAGCTACCCTGCTCACTGATGCTCCTGCACCCTAAGGGGCACAGTCAGAATCCCAGCCAAACAGTGCATATGCCCTAGTGCACAGCATGCAAATGCTAGGAGAGTCACTGCAGCCCAGATCCTCAAAGGGATTTAGACACCTAACTCCCAGATTCCTTTGGTGATATGGGCCTCTGCTTCCTGTAGAGCAGCAGCAGAGTGCACCTCAGCACAAAGCCAGGGCTGGCACCACTCCAGCCTGCACCTCTTTCTTCCGAATAGCCCAGCAGTTAAGGGCAAAATTTACCCTCTTCAGCATACACAATTTAAAAGTCTACTTAAATGGAATTTTAGCTAAAATGCTTCATCCTATTCCTAGTTGCTAATGTGTTATAAGAAGGGAATGGTGCAAAAAACTGTCCATTTAAATGAAGTGAAGGCTGCTCATTGTGCTGTAAAAAGCTACCATTGTAGGACGGATGTTGCTCAATTCTCCATAGCAGCTAAGCAAATACTGAACCAAAACTTCAATTGTCAACTCCCTTAAATTTCTGGGGTGCTTGGGTTTGAAATCCTGGCTTTGACTCCCACCCTCCACTCTGGTTTTGCTTCCATCATGCATGCCTAGAGTCTATTTTCTGGATCTACTTCAAGAAGCAGCCTAAGTTACCAGCTGATTTCGTAAGATTTCTGCTTTTTTTAGTGGGGGGGGGGAGAATTCTTAATAACAGCTTGTGATATTTCAGTGCAGTGAACCTGAACGAAGGGAGACCTCAAACTGTAGCTCCGAGACTCCTAGTTTGGACTCCGTTAAATTTACTTGATTGAGCTGATGAAAATTGACCTGATTAAGCACACAAATCTGACACACAGATATCAAAATGAATTTAATTAATTACATAGTTAGATGCACACAAATCTCACCACAATAATTATTTGTTTGTGAAAACACAAAAATGAGGGCTGGTGAAGGACAGGCTGAAAATTTGGTTCTAAATCTCTACTTTCAAAAACACAGTATTTGCTTAATTGGAAAACATTCACATTTCAGCTTCCTAGCTGCATGGAAGAAATGAGGGAGAATGAAGAGAGAGACATTTCTATTGACATGAGCTAAATAGTCAGCTTGGCCTTCATCAAGTCTCCTACCCAAAATAGTAGTTGTGCACTCCTGAGAGGCACTGACTGTTCATCCCAAACACATAATTCAGGGTTAAATTCTGGCTATGACCCCTACATGAATGCTGACATCTGCATCACACATTTGGATTGAGTTATGTTCTAATGAAACACTGAGATCCTTATATGTTATATCCCACAGAACTGCAGCCCTAGAAACTCAGTCTGCAACTCTATCTAGGTATCTATTTATCTTTCATAACCATAATATCCGAGAACCTTCTACTTTTAAGGATTAGATTGACAGAACAAAAGAAAGTAGTTTACAATTTGCTATAATAACCAGCAGTCTTTGTATTTCAGATGATGCAAAGCCTGTTTGCAAGAACAGTGCACAAAATGACTGAACTTTGCTTTACTAACAGGATGAGAGAAGAAATGGGGTATCATAGAGTATGCTCATTCCGGAATATCTTACTTTGGCAATATTGAACTCCAGCTGGAGTCATTGTTAGTGATCAAGGTACTTGTCCTCCACCACTAGTATTGGAACATTGACATTCATCAATGTAATTTTTACCCCCAGACTGTGCCTAGGAGGAATAGATTAATCAGGAATAGATAAAGAAAGACGAAGAGCATTTCATAAATTCTCTGTATCTGTGAGAGTCTGTCCCCACTAATCACAGATGCTGGAGGCTATAAAGTAGAACTTAAGTAAATAAATAACATTTTTCCCTATGCATGTTTCTATTGCAGTGCATTTAGGCCGTTTGGTTCAATTAGCATTTTCTTTCATAGATGAACTCCAAAACTTTGAAAAGAAAAAATTAAGAAACTGTAAGATCCCAGTCCTTAAGAGAATGTATTTATTGGTGTACTTAAAAAATACACTACACAATGCAATATTTAAAATCACTTCCTCTTTCATATACCTAAGAAGGTCTGAATTCAAAACTTATGTGTCTTGTATACCAGAGCTGATGAAGCCACAAACACCTAAAATAGAGAAGAATAGCATTTTTCTGTACTGCTGTACATGGCCCAAGATATTTATAATAATATCAGCTATTATGCAAGGAATGTGAAATCCTGAACTCATGCTTGGGGAAGAAAGTGAAGACTGTGCAGCTTTTCAAATGGATCAGGGTTAAGACATCCTAAAGTACCTAAAAGCAGCAAAGAATCCTGTGGCACCTTATAGACTAACAGACGTTTTGCAGCATGAGCTTTCATGGGTGAATACCCACTTCGTCGGATGCAAGCTTGCATCTGACGAAGTAGCTTGCATCCGACGAAGTGGGTATTCACCCACGAAAGCTCATGCTGGAAAACATCTGTTAGTCTATAAGGTGCCACAGGATTCTTTGCTGCTTTTACAGATCCAGACTAACACGGCTACCCCTCTGATACTAAAGTACCTAAATAACTTAGGAGGTGATGTCTGCTTTCAAAAGTGAGCTAGGCACTTTTGGAAGTGGGATGTAAGCTCCTAAGACACTGCAATGGGCAGTTCTCACTGACAGTGTCACCTAGGTCAGAGTACTAGGTCAGTGTCACTGGTCAGAGTACTAGGTCTCTACTCACTCCACCTCCAATGTCTCTCACTGGCCACTATCACATCCTATGTCCATCTGCCTTTTGGTGGGTGTCGACCCGACCCTCCGGTCAAGTCAACAGTTAGCCGTATCCTCTCTCGGGTAATTGAATCTGAAGGAAGATATCCGGCCCCATGCCCTCTCGAAGGGGGGAGTGTAGGGGGGTGGAAGACAACCTGCGGGTGTTCAGTCCCTGCTGTGGAGGTTGCAAAGTCTTTAGTCTTGTTGGGTTTTCCTCAGAGGGAGTCTGGAAGAGAGGGGTTTTGTGCCCTCTCTAGCAAGGTGGTTAGTAGGTGAGCCCAGGATCTTCCACTCCACTGTGTTCCATCCCAGGATTCAGCAAGAGGCCACAATGTTCAGCACCTGGGAGAGCCTTAAGGCTGCCTCCAAGGGCCACTTCCTACCACTCACTATCCCACCAAAGTCTTACAGTTTGACATCATATTAAAGAAAAGGAGAATAACTGAAACGTCAGCCAGTCTGGGCTTATCAAGCAGGCTCCTTCTCTGAGGGAAAAGGTTTCTGTATTGTCCTTCTCCAGGAGCTGTCAGGGTAGGTCCCTCTCCCTGCCCTGGAGTCCTCTTCTGAGCTATCTGGCTCCCTTTTAAACTCCATCTTCAGCAGGAACATCTTCAGCTGGAGCAGGTGAAAATGGGCAGGGTCACGTGGGCCCAGAATTGCTCAGTTCCAGTGTAGGGTTTATACACCCTATCACAGGCACTTAGACACTTTTGAACATTTTATCCCAGGCCTATAAAGTTCAGATCTAGATTTGTTTCTGGGGTATTCAGACCTGTGGTTTTGGCTAGGGCCCATCTCTAATATAAAAATATATTTATCACGTGTAGCTTTAATGTTTCATATACACACAAAGGCCAAGTAAATAGGCTACAATCCATGGATTTAAAGCTAGGCATACACCTAAATTCCTTGATGAACTGGAGCCATAATTTCCAACCCACTTCCCTGAAGCTAAAAACCAGGACTGAGTCTCATAAACTAGATAGAAACTAAAGAGATTTAGGAAAAAGTTGGTTTTAAATAAAGAATGCATTTAAAAAGTCAAGAAATCTCAAATGTAATGATATTTTTTTTTAAAAATTAAGAACATAATATATAAATAAACATTCCTAATATAAAAGTGCAGCTGTCACTGGAAATGTAGGAAAATCATAGTTTGTGCATAGTAAAATGCAGTTTCCTTCCCTTCTCTATCAGTAGGTATAATGTTAATCATTGTTATATTGAACCCAGAAATGAACTGCAAGATTGCTTACAGCATGAGCCAAGAAAAAGTGCATGATTAATACCATATCATGCCATCCTTACTTCTGTACTGCTGCTCGCAGTGGCTCTGCCTTCAGAGCTGGGTTCCCAGCCAGCAGCTGCCACACACCAGCTGCCCAGCTCTGAAGGCAGCGCTGCCACCAGTAGTAGTGCAGAAGTAAGGGTAACAGTAGTCCAACCTCCCCCCTATAAAATCCCTCGCAACTCCCTTTTGGGTCAGAACCCCTACAATTACAACAACCTGAAATTTCAGATATAAATAGCTGAAATCATGAAATTTACGATTTTTAAAATCCCATGACTATGAAATTGACCAAAATGGGCCCTGAATTTGGTAGGGCCCTAATGATTAGGACATGGGAAAAAAAAGGGGGGGGAGGTGGGAATACCAAAACAGAAGAACAGTGAGAGAAAGAGGCTCCAGGTCCCATTTTGCAATATGAAACACATATTCTAAGTATATTAAGAGAATAGCATTAGACAAGATTTTTCTAGAAACAGGTCAATCTATATCATTAATTTAAAAATTCATATGATTTTTAAATCTCTTTTCTGTAGCCTCATTTAAAGGAATAGCACACTCTATTACCGTATCTCATGTTACCAACATGACATTAACAATAAAAAAAACTTTGTAATTTTTTTTAAAGGAACATGAATGAGTTTCTAAAAATGTGGGTGTGTGTTATGAGGGTGTGTGTTATGAGGGTTTTCAAGGATGTCTGCTGTCCAGGCTTCCAAATACTCGAGTATCTAGACTGGGAGTGGATTATTTCCTTGTTGGCAGGGCAGTGAGTTGACACAAACACAGGATAATGTATCCTAATCTAATTGTTTTATAATTGTATCCACTTCAATGAGAATATTGGATGTCAAATCTAAAATGTAGCTCCTTACTCACAGACATGGCTCTCTACAACTCCACCAAAGCCCCTGGGTTTACCCTTGGTTGAATTCCAATCTCAACAAAACACTCTCTAATTTGATCAATAGCAGTTTAGGAGTTGGATGAAATGGAAACAGAGCTTGCTCTGTTTTTTATTTTATAGACACAACAGCCCGTGCTTCCTCACTATCTCTCCTAATGACTTCACATGCACATCAAACAGGTGACAGAATAGAACTGTGCAGTGCAGCATCTGAGAGAACGCACTAGGCCAGATGCATAAATCACATAGTACTGCCCTCTGAAAGAGAAAAGAACGGAGCCACTCAAGCAGGAATTTGCCATTTCTATGAGCTGTATCAACACCACTTTGTCATCAATGGCATTAAAGGCCCTAAAAAAAATCCACAGCGAGAATACTTGAGAATTATCCCTGGAGGCGACCATAGCCGTGTGAGCCCAACACAGCTGATGAGCCATATCCAGGTTTAACACTGAGTTGGAGCAAGATCAAGATAATAGGAGGACTTGAAGATTTGCTGTACATGGTGGAGAAAAAACAGAAAATTCTCCATAATCTTTTCCTTAAAGGGAATAGTGGTAGACAGTGCTGGGATGTAGTTACAGGGATGTAATTAAGATTTTTCAGTGTCAAATAATGGTTTCCTGTGCTACAGCTCCAGCTTCTTTTCATTAGACCCAGAGGGAACCATTTTTCTCATCCCAAATGCTGATGGAACTGAATACCACAACGAAAGCCAGCTATTTTAAGCTCATTGAGGATTTGCTAGCCTCATCCTTCTTCCTGAATTAACAGGCAGCAGCAGTGGCCAAAATTGCCTTCTGTCATGATGGCCTAGCCAGCAGATTGTATACTATCCTATAAGATGATGACCTTGCCACAGAAATTCATGGATTTTTCTACTCAAGGCCCAACTTCTGCCTATTACTTTAACTGGGGCTATCTTTTGCAGGTATTCAGAAGCAGCAAATACAGTAGAATGCAGCTACCACCCTTTTGACTACCACATCAGTCACAGCATATTACACCTGTCCATGGCATTCTGCACCGGCTACCAATATGCTTGCAGGTAACATTCTATGTGCTGGAATACTGTCTAGAAAGCACTAGATAGCTATTCCAAGTGACTACCTGTGTGTTATACTGCATTTACTACTCCTGGGGGAATACTGCATGAAAAAAAAAATTGTATGCACAATATTTTAAAATTCTGTAAAATTCTGCATGTTGTATTTGGCAAAATAACACTATATAATCATGCCAGTTTCAATTATTTTGGTAATTTATTTCAAAATACCTCTCATCAACATTCCCCCAGAAGTAAAGAGTTAAAGAAACCCTTATGACACCCCAGTTCCTATTTCTCTGCCCTCTCTCCTCCAGAGCCCAGCTGTGGGGGGCAGATACCCACACCTCCTACACTTCAGAGTCCAGCCCAGCCACCCACACCCCCCAGAGCCCAGCCATGGAGCACTCTCCCCAGGCCAGACACCTGCACGCACTATCCCCAGAGTCAAGCCACAGGACAGATACCCACACCCCTTACCTCCCCCCAGCTGCCCTCCTGCAGCCCAGACACTTGCACCCCTTTGTCCCAGGGCCCAGCTGTAGGTTCCCCCCCCAGCCTAGATGTTTGTACCCCTTCATCCCCAGAGCCCAGCTGTGGGCCCCTGCTAACCCAGACACTCGCATAACACCTCCTACTCCCCAGACCCCAGGGATCTAGAGGGAGAAACAGTCTGAAGCTGGGTCCCAGGCTTGTGTGGAGTTTTCTGCATGCCAGCTCCTTCCTTCAGGGCATGCCAGGAACTGTAGCTGCTGGGAACTCTCCAGCTGGTCTTCCTCCCCCTCCCCTGGCAGGGTCTTCTATTTGATGCTGGGGAGCTAGACTTGGCCAGATCCAGTGGCCTCTAGTGGTGACCTGCAACTCTGCAGCCCATTTCTGACGGGAGAGTGGGGGAGGAAATTCTGTGCAGAACATTAATTTCTGCACAAATTCTGCATTGCTCAGTGGCACAGAATTCCCCTAAGAGTAATTTAAAGCACCTATGTTCTTCAGGAACACTTCAAGTATCTCACTGAAGGATGGAACTCATGGGAGCCTGGGTAAGGGCATTTCCTGAGCTCAAAACTAGTAGCCACTCTTACCAGAATTCCACCTGAGACCAAACCTGGCCAGGGCCCAGTGACACCCCCTGCTCTGTGCCCAGCCAACGGCCACCATGCTGTCCCCACCTCACATGACTTGTGGGAGGTAGGGTTGCCAACTTTCTACCTGCACAAAACCAAACACCCTTGCGCCGCCCCCTGCTCTGCCCCTCCTCTGAGGTCCTGCCCATTCTCTGGGGCCCCACACCCGCTTACTCCATCTCTCCTCCCTCTGATGCTCACTCTCCCCACCCCTACTCACTTGCTCATTTTCACCAGGCTGGCTCAGGGAGTTGGGGTGTGGGAGGCGCTGAGGGCTCTGGTTAGGGGTACGGGCTTCATGATGGGGCCAGAAATGAGGAGTTCAGGATATGGGAGGAGGCTCTTGGCTGAGGCAGTGGGTTGGTGCAAGTGGGGGGGGGTGAGGGCTCCAGCTGGGGGTGCAGGCTCTGGGGTGGGGTTGGGAATGAGGGGTTTGGGGTGTAGGAGGGGGCTCCAGGCTGGGACTGAGGGGTTCAGAGGGTGGGAGAGGGATCAGAGCTGTGGCAGGGGGTTAGGGTGCGTGAGGGAGTCAGGTGTGCAAGCTTTGGGTGGTGCTTACCTGAAGCAGCTCCCACAGGCACTGCCCCTGCAGCTCCCATTGGCCACGGTTCCCAGCCAATGGGAGTTGCGGAGCTGTTGCTTGAGATGGGATAACATGTGGAGCTGGAAGGGGGACATGCCGCTGCTTCTGGGAGCTGCGCAGAGTCACAGCAGGCAGGGAGCCTGCCTTAGCCCCACTGACCAGACTTTTAACGGACCGGTCAGAAGTGCTGACCAGAGCCACCAGGGTCCCTTTTCAATCAGGTGTTCCAGTCGGAAACCGGACACCTGGTAAATCTCGTGGAGGGGGGGATCTCTGTCTTTCTCCAGCTGTGCTTCTGCCCTGGCACATTTGGCCACTCTCCCTGGCAGCTGGGCGCCAGGTGGGAGGGAGCTGCTTTTCACGCTGCTGAGGACAGCCGCTACCAGTCACTGCCTCTGGGCAGTGCAGCAGCTGCCAGGGAGAGCCTGGTTGGGGAGGCAGTGGCGTGCCACATCCACACTTCCCGACCTGGGTCCAGCTGCCAGTGACAGGGGCCAAGTGAGCCAGAAAGTGCTGTGGGAGAGAAGGGACTCCAGCCAACCAGCAATCGGGGGGAGGGGAGGAAGCACTTGACCCTTCACACCCTTCCCTACACATCTCCTATGTTCACAGCTAATCTAAATGATGTGAAGAGCACCCAAATGATATGTGGATGGGTGCCTTGTAAAGTTGGACAATAAAAACAATGATCATTGTTTCAGTAGCCTATAGGCAGATCTCTCCTCCTTAAGAGCTCTAAAAATCAACAGGACCATCTTAAAAACTGTCTGCCACTTTATAAGCAGTCAGTGTTGAGAATACACATCAAGTACAATATGATCTCAGATTCTTAGTCCAATGGGGAGGCACTTACTGCATTCTGCGGGGACTGAAAACAGTGGAATAGCATTCCTGGAAGACATACTAAGAGGGAATTACAGTAACTGAGCCACAAGCTCATGGGAATATCAGCTTTACCAATCCCAAGAGGTCAAAATTCATGAGTCAGGCCCTGAAAAATCTCGTGATTTTAAGCCAAACACATTTTGGGTTCTGATTATCTGCCTTCATATTTTTGAGCCTTTAGGGAGTCACATTCAGGGGCACCAGAACTGGGAGGTCCGGGGAGCCATGCCCACCCACTTTTTAACATTGGCATAGTAGCCTTGGCAGGCATAGAGTGGTGGTGGCAGGAGCTGCCTGGCCTCTTCCCGGTGTAGGGCTGAGGTGGGTTTTAGCCCCCCCCTTGCCACAGGGGCCTGCCCCCTGCTCCTCCTCTTCATCATGAAGCCCCTTCTCCTGGCCAGGCCAGAAGCCTGAGACAGCTATGATAAGAACCGCCTAGGGAGCCCAGGCTATTTTGGGAAGCTCAGGACCCTCCAGCTGCCCTGGGAGGTGGGAACACAGGCCGGGGGCTGCTCTCAAGCACCTGGGCCCCCTGCCGAGGGCAGGTGGAGGGTCTGGGGCTCCCCACAGTGGCCCAAGCTCCTTAGGCAGCTCTTACCATGGCCTGGTTCCAGCTTCCAGGGAAGAGGAAAGGTAGGGGCCGGGCCAGGCCACAATTCCAGCGCCGGTGCCCTCCCCAAGTGCCCCCCCCTCCAAGTTTTACACAGGTTCTCGCACTTCTGGTCACTTCTTCAATCTTTTCTCTGCAACCATGAGGGCTAGAAAATTACTTTTAAAAAAGAAAACTAAGATTTTCATGTAGTCATCTGACTTTCAGAAAGATACCAAATTTTATGTGTCTCATGATGAAATTATGCACACTGGTAACACTGGAACATATGTGATGATTGATAGGCAGTCCTGCAATAATTGTTTTGTTGGATAAACATAGAAAGCAGAGGCACTACCATTACTTTCCCACAAACTAGCATATCAAACTAGCATATCAAAATATTACTTGACTTGTGTTATCACCTCTCCCAAACAGGATGAATGTCTCCTTTTTTGCAAATATTCCTAATATTTCCTTAATCTGAGAATACATACTTTCCAAATTTCCTGGGGCTGTTTAGTTCTACAAGCAACAGCTCAGAGAATTACCAGAATATGGAATATATTATTTCTGTGACGTAAAACATTGCAGCTGTGTTTAAGAAGTCTGTTAAAGACTTTCATATGTGTTGCATTCTGCCCTCCAATACATACCAACATGTCTATTACCTTTTTGAAGCTGTATGAAATGAGGTAAAAGCATATTTTCTGTAGAGTTTTCATACTTGTACATTATCTACATAATATTTATACATGCTCTAGAAAAGCAAAGGCCATCTGATAAATATTTCTAAATTGCTTTGTTATCAGTAAAAGTAAGTGTTGTGTTATCTGTCACTTTCATGCTTAGGAGCTGACTGTTAGCAGTAGAGATGCAGACCTGAGCATTGTCTTAACTACTTACAGTAACAAATCCTTCTAGTACTAGGCCTTAGTTCCCATGGCAACTGTCCAATAATTTGCTGGGTAACATTTACGTGATAAACAAGCCTGGAAATCATTGTTGACTCACAGTAGGAGAAATACTATATGTTTTGTGCTGAACTTTCAGAGGCAGTAGTTGCACTGTGCAGCTCTGGGATTTCTTATTCCACATTAGGAGATGCTCAGTCTTCTCAGAGAAATAATAAGATTAAGTAATTTCCCCAAGCATCATAGAATATTCAGTACAACTTATCTTAATGTGATCAAGATAAAGGCAACATCCTCTGCATCTGTCACCGCACTACGCATTCACAATTAATTAAGAAATGCATCTGCAAAGCGGTGCCTCATTTAAAAGGATCCCTTGAAGGAAAGGAAAAGATAGAAAAAGCAGCCAAGCACACACATAATTTTAAATTTCAGTTCTAAAAATAAATGCATACACCAAAACAACAGAATACAAACCCATATCCACCCACCTGTCCTACTACCTTTTTGGCCTATTTGTTGCCTTTATTTACTTTCAGAAGTAAATATGGACACATATACACTGGGTATCTCAAACAACTGGGGGCATAGGACATATACCATCATGGGAGGCTTGCAATGGCAACACTACATGTCAAACAATGACCATAGAAGCTAGATTCAAGAGGAGTTGGATTCTTCTCAGCACTTGCTTTGTAAAGCAATGCTTCATTGGAGCAAGCTGCCATTGGCAAGCAGACATTGGAGAATGTATATGGCAGAGGAATGATGATGTGAAGGGACCTTTAAGAGAAGGGAAAAATGACTTTGGTGGACTTCTGAGTTTTCCTATTGGCATCATCTTATTCTATGGGCACATTTATTTAGGTCTCCCCTTGTTCAATACCTATATATTATACATTGTTATTCCCACCTCTTCTGCCCCTTTTGCGGGGCCTCATGCCTCAGTCAAACCAATTTGACTTTCCAAGTGTTTGTGATTAGAGCTGTGCAAATTTTGGTTGTTTCTACTGAGATTTGCTTTATATTGGTTTCAGTTCATGAGGGCTCACGGAGACCCAGAAACTCAAAAAACAACTCGTGCTGACAGTATATGGTTTGCACCAGAAACCATAAATTGGCCCAAGCAAAATTCAGCTAAACTCTTGATAAACTGGTTGGAGAGGGATCTGAATAAATAATTAATATGGCTCCAATTGGAGTGATTGAGGAATTACTGGACAGATTTTCAAGTTTAGATGTGTGCATTTGGTTATAGATTCATAGATTTTAAAGCCAGCAAGGACATTTATGATCATCTAAGTCTGATTTCCTGTGTAACAGGACAGAGAACCTCACCCAGTGATTCCTGCTTCCAGGCTGTAACTTTTGGTTAAGCTTGTCTACATCTTTGGAAAGATATAAATTCTTATTTTTTTATTTTTTTTAGAGAGTTACAAACAGTGGCAAATATTAAAATACATGTCATCATACAGAAGTAAATTAAAATATGTAAAAAGGAAATACAAAAAAAAGTTTGCATTAGCTAATAACCTATAATCAAATGAAATTCTCTCTTAATAGGGATCAAAGGAAAATATATTTTCTGGTTTTGAGGCATATATTTTATATTATATATAACAGACAACAACATATAATCAAATTGTTGGATTATATATATGATTTAAAGGTTTCCTGACTCTATCCCAAAATTTAGGGTCAAGATCAGCAAGACATTTAATTTTCATCTTCCAGTTTTCTATATATCTTTTATGTGGAGAAACCTGAGGTTTTTAAAGCATTGTATAGATTTTAGATAATATAGCTAATAATATAAGCAGGTTAAGTATTAGTTAGTATAAAGTCTGATAAGATCTGATCCTTAAAGCACTATTATTATCTTAAATAGACATGTTTGGAAGCAGAGAAATAAAGCTCTGTCTATGTAATTAAATATCTGATCACTTATCAATATATTGGGTACATCCCGTAACACAACAAAGGTCCCAGTCTATATACAAAGCATCTTCCAGTTGAAACAATACATTATTTACAAAAGGGATACAATATGGGGAATGGAAGATATTATATTAAGGATTTTGACATCTCTTGTCCACATAAACAGAATGTAGTGAGTAAATGTGTTAAAGAGGTGATTGCTATTTTTACCTATGAAGTCAAAGGGCCAGATTCATTCCTGGTATTATTCCACTGCAGCTCACACTGATATCAGGGATAAATCTAGCCTTTTAGTTTTGAACAAATGTTAGTTGCTATGTTCACTTTATTGCTGGTTAAGCCACTGTCATAGCAAACAGACATTTTTGGGTGGGTTACTGTTTATGCGGGGGGAAAGTGAGTTATTTTAAAATAAGCACAAAAATTGTGATACTATTTTAAGAAAGCTTTTTTTCCAAGCTGAATCTAATATATAGGGCCAAATCCTTTGCTGGTGTAAGCTGATGTAGGTCTGTTAAAGTCAACAAAGCTATGCCAACTTAGACCAGCTGAGAATCTGGCTCATAGTATTTAATTAACATGCTCATTCACATGAATCCTCTTCACCAGAAAGGTGTAGATATTTATTGTTTATGGGCATACTTATGTTTATGATTTTTTTTTTAAACACAAAGTCCAGTATTTTATCATTTAGGAGGCAGAATTGTCAAATGAAAAAAAAAAGAATTTTATAAACTCTACAAATAAAAATTGGATTAGTAGCGGATTGAAGAATGCGCCACACACTCACACATGTGCAACCAAGCAAAATGTCTATGTAAGTTACCACGCTATAAATGCAAAGGCATCTTTATTCAGGAATGCACATAAATGCGTGCTTAACTTTAAGCATAAAATTTGCATGAGAAGGGTAACCTCACTATAGAATTGTTAACAAAAAGGTTTGAAGAATCTATAGCAGGAATATTACATTCTGTAAGTTAGTTTTAAAAATCTATAGAAAAGATGTTACTCCATTACATTATATGGTTCTCACTCAAACTGCACTGCACCTACTTATGTGAACTGATACCATAGAATTCAAGTATTTTAGAGTTCAGCTCTACAGATTTTGAGAGTAATTTCTATAGAACCCTATTGGTTTGAATTCCATCAAATACCACAGGACAATAAAGGTTAATTAATGTATATCAAGATTTTTTGATTGGGCAATTTATCCAGTCATGACTTTATCATCTGTTACCATCACCAGTGTGATTGGTGCCTACCAGGATAAAGACAGAACTGGTATACAATCCCGGCTCACCCCGACTGAAGTCAATTGGACTCTTTATTATTTTTTCCAGCACCAAACACCTGAATGATTCTTAACAAAAATTAAAGTTCTGATTTAACTAAGCTATCCAGTCAGAAATCTTGATATACACAGATTTGACAGACCTATGTTTAACAAGATTTGTGACTGACAGCCATTCGTGCTGCATGGCCATTTTATGATATAATTATATGATGCTATATCTATGTGAAACAAAATTTTTGACTGACAGACTAACAACTATGTATTGCATCCCATAAATGAGGAAGCATACTTGACATCCAACCATTTTGCCTTGTGTTTGTAAGCCAACATCAGCTAGCAGCTTTGTTTTGAAAGGAATCCCTCACAATTATTTCATATGTCCTAACCTCCTCCAAGCAAGCTGAATGGTTCACCTATTACTTTCACTACTGGCATCCATTCTAACCTTACATCACTGGTCTCTGAGTTGCTATTACATTCAGTTTTCATGAGCTTTTCTACAATTGGGATGTGCACTATACTGGAATTAAATGAAAATGGTTTAATCTTTTAAACTCCTGGACTTAATAATGTAACAGTTTATTCACTGGAGCAGGTGGAAACGTGTAGTAATATATTAGTAGGTGTAGACATATTGGATTGTGTAAGCACAGCAGGAGAAAGCCAATGAACAGAAGAGGGCTCATGACTGAGTTATCTTGTGCTGGAGAACAGGAGGGAGGATCAGAGAAGGGGAGGAAGTCGTTATTTAAGATTTGTTTGAACAATTGGTGTAGGCATAGAACCTTAGAGTTCAGATGTATGGTTGCCTAAGCCACTGAGTCCTAACCACACTGCACAATGAATTATTTGCACCAGAAGGTTGTTTTGCTTTCACTTATACACTCTTACTTGTGAAACTCGGGTAGAGGAAAGTGGAAATTTGTAAGGCAAATTTCAAAAAAGTTTGGAGGTTCAGTTCAGATAAGCTCCCAGATGTTCATTAACACACTGAAAATTGAACTACTATGGCTGAATTTGTTTACTTTAATTTCAAATCCCTTTAAACCTCCTGGATTAGGAAGCTTGACCAAATTTTTGGTGTTATTGTTCATCTTTTACTTGGCAGAGACTATGTGAAAAGGACCAGAAGGATAGAGAGGCACATGCTAATGAAAAATAGAATACATATTTATCTCAAATATATGAAGCCCACAGTGACATTTTCAAATGTGCCTGACTTAGAAGTTCAGTTCCATTTTCAAAACACAGTGAAAGTCTATGGGATTTCACCACCACCACTTATGCCTTTTTAGCCTGTCTGTGAGGCAGCAGTGAGGAGCAGGGGCCAGAAGGGAAGCATTTGTCTAGCTCAATAACCTACAGCAATTCAATATAGCTGGGCATGAATCCATCAGTCCTAAGGAAATGCTGCTCATCTCCTCAGGAACACAGGCTACCACAAGCACACCAAATGTGTCCTCCTTTCTTTTCACTGGCTTCCCGTAGACTGTTGAGTCAAGTTTAAGGTCTTGGTCCTTATGCTCTGGGACGAAGACCATGGTCAACAATCTGGCTCCTCAGTCACAATGGAACTTTTTACCCTAAAGTAAAGCCTGTCTTTGTGGGAGACAGAACTTTCTTAGGGTCTGTTCCAATACTATGGGACAAACTACCACATGAACTAGGGACCATCACAAATCTCACTACCTTATCTGAATCAATCACAATTTCCTTAGACCTACTACTTCCCTGGGAGTATTAGAAATTCATCATTCATTAATCCAAAACCCAGTTTCCCAAACTGGGTGAGTATACAAGCATTTATGGCATGAATGACCATGCACATATACATTTTGATTTTCACAAATAACTGAACTTGTGACTTTGAAATTCTCTTTCTGCAAATATTTGTGCTATTAAAATTCAAGCTGCTCAAACATATATGAAAATGGATTATAAAAGACAAAAACATAGCTGAAACCAATTCATTACAGAATTCATCTGAATATTGAGGAAATGTGCATTTTTTCAACCAGATATAATATCAGGGTCTTAAAGAAAGCCTTATATATGGATTAAATAAAATAATAGTACTGGGATATATTTTGCTGCTGCCCTGCATTTGTAATTACTAGGAAAGAGGGGGCATTGAATGGCATTGTTTGGCATATTTTCCTAGTAGTACATTAAAATTCTATCCCATGAATGAAAAGATGTAAGGGGAGATTTTCAAAATCACAAATGGGAATTAGGTGTCCAATTCCCACTGAGTTTCACTGGGTACTGGGGCCCTAACTGCCATTTATACTTTTAAAAATGTTACCTGCAGTGTATAGAAAAAAAAATATTGGAAACCCTTGCAAATTCTGATTAAAATGCACTGTCACAGCATTTCTGCTCAGTAAATTTGATTAGTTATTATGTGTGATGCTTTGATTGTGATAAAAGTCAACAAAACTGGGAGGCAGCCACAGAAAGGTTAATGTGACAGCATCTGAAGGTTCTTTATCATCATTATTAAACATTTAACTCATTTTTAGATAGTGCTTTATGGCCCTAATATTGATATGGAAGACAATACATGGTGGGGGGGGAGGGCATGATCTGGAAAGGTTGAGCAGGGGTTATCCAACAATGTAAGTCTATGGAGGGATTCTGGCAGACCCCAGGGAATCTGGGGAGAAGAAACTGGAGAAAAAATTTTTACACCTTTTTACAGGTTCAGATTATGTTTCTCTCATGTGAATTTGCTTTGTTGACCAATATAATGGGAGATAGGGTCCAAGATCCCATCCTCATCTTGGCCTTCCCTGCCCCTCTTTAGGACGTCAACATGATGACTGGTGCTACAGTAGCACTACTACCCCACTCCAGTGGCTTCTTTCTCCATTCCAGTTGTGGCTGGTCTTTGGGCAGAGGCACAGAGCTCCTTCACCCACTATTGCTAGAGTGCTTCTATGCAAGGCCAGAAAACAGTGGTTTTCCTTTAATATTTGTATGTATAAAGTATTATTCATGCAGCAGACATTCAGGGTGCTGCACACGATAAATAGAGAGAAAAATAGATGTGCAGAAAAAAAAAGACTATAGTGTGCTGTGGTATGAAGGTTTTATTAGCATATGTTTGGGATGGGAGTTTGCCATTCAGTTGATAGAGGAGAGCAGAGTTAGGCCAAAACAGAGTGTTTCTTAATAATAGCTTATTAACGCCCAATTTCTGACAATTATTTCTCCAGATTATTCAGTGAATAATACATTAGCAAAACTCAGGAATAGCAAACCAGAAGAAATGCCCACATTCAAAAAGTGTTGGTTCAGCTAGTATTGTTTGGCCCTTTCTGAAGCTCAGCATTATTCTTGCATTTAGAGAACACCAGACTCCTCATAGCCTGTGCCTTGGATTTCTTAGGTCTTCACTTTTTAACCAAGTTTACTGATCTTTGGAATATCTCATTGGTTTTAGGAGTAGTTGTGGTGGAATTATAGCACAAGTGTCTGAGCCAATCTAACAGAATCTTTAATCTTGCCAACTCTTGTGTGTTTATCACAAATCTTGATATTTACTGCTTTTCTTAAAGCTCCAGCTCTTGAATTCATGTTATCACTTGGAAAACTCAGCTTTTATTTTAAAAATAATAACGATTCTAGTCCTGATGGGTGCAGCAAAACTCGCAAACCTGCAAACCCTAAAGGCTCAAAAAACAAAGCAAATAAAAAGATCCCAACTTTATTTATATATATATATATATATATATATATAAATAAACTCATGAGTGAACTCACACTCATGAATTCAAGAGCTGGAGCTTTAAGAAAAGCAGTAAATATCAAGATTTGTGATACACACACACACACACATACACACACACACACACATATATACACACACACACACAGACACACTCACAAATCTCATGATTTTTAAGCCATCTTTTCATTTTGTGGGTCTGGCTCAAACTATTTGAAAGTTTAGGGTTGTCAATAATGCTCACAGAATTTTGGAAATTCAAGCATGGGTGAAACAAAAGTTTACTGTCATTGCTCAGTGTCTATTGCCTTGGACACAGAGGTGGGAACTGGTCACTGGCAGCTAGTGTGAAACTCATCTTTTTCTGTCTGTTGTCTGCACATCTGAAGATTCTCCAGCTCTGTTTTGGTTCGCACTAACTCATAATCCTGGCACTTTTGCTTTGAGTTTCAAGTTCAACTGAGCCACTAAATTCAAAGTGAAATTCAGCCCAAACTGCAGAGATTTGCTTAGTACCAGTGAGATTATGCTATGAAGATACGGGGCTCAGGAAGCTATACGTAAGCTGTATAGTGGTGTTGTACAAGGTCAGTTGTTCAAGTCAAAACATCCAGATTCTGCTTTGTGTCTGTCATCAGGGCTGTCCTCCATAGCATGAGGAACTTTCTATCGTTCAAATCCTCTCTTCTGAAGCAAAGGCCAAGTAAATGGCCTTTGAGAAGAGTTCAGAGGAATGGAATTCTCCCTCAAAGCACATGAAGATACTGCAGCACATGGGAGTACCTTAGGCACGATAAAGGGGTTAGCAATAGATCTTAATAATCACGAAGCTATTGGCCACATCTGTAGTCCTTTCCCAGGAAGGTGCCACAAAAGAAGACAACAAAGAACTTCTCTTGCTTGCAGAAGTGAGTAATTCTTTTGCACAAGCTACCTCTTCCCCCTCACTCTACACTCAGGACTCCACCATTTCCAGTGCCTGTTGAGCACTAAACGCCCATAGAAAGGGGGATGGTGCAGCATTTTTTTTAAATATGTGCTCTAGCTCAAAATGAATTATTTTGGGGAAGTTCTGTGGCCTATGAAATACAGAAGTCAGACCAGATTATCACAATGGTCCCTTGGAATATATGAATAAACCTATGAATTTGACCGTATGACTTTAAGTCCTAAGTCTAATAAAACTGTAGCAACAGATGGATATATAAAGCAAAAATAAATTGTTAATATGTTCCCTCCAATACATAGGCATGCACACGCAAACACACAAATCCCAGAAGCTATGAGTCTTGACTTGGAAAACCTCAGAATAAAATAATAAAACCACCAAGCACAAACAGCTTTGATTTTGATCAAAAGCTTTTATTTATGCAGTTTTTCAAGGATTCTGCCGGTATAAAGTAAATGTAAGGCACAATTTAAAAAATTACTGAAATAATTTCTGCAAAATACTTCAATTCACACTGGGGCAAACTGTACTTTAATTTTGATTCCACACACATTAGCACAAATTCTGCCCCAAGAGGGTAATTGCAAATGCAAATCGTGGAGTTGTGCATCTAACTACATGTTTTTGCAAACAAATGTCAATCTTCACATGCTAAGGATGCATGTGCAAATCTGTGGGTGTGGCTTGGACTTTTTATAATTTGTTTTCAATGCCAAGGGGTCTTTTCTTCCAGTTCCTAGTGTATTTTCTGTCTGTATGTTTCTGGGGGGTCTTTGCAGGATTTAGTACCAATATGCACTGTGTATTTCCATTTCCCTGCGGGCAGCCCTTGTGTGGTACAGAGTTTGTCCAGTATGAAACCCCAGTGCCTACCTCTGTTTAAAAGATGACACACTTTATTAGCCTTCATTTAACATCTGTTCAGGCTGCAGACAGATTAAAAAATACATTATGTAATTAGCACTGATTTTATTGATTGCCTGTTGATGTGTGTTACTAACAGCAAATTTGATAAGCTCAATGCAAGAAAGAATCATGCAAGCTTTGTGCAACAAATTTAGAAAATGACTGCCACCCATAGACTAAAAGTAATATAACACAACGGAAAGTCTATTAATAGTTTGAGGACTGAGAATAAGAAACCGCATCAGGTAAGCAAGAGAAGTCTACCATCCTTGCTTTCACTGATGCTGCTGTTTAAAGACTTCACTGTTTAGTAAATGAAAACACAAATTAAATTTTCTTGATCTCATAGTTTTACTTAGTTAACTGGGAGGCCACTGAATACTTATTAAAGGGAAACAGGCCTCCAGCTGCCATACCTTAAAACAATAATATTGGATGAAAAAAAGAGAGACAAGTTGGGTGAGGTAATATTTTATGGACCAATTTCTGTTGGTGAAAGAGAGGCTTTTGAGCTATAAAGCTATTAACAGAAGTTGGTCCAATAAAAAAAAAATTACTTATTACTTTATTCCCTCCCTCCCCCACCCCCGTCTCGCTAATACCCTGGGACCAAGTTGGCTAGAACAAAACTGCAAACAAATTTGAAAAAAAAGGCATTTGATTTTTAATATATAGTGAAATTAAATTTGTATTTTCTATAGCTGAAGTCTAGTTTAAAAAATTGTTGCTGAAATACATTATCAACATGACAACATACCAAGGGACAGATTCTGCAACCCTTGCTCACGCAAATAGTACTTATCATGTGAGAGAAATGAATGTTACACCTTCCTACAGGATGGTGCAGAGGCATGCTCCCTGTGTGTGCCTGGAAACTAGGACTTTTGTGCCTCTGCTGTACAGTGTCTCTCACATCTCCTCCTGCATCTCACCCATTTCCTGTCAGACACAACTAGTCCTTTACAAGTGTAGTGATTAATTGTTGTTCAGAATATACTGGGCACAGATAGAGTACAACTTGCTATACGTCACATCTCACTCAGATCTATACCGTTTTTACCGCAATATTCCAAGATCCCTCTC
Source organism: Mauremys mutica (assembly GCF_020497125.1). NCBI lineage: Eukaryota > Metazoa > Chordata > Testudines > Geoemydidae > Mauremys > Mauremys mutica. Next base: position 179,694,975 of record NC_059074.1, on the reverse strand, counting down.
TCCTCAAACAAGTGCTAATGTCCTGCCCAATTTCGGCTGCCTGCTCCCTGTTATTTTCATGCTACAGATGATCAAAAAGGTCAATACTCATGAGAATTTTTATATAAAAACCAGTATTTTCCTCTCCCCATGTGCTCCAAAATGGAGGAAGTTTTGTTCAAAATTTCCAAGAATATTTACCTGTCCAAGCCTGGAAAATTCTATTCCCCAAGGTGAAAATTTGAGTAGAGCAATTGAAACAGAAAGGAAATAATTCTTCACCCTTTATTCACCGCTGCTCCTAGAATCATAGACTATTAGGGTTGGAAGAGACCTCAGGAGGTCATCTAGTCCAATCCCCTGCTCAAAGCAGGACCAACACCAACTATGCTCCTGCTATAGTGCTTTGAAAATGTATATAATACAGTTAACATTTCCATAATACAAATTATTTTAGATGGATATTTCAGTTCAATCTTTATTTCTGGATGTGTAAAATTAATGTACTGCAGTTGGGGAAATTAAGGAAGGATGTTATTAGTAGATATATCCTGTCGGATGTCTTTAATAAGGAATCACCTATTTCTTTTTGCAGCAGGTCACAAGTGCAAAGCAAATCTCCTTTTCATAGAAGCACTCTAATACAGAGATTGATGACTAATTGCATAAGGCTGAAGTTATGTAGTTAATTTATCTAGATGTATGATCAGTTGTAGCATCCTGGAAAATGTTGCAAGTCATATATAGCCATTTGTCCCATTGTTTCCTTTGTCTTTCTTCAATGGTTAATGCCTAATGAAGGTGTGAAAGTTCATGAAATGGGACCAACTGGATCAACTGCATAATGGACACAATATCATTTTAGCAATCAGCAGGACCTTTTAGTAGTTTTCAATTGACACACAGTTATGGCCTGTACTACTGGCTGTTGGTTTTCTGTTTATATCAGATTTCTCCTCTTCAAAGGAAAGAAGACAGGAAAGTGGAATTGCAATCCAGCACTGATATAGTTGGTATCTCTTGGTGGATTTATGACTAGCATCGAATTAATGTGAATGGAAGACTCTGCCACGTTGTTTCAGGACACTGCCAACAGCAAGTAGTAATATGCACTGAATATGTCAGAGAAGACTGTAAAAAAACCACTAAATTAGGATTATAAAAACAATTTTGCATTGTTTCCATTCTTATGCATCAGTAAAAATTAAACAGAACCCCCAAAAGGATGTGTTGAAATTTTTAATACTAAACCATTGCTTTTAGGAGAAGGATTTCTTCAAAAGAACAGTTCTAACACTGCCCGCAGTACTCTGGAGGGTTATTAACAGACAAACCATACATAGGGCTCAAGCATAATTAAGTCACTGCCCCCATATTGGGGGTGATACAGAACTACCCTGTGAGGGTGCAATGTAGGCAAGAAGGCTAAATGAAGTCATAATGTGATGTGGAAGCCACGGCTTCCCGTAGCTCTCATTGGCCGGGAATGGTGAACCGTGACCATTGGGAGCTGCGAGTGTCCGTACCGCCAGACGCTCAGGTAAACAAAGTGTCTCGTGGCCCGCCAGGGGCTTATTCTGAACAAGCCACGAACCAAGTTTGGGAACCCCAGCACTAGCCCAATAGTTCATATAAAACAAAATGTACGTTAATGATGTCACAGTCAAACAGCAAGTCATCATCCCTTTGCTATTATTAATTTAAAAGTCAGTTCTCTGAAAGACAACCCCAGTAAGGAGATGGCCCAGCAAAACTTAGCATAACTTCTCTCACAGAAGGAGTTCTTTAAGCCAGTGATACTACTCACGTGAATAAAGTTACCTGAATGATCAGGACCTAAATTTGGCCCAATTTAATGGAATATAAATACTATGTTTAGAAAGCAGTTTTGTTTTATAAACCCTGTATATGTACAGTGTAACGTTTGCAATATAGATACATTTAGTAATATACTTGCAACATCTCTAACTTCTGTCGATAAATCCAGTAGCAACACTGCACCACTTCCATTGCCTATCCTCTGTCTGGCCAATTTAAATTACAGAGCATAGCTTTGATTGCATGCTTTGGAAGGTTCAGAGATCTAACTGAGAAGCTTTACCTTGCATATAAAGGAAGGGAAGCTTCCCCAAAAAATACTTTAAGGAGATTCAGTGCTGTGTAAATGCGGCACTACCTCATCAATTCCTGCAATGTACTTCTGTCATCACATTGTAAAGCCAACAGCGACAGGAGCCAAAACTAATCAAGTATCGTCAACTATGTTAGCCTTTTACCATTATAATGCAACACCATGATGTACATCAGGCTAAATAATCCCAGAGGTACTATCAAGTTTGTTACGTTTGTGGAAATAACTCACACACACCCCCCACCTCGCCCTCTATAAATGGGATATCTTTGTTATATTTTTAAGGCAATAAGTGCAAATCAGGATTTATATCCAGAAGGTAAGCACACTCTCCATCTTCTCAGGGAAATTATATACATTTATGTATGTTATAGATACAAGTGTTCACACAATGATCATTTTTAGAGGACTGGGAACTGCACAAAATAGCTCACATATTCAATAGCAACATGACCCAAATGTGGCAGTTTAGGCATTCAGATTAGTTAATGAGATTAGCATATGCTTCCAGTAATGTTATCCTGTCCACCCTATTATCACAAGAGCACCAGTCATCAACCCATGTCAGCATCACATGCAGGGCCGGCTCCAGACCCCAGCGCGCCAAGCGCGCGCGTGGGGCGGCATTTTAACTGGAGGGTGGCAGGCGGGTCCGGCGGACCTTCCGCAGTCATGCCTGCGGGAGGTCCAACGGAGCCACGGGACGACTGGACCTCCCGCAGGCATGACTGCGGCGGGTACACTGGTCCCGCGGCTCGTGTGGACCTCCCGCAGGCATGACTGCGGAAGCTCCACTGTAGGTGCGGGACCAGTGGCACATCTGCGGGAGGTCCCACGGAGGCGCGGGACCGGCACCCGGCAGCGCGAGCGGCGCGGCGCGCCACCCTGCTTGGGGCGGCGGAATTCGTAGAGCCGCCCCTGATCACGTGTCAACCCAGAGCTGTTCTGTGATTATGCTGACACGTGTGGGCTTCCAGTCTGCTTGCACCTGTCATGTAGTGAAGACCACAGCCTGGCATATAGGGAAGAGTGAGAAGAGCAATTGGGAGCAGCAGAAGCAGCCCCAGGAGCTGGGGATGAAAGGTTCTGGGAGGAGTGCTGGCAGCTGGAATGCTAATGAGATGATGCTTGGTGCAATCTCAGACAGTTATCTATTAGGTGGTTTTGCTGACTCATGTAATGGATTGGTATGTAAGTATCTGAGACTTCATCAGCTCAGTTATTCAGCCTTGCAACTGCAGGCCTTGGAGTATCACTAAAGCAATGTACTCAACCCCTCTGGGATACATAGCAGTGACAGATCAATCAACCAGTTAAAACAGATTCCCGCGTGTGCTCTACATAGTTCCAGTGTTCCCAACACTCGTGATTTTGCCATGAATCTTATGATAATTATTATTTTCCTTAAAGCTCCAGCCCCTGGAGTCAAGTGAATGTGTGAGTATTTCAGCCTTCTTTCTTAAAGAAAAATTAAGTTTAGTCCTCGTGGCTGTGGAGAAAGCTTCAAAATGTGACCCCAGTGCAACTATAGGCTCAAAAAGCAGAAGGCAAATGAAAAGAACACCAAATACGTTATTTTTATGTAATCTCATTATTTTAAAGCCGATCTCATGATTTTGGTATTCCTGACTCATGATTTTTGAACATTTGGGGTTCTCAATACTGCAGTCCTCAGCTGCAATGTTCACCTAGCTGAGAGGCATTTAAGGAAAAGGTACAGCAGAAAATGGGGAAACTCTCAGGGCTTTAAGAAAGTCTCTTTGGAGATTAACCTTATAAGTAGACAAACTGCCCATGCGTATTTTGTAGTACCCCATATATAAAATGGATTATACTTCAACCACAGCCTACTTTTACTTGGAAACATTTCATTTTCATGGTACATTTAACTAATACTGAATTATAATTGAGCTCATGTGATACCACATATTATGCAAATATATTCATTATGATTCATGGTATTACAATAGATAGCAAATGAATTGATAATTACTTGACACTTAAAATAAATAGGATAACACTCTCTAAATCTCTCAGCGAAGTGTTGCCTTTTAGAACACATTATGTTGGTACCATTGTCTGATATAATAAACAGTAAGAAGTCTGGGATGGGAGTGGTGATGCAGTATCTGCAACAAATTGACTAAATGTGCTTTCTCCCTATAAATCATTTTGCAAAGAAGCGCTGTTATGTGTTTTAGGTGCAATGGGGTTAGCTCACAAGAAAGGTGCCTAATGTATTTTCAGTGTCTCATAATCTAGCAACCGACCACAGGAAATACATAAAGTATTTGAAGAGGCATGAACCAGATGACATTTTTACCCTTAAGATGAGGAATACTGTCATGCAGACAGCTCCATGTAGCTATAGGAGAGTCTTTCCATAGACAAATATCTGATCAAAAGCAAAATGGAATGAGGTTGCATATGGACTTTTACTGTTAATTATTGTCTTACCTACTCTGGATGTTACTGTTTTGGAGATTTGGGATGAAGTCGTGCTGCTGATGGAAAGTTGGAGACAATGGCCAGCCCCTTAAGATCTACCTCTTGCTGATTGTATCTGAGGGTATGTCCAGGGCCGGTGCAACCATTTAGGCGACCTAGGCAGTCGCCGACAGCACTAGGATTTGGGGGGTGCCATTTTCTTCAGCAGCGACCGCAGCGGCCGGATCTTGGACCGCCCTGGTTGCCACCGGCATTTAGGTGGAGGGAGCTGGGTCAGGGGAGTGCGGGGAGGGCTGCCTGCAGCAAGTAAGCGGGGGAGGGCGGCACTCAGGGGAACTCCCCGCCCCAGCTCACCCCTGCCCCGCCTCCTCCCTGAGCACGCTGTGGCTGCTTCACTTTTCCCGCCTCCCAGGCTTGCGGCACCAATCAGCTTAGGCGCCGCAAGCCTGGGAGGTGAGAAGTGAAGCAGCAATGGTGTGCTCGGGGTGCTCATGCTCATGCGCGGAGCAGGGATGAGCTGGGGCGGAGGGGGGGTGCCTCAGGGCAGAGGGTGGGGGGATGAGGAGCTGCCGCTGGGGGGGTTGCCACGGGGGGAAGTGCCTCAGGGCGGGGTCTCGGGGACAGGGTCGGGCGCAAGGTGGAAGTTTTGCCTAGGGCGCGAAACATCCTTGCACCGGCCCTATTGTCCACACTGCAATTAGACACCCACAGCTAGCCCGTGCCAGCTGACTGCTAAGCTAAGGGTCTGTTTAACTGTGGTGTAGATGTTCAGGCTTGTGCTGCAGCATGAGCCCTGGGACACTCCCACTTCACAGGGTCCTAGAGGGGAAACTCGGTCTCTCTCATAGAAGTAATCAGGAGCAGCCGCATTTGTCAACATTACTGCAGAACCAGTGGACAAAGAGGAGGAGGAGAAGAGGCAGCTCCTTCACCCATCTGAGTGATGGGAGGGACCAGAATCAAACACTCTCATATCTCAAAGATTAGTATCAAGTATCAGAGGGGTAGCCGTGTTAGTCTGGTTCTGTAGAAGCAGCAAAGAATCCTGTGGCACCTTATAGACTAACAGACGTTTTGCAGCATGAGCTTTCGTGGGTGAATACCCACTTCTTCAGATGCAAGTGGTGGAAATTTCCTGGGGCAGGTATATATAAGCAAGCAAGAAGCAAGCTAGAGATAACGAGGTTAGATCAATCAGGGTGGATGAGGCCCTGTTCTAGCAGTTGAGGTGTGAAAACCAAGGGAGGAGAAACTGGTTCTGTAATTGGCAAGCCATTCACAGTCTTTGTTTAGTCCTGAGCTGATGGTGTCAAATTTGCAGATGAACTGGAGCTCAGCAGTTTCTCTTTGAAGTCTGGTCCTAAAGTTTTTTTGCTGTAGGATGGCCACCTTAAGATCTGCTATTGTGTGGCCAGGGAGGTTGAAGTGTTCTCCTACAGGTTTTTGTATATTGCCATTCCTAATGTCTGATTTGTGTCCATTTATCCTTTTTCTTAGAGACTGTCCAGTTTGGCCGATGTACATAGCAGAGGGGATTGCTGGCATATGATGGCATATATTACATTGGTGGAAGTGCAGGTGAATGAACCGGTGATGTTGTGGCTGATCTGGTTTGGTCCTGTGATGGTGTTGCTGGTGTAGATATGTGGGCAGAGTTGGCATTGAGGTTTGTTGCATGGATTGGTTCCTGAGCTAGAGTTACTATGGTGCGGTGTGCAGTTGCTGGTGAGAATATGCTTCAGGTTGGCAGGTTGTCTGTGGGCGAGAACTGGTCTGCCACCCAAGGTCTGTGAAAGTGTGGGATCATTGTCCAGGATGGGTTGTAGATCCCTGATGATGCGTTGTAGGGGTTTTAGCTGGGGACTGTATGTGATGGCCAGTGGAGTCCTGTTGGTTTCTTTCTTGGGTTTGTCTTCCAGTAGGAGGTTTCTGGGTACACGTCTGGCTCTGTTGATCTGTTTCCTTATTTCCTCGTGTGGGTACTGTAGTCTTGAGAATGCTTGGTGGAGATTTTCTAGGTGTTGGTCTCTGTCTGCGGGGTTAGAGCAGATACGGTTGTACCTCAGTGCTTGGCTGTAGACAATGGATCTTGTGGTGACCTTCCAGAAAACACCATCCTGGCCACCATGGATGTAGAGGCTCTCTACACAAACATCCCACATACTGATGGAATACAAGCTGTCAGGAACAGTATCCCTGATGATGCCACAGCACACCTGGTTGCTGAGCTCTGTGGCTTTATCCTCACACACAACTATTTCAAATTTGCTGACAATATATATCTCCAGATCAGTGGCACCGCTATGGGCACCCGTATGGCCCCACAATATGCCAATATTTTTATGGCCGACCTGGAACAACGCTTCCTCAGCTCCCGTCCACTCACGCCCCTTCTCTACCTACGCTACATCGATGACATCTTCATCATCTGGACCCATGGGAAGGAGACTCTGGAAAAATTCCACCACGATTTCAACAGCTTCCACCCCTCCATCAACCTCAGCCTGGACCAATCTACACAGGAGATCCACTTCCTAGACACCACGGTGCAAATAAGTGATGCTCACATCAACACCACCCTATTCCGAAAACCTACCGACCACTATGCCTACCTTCATGCCTCCAGCTTCCATCCCGGACACACCACAAGATCCATTGTCTACAGCCAAGCACTGAGGTACAACCGTATCTGCTCTAACCCCGCAGACAGAGACCAACACCTAGAAAATCTCCACCAAGCATTCTCAAGACTACAGTACCCACACGAGGAAATAAGGAAACAGATCAACAGAGCCAGACGTGTACCCAGAAGCCTCCTACTGGAAGACAAACCCAAGAAAGAAACCAACAGGACTCCACTGGCCATCACATACAGTCCCCAGCTAAAACCCCTACAACGCATCATCAGGGATCTACAACCCATCCTGGACAATGATCCCACACTTTCACAGACCTTGGGTGGCAGACCAGTTCTCGCCCACAGACAACCTGCCAACCTGAAGCATATTCTCACCAGCAACTGCACACCGCACCATAGTAACTCTAGCTCAGGAACCAATCCATGCAACAAACCTCAATGCCAACTCTGCCCACATATCTACACCAGCAACACCATCACAGGACCAAACCAGATCAGCCACAACATCACCGGTTCATTCACCTGCACTTCCACCAATGTAATATATGCCATCATATGCCAGCAATGCCCCTCTGCTATGTACATCGGCCAAACTGGACAGTCTCTAAGGAAAAGGATAAATGGACACAAATCAGACATTAGGAATGGCAATATACAAAAACCTGTAGGAGAACACTTCAACCTCCCTGGCCACACAATAGCAGATCTTAAGGTGGCCATCCTACAGCAAAAAAACTTTAGGACCAGACTTCAAAGAGAAACTGCTGAGCTCCAGTTCATCTGCAAATTTGACACCATCAGCTCAGGACTAAACAAAGACTGTGAATGGCTTGCCAATTACAGAACCAGTTTCTCCTCCCTTGGTTTTCACACCTCAACTGCTAGAACAGGGCCTCATCCACCCTGATTGATCTAACCTCGTTATCTCTAGCTTGCTTCTTGCTTGCTTATATATACCTGCCCCAGGAAATTTCCACCACTTGCATCTGAAGAAGTGGGTATTCACCCACGAAAGCTCATGCTGCAAAACGTCTGTTAGTCTATAAGGTGCCACAGGATTCTTTGCTGCTTCTACAGAACCAGACTAACACGGCTACCCCTCTGATACTTGACACCATGCAAGGCACTGCATTTAGCCGTATGGAGTGGAAATCCATCAACCTCATGAAGAAACTTGCACAAATACAGACAGATATCATCTTCCTTTCCAAATGCAAACGGATGGACATCATACCTAATGGACTAAAGGTAAAAAATCCACTACTATCTACATACTACACAGACCACAGTGAGAGATTATGCCATACTCTATCAAAGAAACTGAGGAACCACCTGATCAGCATCCTATACAGCAAACAGGAAAACATCAAAAAAGAGCTCTCCAACCTGGAGACTCTCATCAATAACCAAACTTCCATACAAACGGACTTCACTAAAATAAGACAGGAGATCTACATTACTCACTTCACCTCTCTACAAAGGAAAAAGGACTGTAAGCTGTCTAAACTCCTACCTACCACATGGGGCCACAACCGTGGTACCCCTAACCCACCCAGCAATATCGTCAATCTATCCAACCACACACTCAGCCCAGAAGAAACGTCTGTCCTATCTCGGGGACTCTCTTTCTGCCCTGCCACCCCCACCAACATGATACAGTTCTGCGGTGATCTGGAAGCCTACTTTCGCCGTCTCCGACTCAAAGAATTCTTTCAGGACAACACTGAACAGCACACGGATACACAGTTACCCTCCCACCAACAGCACAAGAAGAAGAACTCCACATGGACTCCTCCTGAGGGTCGAAATGACAGTCTGGACCTATACATTGAATGCTTCCGCCGACGTGCACAAGCAGAAATTGTGGAAAAACAACATCGCTTGCCTCACAACCTAAGTCGTGCAGAACGCAATGCCATCCACAGCCTCAGAAACCATCCTGACATTATAATCAAAGAGGCTGATAAAGGAGGTGCTGTTGTCATCATGAACAGGTCTGACTACCAAAAGGAGGCCGCCAGACAACTCTCCAATACTAAATTTTACAAGCTACTTCCCTCAGATCCCACTGAGGAATACACTAAGAAACTGCACCATCTACTCAGGACACTCCCTACACTAACACCAGAACTAATCAACATACCCTTAGAGCCCCGACCAGGGTTATTCTATCTACTACCCAAGATCCACAAACCCGGAAATCCTGGACGCCCCATCATCTCGGGCATTGGAACTCTCACTGAAGGACTGTCTGGATATGTAGACTCTCTACTCAGACCCTATGCTACCAGCACTCCCAGCTATCTCCGTGACACCACTGATTTCCTGAGGAAACTACAATGCATTGGTGACCTTCCAGAAAACACCATCCTGGCCACCATGGATGTAGAGGCTCTCTACACAAACATCCCACATACTGATGGAATACAAGCTGTCAGGAACAGTATCCCTGATGATGCCACAGCACACCTGGTTGCTGAGCTCTGTGGCTTTATCCTCACACACAACTATTTCAAATTTGCTGACAATATATATCTCCAGATCAGTGGCACCGCTATGGGCACCCGTATGGCCCCACAATATGCCAATATTTTTATGGCCGACCTGGAACAACGCTTCCTCAGCTCCCGTCCACTCACGCCCCTTCTCTACCTACGCTACATCGATGACATCTTCATCATCTGGACCCATGGGAAGGAGACTCTGGAAAAATTCCACCACGATTTCAACAGCTTCCACCCCTCCATCAACCTCAGCCTGGACCAATCTACACAGGAGGTCCACTTCCTAGACACCACGGTGCAAATAAGTGATGCTCACATCAACACCACCCTATTCCGAAAACCTACCGACCACTATGCCTACCTTCATGCCTCCAGCTTCCATCCCGGACACACCACAAGATCCATTGTCTACAGCCAAGCACTGAGGTACAACCGTATCTGCTCTAACCCCGCAGACAGAGACCAACACCTAGAAAATCTCCACCAAGCATTCTCAAGACTACAGTACCCACACGAGAAAATAAGGAAACAGATCAACAGAGCCAGACGTGTACCCAGAAGCCTCCTACTGGAAGACAAACCCAAGAAAGAAACCAACAGGACTCCACTGGCCATCACATACAGTCCCCAGCTAAAACCCCTACAACGCATCATCAGGGATCTACAACCCATCCTGGACAATGATCCCACACTTTCACAGACCTTGGGTGGCAGACCAGTTCTCGCCCACAGACAACCTGCCAACCTGAAGCATATTCTCACCAGCAACTGCACACCGCACCATAGTAACTCTAGCTCAGGAACCAATCCATGCAACAAACCTCGATGCCAACTCTGCCCACATATCTACACCAGCAACACCATCACAGGACCAAACCAGATCAGCCACAACATCACCGGTTCATTCACCTGCACTTCCACCAATGTAATATATGCCATCATATGCCAGCAATGCCCCTCTGCTATGTACATCGGCCAAACTGGACAGTCTCTAAGGAAAAGGATAAATGGACACAAATCAGACATTAGGAATGGCAATATACAAAAACCTGTAGGAGAACACTTCAACCTCCCTGGCCACACAATAGCAGATCTTAAGGTGGCCATCCTACAGCAAAAAAACTTTAGGACCAGACTTCAAAGAGAAACTGCTGAGCTCCAGTTCATCTGCAAATTTGACACCATCAGCTCAGGACTAAACAAAGACTGTGAATGGCTTGCCAATTACAGAACCAGTTTCTCCTCCCTTGGTTTTCACACCTCAACTGCTAGAACAGGGCCTCATCCACCCTGATTGATCTAACCTCGTTATCTCTAGCTTGCTTCTTGCTTGCTTATATATACCTGCCCCAGGAAATTTCCACCACTTGCATCTGAAGAAGTGGGTATTCACCCACGAAAGCTCATGCTGCAAAACGTCTGTTAGTCTATAAGGTGCCACAGGATTCTTTGCTGCTTCTAAAGATTAGTATGAATTCAGGGGTCAGGCAGGACAAGAATTTGACTCCACCCCACCATGGATGTATTAGTAGCCAAGAGCTGGAAAGAGGGAATAGGAATACTTTCCCCGTATGGTCTGATGACAAATTCTAGTTCACTGCCTGAGGGGACCAAGATGAGGATTGGCACAAATAAGAGCCCATGTTCGAATTCCCAGCAGAAAAGCCCATGGCTGAAGTATCAGAGATACACTATAGATCCTCCAGAACACAGCTGAGGCATTTGACAAACTATGCTGGACCAGTTCTAAGGATACATAAAGGACTTCACTTTCTTCTAGTCCAGTGAAACAGGCATCTTTCCCAAGTACAGTTTATATTTTTATTTTAGAAGGTGCATTGTCTGGTTGGTCAAAACCAATGATCACCACCTCCCTCGAGATAGTAATTTTTTGGTTTTAGTTTAAGCCACCCCACTGGCAAAGAGCTTTAGTGAAAGCTTAAGAATTCCAAATTAAAATTCAGATGACATCCTGTTTTTTAAAATAAAAACTGGCAGCTGAAAACCCGTGCTGTCGCTCTGGAGTAATTCATAGAGTCGTGTGTATAAAAAAGCTGCAAATGGCTGAGAACTTAAAAAATGAAAAGTAACAGACCTCAGATCCCAGTGATGACTGAATTTGGTGCTATTATGAACAAAAAGAGGGCTCAACCACACATGTCACTATTTCCATAGCTCCACACTGCCTCAGACATTCGAGGCTGCACAGAGACCCAGAGTGACAATCCTAGAATTTTATCATGTAGATTAGAAAATAGAAAGAATTTTTAAGATGACAAAATTAAAATAGGATATAAAAATCACACCACCGTATCTTATTTTCCCAGCTAAAATGCTTCCTATAAATCCTGATAGCTGGAGCTTCTCTAGCTTTTTCTCACTAATCTCTCTCTTTTCACAAACATAAATATTAATATATTATTTTCAAAACATTTTGCATGAAAAAAAGCCCAACAAAAATGTCATAGGCCTTTTGATCACTCCATTTCTGATCACAAGTGCCTTGTATAGATAAAGGACAATGAAGATACTCTGATTTACCATGGCTACACATTCTCTATTTAAACACAGAACATGCAAGGTTGCTAATGTGTCTTCTGCTCCATCACATTTTCCTTTCATTTTGCAGTCTGCACCAATTTTAAAATGATCAGTGTGTTCTGCCAGTATCATACATTTTCTAATTGGGTTCAGATTTTTTTTCCCAGGGAATATGTGTATGTGTAGGTACAGTACCTGACTTCTGGTACTTTAACAATGATCATCACTGCTGATTTCCCATATGGCCATTTTAAATCGCTGAAGAAAGACAAATAAACTGGCAATCAGAATGCAATCAGTGGAGGTTAGTACAACATCTGCCTTCCAGTCTTGAGCTTATTGTGTAATACAATGCTTAAAGGTAAAATACAAGGCAAATTTTTGCCCCCAAATTTAGCTTTGGTTAAAAAAAATTGAGGTCTTACAAATTACTAACTGCAGAATATTTTTTATTTTAAAAAAATATTTCAAAAGTAATGTTTCTTCACAAATCAATATTCTCCTGCCGTGTTTCCACCCTAAACACTGCAGCACTGTACTAGTGCATGAAAACTAGACAATGAAATTTACTAGCAACTGGCTAGACACAAAACTGAAATTGACTATCAAGTTTTCATTAGCTAAGAAGAGACATACGCAAAATGCAGACAAAATCACAAATAATTAATATTTTTAATTATTTTCCCTTATAATAATTTAGGTGTCATTTATAAAGTAAGTCAGAAAGTTGTTTTTTTTAAAATATATTTTCAACCTTACAGTATCACTTTAAGATATGCTTTAATGCCAGAAGTCACATATGCCCTTAGGGGTACTTTGGAGTTTGAGGCACCGCCCCAAGTAAAGGCAGTGTACACAGCTGCATTGGCTGTGTGAGAGCACCAAGACACATTGTGCCTCAGGAGCACCCTCCGATACACATTGCACCAGGTATAAAAAATGCAACAGCCATTAAAAGGGTGCAGCATGCTTCTACCATGCGTCCAGCTGGCATGTAAGGGTGGTGGAACTTGTCCCTACCCTTTTGCTTGGGAAGCATCTGGGATTCAGCTGCTGCTCTATCCATAGCACCCAAAGCCATGATCCAGGCAGTGCTAACGTACCCATGAAGTGGGTGGAGACCCAATTCCTTCCTACATTCCCATCAAGACTCAATACACCACAGCACAAACTAGACCTTATTGTACAATCTTCCAATCTATAAAAATGTGCTGATTCATCCAGTCTTAACAGTTTAATAAGCAGTCTAGTAAAAGTGTTAAGATTTCCAACACAAAATTCTGATTAACTAGGAGCAAAAACTGATAATGCCTATTTCTGAGCTCGTGACTATGGTGGGTTAAATGGTTACTGTGAAAACTGGGGAGAGGAGAAAGGAGTAAAGCAGGGGCAGAATGAAATACCAGGTGAAAAGGCAAGAAGAAAGATTAAGTGTAAAAAAACAGAGCAGAGGGGGAACAGAAAATATTATAATTTAAAAATATGGTCTATGACACAAATATAGGACCTGCTCATGCCAGCCTGGTTTGAGTAGTGTTTTCCATGCTTAATACTGTACATAACAGGCTGCTCTTCAGACAAATATTTTAAAAAGGAAAATAAAACTATCACCTCTGAAAGAAAACTGGGTTGAAATTACAGGGACCATAGGAAGAGAAACTTGCAAACTCAAACTCAGTTTGAAAATCTAAAGAACAATTTGAGAGGCTCACCAAACCAGCCAGCACACATGGCGGTGACAAGAGTCTTTGTGCACTTCCCAGTACTCCTCCTGGGGCAGTGCAGCTCAGCACTACCCCCTCCGCCAGGCCCCGTCTAGCCAAGAGTGTTCTAATGTATGCATCAGTTCTGCACTGGAGGATTTCCAAAGGAGGGAATGTGGTTCAGCCCAATGAGGGACCATTAAGCTAGATCTGTAGGTAATACCTAATATGTTAAATAGACCAGAAGATTTCTTTTCTTCACATAATGTTGCTAAGAATAACAAAGTAATGTACCCCTGAGAGAAATGCATGCTGTGGTAATAATAGCTTAGAAAACTCCATCTAAACATGTGCAACCCTCCTTATGCTGTTTTTCCATGCAACGACTAAAATAGAAATGTTATGAACATGAAGTGCTCCCACCAATGATCATTTTAATGTTGGCAACAAAGGTTTCCCCAATGTAGCCCCTGGAGGGGATATGAAAATTAATAGAAGCAACATCCCATGACACACAGTTTTATTTATGCCACCTACAGCTTTTGACTGAGATTTATACACTAATTTAAACAGGTAATTAAGAACAATTAAACTGAGTTGTATAGAAGATGATGAAACCGGCAGTAAGGAAACTGTAGCTGAGTTACCACTGCAAACAACATTGAGTAAAACATCATTTGGAACATACTGTACTGAATCTGCTGCTTCCTTTCCAAGTAGCACCCCCATAAAGAGAACTTGAGGGACAGAACTGGACTACGCATCATTCTGTGAGGCACAAGGACCAGTTTAGCCTCTAAACATGGTTCTAGGGACTGTGTGGTGCTTAGTGAACAGGAAAAAGAACTGACATCCAGAGGGCACTGTGGTCAGGCCCAAGGAGAGAGCCAGAGGGCTGATACTGGACAGAGAGAGCTACATGAAAGCAGGAAGGATGAGGGAACCACATGGCTGCATGACAATGCAGAAGGGTTCCCCATCAAGACCAGGACTGAACTCTGGCCAGAGGGATCTGCAGACCAGCACTTTATCACTATGTTAGATGATTGGGGAGGGATAGCTCAGTGGTTTGAGCATTAGCCTCCTAAACCCAGTGTTGTAAGTTCAATCCTTGAGGGGGCCTGTAGCGGAGTGATTACCTGCTCCTGCCCTGCAGGGCTTGAAACAGCCCAGGAGAGGGCTGTGGCTGGGGCAAGAAGCCTGGGCTGATTGGAGGAAAGTAGGCTCATCTGGAGCCATGCCCCAATCTAGCCCAGCTGGCCCCTATAAAAGGCTGTGAGCCAGAGACCCAGGCAGTCTCCCTCTGCCTGTAGAGGGAGAAGGGCCTGGATGCAAGGTCCTAAGAGGGGAACCTAGAGTGGAACAGGGCTGGGGAAAGGTCTAGGGAGCCAGGGAGCCCTAGTAAGCCCTGGTAAGGCCCATCAGGTATGGGGTTACAGGGGGCAGCCCATGGGTAGGCAGAGGGAGCAGGTGTGAACCCTCTTTGCCTATGATGAGTGTCTTACACTGCAGGGGGCTAGATGGGGACTGGCAGTAGCTGAAAACTGAGGTGAAGTGGGGATAGTGGGTGGGGGTTCCCCAGGGAGGGGATGACCCTGAAGCTGAAAGGGGTTACTGTGAGGGGACAGCACCCCAAGTAAATGGGGCACCAGGGTCCTGGGAGGGACACTGGGCCACAGGTAAGGTGGATCACTGGCCTGCAGAGGGTGCTCTGTAGCTGGAATAAGCCAATTCCCAGAAGTCACCAGCAGGAGGTGCTGCAGGGGTGAGTTCAGACACTTACAGGGCCATTTAGGGAACTGGGGTAAAAATCTGTCTGGGGATTGGTCCTGCTTTGAGCAGGGGGTTGGACTAGATTACTTCCTGAGGTCCCTTCCAACCCTGATATTCTGTGATTGGACAAAAAAGGAAACACCAGGCTTTAGGCCAGAGTAGTTCCAAAGGACATGGGTACAAGTGTTCCCCTCTACTGGGCTACCCTTAGGGACAGAGTTAGGAACTCCTGTGTTAATCTTACATCAAAACTGTCTAAGCCAGGAGCAGGCAAATGTTTTAGCTAGAGGGCCACATCGGGTTTCAGAAATTGTATGGAGGGCAGGTTAGGGGAGGCTGTGCCTCCCCAAACAGCCAGGCATAGCCCAGCCCCCACCATCTGTCCAATCATGCCTCATGGCCCCCCCATACTCCTGCCACATTCAACCCCCCTGTTCCCTGTCTCCTGAGAGCCCCCAGAACTCCCACCCCTGACTGTCCCCCACTGCCCTATCCAACCCCCCCTCTCTCCTGACCGGCCCCGGAACCCCTGCCCAACTGCCCCCTGCCATCCCATCCAACCCCACTTCTTCCTGACTGCCCCCATTCAACTCCTGTTCCCCACCCTCTGATCGCCCCGACCCCATCACACTCCCACCCCCTGGCCCCACCCCAAACTCCCCTGCCCTCTATCCAACCCGCCCTGCTCCCTGCCCCCTTACTGCGCTGCCTGGAGCACCAGTGGCTGGCGGCGCTAAAGCTGCACCGCCCAGTTGGAGCCAGCCACACCACTGCACAGCACAGAGCACCAGGTCAGGCCGGGCTCTGCAGCTGCGCTGCCCCAGGAGCTCACTACCCCGCCGCCCAGAGCATTGCACCGGCGGTGCAGTGAGCTGAGGCTGTGCGGAAGGGGAAACAGCAGGGAAGGGGCCGGGGGCTAGCCTCCCGGGCCAGGAGCTCAGGGGCCAGGCAGGAGGGTCCCGTGGGCTGGATGTGGCCCGCGGACCATAGTTTGCCCACCTCTAGTCTAAGCCATTATACTAAAGTAGCTGTACCCATTCTATCACATAAATAACCTCCCTTTACTGACTAGAAGTGTATGCTTAAGGGTGACCCATTAAGGGCTAGAGTCTGTGGACTCTTCTGTACTTGCCTCCAAGTTTGTGGTACACAAATCACACTAGCAAATCTCTGAAAGGGACTGGTCTACCACCCCACTCACAATTACAACCTGCAGATGGGACAGTTACATACTGATGGCAATGGTGGGAAAGAAATCCTTGTGATTCAGGTGACTGTCTGGCAGGCATGAGGTGCAAAACTGCAGGTGAGTAGTGTTAGAATAAAGGAACTGGTTTTGGGGAAGGAGATGAGACAAACAGATTACAGAAGGAGAGTGCAGCATTAAAGGATGTCTCTCAACAGACCCTGATCTGAAATCTTTCTTGAATCAGACGTAAGCAAGAGGAGAGTCAAAGGGGGTAAAAGGGGTTAACAGTGAGGTGAAAAGGGGTAAACAGTGAGGTGGCAAAGTTTGCAGATGATTCTAAACTGCTCAAGATAGTTAAGACCAAAGCAGATTGTGAAGAACTTCAAAAAGATCTCACAAAACTAAGTGATTGGGCAACAAAATGGCACATCAAATTTAATGTGGATAAATATAAAGTAATGCACATTGGAAAAAATAACCCCAACTGTACATACAATATGATGGGGGCTAATTTAGCTACAACTAACCAGGAAAGAGATCTTGGAGTCATTGTCGATAGTTCTCTGAAGATGTCCACACAGTGTGCAGCGGCAGTCAAAAAAGCAAATAGGATCTTAGGAATCATTCAAAAAGGGATAGAGAATAAGACGGAGAAAATCTTTTTGCCCTTATATATATATATATATATATATATATAATATATATATATATATATATATATATATATATATATATATATATATATATACACACACCCTTGGTACGCCCACATCTTGAATACTGAGTACAGATGTGGTCTCCTCATCCAAAAAAGATAAACTGGCATTAGAAAAGGTTCAGAGAAAGGCAACTAAAATTATTAGGGGTTTGGAATGGGTCCCATATGAGGAGAGGTTGAAGAAGCTAGGACTTTTCAGCTTGGAAAAGAGGAGACTAAGGGGGGATATGATAGAGGTATATAAAATCATGAGTGGTATGCAGAAAGTGAATAAGGAAAAGTTATTTACTTGTTCCCATAATATAAGAACTAGGGGCCACCAAATGAAATTAATGGGCAGCAGGTTTCAAACAAATAAAAGGAAGTCCTTCACACAGCGCACAGTCAATCTGTGGAACTCCTTGCCTGAGGAGGTTGCGAAGGCTAGGACTATAACTGGATTTAAAAGAGAACTAGATAAATTCATGGAGGCTAAGTCCATTAATGGTTATTAGACAGGATGGGTAAGGAATGGTGTCCCTAGCCTCTGTTTTCAGAGGACGGAGATGGATGGCAGGAGAGAGACCACTTGATCATTTCCTGTTAGGTTCACTCCCTCTGGGGCACCTGACATAGACCACTGGGCTGCATGGACCTTTGGTCTGACCCAATATGGCCATTCTTATGTTCTGATGTGAGTCTGTCCTCCATTATGCCTATTGATTCCAGCAACTAGCAACCCAGGCAATCCCACATAACAGCACATTCAGAAACAACTACTTAGTTCTGAACCATTTCATGATCCAGGAGAAGAGAGAGGAAAAAAGGGTATGGCTCTGAAAGACCAAACCTCAGAGCTTGATGGATGCCATGAATAAGAGTGTGCCAATGAGTTGGAACAAGAAATAGTCCTAGACTTCAAGGTTCAAGTCAGTGTAGCAGAAGTGAAGACAACCGCTAATGTATATAAAAATAGGTCAATATTTTTTCCACAACCATTTAACAATCAACTAAAAACAGAAGCCTTGGTAATCCAATCAACTCATTTAACTAGAAAAAAGTTTGTAAGCTGCCCAGTGGATGTAATATATGTAATACCATACTAGGCCATCTCTGTATTCTTTATTCTCTTCTCTTTAATGAAGAAATACTTTATTCATTCCATAACAGTCAGGAAACATTTTGATGCAAGAAAATTACTATCCAAAGGTGAAAGAGTAAAAAAACAAATACATTCTATAATACTAGTCATTTTTCACTTATATGAAGTCTGTAATTATCAACAACTCCAACAGACTGAGAGTCAAGAGGCTCAAAATGTGTACTTCCCACACTGCTAAAGAGAACTCAATAATTTTAATGCATAATTTCCCAACCTGAAAACTTAGGGCCAGATCAGCCAGCTAATGTAAATCAACATAGCTCCATTTCTTCAATGGATCAGGCTGCCATAACTTTGACAGACCCCAAACACTATGCTAACTTAGGGACACAAGATAGCCCAAGTTTGGGAGGGTGGGAAGGTGTCTTAACGCTACTGGACTGTAAGTAATGTGCTGTGCCTCATATAGATGCAATACAAATGCTCACCCCTTGTCTATACAGTTGTAAATCTTTTCAAATAGAAACATTTAAGAAAATAAGTTAGCAAAAGTGTAGATTTGGTTTGTCCCAACTTTTCTGTTGTAAATAATTTTTACATTCCATTTCCCATAATAGTGTTTGCAAAAACCAAAGTGATATACAGGTATTACACATATGATTTATACTCTCCATGTTTATCTGCAAATAAAGGAAAGGATATGAGGACACCACAAAAATACAGCAGCTATTTCATGTTTTGTTGAAGATTTCAGACAATTAGGCACTGAAATAACACTACATGTATTTATGTAGATACAAACTAAAAAGGTCCTGTTCTGTGACTGTGAAGTGAGAGATGAAAAGGAAAAAAGAAAACAAATAACACAGAAAGACTGAATAGGTGAAACAAGAATAGAATTCAGAGATGCAATCAGTCCTTGCCGATATTCATAGGTTTTATGACACTCCCAACAGAAAACATTGTACAGACTAACATTGTTTTTTTATATTACCATGTTAGTTCTGTTCATCTCAGAAGATATTAATATTGATATTAGCATTACACAAAGCATACATTTTTAAAAGGCAAATATTACAAAAGCCTAGTAATACACTCAGTTTTTGTTTGGATTAATCCACTATGCGAATGATCACAAAAGTAGAGTCCCAGTCTTGACCCTTGCAGGGCAATTATTATCTGCTTCATGTTATTGGCCTCTTTACATTATAACAAAGATAAATATTATGAAGGCCCAAGAAATATATCTGAAATTTATGTTTGGATTAATTCAGAGCAGGAACCATCACAAGGGATAGCAGGAATCCAAGCTTTGCCACATTTCAGAGTAGGCTGCAAAGCTATTCTTGTAGGTGTTCCCACAACAACTGAGTAGCAGAAGAGTCTCTAGACAACAAATGGAAGCATAAGGGTAAAGAGCTGAGGACCTATATCAGAAAAGGTTTGCTGTCGTTTCGGGGTGGCAGCCACCCCTGGCTACTTTGACCACTACTTACTTATGCAAATATACATGACATCATCATTACCTTAGCCCCTTGTTACAATCTTGTTATAATTTAAATTGTGAGCATTCTGGGGCAGGGACAGTCTTTGTTCCTCTCTGTAGACGGGTCGGACTCACCCCTGCGACGCCTCCTGCTGGTGACTCTGGGAATTAGCTCTCTGCAGCGCTGGAGCGCCCTCTGCAGGCCGGTGATGCACCTGTCTTCAGGCCCTCCATGTCCCTCCCTGGACCCGGTGCCCTCTTACATGGGGTGCTGCCCCCTAGCAGTAACCCCGTTCTCTCTGGGTTTCCCCTGCCCAGGGAACCCCCACCCTCTATCCCCCCTTGCCTCAGTATTGGCTACTGCCAGTCATTGTCTAGCCCCACACTCTGGGGCAGACTGCAGTATCAGCCTATTCATCACAGGCAAAGGGGTTTGGACCTGCTGCCTTGGCCTACCTCTGGGCTGCCCTCTGCAACCCCTAGTACCTGTTGGCCCTTCGCTAGGCCGCAGCCTGGGACTTTCTAGGCTGGAGCTCCCCAGCTCCTCAGCCTGTCCC
Organism: Mauremys mutica; assembly: GCF_020497125.1. Classification (NCBI taxonomy): domain Eukaryota; kingdom Metazoa; phylum Chordata; order Testudines; family Geoemydidae; genus Mauremys; species Mauremys mutica. The sequence goes on along the minus strand of NC_059074.1, from coordinate 179,674,227 downwards.
CAGCCCTGCTTCTCTCAGGTATCTAGTCTCAAGCTCCCTGCAGCCAGGCCCTTCTCCCTCTGAAGGCAGAGAGAGACTGACTGTGTTCCTAGCTTCCCTGGCCGCCTTATAAGGCCCTTGGCTCCGTTTGGGGCGTGGCCTCAGCTGCAGCCACTTCCTCAATCAGCCCAGCCTAAAGGCTGTCTTCTTGAGCCTCGGCCCCTTTCCAGGGCTGTTTTTAACCCCTTCAGGGCAGGAGCGGGGATCCACCCCGCTACAGGACCTGCTCTGTCTGCTTGAGCTGCTCTGCTGGCTAGAGCATTCCCCCCCTCTCTGGCTGCCTTGCTGGCTGGAGCTCCTTCTCCCTTCCTGGGCTGCTGCTGCTGCTGGCTGGAGGCTCCTTCCCTGGACTGCTACTGCTGAGCAAGTGAGTGAGTGAGGGGTGGGGGGGGGGCCTTGCTGGCCAGCCCCCACTCCCCCATCTCTGGAGGGAGAAGCCAGGACCCCACCACCACCACCACTACAGCTACCACCTGTGGGGGGTCCTTCCTGCCTGGCCACCAGGGCTGCTGGAGAAGGAGGAGCTGCTGCTACTGCTGCTGGAGCTGTGTTTGCCCTGGGGAGCTGCTGGAGCCTGGAGGAGGAAAAGGACTGAGAAGACCACCGGCTGCTGGGGAGCGCACAGGACTCTGAAGACCACTGTGGAGGGGGCCTTCAAAGACTGAGTAACTCTCTAACTGTGCTCTAGTGGTGGGGGTTTAGACTGTGTTTGTGGGGGCACAGGGGGTGTGGCGTGGAGCCTGCCCCCAGGTCCATCTGTGTCCCCCCCCCAACCCCCACCACCACCGCTGCCCCCTCCACCACCCCTGCAGTCCCTTACCATCTGCCTCAGTTCCTGCCTCTGGGACTCAGCTGCTCGCCTGGCCTGCCACGCCCTATTGCCACCGTTTGGGCCTCCAGCAGCAGCCAGCCAGCCATTGACTGTGCACAAGTGCTTGTGGGTGTACGCACCCCCCCTTTCCCCTGGATTGACCCCTTCCCCTCTGCAACAGGCCCCCTAGCTTTGCCCCTAGTAGCCTTCCCCCCCACCCCCCACGCCCAGCTTCAGTTTGTTTGCCAGCCCCGCCCATCTCCCTTTGCAGCTTTGTTTGTCCTGCCCCAGCCCTGAAGCCGGCCCCTTGATCCCTCTGCCCCACTCCCAGCCTGGTTGCTCCCCTCCCTCTGCAGCCCCTCGCCCTGATTAGCCCCTCCCCTCATGCACCCATAGTCCCATCAGTGCGCTTGTGCCTCTCCCCTGTTTAAGTTGCCCCTTTTGCACTGCACCCCCCATTGCTCTTGTTTCCCCTCCCCTCCCCTAGTGCAGCTAGAGGAGCCGGAATTCAACCACGTGTCGGTGACTGACCCCCCCCCCCGAGTCATTGATACTCCCCATATCTGCCCCCCCTCTCCCGGTTTGGCACCCTCCTCCCTGCCCACAGCCTAGCAGGGAGGAGTGGGTGACCTGATCTTCTCCCCCACCCCCTTTCTCCGGTGTTTGCCCTCCCTCCCGACTCAGCATGGCGGGAGACGCGGCGGGTGGGACCCCTGGGACAACGCCTGTTCCCCCTCCCCCGCCTGCTCCCCCCAAACCCCCCCCAGTCTCGACCTCACCCGCCGCTGCCGGACCACCTGCCACCGCTCCCGCTGAGGCGCCGGCAGCGGCGACCGATGGGGTGCCCTCTGCTGCTGCCACGTCCCTCGCCCCTTCCGCCTCTGGGGGAACCCCCCCAGCCGGCGGAAAGGGCCAGGGCAAAAAGAAGGGAAAAGGCCCCGCTGGGAAGACAAAGCCCTCCATGGCGAAGCCTGCCACCGCTGCCGCGGCCCCGCCACCGGCCGCGGCGTCCCTCCCCGCTGTCCCCTCCACCAGCTCTGCGGGTGCCCCTCCCTCGGCCCCCAGAGCATACTCCCAGGTGGCGGCGGCCCCCCCGCCCGCCGCTACGTCATCTCCCCCGACCGCCGCCTCCGCTACCATCTGCAGCGGCCGGGGCCCCTTCCCCGCCTTGACCCGGAAGCACGGCGTCCGTTGCCTCCTGGTGCCCGCCTCGCCCCACGTGGAGACCTACGTGCGGGCGCTGGCGAGAGTGATGGGGCCCACGGCCATCGTGGCGGCCTCCAAAATGTACAGGAGGCGGTGGAGAAGGGCCTGGCGGTGGGGGGCGTGTTCGTCCCCCTGGAGCCGCTGGAGGACCTGGGTGTCCGAGTGGTCCTGACCTCCGTCCCTCCCTTCCTGCCCAATGTCGCCCTGTTACCCGCCCTCTCTACTCTGGGGAAGCCCATCTCCGTGGTGAGCCCTCTTCCCTTGGGCTGCAAGGACCCCGCCCTCCGTCACGTCCTCTCGTTCCGCCGGCAGGTGCAGCTTCAACTGCCGCCAGCGGCGCGTGGCGGAGAGGCGCTCGAGGGGTCTTTCCTGGTCCCCTACCAGGGGGCCCATTACCGGGTGCACTATTCGACGGGGGAGGCCCGGTGTTACCTCTGCCAGGCGACGGGGCACGTTCGGAGGGACTGCCCTTTGGCCTGGCACGGGGGAGCGCCAGGGACCCCCGAGCCCCGGCAGGGTGCCGGCCCCGTCGTCGCCGGCGCCCCTGGCCGCCCGGTGCCCAGAGTCGCCCCTCCTCCTCCTCAGCCGATCACTGCTCCCGCTCGGGCCTCAGGGGTCCATCCTCCAGTGCGCCCAGACGAGCGGGAGAGCCCTGCCTCTGCTGCTTGCACTCTGGCGGGGCCTGTGGAGGAGGGTGCGGCAGGGGTACTGCTGGGCGTGGGAGAGGGCTCTCCCCAGGGGGACTCTTCCCTCTCTCCTACTGTCCCCCAGTGCCTCTCCAAGCCCCCGAACAGGCATCCTTGCCCCCCAACCCAACCCCTGTCGACCAGCCCGAAGACGATGCCATGGAGGGCTGGACCCAGGTACAGGGTAAGCGGGGCAAGCGGAAGGCTCGGGCTCTGCCCGTGCCACCTGAGGCGGAAACCCCCCGCAAGACCAGAAAGGGGGCCGCCGACACCGAGCCTTCCGGCGTGCCTCAGGGGTTGACCCATCTGCCGATGACGGCTAGGGCAGACGTGGCAGCATCGGGGGGTACCACCATCCCCCCTCCGCAGTCCCCCCTGCGGAGGCCTCCGCTGCGGCCCCTCCTGTTCCCTTGCCGCCTGTACCCCCTGCACTACCCGAGGTGAGCGTCGCCTCGGGCGCGAGTGGGGAGGACCCCGGGGTGGGGGGAGGTGAGCTCCCCTCCATCTTCGCGGAGATCGAGGCCCTGGGTCTGACCCCGGTCACCCCGGGGGAGGACGACCCTCTGCTAATGGGCCTCGACCTAGCTGACCTCACCCCAGCTTCCCCTTCCCCATGCTCCACCGTCCCTCCTGTTGCATCCGCTCCCGCCTCCGAGGGTCCCCTGGGCCCCTCGACTTGCCCGGCTGCGGACGGCACCCTGCTGCTGGCTGCCGAGCCTGTTGAGGCGGTGGCCGGTGCCTCGTGGCCGGGAGGAGGGCTACCAGGGGTGTCCCTCGGTGGCGCGGGGCAATCGGGTTCCTTCCCAGGCGGGGGCCCCCCTGAGGGTTCTGCATCTCCCCGCGCCGAGGCTGCTCTACCTGCCATTGAGCCCGAGCCCGGTGTTGCTGGGGACCCCCTCCCTACCCCTCAAACCCCCGTACCTGGCCGCGAGGAGCCGCTTACTGATGGTTCAGCTCCTGCGGCCCAGGGTCCCGACTCTGTCCCTCCCCCCACCCCTGCTCCTGACCCCAGCCCTGCCCCCTCCGCCTCCCACGATGTTATTGCCGCCCCTGGAGCTGTCTCCTTCCCTTTCCCGGAGGATGACTCCCAGGGAGCAGCCTTTGAGTTTCACAGTCCCGACCCACTAGGGGCTGCACTCTTCCCTCCGCCGCCCCCCACTGAGCCGGGGTCCGCCCCTTGCTTGCCCGTCCCAATAGGTCACGGGGCTGTGCCAGAGGCCCCATCCCCCCATACGCTGAGGGAGGAGTTGCAGGAGTTCCTGGAGGACGTCCGGGGCTCCCGCAACAAGATCCCGCTTGCTCTCCAGCACTGGGGGGACTTCCACAAAATCCTCCTAGCCACGAGGGCCCTCATGGGGGAGGGAAAGAGGACCAGGAAGCAGGGTGCTGCGGCTTACCATCGGGTGCGCAAATTCCGTGACTCCTTGCTCACCTTCGGGGTGGGCCACGGTTTGCTGCGCGGCCCAACGGGGGCCGTGAGCGCCCCTGCCGACGAGGATCCCCCCCAGCCCTCCTCATGGCACTCGTCACCTTTGCCACACTGAACACCCGGGGCTGTAGGGTGGGCTTCCGCAGGAGCCAGGTGCTCTCCTTCCTTCGGGAGGGGGGGTACTCTGTGGTTTTCCTGCAGGAGACCCACACGGATCCGGCCGCCGAAGCTAGCTGGCGGCTGGAGTGGGGGGACGGGGTCTACTTCAGCCATCTCACAACCCGTCGGGCTGGAGTGGCCACCCTGTTCTCCCCCGACCTACGGCCTGAGGTGCTGGGGGTCGCTGAGGCTGTGCCGGGCCGGCTGCTGCACCTCCAGGTCCGCATGGAGGGGCTCGTGGTCAACCTCGTCAACGTCTATGCCCCGACATCGGCCCCGGAGCGGCTGCAGTTCTACCAGCAGGCGTCCGCCTTCCTCGGCTCCTTGGATCCTCGCGAGTGCCTGGTCCTGGGCAGGGACTTCAACACCGTCCTAGAGGAGCGGGACCGCTCGGGGACCGAGCAGAGCCCGGCCGCCGCGGACGTCCTCCGGGAGATTGTCACCCAGCACTCCCTGGTGGACATCTGGCGCGACCACCACCCGGACGATGCCTCCACGTTCACCTATGTCCGGGTGGAAGCCCATCGGTCGTGCCGCTCCCGGTTGGACCGCATCTATTTATCACGGTTCCATCTCTCACGGGCCCAGTCCTCCAGCGTCCGGCCGGCCCCATTTTCGGACCACCACCTCGTCACCGTGACGGCCTCTCTCTGTGCGGAGAGGCCGGGGCCGGCCTATTGGCACTTTAACAACAGCTTGCTGGAGGATGGGGGCTTCGTGGCGTCCTTCCGGGAGTTCTGGCTGGCCTGGCGAGGGCAGCGGCGTGCCTTTCCCTCGGCGCGGCGGTGGTGGGATGTGGGGAAGGTGCGCGCCCGGCTCTTCTGCCGTGACTACACCCGGGGCGCCAGCCAATGGAGGGATGCGGCGATAGGGCAGTTGGAGCGGGAGGTCTTGGAGCTGGAGAGGCGTCTGGCCGCCAGCCCCGAGGATCCATCCCTTTGCGGAGCGTGCTGGGAGAAGCGGGAGGAGCTCCGGGTCCTCGAAGACCATCGGGCCTGGGGCGCCTTTGTTCGATCCCGCATCCGCCTCCTTCGGGAGATGGATCGTGGCTCCCGCTTCTTCTACGCCCTGGAGAAACGGAGGGGGGCCAAGAAGCATGTCACCTGCCTTCTGGCGGAGGACGGCTCCCCCCTCACGGATCCAGCGGAGATGTGCGAGAGGGCCCGGACCTTCTACGCACGCCTTTTCTCCCCAGATCCGACCGATCCTGCCGCTTGCAGAGTGCTCTGGGACGGGCTCCCGATGGTCAGCGCGGGCAACCGGGACCGGCTAGAGCTGCCTCTCTCTCTGGCTGAGTTCTCGGAAGCCCTCCGCCGCATGCCCACCAACAAGTCTCCGGGCATGGACGGGCTGACCGTGGAGTTCTACCGCGTGTTCTGGGACGTCCTCGGCCCAGACCTGGTCAGCGTCTGGGCCGAGCCCTTGCGGAGCGGGGTCCTCCCTCTCTCGTGCAGGCGAGCCGTGCTCGCCTTACTGCCGAAGAAGGGGGACCTCCGCGACTTACGGAATTGGCGTCCCGTCTCGCTCCTCAGCACGGACTACAAGATCGTAACCAAGGCCATCTCGCTGCGGCTGGGGGCCGTGCTGGAGGACGTGATCCACCCAGACCAGACCTACACCGTCCCGGGCCGTAGCACCTTCGACAACCTGTATCTGGTCCGGGATCTCTTGGAGCTTGGGTGCAGGGATGGTCTGTCGTTCGCCCTCCTGTCTCTGGATCAGGAGAAGGCGTTCGACAGGGTGGACCACGGGTATCTCCTGGGCACTCTGCAGGCGTTAGGCTTCGGGTCCCAGTTTGTGGGGTTTCTCCAGGCGCTGTACGCTTCCGCAGAGTGTCTGGTCAGGCTCAACTGGACCCTGACCGAGCCGGTCAGCTTCGGGCGGGGAGTGCGGCAGGGGTGCCCCCTCTCGGGCCAGCTGTACGCCCTGGCGATCGAGCCCTTCCTCTGTCTCCTCCGCAGGAGGTTGACGGGGTTGGTGCTTCGGGAGCCGGAGCTGCGGCTGGTCCTGTCGGCGTACGCCGACGATGTGCTCCTCGTGGTCCAGGACCCGGGCGACTTGGCGCGGGTGGAGGCCTGCCAGGCCATGTACTCGGCGGCCTCCTCCGCCCGGGTCAACTGGGTCAAGAGCTCTGGCCTGGTGGTCGGGGACGGGTGGCAGGCGAGCTCCCTCCCACCCGCGCTTCAGGCCATCCGGTGGAGCGCGGGTCCGCTGCTCTATCTTGGCGTTTACCTTTCTGCCACGCATTCCTCTCCGCCAGAGAACTGGCAGGGTTTGCAGGGCAGGGTGGCGGAGCGGCTCCGGAAATGGACAGGACTCCTCCGGTGCCTTTCCCTCCGAGGGAGGGCACTGGTGCTCAATCAACTGGTCCTGTCCATGCTCTGGTACCGGCTCAACACCCTGGTCCCGGCCCCGGGGTTCCTGACCGACCTCCGGAAAGTGGTTCTGGAGTTCTTTTGGCCAGGACTGCACTGGGTCCCTGCAGGGGTACTCCACCTGCCCCTGGAGGAGGGAGGGCAGGGCCTGAAGTGCCTGCGCACTCAGGTCCACGTCTTCCGCCTCCAGGCACTGCAGAGGCTCCTTTATGGTGCGGGTAGTCCGGCGTGGAGAGCCCTGGCACACGCCTTCCTGCGCCGCTTCCGAGGGCTCCGATACGACCGGCAGCTCCTTTATCTCGACCCGAGGGGCCTTCCGCGAGACCTCTCCGGGCTGCCGGTCTTCTACCAGGACCTCCTCCAGACCTGGAAGCTGTTCTCTGCGACCAGGTCCGTGGCGGCTACCGAGGGGGCAGACCCCCTCGCGGAGCCCCTGCTACACAACCCCCAGCTCCGTGTGCAGGTGGCGGAGTCCCCCGCGGTGCGCCAGAGGTTGGTCCTGGCGGAAGCTACCAGGGTCGGAGACCTCCTGGACTACGACCGGGGAGACTGGCTGGATCCCCTGACGCTCGCTCGGCGGATGGGGCTCTCCAGACCTTGTACTCCCCGGCTCGTACTACAGGAGGTGAAGGCCGCTTTGCCGCCCGCTGCTCGGGCTTACCTCGACCGGGTCCTGCGTGAGGGCACGCCCCGCCCACCCCCTACCCCGAGCCCTCCGGACCTCTTCATAGGGCCCCTGCCCCGTGGACCCGAACGCCCCCCCCGCCCCTTCACCGCCAGCCGGCTGCACGATCTGCAGCCGGTCCGTTTCCAAACCGCACCAAGGAAGCAGCTCTACGCGCTCGTGCTCCACACCCTTCATTTCCTCACCCTCGTATCCCGCTCTGACACCAAGTGGCGGGACCTCCTGCCACCTCTGGAGGGTGAGGAGCCCCGGTGGGCCAGCCTGTACTCCACCCTGATCCCGAGGCCCGTCGGGGACATCAGTTGGCGGCTCCTCCACGGGGCCGTGAGCACGGGCGTGTACTTGGCGCGGTTTACCCCTGTCCCAGACACCTGCCCCTTCTGCGGCGTGAGGGAGACCCTGGCGCACATTTACGTTGAGTGCGCCAGGCTGCAGCCCCTATACCGGCTCCTCACCAATCTCCTCTTGCGTTTCTGGCTGCACTTTTCCCCCCACCTCCTTCTACATGCACTCCCTATCCGTGGCCCCACGAAGTCGCGGGACCTCCTGGTCAACCTCCTCCTCGCCCTGGCAAAAATGGCCATCTTCGTGACCAGGGAGAGGCGGTTGGCCAATGGAGACTCCTGCGACTGTGGGGCTTGTTTCCGATCCTTAGTCCGTTCACGTCTCCGGGCGGAGTTCCTCTGGGCGGCGTCCGCTGGCTCCCTTGACGCCTTCGAGGAGCAGTGGGCGCTGTCCGGGGTTCTCTGCTCGGTGTCCCCGTCAGGCTCCCTTCTTATGACCCTTTGACCGCACTCCTGTCCCTGTTCTTTTATTAGTTGTCCCCCGCAATTAGTGGGTTTCTGAGGCTCTGTGGCACCTCCCCTTAGGCTGGGGGGGGTTCCGTTAGCATGGGGCGGGCTTCGGCCACCCCATTTCCTGGAAACCCAATAGATACACTCTCATTTTTGCAGTGCATAGCTTCATGGGGCAGCTACACACTACCCAAATACAAGTGGCAATAATATTAATGTTTCCTACAGCTTGGACACTGATGTGATGGTTCCCCTAGAAATGCATAGATATAGCAGACAGATAGCTACACTGACCTTTAGTCTTTAAAGGTTGTTGCAAACAGACTGGGATAAGAGGCACTTGCAAACTGTCATTTTCACCAGATTGGAATTAGACCCCCATCAAATTAATTTATCTTGGAGTCTCTTATTCCTGTTTCCCTGATTTATGCCCACACTTTTCACCTTTACAGTGCTATTGTTTTATTTATTCTTGAATCTACTTTGTCTTATTTAATGATCTTCTCAAGCTATTCCTTTTTGTATTTCTCACCAAAGACATGTTTGACCTTTTATAGACTTCCCATTTTTATAGTGACGGGTACATTTCAAAAACTGTAGAGGTCAGATCAGATAAGTGTCCAGAAGTTCCCGTGTGCTCCCAAAGCTAATTTAAATTCCCTAACCCTGTTAAAGCATCCATTTCCCAGCTAGACCACTCTTCCCAGTGTTTGGCTCCATCCTATGTGACCTTCTCTCTTGTTAGAATTATGGGCTAGTTCCAGCAGGCTACAACTTCTATCTAGCATCAAGAGACTCACTTCAGAGGAATCAAGCTGCTTCTTTTCATTCCCTCTCGCTTCCATATCTACAGGAAGACAGGCAGGCAGATACCCTACAATCCACAGATTCCTTATGAACACTAACACTAGTCATTTTTGCTATTCATGTTTAATACACTGATGCTATGCCAGAAGTCATGGGAGAAAACATGAACTGATCCAGTGCATGATGCTCAAGACTAATCAGACACAAAATCCTTGATGTTTTGATACAGCTAGCTCCTGATGCATTTGGAATGCTATACTATAGCAATTTAGTGGAAAAACATAAAGCTCCACATTATTGTATCAACCAGAGTCATAAAAGAGCTTCCTTGGTCTATACTACAGATGGGTGAAATTTTTATCTGAATACTAAATTATATGGAAAATGCATTTTCAGGGCAACAAACTATTTGATAATTTGAGTCAATTTCAGTGAATAGTTTCAGCTGATTAACTAAAGAAAGGCTACAAAGTCATGAAATGTTTTGATTTTTCATTTCAGAATTATGTTTCCTTTCGAAATTTAACTAGCTTTGTTTTTTGTTTATTTGTTTTTAAAAGGTTAACACATACCCAAAAACGTTTGGGGTCAAAACAACATTTTCTCCTGTTTCTTCATTTTGGTGAGAAAAATTTCAGTTCGGGTTCAAAACTCACTATTCCCACCTCTCTCCCACCTGACCCCCCCCCCCACCAATTTGACCTTCAAACTGAAAAATGAAATATTGACACACCTCTAGTCTATAATACAATAGAGACTGGAACACAGAAGAGCAAGACTATGGAAAGAGTGTTGTAGGTGGCAGGATGTCTAAAGGATGAAGATTATAGACCACTTTGGGATAAATCATTCTTGTGTTCATGAAATGGATTTATATAACCAGAGAAGCACACTGATGCCTTTAATGCTTCTACATGACTGCTCACCAGAGAGGAATGATTTTGGTTCTTGTTGCGGATACTTCAAACCGTAGATCTTTGAGGGGGGGGGGAATTGACTCTTGAGAGATCAATTTGACCCTGGTAATAAGACCAGCCTTCTTCGGCAATGAGCACATCATACATAATTCTGACAAGTGAAGAGATAAGCCCCTTTGTCCATATCCCACACCAAGACATAGAATCATGGAAGATTAGGGTTGGAAGAGAACTTAGGAGGTCATCTAGTCCAATCCCCTGCTCAAAGCAGGACCAACACCAACTAAATCATCCCAGCCAGGGCTTTGTCAAGCTGGGCCTTAAAAACCTCTAAGAATGGAGATTCCTCCACCTCCCTAGGTAACCCATTCCAGTGCTTCACCACCCTCCTAGTGAAATAATGTTTCCTAAATAACATACTGGCTGCAACTGTCCATCAGGAGCACATTGTTTTTCCATTCAGAGCTCCACTTGTGGACCCTTGAATGTTTCTGTTTATCAGCAAATCTCATAGTAACATATGATAAAACTAAGCATTAAACTCTGTTTCGGTCACACAATTTCCACCATACTATGGTTATGAATAAATAGCACAGAACTTGCTAAACACTTTAAAACATTTCTTGTAAATCAGGCATTATAGGAACTGAATACGTTTTATTTTGTTTTAGAGGACACTGGGTTACCTTAGTCACAGCACAAAGAGGAAAAGATTGCAGCTGTATTACAGTACATACACAAGCAATAAAAATCTGAAAACATTTAGCACAAAAGGAAACATATGACTTTAAGTTAACGTTAGTATGCATTATATAATGTGGAGCTTTTTAAGAGTTAATGAATCTAAACAAAAAAAATCAAATAAAGTACAGATGAGTGCTGCACACTTCAGTGAAGCCCAACAGTTGGTGTTCTAGCGCACTGTTAGATGTTCTATAAAATTGTCCTCACATGAATAAATATGCTCAATGGCTGTCTTTCACACAGAGAAAGTACTATCTTGGGAATTGGCCAATTAACAACAGTGGGAAGCCACAAAGTCATAAAACATAAAAATGTATACACATGAATTTGAGATCTTTTCTGAATCCTGTTTCCCGCGCTGCCTGTGGAAATCCTCACTGATTCTCAGGATGGACATATATTTTTGGTGATGTTACTCTTTAAAAATATGCTGCAGATTATGTATTGCAGTTTGGGACAGTACTATATTCCACTAGAGAGTTAAGCTGAAAAACCCAGAATGGTTTGGTTTCAATTTGTGCTGCTGGCTACAAAGTTTGGCAAACTCAAACTCCTTCTGCTCCTACCAATATGGAGTCAAAGGTTATGAAGTTGTTTTTGACCAAATTTAGGGATGTTACTGGCCTCTTCCTCCACCTGTGTTATGAAGATGACCCAGAAGCCCTGTGTCCTGGGTCCCTAACAACATATAGAAGCAGCAATTTTCCTGTTCCCTAAGGAAGAAGCACTGGAGCATGGGTTCTTCTGTAACAGTAGTGCAGCATGGCAATGTTCCACTTGTGATACAAATGTCTTCATTTGGGCTGGTTGGAAATTTTCTATCCAAACAGTTTTGATGGAAAATCAAGTTTTAAACTCAGACAATTTTGCAAAAAAAAAAAATCTTAAAACCGAAATATTTCTATCTGGAAATGGTCTCTCATGGGAGTGGTAGTTCTGGTGCCTTATACCCTCTTTAGCTCAGGCTCCCCAGCCATTCTACATCTATCATGATTCACAACAGGGGAGCCCTTGGGGATTTTTGGTTTTAAATTTTTGGATAAAAAGGTCAAAATTTTCCATGGAGAAAGCCCCCAACATTTTCCGACCAGCTCTACTCTTCCTGTCATGACATAAACATTGTGTCATTTTAATATTGTTTTGTACTGAACCAAACTCACCATGTTTGGGTTTATTTTGGTAGATTTGATCATCATTCATTCAGGAGAGTTTGTATTCCACTCAAGCCCTTCCTAATATACATATATTGTTGCTGAATATACACTACAGTAGTGGGTCTAAACTCTAAAAGCTATCTGCTTCTAACAGGTAACCTGGCCCGTACAGGAATTGCAAAGATTGAGGGAACCTTTAATCCAGTTAACACAGAACTCTGGGAAATAGTGAATCTGATAGCAGCTTGCTTGCTCCTATGCAGCAAACTGACAAAATTAAATCATAAAGGCCGTAATATCTCAATCAGGGCACTTTGTGCCTACCAGAAAGGTTTCTATAAATCTCTATTATCGTCAATAAAATGATTCATCTATTTCTCCCTTTTGCTTGTCCAAAACTCCATTGCATCAGAGTTAAAGCAGGATTCAGAAGATGGGATATGCTCTGGAATGTGAGATGAATGTGGTGAGAAGATGAAGACACAGAAAGATCATTAGGGACATCCATGGCTACTACAGTCAGAGAAACATAGAGAGGCTTCCCGAAAACCCTCTTTTTTTCTTTTAAAGAACTGATCTTCCTACAGAGAAGAGCTTGCTTCTAGAAGGGAATTTGTAAGGCCAGTAAACAATTTTCTTCTAATGTGCCCACTAATAGATAATGGTTTAATCTTCAGAAGTTCTTGGTTTTATTTTAGGAATACACTCACACTATACAGCAAATATTTACCGGATACTGAACTCTGAGGATGATTGACCCATTGTCAATAATGGGAATATTACCATTAACTTTTGTGTGGTCAGGATTTCAGAAATTTAGTCACAGATAGCATAGAGTTACTCTCTTCTTATGACAATAAGCCCAATTTTTCACTGCAAATATAAAACTATCTATTCTGCAAGGAAAATATTCCTAAAAGACTAATGTTTTCAGAAAAATCTAATATCCCTTGCCATACAAAATGGGCAAGAATATATTTGCAGTGCAACTGACTTCACAGAACAAGACAAGAAAAGTAAGGTCTCCATGGTTGTTAGTGTCTGTCTCTCCCTGGTAGAAGGCTATAGCTGAATACAATATGATAGCTGTCTCTGCAGCAGGGAGTGGGGGACTTCTGGCCATTTAAAGAAAACACATCAGAAAAGATGCATACAATTCCTAACTTCAGCACAGCAGAAGAAAAGTTTTGACTGCATAGAGTCCTCTCAGAAGATAACATGCCTTTTGCAAAAGCAACTAGTCTAATGAGGGGAGAATTAAGGCCAGAATATATTCTAGACATGTGTGGAATAATCTGATCAGGTTACATCCGTTTCCATTAACATGAAGAATAAAATGATATAATTAAATATAGTCCATACTAAAAATACTTAGTACTTACATAGTGTTTAAGGGTGTGATTTTCAAAAACTCTCTGCATTGGCTTGACTGCTTCCATTGTAGTAATGGTAAAATTGCCATCAAATTCAGTGGGAGAAGTTAAACTAACAATGACAGTTTATGAAAATCTCACCAATATGGGATCTAACCACTGTGGAAGCTCCTGTATCCCAGTCCCATGATCAGTCCATTTGACCATGCTGTGTCTCTAGGATGCATCTAGTGCAGCAGTTGCTCTAGAGCAAATTTCCTGGAAGGACAGTTTAATATGTAAATGTATTTGTTGAGTAAGGGCATTTTGGAAAGTGCCCCTTAAAATGTGCAACTCTGGCTGCTGAACTGTTCAGTGAACTATTGGTTCCCGATCTGAAGCCCTTCTGATTATCATCTGGAGTTGCCTACAGGTGCATGTGTTTCACAGTCTGAAGCATGGCAGAGTCCACCTAGAAGATGGAAATGTGATACTGTTAAATGAGCATCTGGAAATAATGCATAAAATTGGGATTAAAAAATAAATGTACTTTAAGTGTATTTTCCCAATATTTTCAATAGGTGCCTAAACATCAGAATTGCCACAATTATAACACCAAATAAATTTCAATTTTCTATTAAAATAGCTGCATTAAGTGTAACGTTTATAACTTCAATAGGCAACTTTCTGAAGAAGGTGAATTTGAAGAAAGACCTTCAAGTACCAACCGCATGTACGGCATGTGTTATGTAGTTAATTTTTATAGCACACCAACATTTACTTGCTAAAGAGTTTATAGAATCCATCAAAAGAAATTGGATGAGACTGGCCTGTCAGTAGCAACAAACTATTTTGAACTGTTTGCTGAGAGTACTGCTTCAAGTTTTCAATATTTGCAACTTGAGATGTGACACAGGGAACCTGAAAGGATGAGTTTAAATCTTAGAATCAAATGTCTGGTGTGTAAATTCAGTTGCAAATCTGAAAATTTATTTTCTGCAAATATTATTTAATATTAAATCATAAGCAAATTAGCATTTAAGGCAAGTGACATTATATAATAATTTGGCCTAGAGGTGCAATTGAAAAGAATACACTACATTGGCATATATATATATATGAAGTGTATGAACCTTTACAATATAGTCAATAGCTGTCTATATAAACTTTAAACATATTGTTGCTTCTGAAGGCTGTGAGATCTCTGCAGAGTGAAGTTGGATGAGATAGCAGCTGAGCAACTCTTGCATGGTCACTTGGAAGTTTGGGTTCTAAAGAGCCTGATCTTTTGGGGAAATCTGTCCACAGCTTGAGCAGTCAGTTTTACCAGTGACGTCAGTGGATACCAAATCAGGACAAAATGAGGACAAAACCTCCAAACACACAATACTGGAGATTATAATAATGAATATGTATCCATATCAATCCCTCCTTACTCGTTAAAGAAAAATAGACCTTTTCTCTCCAAAATGTTCTAGTAAGGAAAACTCTAAACTGCATAACTAGCTAGAGACTATAAACCCCCCAAATGAAATTCACACAGTGGGCAAGCAGCCAAGCCAGCCTTTCAAATAAACTTGTTAAAAAAGAATATGGGGATGAAATAAAACCCAAAACATGGAGAATTGCATTAGATCCAGGATCATGCCAGTGCCAGGAGTCCCCAAAATAGAGCTCCTGGTTTAATAAGTTATGAAGAAAAATGTGGCATTTATTTTTGAAGCCAGATGTAAGAGAACCATCTACAAATTGAAAGTGTATATAAAATTCTTACAAGACTGAATAATAAGTAAACAAAGAAAAACAAACCTGCAGGCACCATATTGATTTTTCTTTCTCACATCAGGGATTGAGCCAGAATAGCAAGAGCAGTTTGCTCAGTCAGAGATATTGCATTTGAGAGAAATAAGCTTTAAGGTTTGTTATCTCTCCCCTCCCTACCCACCCCCGCCCAATCCAGTTACCCAGCCAAGAGAATAACTCCTATCTAGCCTTTAAAGAAAAACGTGCACATGTAAAGTCTCAGTTGTATTTCCACCTAAACTGGGAGCACAGAAGCTTCCCTCAACTCCCAGGAAACTGTGGGGAGGGGAGGAGATAGAGTGTGGGCATGTGCACTGCCAGGTTGAGTCAGTTACCCTTGACCACACTTTAGACCCAGCACCTGGTCCATACATCCACACTCTGGTTGGTCTTTATCTGCTCCCAGCTAATTTGGTTAATCGTCTAGCATTCAGTGGTGATAGTCTCTACCTGCAGTGCTCAGTATTCAAGGTTTAAACCCTGATGACATAAGAACATGAGAATGGCCCTACTGGGTGAGACCAAAGGTCCATCTAGCCCAATATCCTGTCTTCCGACAGTGGCCAGTGCCAGGTGCCCCAGAGGGAATAAATAGAACAGGTAATCATTAAGTGGTCAATCCCCTGGCGCTCATTCCCAGCTTCTGGCAAACAGAGGCCAGGGACACCATTCCTACCCATCCTGGCTAATAGCCATTGATGGACCTATCCTTCATGAATTTATCTAGTTCTTTTTTTAACCCTGTTATGGTCTTCTTAACATCCTCTGACAAGGAGTTCCACAGGTTGACTGTGCATTGTGTGAAGAAATACTTCCCTTTATTTGTTTTAAACCTGCTGCCTATTAATTTCATTTGGTGACCCCTAGTTCTTGTGTTATGAGAAGTAGCAAACAACACTTCCTTATCTACTTTCTCTATACCAGTCATGATTTTACAAACCTCAATCATATTTCCCCTTAGCCATCTCTTTTCCAAGCTGAAAAGCCCCAGTCTTATTAATCTCTCCTCATATGGAAGCCATTCCATACCCCTAACCATTTTTGTTGCCCTTTTCTGAAACTTTTCCAATTCCAATATATCTTTTTTGAGACGGGGCCACCACATCTGAACACAGTATTCAAGATGTGGGCGTACTATGGATTTATATAGAGGCAACATGATATTTTCTGTTCTATTATCTATCCCTTTCTTAATTATTCCCAGCATTCTGTTCACTTTTTTGACTCCCACTGCACATTGAGTGAATGTTTTCAGAGAACTATCCACTACGACTCCAAGATCTCTTTCTTGAGTGGTAACAGCTAATTTAGATCCCATCATTTTATATGTATAGATGTGATTATGCTTTCCAATGTGCATTACTTTACATTTATCAGCATTGAATTTCATCTGCCATTTTGTTGCCCAGTCACCCAGTTTTGATCAATCTTTTTGTAGCTCTTCGCAGTCTGCCTGAATCTTAACTATCTTTAGTAATTTTATATCACCTCAAATTTTGCCACCTCACTGTTTACCCCTTTTTCCAGATCATTTATGAATATGTTGAATAGTACTGGTCCCAAAACAGACCCCTGGGGGACATCACTATTAACCTTTCTCCATCCTGAAAACTGACCACTTATAACCACCCTTTGTTTCCTATATTTTACCAATGCATGAGAACATCTTCCCTCTTATCCCATGGCAGCTTACTTTTCATAAGAGCCTTTGGTGAGGGACCTTGTCAAAGGCTTTCTGAAAATCTAAGTACACTATATCCACTGGATCCCCTTAGTCCACATGCTTGTTGACCCCCTCAAAGGATTCTAGTAGATTGATGAGGCATGATTTCCCTTTACTAAAACCATATTGACTCTTCCTCAATAAATTATGTTCATCTATATGTCTGACAATATTAGAGTGACCAGATGTTCCGATTTTATAGGGAAAGTCCCAATTTTTGAGTCTTTTTCTTATATAGGCTCCTATTACCCTCCACCCCATCCCATTTTTTCACACTTGCTGTCTGGTCACCCTAGACAATATTGTTCTTTATTATAGTTTCAACCAGTTTGCCCAGTACTGAAGTCAGGCTTACAGGCCTGTAATTGCTGGGATCACCCCTGGAGCCCTTTTAAAAAAATTGGCATGATATTAGCTATCCTCCAGTCATCTGGTACAGAAGCTGATTTATATGTTAGGTTATAGACTACAGTTGGTAGTTCTGCAATTTCACATTTGAGTTCCTTCAGAACTTTTGGGTGAATACCATCTGGTCCTGGTGATATGGCTGTTTAATTTATCAATTTGTTCAAAACCTCCTCTAATGATTCCGCAATCTGGGACAGTTCCTGAGATCTGTCACCTAAAAAGAATGGCTCAGGTTTGGGAATCTCCCTCACATCCTCAGCCATGAAGACTGATGCAAAGAATTCATTTAGTTTCTCCGCAATGGCCTTATCATCCTTGAGTGCTCCTTTAGCACCTTGATCATCTAGTGGCCTCACTGGTTGTCTGGCAGGCTTACTGCTCCTGATGTACTTAAAAAAAATATATTGCTATTACTTTTTGAGTGTTTGGCTAGCACTTCTTCAAATGCTTTTTTGGCCTTAATAATTGTATTTTTACACTTCATTTGCCAGGGTTTATGCTCCTTTTTTATTTTCCTCATTAGGATTTAATTTCCACTTTTTAAAGGATGCCTTTTTGCCTCTTTGTTGTTTAGCCACGATTGCTCATTTTTGGTTCTCTTACTATGTTTTTTAATTTGGGGATATACATTTAAGTTGAGCCTCTATTATGGTATCTTTAAAAAGTTTCCACACAGCTTGTAGAGCTTTCACTTTTGGCACTGTACCCTTTAATTTCTGTTTAACTAACCTGCTAATTTTTGTGTAGTTCCCCTTTCTGAAATTAAGTACTACAGTGTTGGGTCACTGTGGTGTTTTTCCTGCCACAGGGATGTTAAATTTAATTATAGTATGGTCACTATTACCGAGCAGTCCAGCTATATTCACCTCTTGGACCAGATCCTGTGCACCACTTAGGACTAAATCAAGAATTGCCTCTCCTCTGGTGGGTCCCAGGACCAGCTGCTCCAAGAAGCAGTCATTTAAGGTATCAAGAAACTTTATTTCTGCATCTCGTCCTGAGATGACATGTACCAAGTCAATATGGGGATAATTGAAATCCCCCATTATTATTATTATTATTATTATTGAGATTTTTATTTTAATAGCCTCTCTAATCTCCCTGAGCATTTCACAGTCACTATCACCATCCTGGTCAGGTGGTCGGTAATACAGTTGAACCCTGTTATGTCGCCGGCCTAGGGGTTTGCCAAAAATAGTCCAGATAACCGATGATCGAGATAAACCCCTATCCACCCCCCCACCCCTGAACTCCCCTGCCCTCTCTCCAACACCCCCTCCCTGCCCCCTTACCGCGGTGCCTGCACGTGGCTGGATCCGGCGAAGCGGGACGGGGACCCGGAGCCGGGCAGCCAAAGAAGCGGGATCCGGTAAGCGGGCCGGGCGGCAGGCGAAGCGGGGACCGGGTAAGCGGGGCGGGCGGGCGGGCGGGGACGGGCAGGGACCGGGTATGCGGGGCCGGGCGGCGGGGACGGGCAGGGACCGGGTATGCGGGAAGGGGCGGGCGGGGACGGGCAGGGACCGGGTATGCCGGGGCGGGCGGGCGGCGAAGCGGAGCCGGGCGGACGGGCGGGTGGCGAAGCGGAGCCGGGCGGACGGGCGGGCGGCGAAGCGGGGACCGGCGAAGCGGAGCCGGGCGGGCAGGCGGCAGGCAAAGCGGGGACCAGGTATGCGGGGCCGGGCTGGCGGGGACGGGCAGGGACCGGGTATGCGGGGCCGGGCGGGCGGGGACGGGCAGGGACCGGGTATGCGGGGACGGGTGGGCGGGGACGGGCAGGGACCGGGTATGCGGGGCCGGGCGGCGGGGACGGGCAGGGACCGGGTATGCGGGGCCAGGCAGCGGGGATGGGCAGGGACCGGGTATGCGGCGCCGGGCTGGCGGGGACGGGCAGGGACCGGGTATGCGGGGCCGGGCGGGCAGGCGGCGAAGCGAAGCCGGGCGGAGGGGCGGGCGGCAAAGCGGGGACCGGCGAAGCGGAGCTGGGCGGGCAGGCGGCAGGCAAAGCGGGGACCAGGTATGCGGGGCCGGGCGGGGACGGGCAGGGACCGGGTATGCGGGGCCGGGCTGGCAGGGATGGGCAGGGACCGGGTATGCGGGGCCGGGCGGGCGGGGACGGGCAGGGACCGGGTATGCGGGGGCGGGCGGGCGGCTGGGGACGCGGGGAGCGGGCGGCTGGGGAACCGCGCGGCTGGAGAGCCAGGGAGCGGGCGGCTGGGGACGCGGGGAGCCGGGCTCGAGATATTAGGGTTGGGCAAATCGACATAACAGATGAGAAGCCCATAAGATAAAGAGGGAGTTTGGCGGTTCCACTTGTAAAACCTCGAGTTAATAGGATTGGCAAGTTAACCGAGGTCGAGATAAATGGGTTCGACTGTATATCCCTACCATTATATTCTTATTATTAGAGCATGGAATTTTTATCCATAGAGATTTTATGGTACAATTTGGTTCAGTTATGTTTTTTACTTCATTTGATTCTATGCTTTCTTTCATGTATAGTGCCACTCCCCCACCAGCACAACCTGTTCTGTCCTTCCGATATATTTTGAACCCTGGTATTACTGTATCCCGTTGATTATCCTCATTCCACCAAGTTTCTGTGATGCCTATTATATCACTATCCTCATTTAATATGAGGCACTCTAGTTCACCCATTTTATTATTTAGACTTCTAGCATTGGTATATAAGCGCTTTAAAAACTTGTCTCCTTTTATCTGTCTGCCATTACACGATGTAATCGATGAGACTCTTTTATTTGACTGTTTCTGATCAGACCCTGCCTGTATTTTATCATTTTCCATCCTCTTGTCCTCATTAGGACACAGAGATTCTCTATTAATAATCCTCCCCTATGGGATGTCCGAACCATGTGCTCCTCTGCACCTGCCAGCTTCCCCCCAGCCCTTAGTTTAAAAGCTGCTCTAGGACCTTTTTAATGTTAAGTGCCAGCAATCTGGTTCCATTTTGGTTTACACTTAGCCCATCCTTCCTGTATAGGCTCCCCCTTTCCCCAATGTTTCCCCAGTTCCTAATAAATCTAAACCCCTCCTCCCTACACCATCATCTGATCCACGCATTGAGACTCTACAGTTCTGCCTGTCTAACTGGCCCCGCGCGTGGAACTGGGAGCATCTCGGAGAATGCTACCATGGAGGTCCTGGACTTTAATCTCTTACCTAGCACCACAAATTTGGCCTCCAAGACCTCTCTCCTATCCTTCCTATGTCATTGGTACCTACATGTACTGTGACCCCCAGCACTACACATAAGTCTATCTCGAGAGATCTGCAACCTTCACACCAGGCAGGCAAGTCACTATGCGGTTCTCCCAGTCATTACAAACCCAGCTATCTATGTTTCTAATGATCGAATTGCCCATTACTAATACCTGTCTCTTTCTAATAGCTGGAGTTCCCAGCCCTGGAGAGGTTTCCTCAGTGCAAGAGGATACCACATCATCTGGAAGGAGGGTCCCAACTATGGGATTGTTTCTCTCTGCTCCAGTTAGATGCTCTCCTTCTCTGGGACTTTCATCCTCTTTAACAGCACAGAGGCTGTCAGACCAGGGGTGGGACCATTCTATTGTGTCCCGGAAGGTCTCATCTATGTACCTCTCTGTATCCCTCAGCTCCTCCAGTTCAGCCACTCTGGTCTCCAAGGCCCTTACACGGTCTCTGAGGGCCAGGAGCTCCTTGCACCAAATGTACAAATACGCCACCTGCCCATAGGGTGAAATAAACTGGGTAGCCCACACTCCGTTGCTGGACTTCTGCCTGCATTCTCTTTTTAGTCCTGCAGCTGGTTCCTTTGTTGTTGTTTTGTTTATATCAAAGGGGCGTTTTTGGCTTTTAAGAATGTTGTGTTCTAGCCCCTGCTCACACTCCCCCTGTAAACTCCCTCGCAAAACTCCTGTGTTAGCCGCTCCTGTTTGCTAGCATGACAATGCATCATGAGGAGCTATCGTTGTGCACAACAGAATTTGTTTTCAAACTTTTGCCTTTTAAAAAATGTAGGAAATTAATTAAAAAACCCTATGTAAATAGAATATATTCTTTTGGTTGCAACAATCTAGCCCTTAATTGATGATGATGCCAAATTTAAGAGTGTTCACACAATCCTAACTCAGCCCCCTTGTGCATATGCACTATGACATAATTCCATGGTCACATATTAGTTTTTCTACAGGAGCCCTACTTCAGGAGAGGATACGTAAGGGCACAGAGTTAAGATTGCAAGAGAATGTAAATCTGGCTTTTTTATGTTCAAATGCTTGACTTTGTAATCTACATAATATTATTTTAATACAATTTTTAATGTAATATACAATGTAATATACAAGAAGACTGTGGGCAACGTAAGATTTATAATTTCTATAATTATTCATTTCCTAACTCTTAAATGCCTGGGTTTTCTAAATTATGTAATAGATAAGTATACTGTCATCACTCAACAGCCTTCCTTGCCTTTCAAGTTACTAGTGTGTATAATGAGTGTGGAAGACCACACAACATTTGAATAACAAACAATAATTGTATTATATATTCTGTCAGAGTTGGGTAAGCTTCAAATGAAGGCAGAGGTGACTTTACATGTTGTTGATGAGGAGGACTTGAATGGCATCACCAGGCGAGTGAAGGTTCACTTCATCTGAGAGATCATGGGCATAAATTTTAAGGGATCCTGGTGAATAGGGGTTTTTTTTTCATTAAAAATGATGAAACATTTAATTTTAACCATGTTTTAAATCTAAATACTTGTAAAAGTGTCAAACATTTTAAAAATTGTATATATTAGGGTATTGTGTATCCCTTATTTCTTCTTTTTCTGTCTTTATTCTCTCCTTTCTTCATATGCCTTTCTCAGTGTCTATATTCCCTCAGACTAATTTTCATGTCTGATACTTCTTAATGGTTTTTTTTACCTAGATCAACCTTCTTCCATGTCTCCAGTGCATTTTCTTTTCTATTTTGGCCCATCATTTAGCTTTGAGCAGGGGGTTGGACTAGATGACCTCCTGAGGTCCCTTCCAACCCTGAGATTCTATGATTAGCTTCTTACTTTTCCCTTCAGTGTTTCCTCTGTTATTTATTATTACTTTTTAATATTTCCAGCTCAGCATACAGAAAAGGGATAAGCAGACACTAATGAAGTTCCTGCTCTTTCAATCACTTTCTCCGTTCTCTCTCATGATGCCCTTTCCCATTTCTCCTCTGAACCCTTCGTCTTTCCTCATTTTCTCCTTTCCACTCTCTCTCTGTTGTTCAACTCCTGCAAGCCACAATTAATCTGAACAGAGAAGCAGCTCACTAAGGAATCCTTGTTAGGGCTGCTGTATTCTACATGATATCGCTCCATACCTTATATCACTGATCAGCTGGCTTACTGGGATGCAAAGGCAGATGCCACTTCTGCTCCCCACTGAAAAGCTGAACTGTGGTGTAAGGGGACAGCTGTTGAGTTCTGAGGGAATTGTTACTATTCAAGACAAGAATATTAATTAAGACCTTGGAAGATTAGGAAGAGTTTAATTCCCCCCGTTCAAGCAACTGAGAAGATTCTGCCCTGCACCTTGAAACAGCGGACTGAACACAGTTACATTATTCATAAGTAAAAAGGAATTCTTCAAATTCATGTTCCTAAGGTGTATGTAATTAACCAAGCAGGAAAGACAATCATTGAAGGCTACACTGGAATCTTGTAATCTGTCCAGAGTAAGGGCAGCATATAGTTGTACTGCCTCAGGAGCAGAGAAGGGAATGAATTGTGATTCAGGCAGTCATAATTCAGTCCCAAGGGTGAAAATAAATTATGCTGATCCTGTTCAGGAGCAGCCTAGTTGCCAGCTCAGCTATTCTGGCCAAGGTTTCATCCAGACCCCACCCACTCCTCACCCAACTGCAAGGTGGGGAGTGGCAGCCCATCAGCAGAAGTGTCCCCACCCATCCTCTGATCCATGATACAAGTAACCACTACAAAGGGGAAAAGGGGCCTAAACGGGCATGTAGCCTGGCTTGCAACTGGGTCTTAAACAACTGGGGCCTGATTCTTATCTCACCCTGGTATCATATCAGTATTACTCCATTGACTTCAAAACAAGTTGTTCCTGAGGATGGTGTGGACTGCACCCTTAGCAAGTTTGCAGATGACACTAAACTGGGAGGAGTGGTTGATACGCTGGAGGGTAGGGATAGGATACAGAGGGACCTAGACAAATTAGAGGATTGGGCCAAAAGAAATATGATGAGGTTCAACAAGGACAAGTGCAGAGTCCTGCACTTAGGACGGAAGAATCCCATGCACTGCTACAGACTAGGGACCGAATGGCTGGGCAGCAGTTCTGCAGAAAAGGACCTAGGGGTTACGGTGGACGAAAAGCTGAATATGAGTCAACAGTGTGCCCTTGTTGCCAAGAAGGCTAATGGCATTTTGGGTTGTATA
Organism: Mauremys mutica; assembly: GCF_020497125.1. NCBI lineage: Eukaryota > Metazoa > Chordata > Testudines > Geoemydidae > Mauremys > Mauremys mutica. The sequence goes on along the minus strand of NC_059074.1, from coordinate 179,650,696 downwards.
AGTAGGGGCATTTCCAGCAGATTGAGGGATGTGATCATTCCCCTCTACTCAGCACTGGTGAGGCCTCATTTGGAGTACTGTGTCCAGTTTTGGGCCCCACACTACAAGAAGGATATGGATAAATTGGAGAGAGTCCAGCGGAGGGCAACAAAAATGATTCGGGGGCTGGAGCACATGACTTATGAGGAGAGGCTGAGGGAACTGGGATTGTTTAGTCTGCAGAAGAGAAGAATGAGGGGGGATTTGATAGCTGCTTTCAACTACCTGAAAGGGGGTTCCAAAGAGGATGGATCTAGACTGTTCTCAGTGGTAGAAGATGACCGAACAAGGAGTAATGGTCTCAAGTTGCAGAGGGGGAGGTTTAGGTTGGATATTGGGGAAAACTTTTTCACTAGTAGGGTGGTGAAGAACTGGAATGGGTTACCTAGGGAGGTGGTGGAATCTCCTTCCTTAGAGGTTTTTAAGGTCAGGCTTGACAAAGCCCTGGCTGGGATGATTTAGTTGGGTTTGATCCTGCTTTGAGCAGGGGGTTGGACTAGATGACCTCCTGAGGTCCCTTCCAACCCTGAGATTCTATGATTCTATGATTCTATATGATTCACACTGGTAAAAGAGGGAGAGCAGAATCAAGCCATTCGGAGCAGGAATTGTTTCTCCTATGGTTTTGTGCAGTGTTCAGCACATGGGGGCACTACCATAAAAAGTGCTCATTACATTCTCTCTCTCATTTTTCCCATCCTACTTGCTCTCCAATCAGATTCCAGCTGTCACAGACCTTTAAAAAAGAATTCAGAAAGCCCTCATGATGCAGCATTCACAGCTGAGCACATCACATCACCTTCCAGTATTCCCACTGGCTCTGGCATTCTGGAATCACAAGATGAGAAAGTTTTCCCGTACTTTTTCCAATGAGACACTTTTAGCTTGTAAAGAGCAAAGCTTCCAGCAGTAAGCTCAAACTCCAAGGGCCTTATTCAGAGCAAGTTGAAGGTCAAAAGTTTGAGACTCAGAAAAACATCACCACTGGCTTTTAAACTATTCTGCTCCTACTTTGAGGCAGAGATGATGAAATAGAAACAACTCTATTTTAGAGTAAGAGGTCTAAGAGAGCGTTCTTCTGTTCTCAACTCCACACAGAAAAGTAGTATCTGTAATTAGACAACTCATTAATTTGAAATAAAAATTCTGATGTTTCTTTTCACACTCCCCTCCCAGCAGCACCATTAACTCCTTCACTGATACTGGACCTAGCAATCCTCAGGAGAATATCATTAAAGCACATAAATCAACTGTGTACCTGGCACTTGGAATCTCCTAAGAGGACATTTCTTGTGGTACTACTACTGTTACTATTAGTAAGAGCCAACTGGGGCTTCTGGGCACTATCATTACTACTAGTAGCAGTAGTAGTGGCATCTAGAAGCCCTAGTCAGGACTGGATCCCTATTATGTTGGGCACTGCATAAACTCAGAAGAGAGACCATCCTTGCTTACACAATCTGAAGAATCTAGTACTGACTTATTTTAAAGTCAAAATGCTACACTTCAAGGACCTGTCCTAGGTCTGGTTCTATTTAATATCTTCATAAATTATTTGGATAATGGCTTAGAGAATACACTTAAAATTTGTGGACAATAGCAAGTTGGGAGGGGTTACATGCACTTTGGAGAACACGATTAGACTTCAAAATAATCTGGATAAACTAGAGAACTGTTTTGAAATGGATTGAATTTGATACTATTAGAAAAGATGCAAAGTATGAAGGAATAATCAATTGCACAAATACAAAATGCCTAGGAAGTAGTGTTGTCAGTTGTTGAGTGGGTGTGTTCTCTCTGCATGCTGCACTGGCTCTGGCCAGATAGCCTGTACAGCAGGCTCTGATTGAACTGCCCAAAAAGACCACAGGCTTGCTTCCCCAGATTGTCAGACCAGACAGGGGATACAAGGGTAAATGCTGCCGGTGTTCTCAGTAGTAAGATTCATAAACTATGGTGACCTGTGGTCCACTGTCCAGCAACACCGCACACAGTTGTCCTATATGAACAGATACTACAGCCTGGGGTCCTACCAGCCCATCTGGGTAACCTCCATCTGTGGTTTTTGCTGGGGAGCCTTGAAATTTCAGGGTCTTAGGTTGTTCCTTACCCAAGCCTTCTTGGCATTTCTCTGAAGCTCCCTAATGGCTTGCTGCAATCTCTGAGATACCTTTGCATGGTCTGTCCTGTTCTGGCAATCAAAGGCAATAGTGCCCATCTCTCCCACAGTTGTAATGGAAACTTTCTCACAGGCTATTACCCCTTCTGCTACTCTTCCCTCTTGTGGATGGCACTGTATGTTCCTGAGCCTTCATCATGGCCACTTCTTGGGTCAAATCTCTCAACACCACTGCCAGCAATGGGGCCTCTTTCTTCTCTCTGAGCACTGTGCTGGTGTAACTCCTGGCCTTCTTCAGCAGCATCACTGCGTCCACTTGTAACAATTGCTCCTCCTCTTCACGTATTTCTCAAATGAGATCATGGAATGGGGGTGGGGTTTGGGCACGCTCTTTCAGTTGCAGTTACCACATCATCAACCCATCTTGTTGGGTGCCTTGGAGAATTTGATGCACCCTAGCAGAATCAATGCGCTTGGTGGAGATTTCTTCCTTCCTTTCTTCTTTACGCACTACCTGCTGCAGCAAATCCTCTAGTCTCCTGATGAAATCTGACCACAGTTCATGGGGCTCCTGATAGATATGGTGGAAACAATAATACAGGTCTTCAGCGCTATTGATAGACACTCTTGAGAGTGTCTAAATAATCTTCCACCATTGCAGCTGGGGGATTATTTCAGGGCTCAGACAATTTACATGGCAGGTCCTCTCAGACTCTGGAGAACACATTTCTGATTCTCAGCATCAGAGCATTCCCACTCTTGGACAAAGGGCACAGTGAAATCCCTTCAAGTCTCATAATCATCCTCCCCTGAGGGTACAAGTGACACCCCCAAGAGAGAACGTAACTGCTTGTACTTTCATACACTGGCTTCAATGCATCTTTGAGGGCATTCCCCAGCTCTTTGGCCCACTCCACCAAGCTGGGTGCTGCAGGTGGTGGAGCCCTTCCTAATGCCAAAATTATTTCCTCTCATGTCCACTTCCCATCCACCTTCAGAGCTTGCAATTTCTGCATGAATGAAGCCACCTCAAGTAACAGAGGCACACTAGTAGAGGACTGCTCTGGCCCCAGAATTGTCCAGGGGATACTTCCCACTTGCACATCTTTGAGCACCTTATCAAGATCTGCTTCCTTGGAGTGAGTACATAGTGGCACTGTGCCATTTTGTGGCTGTAAATATGGGTGTGGCCCTTCACTCTCCCCAGTATTCCCACTGCATCTAGGTTCTCCTCAATTTCATTTGGTTCCATTTCTCCCAGGAACCCCACCATCAGCACAGTCTTGGTTACAGTGATTCATGCCCTGCAGCACAGGTCTTCTAGTAATTCCCATTCCATTTTCTTTTTTTGATTGAGAAGAAAATTATCAGGAGTCTCTTTGCTCTAGGGTGTGTGACATAGGTGTGTGCTCTGCAATTCCCTGTATAGTCCACCAAGTGTAACTTTAGCATCCTTATGGCCAAGATGCAGGCAGCTCTGGCCAAGAAAAGGTGTGAGCAGGAATGCAGCAGAGAAACTCTCTTCCACCCTAGGGAAAGTCCTTTCCAAACCCGCCGCCACCTGAGTGAACAGACACACTGGAATTGAACAATGAATATAGGAAAGGGAAATATTTATTTACAGAGCGATGAAAGGAGAAAGACAACAGGGGAAAAGATAGGGAATGTGATACAACAGTGTTGCATTCAACACAAGGCCCCACGAGCCCAATGGTAACACAGTCTGAAAGGGCAGACGCTAAGCAATGTGTCTGCACACAGACTTCAGGAGTCCTGGGTGCTCCTGGTCATCTTTGGCACCAGTAAACTTTCCCCAACAAACCCCTCTGGCGGCATCTTCTGCTGCTCTCTGCAAAGCCACCCAGACCAACCACCTCTCCATTTAAGTAGCTAACAGCCTCCCTCCTTATTTCTAATGCAAAGTCACAAGGCCCAGTACTCACAGCCCCATGCAGCTGGGATGTTGCCGATCGGACGCTCTGCCATAGAATCATAGAATATCAGGGTTGGAAAGGACCTCAGGAGGTCATCTAGTCCAACCCCCAGATCAAAGGATGACCAATCCCCAATTAAATCCCCAAATCCCTAAATGGCCCCCTCAAGGATTGAACTAACAACCCTGGGTTTAGCAGGCCAATGCTCAAACCACTGAGCTATCCCTCCCCTGCAAGCCACTGTTCCGCCCAGGCTTTGGGCAGGTTCTCAGCTGCTTCACTATGTGAGGGTCTGCTTGCTGAAGCTCCAGACACACACCCTCCCTCTCACTCTCTCTCAACTCCCCTCCCTTCTAACAGCACTTCCCTTCATGGCACAAACAGCACTTCCCACCTTAGGACAAAGATTTAAAGGGGCCATGCTCTCTAAACCCCAATTAATAGGACTTTATTTCCTATATAATATATAAATACATAATCATATATATGTATTCAGTAAAATAACAATTCCATTAATATGATTTTTATTACCGAAGCACAATAGGTGGGGGGTCAGCACTTCAGTGGCCTAACTATTAAGTTTTGTATAATCATCACAGCAAAGGAGGGTTTTAAGAAGGGATTGGAAGGTGGATAATAAGGCAGCTTTGCCAATGTTTATGGGGAGCACCTCTCAAGCAAGAGGGGCATCCTGGAGACAGTACGAAGATGCTTGTTTGAAAATTTAACACGTGCGCAATGGAGGCTGGCATAATGGGCTGATCAGAAGTGGGAGTTGACATCACAATAGTGAATGAAAGGTGAACAGCCTGGGGATTGACTGTGAAAGGCCTGGAACATGAAGAAGAGCAGCTGACATCTGTTCTGATAGATGTTAATGTTGTAGCAGTCATTTGTAGTAGTGGTTCAAAAATCAATGAATGGGAGAAGGTGAGCCCTATTGACAAGGGACTTTGATTGCTTTGGGTACTTTCCTCATCTACTGTCAATAAAGGGCATGCTAAATACAATTGGGGAAAAGTGTAATCGTTCCTTTGGCCTATCTGACCTTGATGCATGACCAATGGAGGACAGAGGTGACTTTAATACACCTTTGTGTGCCTATGGTCTTTGCTCTAATTTAGAGCAATCTTAAACCTTAATCTATGGCCTCTGGATGTCATTTCAGCAGGAGGGGCTCAAATAGATGTTGAGAAATCCAGGCCATGAACCTTATATCAGGGGACGCATAGCATTCCAGATGTGGTACCACTCTTATGAATAATTTTGGCACCTCAGTATTAACAATTGAAGAGAATGAAAAAAAGAATAAATGAAGGTTGAAATGGATACAACTATCTAGATGTATTTGAATTCTGTAAACTACATAGAGGGAAACAAAGTATTTAGTGTGGCTCACTGGAAAATTAGCAAGAATGATGGGATATATATGATGGGAGATTAACATATGTAGTTTAGATGTATTCTATCAATGTGAACATGCTGTAGAGGAAGTCTGTTGGGTTTAATGTGTGGGTAAACTCAATGTCATTTCCCACGGAAGGCAAGTCCTTCAGCCTTGGAATAGTCTTCTTCTAGGAGAAGTGGTGGAAACCCTTCATTGGTCACTTAAAATGATACTGGATAAATTAGTCGAAAAGTCCTTCACAATGCATTGCAACTAGAGATGTGCTGAGACAGTGCTGTTTTGATCTGAATGTGAATTAGGTTGGGTTTGGCTTTGAGGACAAACTCAGTCTAGCGTGCTAAGATCTCCCAGAAGCTTTTCTCAGGAGAATTTGTTCCCAATTCATGGTCTCTGGAGATTGCCATCATTTTGGGTCTCATCCAAATTCAGGTAAAAAAACAAAGGCTTTCCAGTTTGTCATCTAAACAGGGACCTCAGTTTTTCAGGGGGCTGGTTTACATCCAGCAAATGGAATTTGATTCCACCCATGAAAAAAACTGACACATGTGAGAGAGGTAGAGTGAAGTCTGGTTCAGACCCATCTCTAATTCTAAAGTATCTTTTCCATCAGTAACATTTTATGATTCTACGAATGAAGGGGAAAAGATACTATTATTCACTTACATAACAAGTGACTTTTTCCTTAGGTAAAGTATCTAAAGGGCCAGATTTTTCAAAGGATCTTAGTACCCACAGCTCCCATTGAAGCACCTAAATGGATTGCCCAGAATTTCAAAATGCTTAGCACTCAGCTGCTCTCAATTAGAACAATGAGAATGCTCTGTCTCAAAAAATCTCCATTGAGAAAGCAGAAATATTTTGTAGGACTATGGTCCACATAAAAAATTACACTGCAGACTTCAATTATTATTGTGTGGGAACTCTGGACTGCAAGTTGTTGTAACTAGGACATTTTGCAACATTATTTTGTCAGAAAATAGAGTTTGGAGCAAATAACCCGCAAACTTTTGGACCTAATACATGTGATTTAATCCTATTAAATTTGTTTTGCTCATTTACAGCAACACCACCAGCAAGCAAAACAGTGATTCTGTGTCATGAAAGTTTCTCAGATGCAATCTGTGCCAGAGACTACACAGAGATTGCCATTAAGGGTTCCTGAGAGGCTGCTCTGAGAAGCAGAAAATGTGCTACATTTTCTGGATGTCCTCGTAAGTCTGAATATGAAATTAGACTTATTGTTTGAAACCAAAGCTTGCATATAATGAGCAAATAAATAGTACACTTCAATTGTGACACCAACTCTGAGAACATGTATAACTCATTTTTTTTTTCATTTTCATATTTAACACCATATGATAGTTCATATTTATGGCCTTTTTATTGTGCTAGGATCTCAGATTGCTTTTCACCCCAGGATGGACACAAAGTTTATTTAAGTTCAGATGATTTACAAGAGAACTTCCTGAGTAGCCTTGGTTTTCACTTCAGGAAATGTTTGAGCATGGCATACAGTGTATAGCACAACAGGAAATAAATTTTGTGCTACCTAAAATACATCTTTTCAGTAACTTTTCATTTTTTCTGAACCAGCTAGGCAATACTGTTTTAGAAGGAAGTAAAGGCAGACTTTGAGCTTGAGTCAAATCATGCTACTGTATTAAGTGTTATCCTATCTGAAATGTATTTTTTTCTAGCAGAAGATTGGAGGGTTCTGAAATCTTTTTAAAACACTTGGATCTTACTTTGAACTTGAAATCAAACCTGAACATTTTTGAATTAGCCCAGCTGTAGTCCAAGCTGAATCTGACTGCATCTTTGTGGTGGTAATGGGGAGTGGGGATATATGTTTCAATTTTGCTGGCACATATTTCAGCACTGTTTCAACTGTCAGGGGCTATATTGTTTTGATCTGTGTTTGAATGAGTTTGTGTGGAAGGCCGTTGTTAGTAACGAGGGAAGGCAATCTCATACTGGAAGGTCAACCAAGTATTTTTAGCTGTAGCTCAAAGATAGTTTTCAGTTTGCTCAGTTTCAGAAGCTTTCTTTTGTATTAACTATCAGGCTATAGTCATGGGTGGCTCCAAATATCTGAATCTAATCTCAGGTAGAGCAGGAAAAATGGTTCCCCCTTTCAAAGAGTCTTTTTCTCTTTCTTGAAGCATAATATTTCATGTGGAATGTTTTTGTGTGGCAAAATGTCACTCAAAAATGATGCCAGTAAAATGAAATTAGGGGTAGAAGTACATTTTATAATCACTCAAAATACCTTAGTCTCAGGGCATGGGATTTGATCTCCAAAATATTTTAATTCTAGCCATGTTTTAAGAGGCTGATTTATATCGGTTAACAGACCAAGCTAATTTGGAGGGTCTGACTTAATTAAAACCACAAAATCAAAGATATTGATGAGATAGTAGCTCTGCTCCAATCTTCTTGCCTGCCTGTGTGCTGCAAAGGCCTGAGATCAGTTTTCTGGTGATACTTAACACATCTGCTGTAATTTAAATTCTTATTAAAGAGGCATAGGAGGGTGATGGGTATAAGGTTTTCCTCAATTTTGTGGGGTCACTAGTTTTGATGCATTCATTTTGTGATAAACCTGACCCACTGCTTCAAACTGTAAGCTTGAAAAGTCTTTTCTTTTTAGAAGTTAGGCAGACCATATACATTGTTTTACCAAAATTTTCAAGCTTTAATATCCTTTGCTTCATTCCCCAGTCCAGGGAAATAACATCTCTATTTGTGAGCAAAGACTTTTTTAGAAACTAGACCGGACAGAACAGTAGATACATTGTTGGGAACAATCTTGCACTGGCTCCTAGAAGATGGTCAAGAAGCCATTTTACATTTTTTATCTCTAACTTCTATGAATCTATGATTATATCAATGTATATAGTGATAGCTGCTAGAAAAAGGTGGATAGCTCCTTTGTAAGCTCTCCATATATCTCAACTGAAGGCATTTCTGCCCTGTACTAAGGATTTTCAGTATTTTTATTGTCATTATTGTAGTTAGTGAGAATTATTCTGAAAACTGACACATTTGAAAGCAGCATCTCAATTAGACTTCCACCAAGCTACCTTCCTCTTCCCATTCAAAGCCTCCTGCCACCCATGAAGTCTCTTTGGCCAAATGGTTAGAGGTGGGTGAACTCTGCACATAAAAAAAACAAACTTGCACACATTCATTCCGATACAAAAAAATCCTTGACTTCCCATTGATGGTATTTGTGACCTCTTTCCTTTTCCCCATATTGTTTACAAATTTTTGTGTGGAAGAAAGTTTCATGAATACTTGTGCACATATGCATTCACACAAGTATTCATGCCAGAGATTTTCAGTGGCCATCTTGAAAGATCTCTGAGATACACAAATCAAGAAGTAGAAATAATACTATGTGACTTAAGTAGCCTATTACAGAGTGTCAATGCTGAAACAGGAATATTGAATACACAAAGTAGTAGTCACGCTAATAATTCACAAACAAACCTGTAGATTGAAATATTTATTTCCTTTTTAGTGTATTATCAATCAAAAGAAAAAGGCTCCTATCCTGGGTTCTATGCACTTTTGCCATAAATTAAAAACTAATTACCTGAAACAAGGTAAAGAGTATCTAGTGCTTGTCCTAAACCCAGAAGATAATTAACCACTGGTGTAAGCTAAACCCATCCAATACCTCACCTTTGCTACCATAGCAAGCCCTTATGTTGACCCTCCTTTCTGAAAAGCAAGGATCAATAGATAGGTCTTACAATGTGCTCTGAAGGTCAACAGACCATGGCTATTTTTTGCACAAAGATGAGGGAATAGATTCCAAAGCTGAGGTCCCCCTCCCAGTGGAGAATGACTTGCTCTTTCCTTTAAACTACTTCAATTGCCTCTGCTGACCAGATGTAGTTTACAGTATTCACATAAATCTAGATAGTTGTAGCCACTCAGCCATCATTTATTCTTTGAATTCTCTTCGTTGTTCATACTGAGGTGCCAAAATCATTCATAGTATTCTAGATGTGTTAGAACTTCTATGCCTTCCCTGAGATAAGGTTCATGGCCTTGATATTGCATCATCTGTTTGAGCCACTGCTGCTGAAATGGCACCTGGAGGTTTAAGGCTTAAGGTTGCTCTAATTTACACCAGAGACCACAGGCACACATAGGTGGATTAAAGCCACCTTTGTCCTCTCTTGGTCCTGCACCCAGGGCAGCTAGACCAGACCAAAGAATCTATCCAAATTTTTCTCAGGCACTACAAGTAAGTCTGGCCAGGGCAGAAAATGTTTTGGCCCTCTCCTCCAGAAAGGCCAAGCGAAAAACCTGAAACAACTATGCCTGGCCAATCAACTTAGTGGAAGGAGGAGGAAGCTGAGCAGCATGTGGCACCCCTCCCCTGGAGGTTGGTGTCTATGACAACTGCCCTGCTCATCCACCCCTAAAACTGACCCTGTCCCTGCATCCACCATGTTTCATTTGTAATAAGTAAAGTGTCAGGCAAGCAGAGTTGTAGGAAATCTCTGTCTAATCAACATGCTTAAATGTGATATACTGGTGCTCCAGAGTTGCTCAGAAGGGCTTGCTTACCTAAACACTTGGTGCCTCTTGAACTAGATCGATCCCTGTTCAAATCTGATTTTTTTTCCAGTTCCCCTAACCAGATTACAATTCAGAGTGATAGGGAAATACCCCCCTACCAAACCCCTCTCGTTTATAGGCTCAGAATTTAAGCGTACCTTAACCCCCCTTGCCTCGCAGGCCCAAGGCCTGTAGCTAGAACAATTGCTATATAAGAGCAAAAGGTTTAAACTTCTGCTAAACTTGTTTATCTGTACAAGGAAGCAAGAAACCAGGGAAAGGGGAACTAGGGAGAGGGACAAAAGTATGTGCTAGCTCAGCTTGTGACAATTAGAATGTGGCAAGAGCCTTTGCACAATGTAACTGCAAAGTAGGGGTCGTTAAGACAGTCAGACCACCAACTTGACTGCCAAAGAACAATAACAGGAAAAACCTAAAATGGAAAATAGTGAGGTGGCTTGCTTGTTTGCAAAATATTAATTCCAAGTAAGGCAATGTATCGAATTATAGTTTGTGGTTTTAGCCTTTATAAGCTTGATGAAATTTGTAAAGGGTAGAGCAGCGTGGGGCCATGCTGACTCTCCCTGCATATATGCTCGTATGAAATAAAGGTGCCTCAGGCTGTCTGATCTAAAATCAACCGTGTGGTCAATTTTCCACAACAAGAGTTTTATGGATCAAAACCAACACCTTCAGTTCCACTTGGAAACTAATATGCAGCCACTGCAAATTCCAGAGTACCCAAGTCTGTGCCCATGACAGGGACCAAAGAGACCTGAGACATCTAGGTGCAATAACAATTGCCGTCCTCCCCTCACAACCTTATATGTGAACTTTAACCAAAAGAGAAGATAGACAGATTGTCAACATCAAGTGATTTCTTGTTTGTATAAACCTTACTGAATAATTTAGCATAGCAAACAATTTCATAAAAATCATTTTTGTGGGTAATGCACAAGCAGAGAAAGGGACTAAAACATTTTGAATAAATTGTTTACTGTCCATAGTTTGCCAGCTCTAACAATGACCATTAAGCAATTTGTTTTATTTTCCCATGTTGTACAAAATATGCCTTTAGATTTCTCAAAGCTGGGAGCTGTCATTGGTTTGGACACAGTTCACCTATTGTGCATGATTGTGTATGCAGCTTATAAATGATAAATAAGAATTTAGAGTTTGCATATTCATAATAGGCTGTTATCTAATCTTCATGCTCTACTGTGTGCATGGGAGGTTTGAATAAATAAAAATCTCCATGAACAAGCTCTGCTTTTAATTGTGAATATTTTGGAAGTACTTCATTGGTTTTAATGGTTATAGATGCTCATCCACATTGTTGGACATATGGTCTGCAAGATTTAAATCCATGTCAACCATGTTCATATATTTAAATCGAACCATTAAATTAAAATCTATTTTTAGGAGAATGAGTGCAAAAATATGGAATCCTGGACAACTTTTTGTTTTGTTTTCTCACCGATGTTTTAAATACATCAGTACCAGTTTATGAGAAGGCAGGAGCATCAACTGGTAGATATCAGTATAACTCCATTTACTTCAGTGGAACTGCATTAAATTACATCAGCTGAGTATCTGCCCCCAAATGATTTGAAGAAACACTTAATGAAGAGATTTGTTCCCAGACAAAAAATATGTGGTGGTGGTTCTCAAAGTATGGTTAACTCAGAGAGAGTCTTCCTAAATCCAGGAAAGAAAAGGTGTTTATATAGTGGAAATGTTTTGCAATAGCATCATGAATGATGCCACTGTGTATTATCATTATTGGATTTTGTCCTGTAGGAACCAAAATACACTTTCTATATCTGCTTTATGAAGGGAACATTATCAGAAAAATCATATCAACGGGTAGTATATCCTCAGGGAGAAGAGAACTTAGGTCATACTGTATAACTGATTTCTGCTACTGGTTTTGTTATCTCTTAAATATGTTTTACCTTTTTCAGGTAGTTCTGAAAAATAAACCAAATAAGAATAAAGCACTATTACATTCCCAGAAGGTGGATCTTATTTATATGGCCACTTTAACTTAAATGGGAGAATATTGCCAAAAAATGCATTGATTTGCTCAAGATATTTTTTTAATATGAATTTGCACATTCCCAATTTTGTTTGCTTTTGGTGAACATTTGTATAATTGAGTTTTACCAGTATGAATTTTAACAGTAATACATTTAAGTTTCATGCAGGAATGCTTGTATAAAGGGCATTTGATTTGTATGCCTGAGTACATTTGTACAGGATATATTTGCACATTTTTCCAATTATGGAACAAACAATACCGAGTGACTTATCTCATGCCACACTGCTAACCAACTCCACTTGAATAGTGTATATTTAGCACCTGATTCTCAACTAGTGTAAACTGGTAAATCTCATAGCCAGAAGAATTTTGGAGGTCAATCTTTGATAACAAATATGCTTTGAGGATTTTTGCTGTCTGCTCATGAGTTGCTAAAACGAGGCTAAATTCATTATGGAAGCAGAGTCAAGATGAGCTCTACCCTGACATCTAGAGGTGAATTGTGGCCAGTTGTGCAAAAGAACTTCAGGGGCTGATATTGTTTGCATAGGCCCACTCACCCCACCTAGCATGAGCCCACAGCAGCCCAAATGGTCACTTTGGCTTCTGTGGGATCCCCGGTTTCTCTGTTATTGGGGCAGGAAGAATAAAGTGTTGTTACCCTGATTATGTGAATCTAGGCCAGTGGAACTGTTTTATGACAGAGGGACTCATCATCAACTAAGTAGCACTTGCTAGACAAGGGACATGGGTTCCAAAACTCAGTGAATTGAGAGAGAGGCTGGAGACAGGTATTTGTACCTGGTGGTGTGGGCCTGAAACACCAACTGCACCTCATCCTCATCCTCTCCACTGTAGAATATCAGAGATAATTTTGATTCTATTAGGAGTCTAGTTATAGGCTGCTGAGCTGAATTCACTTTGGGCCAATGGTGCACCAGCACTGAGGCTCCCCCACTACAAGCTGAAATCACTAGAGAGCTAAAATTACTAAGAGCTGAAATTACTGAGTGCTGTGTTAACTAGTGTGGGGGGGCGAAGATATATTGCCGAGCGGCTGGTGGAGTGGAGCAGTTTGTGGGATGGCTGGAGCAGCTTTGTGGGATGTCTGGCGGAGTGGAGCAGTTCATGGGATGGCTTGGAGCAGCTCACGGGACGGCTGGTGGAGCGGAGTGACTGGCGGAGTGGCTCGTGGTGAAGGATGCAGCAGAACCCCATGGAAAGGTGGGGCAGTCGGGGGTGTTAAGGTGCCCCTTAACACCCCCGTGCCCCCCCCCCCGCATTTCCACCCAGGCTGGGGGCAGGAGGGAAACTCTGCAGACAAACTTTTAAACTCTGGGGCTGCACTGACCAGGGACAGAGACTTTGGGGATGTTGGACTTTGGGGACTTTGGGCGATTTTGGGGTTTCTGGATTCAAGAACTAAAGGGAAAGGACACGGCCCAATTTGCTGGGGTGGGTCTTTGCTCATGCTTTGGTCTATGAACCCTAGTTGTGGTGTTTTCCCAATTTAATGCTGATGTCATTTACCTCATGTTGTTAAAGATTTTCTACTACACTGAGACTCTGTGCTTGCAAGAAGGGACGTATTGCCTCTTTGAGGCGCCCCAGGATGTGTGTAAGATTTTCCCAGGTCACTGGGTGGAGGCTTGAGCCATTTTGCATTGCGTTGTTGGGAGGGGACCCCTATGTGCTGAACCCAGCAGGGAAGTATTGCCTCTTTGAGGCACCAGGGATGTGTGTAAAATTTTCCCAGGTCGCTGGATGGGGGCTTGAGCCGATTTTGCATTGCATTGTTGGGAGGGGACCCCTGTGTACTGAACCCAGCCCTTGCTGCTATCAGCTCGGCCTGGCAGAAGGGTTACAATTAGATAAATTATTAATTGAGAATTAGTCACTCCAATTGCTGAAGATGTAGGCCTTGTATTTGCTACCAAAATAGTTTTTTTTTTTCTTTAGAATCAGGATATTTGTTTATCCATAAAAGATTGTGAAATGCATTTATACTACACAAGAAAACATGAAACTATCTGTGGTCTTCTCTGCTTTTTGCATTACTTTGTTTTTTTTTAAAAACTAAGTATTAAAAAGGCTCATCTTTGTACCCTTTTAAATATTGTAGTTTATTGCATTGAACGGTAGTTCAAAACAGGAAAGGACATGGGTTATTCAAGCCTCTCTGAATCTACCAGAGTGGCAGGCACACCAGACTATGAACTGCAAGGAGCAAAGGATACCAAGAAAGGTCCCTTAAGTCAATGTTTTTAATATAAAAGTTGGGCTCAGACACTACTGCTAGTTAGATGTGAAGGTTCATTAGATAAGAGATTCTCAAAACATAAAAAGCAACAACACTGAACAGGTCTCTTAGGATGGGATTTTCAGAAGCGAACAGTGTTGGCCTAACTTTTCTTGTTGAAGTCAGTGAGATTTTACCACTGACATCAGTGGGGTCAGAGTCAAGATAACATTGAGCACTTTTGAAAATCCTACTTTAAACTTTTGTAAACAGCCCTGAGGATGTAGTGTAGTCAGCAGTCCATGGGATTTAGGTAGACTGCATGGCTCAGCCTCTGTTGGTTATTTTGTAAGCTAGAGAATCAGAGAAGTATATAGATGTGTGTGCATCCAGCAGTCTAAATAAAGAGTACCTGTCATGCAACAAAGTCCAGGAGAAGGAAGGACCACCAGAATGGAAGCCAGTGAAGAATAATTGAAGAAACTGTCCCAGTGGCAATGAGTAAATGTTGAGTGCTTTGTAAAATGTGGAGTGTTTTAATTAGAGGGCCATGCTAAATGTACCATGTCATGATAAAATTTTTACAAGCTTGCTTTGTTAAATAATGGCAACATGCAAGAGATTTTCCAAATGAAAAGAATAAACAACTAAACCTGTGTATTTTGGAAAACTCCATCTGCACTCTGTCAAGACTCCCAAACCAAATTCATATATTTATAAATTCTAAGTCTCAATTCCAAAGCATCATCAATGAAATCACAATACAGTGAGATGCAAAGGTGCCTGTTGTTAGCCAAAGGAGGACATGACAATATGGCCAACAGTAATTAAAGTTTTGAATCAGGACTGTTTCCAGAGTCAAGCATCTCAAACTTTGGGAAAGTTCAGATCCAAAACTAGCTCTGACCTTTCTGGCTCACTATATCCAAAATCACCTAAATTAAAACTCCAGACCCTAATGTTGTGGACTTTGAGAAAGCTGAGCTCCAGATCGAGCTTTGCAACTAGGGCCCATTTTTAAAAAAAACTAAAAGTATTATAACAGCAGAGTGAGCCTTTCAGGACCCTGTAATCTTACACTCTTCAAATTATTCAGATTTCTGTTGTCCTTATTCTCTGTAAAAACTCAAATCATTTAAGAATAGCTGAGATTTCTAGCTCATGTCTCAGTCCTGTGAGGAGAAATAAGTTCTAGGATTTTAAGCATTTTGTTGAGGTCTAAAGTAATTAAGCTAAGAAATCCAGTGAAGAACAGCATAGAAAAAGAGACAAACCAAAAGTACATACACATATGCTGAAAAAATGGAATAAATAAGGCTAATGAATTTGATACAATTTTTTCAAAGTTGTCTAATACTGAGAATTTTAAGGATTTTGGAAAATTACTGGACCCTGAAAGTAGCAGGATGTGAAATTTACTGAATGGACAGTCTAAATGGAGAGGAAGGAATAGTATTGGAGAATGATATTGTGTGCAAAGAGAAATAGAAATGTTTTGATTGACACAGCAGAGACTGTATGGAGTGGAGACAATAACTGGAGGGGACTTTCAGTGCTTACGATAGTGCTCTCCAGCAATTAGAGGCAGTATATTAGGAAATCATTTTATGGATAAGACCTGTGAAAAAGACAGAGCTTGGATCTTGTGGGGATTTCAAATTGGCTGAGTCAACTCTAAAACTTCTAAAAGGGAAACTTTTGATAAGCAGGACAAGGCAGTTTCTTATTCAGCTTTCCAGAGTGCAACAGAATCTATTTTGGCCCTAACCTTAAATGAGTTAACTGTGAGACACAATGCTGAAATGTTGAGAATCTAGGCTTTTTGGATGCAAATATCAGTAGATTTGACATCTTCATGAGGGCAGGTATCAACATGAGAGATTTTTGCCTTTAGAAAGCTTACTTTGAGTAAATGTGAGATGACCAAGGGAAATGTCATTGGAATCCTATAATGTGAGGAAACTACTGCAGAAAAAGGCAAGTTTTTTAATGAACAAATTAATAGGCTTTACATTAACTTTTCTAGTTCAATTTCAACAAGAAAAAGCCACTGCAAAATGTAATGGGCTGGATCCTGGGCTGGTGTAAGTTGGTATAGATCCATTGAGTTTACTGCATCTATGCCAGTTTACACCAGCTGAAGAGCTGGTCTGATATGGTTTAAAAAATCAAAACAAACAAAAAAAACCACACAGAAAGCCTTTAAAAATAAATATAGTCGGGTAGGTAAGGAGATGCAGGATAGGCGGATAATAAGTCAAAAAGAAATTGTGCATGTTAGGCAGGGACAGATCCTTAGTTGGTGTAAACTAACTGTAGCTCTGTTCCCACTCTCTGAAGTCTAGCCTACTCTTCATTGATGAGAGCATGAGGTCTTGTAGCATGAAGAAAAGAATACTTTTTACAAGCATATTTGAGCAGGCTAAAAGGAACAGTGATCCAATAAAATAAGGGAATGTGGAACTGAAGATTTGAAGTTCACACATGGTAGATTTATTTTATCAGCTATATTCCTTCTGTCCTGCTGAAGGAGGAAGTGAATTGAGAGCTGCTTTAAGGTATTGATAATATGTCCTGGTGTAGCATGAGGAAATGTAAGGGAGATGGTTGTTCAAAGACTGACGCATCCTATGATGAAATCGCAAGTTCAGACAACATAGGTCCCTGAGCTTTAAAGGTAACCTAAACTGCCTTTGCTGCTGTTTTAGCCCACTGCTTCTTGTTCTATCCGCAGAGGTCAGGAGAATACGTTTTCACCCTCCTCCTCCTAACAACCTTCTATGTTCTTGAAAACTGTTATCATGTCCCCTCAGTCTTCTCTTCTCCAGACTAAACAAACCCAATTTTTTCAATCTTCCCTCATAGGTCATGTTTTCTAGACCTTTAATCATTTTTGTTCCTCTTTGGACTTTCCCCAATTTGTCCACATCTTTCCTGAAATAAGGTGTCCAGAACTGGACAGAATACTCCAGCTGAGGCCTATTCCGCGTGGAGTAGAGTGGAAGAATTACTTCTCATGACTTGCTTATGTAACCCTTCTGCCCCTCTGAGTTGGCAGCAACAAGGGCCGGGTTCAGTATCCAGGGGTTCCGTTTCAATAACACAATGCAAAACCGGCTCGAGCCCCCACCCAGTGACCTGGGACAATTACCTACCACCCCCCCGGGCGCCTCTAGGAGGCAATACTTCCCCACTCGCAAGCACGAAGTCTGAGTGTAGCAAAATCCTTTTAATAAAGGAGGGAAACAATGTGGCATCACGTTGGAGAGACACCACAAACAGGACTATACACAAACCATAGGCAAAACCCACCTCAAAGTACATTTGGCACTGTCCTTGGGGTCTTAAGTCCAATCACCCCAAAGTCCAACAACCCAAAAGTCTCAGTCTCCGGTCAGTGCCACCCCAGAGTTCAAAAGTTTATCTGCAGAGTTTTACTCCCCCACAGCCTGGGTGGAAATGGGGGGGTCGCGCACACAGGGTGCTAGGGACACCTTACGTGGGCCAGGGACGACTGCCCCGCTTCTCCATGGAGTTCTGCTGCAGCCTTCACCATGACTGGCTCCACTCCACCAGCTGTGCCGCTCCTCCAGCAGACCCGTGAACCACGTCAGCTGTCCCCCACAAACCGCTCCACACTGCTCACTGTTCCATGGGCTGCTCCAATGTGCTGCAGACTGCTCCGCTCTGCCAGCCGCTTGGTGATAGATCTTCAGGCTCTCCCACTACTTAACACAGCACTCAGTGATCTCAGCTTAGTAAGCTTAGCTCTTTTAGTGATTTCAGCTCTTAGTGATTTCAACTTGTAGTAGGAGAGCCCCACTGCCACATGGCCCAACGTGAATTCAGGTCAGCAACCTCTAGATGGACTCCTAAAGGATTCAAAGTTAGCTCTGCTCTTTAACAGTGGAGAGAGGAGGAAGTGCAATTGGTGTTCCAGGCCCTCAAAAGGGGCCCATACCATCAGGTACACACACCAGTCCCCAGCCTCTCTCCCTTCACTGGGTTTTGGAACCCATGTCCCTTGTCTAGCAAGTACTATTTAATGTAGGTTGAGTCATTTCTGTCATAAAGCAGTCTCATAGTTCCTCATTCACATAATTAAGGTAACAGCCCCATTTTTTCTTCCTGCCCCAATAACAAAGAAATTGGAGATTCCACAGTGTGAAAATAACCATCCCATGCTGCTGTGTGTTATGCTAAGTGGAGTGGGTTTACCAATGCAAATGCACATTCCTAAAATTCCTTTGCCCACTCCTCATAATGTACCACCAGATGTCAGGGTAGATCTCATCCTGACTCTGCTTACATCCTCCCCCCAGCCGAGAATTTGTCGTCCCGACAAATCACATTCCCTACTGTACCAACTTACTGGTCTCCTCCAAATGGCCTCAGATAGCCCACTTTAGCTTTCACAAACCTGTGTGCTAAATGTATTGGCTCCTCACTAATCACCCCAGGTGCATCGTAAGTTAGCCGTTTCACTGGTCTTATTACTCTGTCTCGCCTATGGAGAAACTCTGTTGCTGTGGTAGGGGGGACATCCTCTTGAGTGACGGATGGGGAGGTTTCCTGTGAGTTCCCCTCGGATACTGGCATAGGCCCCTGCATTTCTAGTTCTAACCGTGGAGGATCGAAGGTGCTTGGGACATCTTCCATCTGTATGTCGCCACTGTCCAATAATCTGTGTAAGTCATTACACGGGGGTTCCACCAGTGGCTCAGGAGTGTCAGGAATGGGCCTAAATACTTCTGCCATAGGGTTTAGGGCAGAAGAGGAGGTAGTCTCTTTTGATTCAGCTGATCGAGACTGCAATCTTGTCTTCATCCTAGGATACACCATGGTTGTGTCTTCCTCCTCAGACTCACTCTCAGATGTTCTGAGTAGGGGTAGGTTAGCTGCAGGAGGCTGGCTGTCCACGTTGGGAGGTGGCTTTGGTACAGCACCTTCATTCTGCCCAATTGCCCTGTTGTGGCCCATCTCATAAGGGCTGCCCACCAATTCCCCCACCGGGAGCAAAAGGTTTCTATGCACGGTCTTTGTCTGCCCTGGACCCTCTTCAGGTTTGATCTTGTAGACCGGCAGGTCTCCTAGCTTTTCCATCACCAAGTAAGGTATTGCCTTCCATCTGTCAGCTATCTTGTGTTTGCCAGCAATACCCAAATTTCGCAGCAGGACTCTGTCCCCTGGCTGGAGCTCTTGCAGACGTACTCTAGCATCATATCGATGTTTGTTACGATCTGCATTCTTCTGAGCTGCAGATGTAGTCTTTTCTCGTAGTCGGGATACATATTGCTGATGGGTTTCATAGCTATCGCCATCCTCTGATACACCAAAGCACAGGTCTATGGGTAATCTTGGTTCTCGCCCAAACATCAAGAGATATGGGGTGACTCCCGTAGCATCATTCTTGGTGGCGTTGTAGGCGTGCACCAGAAATGCAACATGTTGGCTCCAGGTTGCCTTCTGCTCTGGCCGCAAAGTCCCTAACATATCTAACAGGGTTCAGTTGAACCTCTCTGGCTGAGGGTCACCCTGCGGGTGATAAGGCGTTGTCCTCGACTTTTTAATTCCTGCTATCCTCAGCACCTCCTTCAGAAGGTGACTCTCAAAGTCTCGTCCCTGATCCGAGTGTATCCGGGCTGGGAATCCATAAACTGAGAAATATTTTTCCCAAAGTACCCGAGCGACAGTGGTGGCCCTCTGATCACGTGTGGGATATGCCTGCGCATATCGCGTATAATGGTCGGTCACGACCAGAATGTTCCCAATATTCCTCTTGTCCACTTCTAAAGACAAGAAATCAATGCAAACCAGCTCCAGAGGTTTGTTGCTGGTAATGTTCTTCAGATATGCAGCCCTCGTGGGCAAAGTTTTCCTTTGAACACATCGAGCGCAGGTCTCACATTTCCTGCGAACATCTTCAGCCATCCGGGGCCAATAGAACCTATTTCGGATAAGTTCCAGGGTCCTCTCCATCCCTAAATGTCCAAAGTCATCATGCAGGGCCCTCATGGCCAGGCCTCTGTACTCTTTTGGCAGCACTAGTTGGTTCCGTTGCCTTTGTAGAGGGTCTGTGGTCACACGGTGTAGCACTCCCTGAATCAGTTTTAGCTTGGTCCATTCTCTCAATAGTAGTTTGCCCTCTGGGGTAGGTGGGACAACCGCAGCTGGGCCTCGCCCCTCCCTTTTGGCAAGTAGCGTATCACGAATGTCAATATCTTGCAGCTGGGCTTCCTGCCAGTCAGCCGCATTGAGCACGGGCAAGGGAGATTGGTCCAAAGCAATATAGTTCACTGAAGCAGAAGGCACGCATTCAGGGGGCAGTCCCAAAGCTTCAGCAACGCATCCATGAAGGCTCTCATGGGCCTCTGGCTCTCGGCGACTCACACTGCAAATAGCTCTCACTCCATCCGTGGGTATCACAGCAACTCCTGGTGCTTGTGGACGCCTGGACAATGCATCTGCATCTACATTGCTTCTCCCTGATCGGTATTGAATGCTGAAGTCATAGCTAGCCAAAGCAGCCACCCATCTTTGCCCTGTAGCATCCAGTTTAGCACTTGTTAACACATAAGTCAGTGGGTTGTTGTCTGTCCACACCTGGAACTGAGCACCATACAAGTAGTCTCGAAATTTCTCAGTGATGGCCCATTTCAAGGCCAAGAACTCCAGCTTGTGGGTGGGATAGCGTGTTTCACTATCAGACAGTCCTCGGCTGGCAAAGGCTACAGGTTTACGCGTGCCTTCCACCTCCTGGTACAGTACTGCTCCCAGACCCTCCAAACTGGCATCTGTATGCAGGATAAATGGCTTGCTTGGGTCAGCAAAGACTAGGACAGGGGCATGAGTTAGGCAAGTAATGATTTCTCGAAAAGCCTTTTCACATCTCTCATTCCACCGTGGCCCAAAGGGTTCGAAGGGGCCATAGTGCCTCTGCACGGAAGGCCTTTTATTCCTGGTCTTAGATTTGTTCTTGCTGGACTGATATCCCCTGGTAAGATCATTGAGGGGTTTTACAATTGTAGCATAGTTTTTTACAAATCTGCGGTAGTAGCCACTAAACCCAAGGAAAGTCTTGAGTTCTCTGTAGTTGCTTGGACGTGGCCATGTAGTGAGTGCTTCTATTTTATCAGGATCAGTACTCACACCCTCTTGGGACACGATGTGGCCCACATACTTCACCGAGGTCCTGCAGAACTGGCATTTGTCAATTGAAAGCTTCAAACCATAATCCTCCAACCTATCAAGCACTTTAAGAAGTCTTTCTTCATGCTCTTCCAAAGTTCTTCCAAACACAATCAGGTCATCCAAATAAACTAACACTTGCAGTAAATTCATGTCTCCCACAACTTTCTCCATAAGACGTTGAAATGTGGCAGGTGCTCCAGAAATCCCTTGGGGCATGCGTTCGAACTGATAAAACCCTAATGGGCAGATGAAGGCTGTCATCTCCTTATCTTCTTCACCCAGAGGGATCTGGTAGTATCCACTCCGAAGATCCAACACAGAGAACCACTGGCTTCCCAGTAAACAGTCTAAAGCATCTTGGACTCGAGGCATTGTGTACTGATCAACCACTGTACGGCGGTTCAGGGTGCGGTAGTCAATACACATCCGGATTTTCCCATTCTTTTTACGGACCACCACAATGGGTGAGGCGTATGAGCTGCGGGACTCTGTAATGATGCCATTTGCAGCCAGCTCTTGAAGATGTTGTCGCACATCTTCCATCTCGGAGAGAGCAAGCCTCCTAGATCTCTCTCGGAAAGGTCGGGAGTCATGTAGTCTGATGTTGTGCTCTACTCCTTTTGCACATCCCACATCCCACTCATGCAGTGAGAACACCTTGGGTCTTTCACAAAGTTTCCTCCTCAGGCGATCTTTCCACTCCTCCGACAATGGTGAATCTCCAAAGTCAAACTTTGCTGGGTCTATTGTCGGAACTTGAGTCTCGCACTGGGGTTTCACAATTGATTCAGGCTCGAAGAGGTCTGCTATCTTTTGTCCTTGCTTCACAACAACATCTCGACTTGTTTCATTAGCAATCAGTATAGTCACCTTTTCCTGGGCTTCAGCAGGTAGGGTTATGACTCCACTGGGGACCAGCACTCCTTCCGGGAGCTCTCCTTCAACTGGCTGCTCTATCATTGCTAATGCCCCTTTACTGCCTTTCAGCCTGGTACTCATGACAAGCACCTCTTGCTCTGTCCTTGCGGGCACTACTAAGGGGGTTGTGCCCATGTACTTCAGTGCCCCAATCGGTAGCTCAGATGTCTCCTTTTTAGCACTCTCAATCTTCCTATAGGCTTCAGCACAAAGCGTATGGATCATCAGGGTACTCAGGTACTGGTCCCCAGCCCGTCGTCTGCAGTAATTCGCGAGCACCTTGAAGAGACTGGAGTTGGTCCCTATCAACACAGACACATCAGAGGTCCCTTTAGGGTCAGGGCATATTAAGGCAGCTGTGTCTACCTCTTCCGTTACCTCAGCAACCTCCTCTGGGAATTCCAGGTGCACTATGACATAGTAGGGGTATTCATCCATGCTGAGGCCACACAGACCAATGCCAGTCAGTGGCTGTATAGGCAGGTGCCTAAGCATCTGTTGGTAGAATGACTGAAATATAATAGTCACTTGAGATCCAGTGTCAAGCATGGCTTTACACTCCACCCCTTCAATCCTCACCATGACCTCTGCTCGCGGCCCTATCAGTCCTGCAGGGATCCCAGCTGGACGGTCTCTTTTGGGGGAATCTTCAAATCCTGTCGGTCTAGGTGGTCTCTGTCCCCAGACCTTCTGGCCGCTACTGGGTCTCTCCCAACTGCTCCTCAGCTTTTCATACACTAAGGAGGGGTTCTCTTCCTTATGGCAGTTAGTAGCACTGTGCCCATCCTGACCACACCGATAGCAAAAGAATTGCCCTTTCCCCCTTCGCCGGGGTGGGACAGTGGCTCTAGATACTGACTTCTCCATTGTCACAGTCTGAGGCTCCTTATTCCTGGAAATCTTAGTTCGGTCAACGGTGCTTTGCAGCTCAGCTATCCGTTCTGTCAGGACCTGCATTTGTTGGGCAAGTTCCTCTGTAGTGCTCACCATCAGTACACTGGCCATTTGCAGTGGCGTTGTGCTGGCTGGTTCCAATGTTTGGGCTTCCCAACACTCGCTGGCAGCCTGCCTTTCTTCCTCTTCCCTGACCTCCTTTATCAGCTGGGAGTAACTTGGGGGATGATCCTGCCGTTCTCTTAGTCGGAGATGAAGTAGGATCGGGTTCTGATACCGAGTCCCTCTTACAACTTGAGCCAGTCTGGTCTGATCCATCTGCTCAGCAGTCACTGCTCCCCTCATAACAGCTCTCTGAAGCAGTCTCTCCAGCCTCTGTATATAGGCTGAAATTTTCTCACCCCTTTCCTGTCGGGAATCAAGGAATTTACAGTAACTGTCTTCAGGGCTCTCTACGCTCCCAAAGGTATTATCAAGGGCCTCTAGGCAGTCCTTCACACTGACCTTAGGGTCAATGAGCTTCAGGGTGCGAAGTACATCTAATGCTGGGCCACTAAAGCTCTCTATTAGACATCTTCGCTTTTCTACATCAGGTACGGCCCACTCCCGCAGCATTTCAGTGGTATGCTCCAACCAGGGTTCAAACTCCTCTTCCCCAGCAAATAACCTTAACTTACGACAAGAGTTTGACGTAGCATAGGCCAACACAATCTTTTCCAATATATGCCCCAGTGCTTGTGCCCAATCATTGGCTGAGGCTGCCACCCCTGAGCTAGGGGCTGCAGGACTGGGGCCCAACAAATCTGACATATTAGCCATTATACAAACAGTAATTCCCTCAAAATATAAAGACAATTGTTTCCCAACACAGTGGAACACTCAACAGGTGCTTGCGAGGGGTACTGACCCAGGGATCCCGGACAAGCCCCCAAAAATGTAACCCTTCTGCCCCTCTGAGTTGGCAGCAACAAGGGCCGGGTTCAGTATCCAGGGGTTCCGTTTCAATAACACAATGCAAAACCGGCTCGAGCCCCCACCCAGTGACCTGGGACAATTACCTACCACCCCCCCGGGCGCCTCTAGGAGGCAATACTTCCCCACTCGCAAGCACGAAGTCTGAGTGTAGCAAAATCCTTTTAATAAAGGAGGGAAACAATGTGGCATCATGTTGGAGAGACACCACAAACAGGACTATACACAAACCATAAGCAAAACCCACCTCAAAGTACATTTGGCACTGTCCTTAGGGTCTTAAGTCCAATCACCCCAAAGTCCAACAACCCAAAAGTCTCAGTCTCCGGTCAGTGCCACCCCAGAGTTCAAAAGTTTATCTGCAGAGTTTTACTCCCCCCCAGCCTGGGTGGAAATGGGGGGGTCGCGCACACAGGGTGCTAGGGACACCTTACGTGGGCCAGGGACGACTGCCCCGCTTCTCCGTGGAGTTCTGCTGCAGCCTTCACCATGACTGGCTCCACTCCACCAGCTGTGCCGCTCCTCCAGCAGACCCGTGAACCACGTCAGCTGTCCCCCACAAACCGCTCCACACTGCTCACTGTTCCATGGGCTGCTCCAACGTGCTGCAGACTGCTCCGCTCTGCCAGCTGCTTGGTGATAGATCTTCAGGCTCTCCCACTACTTAACACAGCACTCAGTGATCTCAGCTTAGTAAGCTTAGCTCTTTTAGTGATTTCAGCTCTTAGTGATTTCAACTTGTAGTAGGAGAGCCCCACTGCCACATGGCCCAACGTGAATTCAGGTCAGCAACCTCTAGATGGACTCCTAAAGGATTCAAAATTAGCTCTGCTCTTTAACAGTGGAGAGAGGAGGAAGTGCAATTGGTGTTCCAGGCCCTCAAAAGGGGCCCATACCATCAGGTACACACACCAGTCCCCAGCCTCTCTCCCTTCACTGGGTTTTGGAACCCATGTCCCTTGTCTAGCAAGTACTATTTAATGTAGGTTGAGTCATTTCTGTCATAAAGCAGTCTCATAGTTCCTCATTCACATAATTAAGGTAACAGCCCCATTTTTTTCTTCCTGCCCCAATAACAAAGAAATTGGAGATTCCACAGTGTGAAAATAACCATCCCATGCTGCTGTGTGTTATGCTAAGTGGAGTAGGTTTACCAATGCAAATGCACATTCCTAAAATTCCTTTGCCCACTCCTCATAATGTACCACCAGATGTCAGGGTAGATCTCATCCTGACTCTGCTTACACTTACAACACTCCTGCTAATACATCCCAGAATGATGCTTGCTTGTTTTTTCTACAGTATTACACTGTTGACTCATTTAGGTTGTGATCCACTATGATCCCCATACCCCTTTCTGCAGTACTCCTTCCTAGGCATCATTTCTCATTTTCTATGTGTGCAACTGATTGTTCCTTCCTAAGTGGAGTGCTTTGCATTTGTCCTTATTTCATTTCATCTTATTTACTTTGGATCCTTTCTCCAGTTTGTCCAGATCATTTTGAATTTTTAATCCTATCCTCCAAAGAGCTTGCAACCCATCCCAAATTGGTATCATCTGAAAATTTTATGTGTGCTCTCTATGCCATAATGTAAATCATTGATGAAAACAGTGAACAGAATGGACCCATAACTGTTCCATGTGGGAGACCTCACTTAATATGCCCTTCAAGCTTGACTGTGAACCACTGATAACTGGTTGGAATACTGTTCCCAGAGAGTAGTTATGTACTCACCTTATAATAGCTCCATCTAGGTTGTATTTCCCTAGTTTGTTAATGAGAAGCTCATGCAAGACAATATCAAAAGCTTTACTAAAGTCAAGATATACCACATCTACCACTTCCCCACATCTGCAAGGCTTGTTACCCTGTTACAGAAAGCTATTAGGTTGGTTTGATATGATTTGTTCATGGTCCCTCAGAGACCATGTACGGACTTTGGAAGCCAGGGTGGCGGAACTGGAGGAGCTAAGAGAGGCAGAGAGGTATGTTGATGAGGCTTTCCGGGACACTGTAGAATTGTCCCACCTCCGCTCAGACAGCCCCTGTGCTGTTGAGGAGGAAGAACGGCCCAGGGAAGTAGAGCAGTCAATGGGAGCAGAGGGAAACCTTCCCGTAGTTGGGACCCTCCTTCCAGATGGTGCTGGGGTTGCCTCTCGCACTGAGGTTGCCTCTCCGGGGGAGGGAACTCCAGTTTCTAGGAAAAGGCAGGTGTTAGTAATGGGAGATTCGATTATTAGAAACGTAGATAGCTGGGTCTGTGATGACCGGGAGAACCGTATGGTGACTTGCCTGCCTGGTGCGAAGGTTGCGGATCTCTCGAGGCATCTAGACAGACTTATGTGTAGTGCTGGGGAGGAGCCAGTGGTCGTGGTACATGTAGGTACCAATGACATAGGGAAGGGTAGGAGAGATGTCCTGGAAGCCAAATTTAGGCTGCTAGGGAAGAGACTGAAATCCAGGACCTCTATGGTGGCATTCTCAGAAATGCTCCCAGTTCCAGGCGTAGGGCCAGGTAGGCAGGCAGAGCTTCAGAGTCTCAATGCGTGGATGAGACGATGGTGTAGCGAGGAGGGGTTCACGTTCATTAGGAACTGGGGAAACTTCTGGGATGGGAGGAGCCTATACAGGAGAGATGGGCTCCACCTAAACCAAAGTGGAACCAGACTGCTGGCACTAAACATTAAAAAGGTTGTAGAGCAGTTTTTAAATTAGGAGATGGGGGAAAGCCGACTGCTGCAGAGGAGCGTCTGGATCGGACCACAGACTTCTCTTAGGGGAGAGTCTGATGATAGAGAATCTCCAGGTTATCGTCAGGAGCAGAGGACTGAAGAGTATAATGTAAGGGCCGGATCAGATGATAAACAGTCACATAAAAAAGAATCTGGCACATCGGGAAAAGGCAGGCTAATAAACAGGTACAAGTTTTTAAAGTGCTTGTACACAAATGCCAGAAGTCTAAATAATAAGATGGGTGAACTAGAGTGCCTTGTGATAAAGGAGGATATTGATATAATAGGCATCACAGAAACCTGGTGGACTGAGAGCAATCAATGGGACACAATCATTCCGGGGTACAAAGTATATCAGAAGGACAGAACAGGTCATGCAGGGGGAGGAGTGGCACTATATGTGAAAGAAAGTTAGATTCAAATGAAGTAAAAATCTTAAGCGAATCCACATGTTCCATAGAGTCTCTATGGATAGAAATTTCATGCTCTAGTAAAAATATAACATTAGGGATCTATTATCGACCACCTGACCAGGACAGTAATAGTGATGATGAAATGCTATCAAAATTAAGAACCCAATAATAGTGGGGGATTTCAATTATCCCCATATTGACTGGGAACATTTCACTTCAGGACGAAATGCAGAGATAAAATTTCTCGATACTTTAAATGACTGCTTCATGGAGCAGCTGGTACGGGAACCCACAAGGGGAGAGGCAACTCTAGATTTAATCCTGAGTGGAGCACAGGAGCTGGTCCAAGAGGTAACTATAGCAGGACCGCTTGGAAATAGTGACCATAATACAATAGCATTCAACATCCCTGTGGTGGGAAGAACACCTCAACTGCCCAACACTGTGGCATTTAATTTCAAAAGGGGGGAACTATACAAAAATGAGGGGGTTAGTTAGACAAAAGTTAAAAGGTACAGTGACTAAAGTGAAATCCCTGCAAGTTGCATGGGCCCTAACTAAAAAAGAGCCACCGTGGCTTAACAACCATGTAAAAGAAGCAATGAGAGATAAAAAGACTTCCTTTAAAAAGTGGAAGTCAAATCCTAGTGAGGCAAATAGAAAGGAGCACAAACACTGCCAACTTAAGTGCAAGAGTGTAATAAGAAAAGCCAAAGAGGAGTTTGAAGAATGGCTAGCCAAAAACTCTAAAGGTAATAACAAAATGTTTTTTAAGTACATCAGAAGAAGGAAGCCTGCTAAACAACCAGTGGGGCCCCTTGACGATCAAAATACAAAAGGAGCGCTTAAAGACGATAAAGTCATTGCGGAGAAACTAAATGGATTCTTTGCTTCAGTCTTCACGGCTGAGGATGTTAGGGAGATTCCCAAACCTGAGCTGGCTTTTGTAGGTGACAAATCTGAAGAACTGTCACAGATTGAAGTGTCACTAGAGGAGGTTTTGGAATTAATTGATAAACTCAACATTAACAAGTCACCGGGACCAGATGGCATTCACTCAAGAGTTCTGAAAGAGCTCAAATGTGAAGTTGCGGAACTATTAACTAAGGTTTGTAACCTGTCCTTTAAATCGGCTTCGGTACCCAATGACTGGAAGTTAGCTAATGTAACGCCAATATTTAAAAAGGGCTCTAGGGGTGATCCCGGCAATTACAGACCGGTAAGTCTAACGTCGGTACCGGGCAAATTAGTTGAAACAATAGTTAAGAATAAAATTGTCAGACACATAGGAAAACATAAACTGTTGAGCAATAGTCAACATGGTTTCTGTAAAGGGAAATCGTGTCTTACTAATCTATTAGAGTTCTTTGAAGGGGTCAACAAACATGTGGACAAGGAGGATCCGGTGGACATAGTGTACTTAGATTTCCAGAAAGCCTTTGACAAGGTCCCTCACCAAAGGGTCTTACGTAAATTAAGCTGTCATGGGATAAAAGGTAAGGTCCTTTCATGGATTGAGACCTGGTTAAAGGACAGGGAACAAAGGGTAGGAATTAATGGTAAATTCTCCGAATGGAGAGGGGTAACTAGTGGTGTTCCCCAAGGGTCAGTCCTAGGACCAATCCTATTCAATTTATTCATAAATGATCTGGAGAAAGGGGTAAACAGTGAGGTGGCAAAGTTTGCAGATGATACTAAACTACTCAAGATAGTTAAGACCAAAGCAGATTGTGAAGAACTTCAAAAAGATCTCACAAAACTAAGTGATTGGGCAACAAAATGGCAAATGAAATTTAATGTGGATAAATGTAAAGTAATGCACATTGGAAAAAATAACCCCAACTATACATACAACATGATGGGGGCTAATTTAGCTACAATGAGTCAGGAAAAAGATCTTGGAGTCATTGTGGATAGTTCTCTGAAGATGTCCACGCAGTGTGCAGAGGCGGTCAAAAAAGCAAACAGGATGTTAGGAATCATTAAAAAGGGGATAGAAAATAAGACTGAGAATATATTATTGCCCTTATATAAATCCATGATACGCCCACATCTCGAATACTGTGTACAGATGTGGTCTCCTCACCTCAAAAAATATTCTAGCACTAGAAAAGGTTCAGAGAAGGGCAACTAAAATGATTAGGGGTTTGGAGAGGGTCCCATACGAGGAAAGGTTAAAGAGGCTAGGACTCTTCAGCTTGGAAAAGAGAAGACTAAGGGGGGATATGATAGAGGTATATAAAATCATGAGTGATGTTGAGAAAGTGGATAAGGAAAAGTTATTTACTTATTCCCATAATACAAGAACTAGGGATCACCAAATGAAATTAATAGGCAGCAGGTTTAAAACAAATAAAAGGAAGTTCTTCTTCACGCAGCGCACAGTCAACTTGTGGAACTCCTTACCTGAGGAGGTTGTGAAGGCTAGGACTATAACAATGTTTAAAAGGGAACTGGATAAATTCATGGTGGCTAAGTCCATAAATGGCTATTAGCTAGGATGGGTAAGAATGGTGTCCCTAGCCTCTGTTCGTCAGAGGATGGAGATGGATGGCAGGAGAGAGATCACTTGATCATTGCCTGTTAGGTTCACTCCTTCTGGGGCACCTGGCATTGGCCACTGTCGGTAGACAGATACTGGGCTAGATGGACTTTTGGTCTGACCCGGTACGGCCATTCTTATGTTCTTATGTTATGATTGTTATTTGCAAATTGCTTAATTTGCTCCATTATCTTTCCAGGTACTGAAGTTAAGCTGGTTGTGTAAACTGACGTGTAATTCTGTGTATTGAATGTTGAGTTGTCTCTTAAGGCTTCCTAAAGCATAATGTCCATTCTTTTTTATTTTTTTATTTTTTTCCCTACTTCTGACAGTCATACAGGCCTTCCCATGTCATGATCTTTCACAACTCCCATTGGATCCTTTCTGTATCTTCATTCTCTGTGACCTCTAACAGGCTGACCATATCAGTGGTCCTACCACCTTTCAAGCAGGCCCTAGTCTCTGGCTACTCCTCCCTCTGTATGATGTAGGCAAGGCACTTAATGTTTGGTTTTTTTAAACTAAATTCACACGCTATATACTTCCCATAGTCATATTAAAATATCTAATGATCAGCTTCATATGGAAAACCTCTTCATTATCTAATATGCATAAAAACAGAAACCATCTATATCAATTTTCCAATATGATTAAAACCCTTGGAACCATTTAATTGTATTGACACTGGTAAAATATGTGAATAAACATTCCATTGTTTCACTATACGTTGCAATGATTCCATTGCAAGCTCCATAAGATCTCCAGTTAATCTACTGCAGCTGCGGTGAACCCAGTGATTCAAGTTTCAGGTGTTTGGGCGTTTGTGATTTGAGGTTAGAAACCATGGAGGGAAGCATAGAGCAGGGAAATAGGTAACAGAAGAATTCAGACAGTTTGTAGAGTTTTATGAGCTTCATTTGAACTTTTGAATTATCCAAGCCAAACTGAATCTCTGAAGTGTTCAAATCTTGTCTATTTCAAAGTCTGCTGTACATGAGAGAGGGACACTCCTGCTACGATTAAATGATTCAGTCCATCTCAAATAACTGTTGTAAATGTTTATGCTCAGCTAATCATGAGTTGAAATAATACATTGAAGCATCCATATTTCTGCCTCATACACTGCAGCTACCCTGATTACCAATTATTTTTTCAGTCTTTAATCGTTAACTCTTTTTTCCCCCATCATATACAGGGTAAAACTGATGGAACCATGCAAATCTTAACTTCATATAATAAACATTACTGAAAAGGCATCATAGTGCCTGCTGCTCAATTCCCTTGATTATTACTCTCATAACCAGTGCTTGATAATCTGGCCCTTATTTTCATGATATGCTTGGTCTAGAATTTGCAGATAGGGATCATTTTCCAAATTGCTGTCTTCTGCTATCTATTTTTTCTGCTCTGAAATACGATAGATTTTGTTTTCCCCTCACAGTAATTTGCTTTTTCTCTTTAAATAAATAAACAACTAAATTTGTGATTGCCTCCCCCACTCCTTCACCACTTTTGCATTTTGGACCAATTTCCCTCACCTCTTTAAAATTCAAAGTACCCAAACAATGTTAATACATCTTTTTTCAAGTGACCAGAACAGTATTTAACTAGGGACACTTTAGATTAAAGATAAAGGCCAAATGGAGTAAGAAATTAAGATCTGACTGGAAATCTTGGAGTCTACAAGACCAAATTAAATGCCATCTGAAGAGGTTTATGCTGTATATATTGTTTTATTAGTGGCTTAGACTCCTTTTCTGAAACCAGCAATTTTAATTAGACACATGTACAACAAGGAATACCCATTTTTATCCATGCAGGTAATTGCTAATCCAGCTAGTCAATTACCTACAATATTTTAGAATAATGAACTCCTGAATGCAAAAATGTGATGTTACTGAACACTTACAAATGGCTTAGACATTTTTTCTTCCACAAACCTATAGTCATGTGATGTTGGAAAGATGTTTAAAAAGATTTCAAGATGTTCAGCTGAGACACTGTCAAGCCGATTTGCACAAAACATGGGTTTATGGAATATAGTTCTTGTCAAATTGACTTTTTTAAATGAGATTACAAGTTTGGTTGATAAAAGTAATAGTGTTGATGTCATGGCTTCTGTAAGGCATTTGGTATTTTGATTAAGAAACTAGAATGACACCCAATCAAGATGGCATACATTAAATGGATTAAAATGGATTAAAAACTAATTAATTGATAGGTCTCAAAATGTTGTTATAAATAAGCAGGTGTGTTTCTAATGGGGTCCTGCAGAGATCAGTTCTCAGCACTATCCTATTTAACATTTTTTTTATCAATAGCCTGGAAGAAAACTTAACTTAAAATCATTACTGATAAATTTTTCTAATGAGACACAAGTTGGAGGAGTAGTAAATGATGAGGACAGGTCACAGATTCAGAGTGATCTGGAACCCTTGATAAACTGGCTACAAGAAAACAGTGTGCTGTTCAAAACAGCCAAATGTAAAGTCATAAAGCTAGGAACAAAGAATGTAGGACATGCTTACAGAATAGGAGACTCTGTCATGGGAGGCACTGCCTCTCTGTAAAAGATTTGGGGGTCATAGTGGATAATCAGCTGAATATGAACTCCCACTGTAACTCTCTGGCCAAAAGGTCTGATGTGCTCCTTGAATGTGTAAACAGGGCAGTAGTGAGCAGGAGTAGAGAGGTCATATTACTGTGACCCTAAGCACACTTGCGTTCACACCCTACATCACTATTGAAAGAATTTTTATACAAAATATGTCTTGAGGCATCATTTTAAAACTAACTTGCTGTTCAATAATATCACGGTGCAATGCATAAAGCAACATTTCTAAAGTTATGAATTCTCCCTGTATGATGATACTAGCACATGTTCAAGACTAGACAGCCTTGCCTAGGTAGATTTCAGAGTAGCAGCCATGTTAGTCTGTAGCCGCAAAAAGAACAGGAGTATTTGTGGCACCTTAGAGACGAACACATTTATTTCAGCATAAGCTTTCATGAGCTACAGCCTAGGTAGAGGTGTTAAACACGTCTATCCTAAACAAAGGTATGTGGATTTACCACAGTTTACATATAAACCATAAACCGGGCCATCAAACTAACAAGGGGAAGAGATTGCAGGAAACAGAGCAAATTGCATTTTAGCAAACACAAGCTGGGGGGAGGAAAACAGCATGGAGCTTCTTCACCACCTGACTCTATGTCACCATCCTCCGAGCTTGAATAAATTTTACTTTGAGGGGTAACCTTCAGAAGAATCCATCATAGAGGTTCTCCAGACTATAAAAAGAAAGGAGCAAAGAACTGCAAGTTATCTCTTTCAGCTAAGAAGACAAAAGAGCCAGCACTTTGGCCTTCTGGAGGAGATCTTAACCATGGTGGTGGTGGTGGTGGGTGTCAGCCATCTTGCTGGAAAACTCTGGGTGAAAAAAGCCATCTTGAACAAAGACTTCTATATTGCTAGATTAAGTTTTAGTTGCTAGAAATTATGCTTCACTTTTGTTTGCTTGTAACCATTTCTAACTTTTTCTAATACTTGAACTCACTTAAAATCATATTTTGCTAATACATCTGTTTAACTTTTAATTAAACCAACTTTTTAATCTAACCCAGCACTGCTGAGTTTGAATTAAAGTGAATGTTAGCTCCAGGTAATGTGGTAAGCTGTTGGGTTTTGTCTCTTTAAAGGAACAAATGGACCTTATTATTCCTCTGAATGTTGCAGGGCACATGGAGGGTTTGGAACTAAAGCAGGGGTGGGCAAAATTTGTGGCCCAAGGGCCACATGTGGGTGGGGAAATTGCATGCAGGGCCATGAATGTAGGGCTGGGGCAGGGAGATGGGGTTCAGGAGGGAGTGCGGGGTGTGAGAGGGGGCTCAGGGCAGGGGTGCAGGGAGGAGTGCAGGAGGGGACTCAGGGTAGGGGTGCAGGAAGAGTGCAGAGTGCATCAGGGGGCTCAGGGCAGGGGGTTGGGGTGCAGGGTGCAGGAGAGGTTCGGGGTGCAAGCTCCGGCCTGGCGCCACTTACCTGGAGTGGCTCCGGGGTGGCAGCGGCGCACACAGGGCCAGGGCAGGCTCCCTTCCTGCCTGCCTGCCCTGGCCCTGCGCTACTCCTAGAAGCAACTGGCACCACGTCCCTAGAGCCCTTGGGTGGGGGGGGAGAGGGCTCCACACGCTACCCTCGCCTCCGGGCACCGCCCCCGAAGCTCCCACTGGCTGCAGTTCCCCGTCCTGGCCAATGGGAGCTTCAGGTGGCATTGCCTGCAGGAGAGGGCAGTGTGCGGAGCCCTCTGCCCCCTGTTCCCTCAGGGGCCGCAGGGACGTGGTGCCGGCCGCTTCCAGGAGCAGCGCGAGGCCTAAAGCACCACAGGGTTGGAAATCCCGCGGGCCAGATCCAAAACTCTGACGGGCTGAATCCAGCCCGCGGGCCATAGTTTGCCCACTCCTGGACTAAAGGTATGTTGGGGTCACCTGCTAATGTCAGCCAAGTCTAGTAAAAACAAGAGTGTGTCTGATAACTGCTGGCAGGATGTTGGATTCAAAGTGTATCAGAACTGTAGAGCATACAGAACACAGAGCACATGCTGGCTCTATCTGTGCATGTTTCCCAGGCAGGGAGTACAAGTAGGAGAAACATTTTGGGGCACAACCTCTAACTGGTCTGAATTGTACCCTGAAGTGTGACATTTACCTCTTGCATTTGACACTGGTGTGCACTGTCAATGCTTTAAGAAGGATGCTGAAAAACTGGAGTGGACTTAGAAAAGTCACAAGAATGATTAAAGGATTGGAAAATATGACATAGTGAATGACTCAAGGAACTCAGTTTCTTTAGCTTATCAAAGAGAAGGTTAAGGGGTGATTTGATCAAAGTCTATACATACTGACATGGGGAACAGAACTTTAATAAGAGGGCTATTTAGTTTAGCAGGCAAAGTTATAAAAAGGTCCAATGGCTAGAAGTTGAAGCTATAGAAATTCAGACTTGAAATAAAGCAAACTTTTATTTAAAGTGGGGATGATTAACCCCTGGAACAATTCACCAGTGGTTGTGCTGAGTTCTCCATCCTATGGCTTGTGTACTGCAGGAGGTCATATTCGATGATCACAATGGTCCATCCTGATCTTATGATCTATGAATCAGTCATGCCATCATTAACAAGAACACTTTCATTTTTATAAGAACAATATAGAATTCTTATACACGCGGTTTTACCTAACATATTGGTTTATATATCAGTGTACTAGGTAAAATGTGTTGCAAAATTATTTCTGGTCTGTCTTTGTATTAAATGTCTTTCTAGCAATTTGTCCATCTTATGATTTTTCTACTGGTGCCCACCACCAAAATATCTGCTCTCTCCCCAGGTTAACTAGATTTATCTAATGAGGTGCCTACTCAATTTCATGGAGTCATTGGCTTTCCTCTTACCTGATTACATGGATAAACAGCTAGATCCCCTTGATTAAGGATGGTTTGTAATCTCCATTGTCCCAGAGGAGTGCAAATTCCCCATTTCTTTGCTAACAGAAGTGATTTTTTTTCCACTTTGTCTAATGGTGATGTGTCAAAGCAGCCTCTTCAACAACTAGGTTTCAAACCTGCCACCCATTTTCACTTGGGTCTTTACAGATTTCCCCATTGTTTTTAAGCAAAGCAGGAGGGCTGTTTGAGGGTTTAAAAAAAGAAGTAGCAACAAAAGGGAAGACAAAGAACCGGGGCCAGAATTCTGGTTAAGTTCTCCCTATGCATGGTAATGAAATATGATAATGCAAAGTGTTCAAGCCAGCATTTGTTTAGGGAGATCCCAGGAAAGAAACAGAACTGCCTCTAAATGTATAGAAGCTTTATGTACAGTACAATATCATGTTTTTTCCTTGCTGTAAAAGGTTTTGTAATAAACAAAATAATTCTGGGAAATTGCAGAAGGTTTATGAATGATAAAGTATTTTCTTCTCTTCCTTAAGCACTTTCACGGGCCTCTAGCTCAGAACAATATTTTGATGCTTTATTTAATTCCAATTCAAGCCTGGACAATCAAAACTGAAAAGCTCCAATCAACAATGTTATACTGCTAATTTTCTCAAGGTTTCTTGTAGGCAGGGCTGCCCAGAGGATTCAGGGGGCCTGGGGCAAAGCAATTTCGGGGGCCCCTTCCATAAAAAAAGTTACAATACTATAGAATACTATATTCTCATGGGGGCCCCTGCAGGGCCCAGGGCCTGGGGCAAATTGCCCCACTTGCCCTTCCTTCCCCCCCCCACCCCCCCAGGCAGCCCTGCCTGTAGGAAATGTTGAGAAAGCTAGTAAATTGCCAGCATGCACTAGGATATAGTATGCTAATTCAGGAACTTAAAACAATTCTGAATAAAAAATGGATAAAGTGCAAGAATAGCAGCAAGTTGTATACTAGAGTTTTTAACTCATGAGAGCAAATTTGGGCAGCTAAGGGTTCACAAGATGGGATCTATAGTGCACCAGCTTGCTGCTGAGTAACTCACTGTGTATAAAAGAGGGGTCTCAGAGCAAATGTCTTTGTCTGGCCAAGGGGGAATGGAAAGTCCTGCCATTCACTGAGATGAGTCCATTGTCATAGGAATACATGTGCTAGTGTAACTGTAGACATTGATCCGGAGAGCTAGGACTACACTTAGTCAACAATAGACCTGACCAAGTTGTGACTCCTGCCCTTATTGGGGATATAATCTGTTGAAGTTCCAGTTTCCAAAGGACGTTGCAGGGGTAACTCAGGACACAAACATTGGCGCTGGTATGCCCAGATCCAGGAGGGAAGAGAGTATGCACCTTTAATCCTAGGGACAAATGCAAACCAGTTCCAGAAGTTGGTGTTGAAGTGCCGTAAAATGGCAGGGAACTACTATCTGCAGGAGGTTCCAATGAACATTTGATATAAAGCCGCATACCAGACAGTGAGGGGCCCCCCATCCCAAGAGGAGACCAAGGCTAGACCTTTTGGGAAGCATAGGAATGGGGGAATCCCAAAAATGGAAACTGCCAAGTGGAAGGACCGCCTGTGCGATAAGTTAGTCAAGAGGAAGGCTGTTTTTTCTATGCACGAGTGAATGTTGGGTGTGCTCTGAGGTGGAGCACCATATCTGAATGCAGGATGGTCAGCCTTTTCAAGAGAGTTCAAGATGATTAGCCCCCACTGATACTGAAGATGTGAGGCAGCACTTACAGTAACTGGCTCAAACAGGCATCACTGAGGAATCAAGGAGCCCCTACACATTGCCGATCGTTGTAGTATGAAAGAAGTTGCAAAGTGCACATGATTTCCGAACAATATGCAATATGCAATGCCCTGGGTGGATGATGCCTTGGATAGCCTGAATGATAGTCACTGGTTCACTGTCCTTTATCTCTGCAGTAGATACTATCAAGTACCCATGCCACCACAGGACAGGGAGAAGACAGCGTTCATCTGCACCGTGAGGTTTTAGCTATTTAATAGCAGCCCCAGGGAGTGTCTGGGGTTCCGGTCATGTTTCAGCAATTCATGGAGCGGTTAGTAGGGGACATACACCTGGTAAGAGTGTCTAGTCTACCTGGATGGCATTGTGGTGTTCAGGCACACTTTAGAAGAACATTAGACTCAGCTGTGCAAAGCCTTGAATCATTTGGAAGAGGTTGGCCTCAAGTTACCCTTAGACAAGTGCATCTTATGCTGCACAGACTTCTGTGAGGTACATGGGGGACAGAGTCTGCAGATAGTATAACTACAGGCCCAGAGAAGGTGAAAGTGGTAATCACCTGGCCAAGGCCCATAACTCTCAAGGAATTACAATAATTTATGGGATTCTGTTGCTATTACCGCAGGTTCATAAAGAATTTTTTCTACATTGTGCATGCACTCAAAGCTCACCAAGGGGTACCCCCTCACAAATAAGAAGGAAAACCCACCCCTGCATCAATACTTTAATGTGGATGCACCTTTTGGAAAGTAGTGGACTGCTGAGTGTGAAGAAGCTTTCTGTAAAATCATTGAACAGCTCACTCAAGTGCCTGTTTTGGTGTATGCTGATCTCACCCAGCTATTTGAACTCCATATCGATGCAAGTTACATTAGGTTAGGAGTCATCCTTTATCAAGAGCTTGAGGGCAAAACTCCAACCAGTAGCTTTTGCAAGTTGAGGCTTCACACGCTCTGCTGGAAGGGCATAACAAGTGGGGTCCCACAGGGATCAGTTCAGGGATCATTCAATATCTTCATCACCGATTTAGATAATCGCACAGAGTACACTTAAAGTTTGCAGACGATACCAAGCTGGAAGGGGTTTCAAGTGCTTTGGAGGATAGGATTATAATTCAAAATGATCTGAACAAACTGGAGAAATGATTTGCAGTAAATAGGATGAAATTCAGTAAGGGCAAATGCAAAGTACTCCACTTAGGAAGGAACAATCAGTTGCACACATACAAAATAGGAAATGCCTAGGAAGGAGTACTGTGGAAAGGGATCTGGGGATCAGTGTAACACTGTTGGAAAAAAAGAAACCTTATTCTGGGATGCAGGAGTGTTGTAAGCAAGACACGAAAAGCAAGTCTTCTGCTCTACATGGAGCTGATTAGGTTTCAAGTGGGGTATTGTGTCCAGTTCTGGGTGCCATATTTCAGGAAAGATGTGGACAAATTGGAGAAAGTGCAGAGAAGAGGAACAAAAATGATTTAAGGTCTAGAAAACATGACCTATGAAGGAAGATTGAAAAAAAATGGGTTTGTTCAGTCTGGA
The DNA here is from genome assembly GCF_020497125.1 of Mauremys mutica. Taxonomy (NCBI): domain Eukaryota; kingdom Metazoa; phylum Chordata; order Testudines; family Geoemydidae; genus Mauremys; species Mauremys mutica. Next base: position 179,611,915 of record NC_059074.1, on the reverse strand, counting down.
AAAGAGAAGACAGAGGGGACATAACAGTTTTCAAGTACATAAACAGTTGTTACAAGGAGGAGGGAGAAAAATTGTTCTTAGCCTCTGAGGATAGGACAAGAAGCAATGGGCTTAAATTAGAGCAAGGGAGGTTTAGGTTGGACATTAAGAAAAACTTCCTAACTGTCAGGGTAGTTAAGCACTGGAATAAATTGCCTAGGGAGGCTATGCAATCTCCATCATTAGGGATTTTTAAGAGCAGGTTAGATAAATGGATGGTCTAGACCAGTGATGGTCTAGACCAGTGGTGGGCAACCTGCAGCCCATCAGGGTATCTGATTGTGGACCACGAGACATTTTGCTGACATTGACCATCGCAGGCACGACCCCCCCGCAGCTCCCATTGGCCGCGGTTTGCCGTTCCCAGCCAACTGGTGCTCCGGGAAGCAGTGGCCAGTATGTCCCTGTGGCCCACCACTTCCCGCAGCTCCCATTGGCCGGGAACGCCAAACTGCAGCCACTGGGAGCTGCGGGGGGCCATGCCTGTGGATGGTCAATGTCAGCAAAATGTCTTGCAGCCCGCTGGTCTAGATAATACTTATTCCTGCTATGAGTGCAGGGGACTGGACTAGAAGACCTCTCGAGGTCCCTTCCAGTCCTATGAAATACCAAAAGACCATCTGAGCACACACATACATGCTTGTATATATAGGTATAAGCTTCAACACAGTTGGGGGAAATGTCTGTCACTCAAGCAGAATGGCCTTTTCTCAGAAATCAAAGCCCTTTACAATCAATCCCCAGTGGCCACCTTCAGCAACCCCTACTGGTGATAGAAATTTATACTACTATATCTGTTTTAGGGTTTCTGCACTGCCCAAATCTGCAGTAGGTAAGATAAAGAGATCCAAATGTTCTAGGAGTTCTAGGAGGCACAATGGTTGAGGAGCATACAATGCAGCTTGGAGGAGGGGAGTACATAGCCAACTTTAAGCCACCTGAGTACTCCTCCACTCTTAAACTGGATGTGCATCAGGTCAGTCCTCCAGTCTAATTTAGAGCAACCTGGATATTGCTGCACTGCAGTGAATCCCCCTCTTTATCACAGCTACCCCCACCCAAGCATAATGTGAATGGGTGCTGCACCCACCCATTCTTCCCATTCCCACATCTGGCTGTGGTGAATCTGGCCCACCTTATTGTTACCTTGCTCCAGGCATAGCTTTCTCTTGTAGAAAAACACTTGGAAGAAAAAGCTAAAAATTTAGGGGTCAATAACTACTGTCTCCCTAGGAATGTATGACATGATAAAACATTTGGTTCCCATTGTCAGGGGGGAAAAAGAAAAAAGAATGCCAGATGTTATTTTCCAAAATATAAGCAACTGTAGATTTTCCAGACTGTCACCAGAGGATTTTTTAAACAGCTGCTATATCCATCACAAATGTTGGCCTATCCTGTCATTACCACTGGAGATGACAATTACAAGCTAACTAAATGAGGATGCATCCACCTCCTTTTCTGATGCATAATTTAAAACATTAAAATCATCATCATTATCCAATTTTTAAACAAGGCTTGCTCAAGCTGACTGTTTTTGGTCAATAAGTTAGCTTGAGGTTTATCTTCATCACCCCAGCCTTCATAAAATAGATACAGAATGTTCTGCCTGCCAATTCATATCATTATACTATGGCATGGGGCAGTGATTTTGTGAGCAGATGTTTCTGCTTTCAAAATTATGAGTAGAAATCTACCCTCTGCTTACAGGAGAGCTCCTCTAGAGATGGAATAAATGGAAGAAATATGATTCAGTTAGGATATATTCCCCTTAACTTCAAAGTTTGGCATGCTTACCCAAATTTTTGATTTTCAAAGTATTTTAAACCAGATGGAGGAAAAAAACCAGAATATTCATATTTGGCATTCAGAAACCATCAGCCTCGGGTAGAAACAGATTTTAAATTATTTAATCTTCCATTTCTAAAGAGCTGACATCCTGACAATTCAAAATCAGGTTAACCAGAAGAAAAGTGATTCCCTCCCCCCCTCACAATTTGGAACTTCACTCTTGGTTTTGTTGTGATTGTTCATCCCTTGCAAAACTAAAACCCTTGAAGAACAGACCACAAAGGGTAAGTAGATGTTTAGGCCCCAAATCCTGAAAACACTTGCAAATCTGTAAAGTTATGTAAGTGTCCATTTACATGTGCATAAAAACATTTCACAGGCTCAGGGCCACAGTCCATGACCATGAGCCAGGTTTATTCATGTACTGAGACAAGGGCCAGTGCAGGGGAAAATACCACCTCTGGCTTCTGGGCCAGATCATGACAAATTTAAGGGCTCCCTAACTTGTGTCACTGCTGCAATGTCCATTATAGATCACAGCTGTGGTGCAGAATCAGTGAGCATGCAGGACACCTGACATTTCCTCCCGTCTCTACCTCTCCCCAGGCCACAATACTCCTTTCATCCCTGTCCAGCCTCCAAGTGCCCTCTCCACGGCAGCCTCCATGTCTGATTTCCCTACATATCAAGCATCAGCTAGATGCTTTTCTTTGCATGCCTGTATGGAAGGGTTTCCTTTTATGCCAGGTTTTCATTTTTTGCAGGAAATTGGCCACCATGGCACATGATGAGCAGTTGTTCACATTTGCCATTTTTAATATTTTAGTTACTATGACATTTTTTCTGCAAGCTCTGCAGGGCCTACTCACGGAGCTGCAGGAAGCATGACAGATATCGAATTACTTCCATAAAGCAAGTTCCTCAATGTATTGACAATTATCTTAAATATTGGTCACAATGAATTGGTTGATTCATGGATTGGTTTGTCTGTATTGTAAAGTTAAAAAGAAAAGAATCAGTTAATGCAAGATAAGTGTTGTAGCTCATTTTTTTCCACACAATAATTGAGGGAGTGGGAGTCTAACTACCCTTGTTTTACATAGGTCTAGGCAGCCACCCCCCTAGGATTCCTCTAGACACCTTAAGAGATTCCCCACTGGCACATTATTCACTAATAAGAAACAAGGAAGTACACAGGCACCATCACATAGAAAAATCAGTCGGGGTACTTGTTTTTACAGTTTCTCTTATTTGTATAGGAAACTGGCTGCCCAAGCTAACAGAGCCAAATTCTCATTTTCCTGTGCAAAGCACAAGTGAAAAGGTTTTGTGCAGGGGAACTATATGAGGACTGAGGGATTTGAATTCTTCCCCCACAATCTGGAAGCAACTCTATTACTGCAGCCATTGACCTGGGGATTTTTACCAGTGGATTCATTGAATTTATAGACTCACTGGCAACCCTCTGCTTCCAAACTCCAGTTTGAAGATCCGCAATACAGTGACACTTCACGGCTCCCAGAGGACAAAAATCATGTAATCTGGTCACCTCTAGGATGACCAGATTACATGAACAAAATACTGGGACACATGATGGGGGCAGGTCCAGAGTGTCGCCAAACCAAAAAAAAAAAAAAAGCCCCAAGCCAGAATATTGGGACAAATGGCGTCCCGACCATACATCTGTCGGGATGTGGGACAAACAACTGAATATCGGGACGGTCCCAATTTTATCTGATGTCTGGTCACCCTAGTCACCTATCCATCTTTGCCCCCTTGCAAGTGTTCTGCTATTTGGGAGCCTAACATGCCTACCCAATCTAGTAGGATTTGCCCCCATGCCATAGGGAAGCTGCAATGGAAATTTGAATGCCACACACCAAGTATGACAAGACAGTTTAATTAAGCTGGTTTTTAACGTTCAAATGGTGAGAGTAGATATCCATAAACACTTCAGGCAAGCTGAAGGTTTTGATTTCAAAATATGCTGTTGTAGCCATATTTGCTGCTCACTGTGGGGATTAATCTATTCAAGTCTGGAGCTTAGGTAAACCTTAATTTGGAGAAGCTTCAAATATCTGAAAAATGTCTGTCTTCCAGCCCAAGCTTGCTATCTCAAAAGCATGAGCTTTCTTGGGAGATCTCCAGCAACTGCACTGGTGAAATTAAGAACCTATCCAAATATTCCAGCACTTTATACAGGGAATTCATCAGGATTGTTGTAGGGTCGGGTTTTCCTGTGCTTGTTTTAATTCTAACCAGCTCACAGAACTCTGCTTTGTAGAGTAGACTGCCTTTGGGCCTGAATTTGAAGCCTTTGCTCACATACTAGTTACAAGTGCTCACAGAATCAGGGCCTTAGCTGCTTTAGTTGGAGGGGTGAACACAGTGCTGGTCTACACCCCACTAAAGCCATGTCTACACTAGCAAGCTTAGTGGCACTGCTGTACCTGATGCAGCTGCACTGCTCTCAGATTGCTTATGTAGCTGCTTTACGCCAATGGGAGAGAGCTCTTCCATCCGCATAATAAAACTACCTCCACGAGCGGCAGTAGCTATGTTGGCAGGAGAGCTTTTCCGGCTGACATAGCACTGTGCACATTATCACTTATGCTGGTGAAATTTATGTCACTCAGAGTTTTTTCCCCCCACACCCCCAAGCAACATAAATTTTGCTGACATGAGTGGTAGTATAAGATATGGCCTTACTCCCACACAAGACAGTGGTGTCTGACAGGGTGTAACAGCACAGAACTGAAAAAGTTTGCAAAAATTGAAATCTAGATTTTATTTAGTGTTGTACCATTGTCCATTGTGAAGACTAGCACCTGTACCGGCACCCCTTATTAAATGAAGCAGCTCTGCTGAAGTGAATGGAATTACTTACACAAATGAGGATTGCTCATATCATTCTAAGTTGAAAAACTGGACTCTTAGTTTCCAAATAAGTATGCATCAACAATGATTTACTCCATACATGGGTCTGACGCATGTGTCTGATGAAGTGGGCAATCACCCACGAAGGCTTATGCTCCAATACATCTGTTAGTGTTTAGGGTGCCACAGGACTCGTTGCTGCTTTTTACTCTATACAGTTGACTTATTTCAGGTTGCATTACTGAGCAAAAAACCTTTCAATCAATCAATAAGCATCATAGCAAGGGCAAACCCAGCGTGCATCACTCAACATGTCGGTAACTTCAATGTTAGCCAAGTCATTCTAATACCTCTCAAATTCCATTTTGACATTTAAGAAGATACATTAATGTGAATCAATGTGTTCTTGAAGCACATTCCAGTGGAAGTCAGTTTTCTTAAATAGCTAGCATTTTTCAAAACAAATTAGGGCCTGTCGGGATTCCCCTCTCCCCCCAGGGCCCACTTCTGTAAAGTTCTACTTTTAATTCAGTACTTTGTTCAACTAGTTTGAGGGTCTTACAACTTTTGCAGAAAAATGTGAATTTTAAATATACACAATAGATTCTTTTTCTTAGAAACAGAGATTAGAAATGATTCTTACAATAAAAATAGCATTCAGACATTTGAAAAGCTCTGCAAAGAGTAGCTACAGCATACATTAAACTTTCACAACTGCAAACAATTTAGATCACTTTAAGAAAGATTTTTTTTTTATTTTATAGTTACCCTCAAAAACAATTGATGATATCTGTAAAAACTTGCCCATAATGGAAATTAGTAGTGGTGCCTGGAATGCTTTGATCTTACAATACACACTACTGGACTGTGATATCTGAGCTCAGATTATATTAAATTGCTAGTATATTTCCAGATGGCCTCTGAAGGCATTTGCTTGAATGTTCCTTCTCAGAATCAAGTATCCTTCCTAACAGGAAACTATGTTCAGCTTTCTTTCTTAAATTGAAAAGGGAAAACGCCTTTTCCCATGACTTTATTATACTTCTACATATAACACACATGTGGAATGGAATGCATGTGCTGTAGTTCGATGAAAACATTCATACTTTTCAAATTCATGTTTTGGTAACAAAAGATAGGGCCGGATTATGACCTGCTGCATGTGCCCACACAAGGAATAAAAAGGTGAAAGGACTCCTCTTATTCCTTTGTGAAGCCAGCATGAGGGTAGCCTTCACTGGGCTGCTACTTCCCCTCCTACATAGATGGAGTGAGTATTACAACAAATATTTTCCCAATAGGAGGCATAATAATGGGATTATAGGAACTTGGAGAACTCTGCTTTCAGGAAGTGCCTGGTGAGACAGAACAATATATGTGGAGGGAGCAATGATAAAGCCTGAATGTTGCTCGGTCTTGGCTATCTGTTTATGGTCAGACACAGAGGAAAGGCAGGGACAGTGAGTGAGCCAACCCTTCCCTCCCAATGTGCCAGTCAGTGCAGCAGGAAGGACGGTGTGCTAGGCACAAGGTTAGCAAAGATTACTGCCCTCTGGAGCAGGCAAGGGCATAACCAGGGACCAGACTTTCAAGCTCTGATCTGGTCCTGGATCGGCATAACTATGCACTGTCCCTTTCTCAGGCCATGTGGCATAGTGACAATCTATCCCTGCATTAACAGAATCAATTCTCTTGTTTTTTTCTTCCTTCCATAGGAGAAAATGCCACAAAGAGTACCCAGCATCCTGCTACTGTTAAACCAAATCCTGAGAGGAGCTGGCTGGAATTCCCATTGCAGTGAGATGCTCAGCACTCATTAGGATGTGGCACAAAGACAGTTTAGAGTCAGACTAAGGAGAGATCTAGAAATAGCAGCAGGGTAGCTAGAGGCTGAAGAAATGGCTACTCCTTATTCTTACAGTATCCCTTTCTACTACCACAGGTACCAAAGGCCTGGTCCTGCCCTGAGTGCAGATAAATATAAGGTAAAAGATGATGAACAGGACAGGGAGCCTTTGGGAACCTGGTCTTGCACTGGGTACCCTAGCAGCAAGAATAAGATCAAATATGGGAACAAGTCGCTAAGCACATCATTACAGGAGGATGATCACACAAAAGGCCACAGCTCCTCAGTCAGCCACTCCTTTCCTGCTGAGGTGAAGTTCTGCTCTATACCAAATAGGGCGCTGTCCCTGTAAGGCACAACGCCAACCAAAAATATCATTAGCTGCCTCACTTTCAGAACCATCTCAAAAGATTCACCATCACACGTTGAAAATCACAGCTTTCTTATGTAAATTCTCCTTTTTTTAAAAAAAGGATGTTGTTTTCCTCCTTTTTGATTTGGGACAAACAACGGTGAAGAGCTATGGCTCTGGTTCAACTTCAGTTGAAGCTTCCAAACTTGAGTGCCTAATCTTAGATGACTGAATCAATCTATCTGCCCATACCAAAAAATAAAAAATGCAGTGAGGAAACTATGCCTCACAGAATTTAAATCAGCTACAGAAAAGGACAAATCTGACAGCAGTTGTCTGGTCCTCCCAAAGGAATTTGAAAGTAGGAAGGAATGACTGAGCGGGGGAAGTAATGAGGGCATGAAACAAACTTAGAAAATAAGATCCCTCCAAAGTACAAACAATCCAGTCTTATCTCTAGTCACTGGAATTGTGCTAGCATTACTACCCTTCTGCTAAGGTTTGAGACCTAAGCAATCCCCTACTGTTTGTAGAGTCTGTCCCATATGGTGGAACCAAACATTCAGCTGAAAGCTTGTTGCTCTCATTGTAAACAAAGCATCAAGCAGAGGTCAGAGGAAATCTCAGTGGGAAGCAAATGTTCTGACGATGAGACATTTCCCACATGATTATACTTTCCAGCCAATGACATTGAGAAAGAAGGTAACTCTCAAACAAGTCAAAGCAGGAAGGATTCAATTGGCTACTAACAAATGAATTTGTTCTGAGAAGTAAGCTTAACTACATCAAACGGCACATTAGGAAAGCAGTCCTCATCTGCCATGATTTAGAAAGATGGGAGATTGAAGTGTCCTGTTGTGTTTTGAAGGCAATGTAGCAGAATTTCCTTGCTTTGCATGAAAGCAAAATATTGTAGGCACCAACTCAACCTGGTTCCAGGTTATTTATTTATATATACATACACACACACCTATAGGGTATAATTCACAATGCCTATATACACCGGGTCCTTGGCTGTTATAGTTTGAAGCCCTATGCCAATAGAGCAAAACCAGCTTATAGCAGCTGAAAATAGGGTCCAAAAATAGCTCAGTGGTTTGAGCATTGGCTTGCTAAACCCAGGGTTGTGAGTTCAATACTTGAGGGGGTGTAACGGGTTGGGACTCACCACCTGGCGCCTCCTCCTGGTGACTCTGAGAATTAGCTCTGTCCAGTGGAGCGCCCCCTCCTGGTGGTGTCCCATCCGTCATTCTGCCCTCTGTTGCTGTCTCTGGACCCGTGTTGCTGCCTGCTCAGCAGCGTCCTCTTCAAGGCCACTGACCTCCGGCAGTGCCCCTTGGTCCATCTGCACCCCCTTCTGGGGGTCGCTGATCAGCAGTCCTACACCCCAGCCACTATGTCCAACCGCCTTCTGAGTCCAATCCCTCTTGTCAGGGATCTGGGGTAGTACAATGGCCGCTCCCTACGGTCATTGGCTGGGTGTACTGCAAGGAGGAAGGGGGGGACCCAGGCCCGCCCACTACTCTAGGTCCTGGCCCAGGGACCCTCTGGTGGCAGCCTCGCTGTCCTCCTTCTCTCCCCTCGTCTGTCTGTTTCCCTCGACCACTTCCCCTATGGCCCCTCGCACCCGCTAGGCCCTTCCCTTCAGGACCTGCAGCCTGGCGGCTATGGGCTCAAGCTCTCTAGCCTCCCCGAGGCCTGGCCAGCACTGCAATGTCCGCGGTGCTAGTCTCCACCCTTGGAGACTGACCTTCCCCTTTCAAAGGCCTGGGACAGACTGACTGCTCCCTTCCTGAGCAGCCTTTATATATGTCTGAGCCTAGCCCTGATTGGCTGTCTCCAAACTGGGCCCTGATTGGCTCACAATAAGCCTTTCTTTGATTGGCTCCCTGTCTGCGCAGGCGCCCTGGCCTGCCGCAGCCCATTCTCACAGGGAGTGGGGCAGTCCGCCCCACTACAGGGGGTCATTTGGGGATTGGTCCTGCTTTGAGCAGGAGGTTGGACTAGATGATCTCCTGAGGTCCCTTCCAACACTAATAATCTATGATCTATGAAAATTTGTGCCAAATTTCCAGTCAGGCTTTGACTTTGCATCCATTTGTATGTGCATGACGTTATATAGCTACATTTGTGTGCCCACATTTGCGAGTATTAATGCTTGTGTGTACAAGTCTAATAATGGAGGTCGAGGACTGATCATTCACCCCTTCATATCCATCCAAAGTCCTTACAAACTTTCAGTTTGTCCTGCCTCATCCTTTCAAAGTATGCTCCATAAAAAAAACTACCATTAATCATTTCAATCAAGCTGCCTGAGGTTTAAATTTAACTGATGGACCCAGCACTCACTCTGGGCCAGATTTCTGCCATTCTTACCAATACCCTAATGTGCAAGTTGTCCCATTTAAATCAGTGAGTCTACTTGCAGAGTGAGGGCATCAGAATTCAGGATGTATATGCTGTTTCAAGTGAGTGCAAGCAATCTCTATGGACTATTTAATTGAATGTCCCACTCACTTTTTGGTATACGATAGGTCAAATGTAACAGTGCTGTTCATGCAACAACAAAAAGCAAGAAATAGAAAAATATTGAATAAGATTACTTGTGTATTCTTGTAGAGGAGCAGAGAAGATCAAAACTGCAGGGAGCACGTAAGCAGCAGAAATGGTGGCAACAACGTTTCCAAGTCATTCATAGTGCTCACAAAAGGCAAAAATGTGGGTCCTTCCATATGTAGTTCTATATTAAATAGTAATTACCTGGGTGTTGAGATGTGCTAAGTCAATTACTTGGGCTCCACAAAATTACTTTCTCTCCTATTTATGGTAATTTCTTGACTCTTGATTCTAGCTTTAAAAAGATCAGTGGTTTTTATATATCTTGATCCCTCATGCACTTATTGCCAGACCTTAGCCAAAACTTTGAATGGTTTAAAATCAGTTTGGGGTGCCCAAACTAAGATGCCTCAAAGGGGCTGGATTTTTTTTAGAAAAAAAGAGCTGAGAGCCTTCATTTTGAAAGTTAAGTTCTTATAAGTTATGAAACTAGGCACCCAAAAATTGAGGCACCCAGAATCATTCAAAAGTGATTGGTATCTTGGCTGTAGTGCATACTATTGTGATTAGTTCCACTGAGTTCACATTTGCAAAACTGGGCTATTTACATACTAACCACACTGGCTACAACCTCTTCTGGTACCATATGTTTTTTTCTTATTGAGCTACAAGTTGTTTGAGTTGTCCTCCTCAAATTGCATCTCCAACCTGAACAGCATGATTTGGGTTAAAGTAAATACGAGTATGTAATACCCAACACCAGCTTTCAAACTCAGTATCCTGATAAACTGCAAGCACAGCTGTGCTGTCAGATTGGAGGGATGTTTTTTCACAGTCCTCACTGAAATGTCTGCTGGTTTCTCTTTTCCAGCATGTTGCTGAGAAGTTTTGACTTCAGCTGAAGAGACATAAAATTTACTATTCATTAGTAACCTTTTTGAGTGATAACTTGATTAGTACTTGCATATGTTGATCTACCTATCACTTCACATCTACTATATACAGATATTCTCATTTTGATTAGCTAGATATTAATGAACCCAAAACTGACACGTGACTTCATATAGTCACTTGATATTCACACACATTGAAAATAATGACAAAACAGCATAACAGGTAAATTATTGGGCTTCAATTTAAGGTTCCTAGAATTCATGAGATGCGGCCTGCTTAATTTTCATTAAACAGTTTTGAAAGAAGGAACTATTGATGTGAAACATAATTGAAAATCAAGAGAAAGGGAAATTAAATGAATGGAAAGAAGCACAAATTAAATCTATGGCAGTCTGAAAAACAAAGAAATTCCAGCATTAATGTTGAAAGACCATGGCCTATTATGAAGAACATGGTGGTGACAAATCTTTGCTTTTTGACAAGACCATGTAACAGTTATTGGGGTTTTGTGTGCTAGTAATTAAATACAATACACTTTGGGCAATATTTGCATAGATATCTGACAATAATTTTTTAATAAGTGAGAAATTAAATTAGGAAAACCAGAGTCACAGGGATCATACATTTCCTCAGTTACCACTTTTAATGACAAATATCAGTAATTATTAAGATGAAATATCAGGCATGGAAAATAGCGGCTCTAGTTTTCTGGGAAACTTACATCCATTGCTTTCTTTAAGCTAAATCCTGAACACCTAGACATGTTGGGTAGGGAGAATGGAGTAAGCCTGATATAGTGCACAAATGTTAGCAGGCTGCTATGCCTCTGCCACACTGGCACATGCATCATGTTAGTGTAACAATTTTGTTAGGGGTTTCTTTTGGGGCGGGGGGCAGAATGGGATTGTTCAGAGAGACGAAGAAGGGGGGAGGGAACAGTACAATGGGGGTTTTAGCAGAAAGAAAGAGGAAGAAGAGAGAAAAAGAGCATGGAAGATAGGTGGAGTTGGAACAAACAGTAAATCAACAAAGGGAAGAGCGTATTCAGAGAAAAAACTATAGAAAGCAGTCAAGTATGGAGGATTTCACCAGCAACTGAAAGTCCCTGCTGCAGCTACTTGTTTATGATCTTACTAGTTTGCGTTTCCACCTGACATTTCCCAGGCATTTCTTTCCACTCCAAGATTGCATGGTTGTATGAAGCCTGGTGTTTCCAGAGTGGGTGGGTAGGCAGAGGCCTCCCTGCACAGCTCTGGGTTTCTTGCAGATTTTATATACAGGAGACTGCAAGAGGGGAGGACTCCTGTCTCAGACCGAGAAAGCGGGACAATCAGCGGGTTATCTTAAGTGCCTATACACAAATGCAAGAAGCCTGGGGAACAAGCAGGGAGAACTAGAAGTCCTGGCACAGTCAGGGAATTATGATGTAATTGGAATAACAGAGACTTGGTGGGATAACTCACATGATTGGAGTACTGTCATGGATGGATATAAACTGTTCAGGAAGGACAGGCAGGGCAGAAAAGGTGGGGGAGTTGCATTGTACGTAAGAGAGCAGTATGACTGCTCAGAGCTCCAGTATGAAACTGCAGAAAAACCTGAGCATCTCTGGATTAAATGTAGAAGTATGAACAACAAGGGTAATGTCGTGGTGGGAGTCTGCTACAGACCACCGGACCAGGGGGATGAGGTGGACGAGGCTTTCTTCCAGCAACTAACAGAAGTTGCTAGATCACAGGCCCTGGTTCTCATGGGTGACTTTAATCACCCCGATATCTGCTGGGAGAGCAATACAGCAGTGCACAGACAATCTAGGAAGTTTCTGGAAAGTGTAGGGGACAATTTTCTGGTGCAAGTGCTGGAGGAACCAACTAGGGGAAAAGCTCTTCTTGACCTGCTGCTCACAAACAGGGAAGAAATAGTAGAGGAAGCAATAGTGGATGGGAACCTGGGAGGCAGTGACCATGAGACGGTCAAGTTCAGGATCCTGACACAAGGAAAAAAGGAAAGCAGTAGAACAGAGACCCTGGACTTCAGAAAAGCAGACTTCGACTCCCTCAGGGAACTGATGGGCAAGGTCCCCTGGGAGAATAACATGACGGGGAAAGGAGTCGAGGGAAGCTGGCTGTATTTCAAAGAAACCTTATTGAGGTTGCAGGAATAAACCATCCCGATGTGTAGGAAGAAAAGTAAATATGGCAGGCGACCAGCTTGGCTTAACAGTGAAATCCTTGCTCGTCTTAAACACAAAAGAACAGCTTACAAGAAGTGGAAGATTGGACAAATAACCAGGGAGGAGTATAAAAGTATTGTTCAGGCATGCAGGTGTGAAATCAGGAAGGCCAAATCACACTTGGAGTTGCAGCTAGCCGGAGATGTTAGGAGTAACAAGAAGGGTTTCTTTAGGTATGTTAGCAACAGGAAGAAAGTCAAGGAAAGTGTGGGCCCCTTGCTGAATGAGGGAGGGAACCTAGTGACAGAGGATGTGGAGAAAGCTAGTGTACTCAATGCTTTTTTTGCCTCTGTCTTCACAGACAAGGTCAGCTCCCAGACAGCTGCACTCTGCAGCACGGTACGGGGAGGAGGTGACCAGCTCTCTGTGGGGAAAGAAGTAGTTCGGGGCTATTTAGGAAAGCTGGATGAGCACAAGTCCATGGGGCCGGATGCGCTGCATCCGAGGGTGCTAAAGGAGTTGGCCGATGAGATTGCAGAGCCATTGGCCATTATCTTTGAAAAATCATGGCAATCGGGGGAGGTCCCGGATGACTGGAAAAAAGCTAATGTAGTGCCCATCTTTAAAAAAGGGAAGAAGGAAGATCCAGGGAACCACAGGCCAGTCAGTCTCACCTCAGTCCCTGGAAAAATCATGGAACAGGTCCTCAAGGAATCAATCCTGAACCACTTAAAGGAGGGGAAAGTGATCAGGAACAGTCAGCATGGATTCACCAAAGGCAAGTCATGCCTGACTAACCTAATTGCCTTCTATGATGAGATAACCGGCTCTGTGGATGAGGGGAAAGCAGTGGATGTGCTATTTCTGGACTTTAGCAAAGCTTTTGATACAGTCTCCCACAGTATTCTTGCCAGCAAGTTAAAGAAGTATGGGCTGGATGAATGGACGGTAAGGTGGATAGAAAACTGGCTAGATGGTCGGGCTCAACGGGTAGTGATCAATGGTTCCATGTCTAGTTGGCAGCCGGTATCAAGTGGAGTGCCCCAAGGGTCGGTGCTGGGGCCGGTTTTATTCAATATCTTCATTAACGATCTGGAGGATGGTGTGGACTGCACCCTTAGCAAGTTTGCAGATGACACTAAACTGGGAGGAGTGGTTGATACGCTGGAGGGTAGGGATAGGATACAGAGGGACCTAGACAAATTAGAGGATTGGGCCAAAAGAAATATGATGAGGTTCAACAAGGACAAGTGCAGAGTCCTGCACTTAGGACGGAAGAATCCCATGCACTGCTACAGACTAGGGACCGAATGGCTGGGCAGCAGTTCTGCAGAAAAGGACCTAGGGGTTACGGTGGACGAAAAGCTGAATATGAGTCAACAGTGTGCCCTTGTTGCCAAGAAGGCTAATGGCATTTTGGGTTGTATAAGTAGGGGCATTTCGAGCAGATCAAGAGATGTGATCATTCCCCTCTACTCAGCACTAGTGAGGCCTCATTTGGAGTACTGTGTCCAGTTTTGGGCCCCACACTACAAGAAGGATGTGGATAAATTGGAGAGAGTCCAGCGGAGGGCAAAAAAAATGATTAGGGGGCTGGAGCACATGACTTATGAGGAGAGGCTGAGGGAACTGGGATTGTTTAGTCTGCAGAAGAGAAGAATGAGGGGGGATTTGATAGCTGCTTTCAACTACCTGAAAGGGGGTTCCAAAGAGGATGGATCTAGACTGTTCTCAGTAGTAGAAGATGACAGAACAAGGAGTAATGGTCTCAAGTTGCAGAGGGGGAGGTTTAGGTTGGATATTAGGAAAAACGTTTTCACTAGTAGGGTAGTGAAAAACTGGAATGGGTTACCTAGGGAGGTAGTGGAATCTCCTTCCTTAGAGGTTTTTAAGGTCAGGCTTGACAAAGCCCTGGCTGGGATGATTTAGTTGGGTTTGGTCCTGTTTGAGCAGGGGGTTGGACTAGATGACCTCCTGAGGTCTCTTCCAACCCTGAGATTCTATTATTCTATTACATGAGTGAGTTGTTATAAATGGGTATAACCAGTGGAAAGAGTCAGATTGTTTTAAGCAGCCTATTGATTTGTTGGTTCTATCCCTAACAACTGATTAACCATGTATTAATCATTAACCCTTTATCAACTATTTAGAAACACTAGAATGTGTGACCAAATAAATACGTTGCACATGTATAGCTACAGATTGGCTGTCTGGGGCCGAGCCTCCTCTTTCCCTTGTATAGTTATGATTCTTCCTGGTCTCCATACCAGCCATGAGAACCAGCCCTGTGGAGAGAGAATGCCATAGTGCATGGTGTATTTGGCCTGATTTTCAGTGGTTATGAGAATTCACTGTTTCAGTTTTGATGGTGTTTAAAAAAACAAACACCACAAACAAACCACACACACCTATCAATTTTTCGTTGGTTTTTAAGCTCTGAAACTATTTTGCCAAAAGTGAATTTTTTTCCCGACAGTTTTCAGTATTTTGCCAAAGAGAAATATGTTCACAAAAAATAAAGAAAAAATAATCAAGCTTTACCATCGGAAACAAACTAACGTTTTCAACCAGTTCTAGCCTGTAGTGAAAATTTCCCTAAAGATTTTAAAAAAATGCAGTGAATAATATGTAAATAAAAAGCTCTGCCTGCTTCTCACAACAGCAAGGTAAAACAAACTTTTTTTTTAATACCTATAATGAAAGCCTATGAAATCACTTTATTTGTATATAGGCAAATTTGGCTGGTTTTTCATATTCACTTGGACTGTGAACTATATAGCAAATTTTAGTCTCTCTTGGAACATTTGATATATGAATATGTGTATATTAGGTAAGGATGGGCTTTGTCATTATTACTCTGTTTATGTGGTATTATTTACTGTATTCTATATTGCTCTACAATGGCTTTCATATTTGTTCACTTAATATATTCATTTCTGGTTTTACAAATTTAGTCATGGCTAGCTGTAAGTTTCTGTACCTGATTATTTCCTCTAGTGCAACTTTATAATAGAAATATATCTGGATATCATTGAAAAAAATGTTTTCTAAATCTGTATACATTCAAATATATCCAGAGTAACTTACTAGAAGGAAACAGAGCAATTCAATAAAAATCTTTTGATTAACATTACAACAATTGGTAATTTACTGAAAACAGTGAGAAATGCAGTACATTTCCACTCATAGATCCCTCCTACAGAACATTTAATTAGAGTTGCATTTGCAGATTGCACCCATAAGTGCTAGTTTTACAAGCATAGCAGCATATTTTGAGATTAGATATTTGAAACCATATATGGATTTCCATTGACTCCAGCTCATCACCTCCTCCACTTCCATAGAGACAACATTTTGCCTTTTATCCTTTCACATGCAGTCCTGAAAAAACATTGCATTATACCACCATACCATGCTGTGCAACAGATCCTGACCTGCTTCCTCCACCTATTTTAATCCATACTGATTGGAACACCCGGGTCAATGGGCCTACAAGTGGAGGATACAAAGATCTAGTAGAATGGGCTCATAGAAAGCAGAAGACAAATATGCTGCCTCAATGGGCACCATTTCCTCCTTCTCTAGTCCTCATAAATCCACTCTAGAAATATTCCATTATAGGGCTGAAGGAATGTATGGACACTGCTTCAAACCTATGGGTCTTTTTTGATAAACCAAATCTAACTCTAAGCCTTAGCTTGCCTGAGTTCTCTCACTGCCGGATGGAACACTGCCTGGCTGGAGCAATTGCATTGACAAAGACAGATATAATATATAGGCATCTTAGACTAAGCTTTTCAGTGCTGGGCCATATCTTCTCCAGTGTTTGGAAGGCTCCTAGAATTTGGTAGGTGCCAACCTAAATCCAAAATTTCTTGTTCTTTGGAAAGAGTTCACCATGCCTTGGAATCATATAGGGCTAGAAGATTTGCAAACTCTCTCTCTCTCACACACACACAATTAAATTCCTCTCATTATTTCAGTTCATATATAGGAAAGTGTATGGGTTTATATATACATACAGGTTTTTCAGCCTTGACACATTTACTTGGATTATGAGATACTAATCAAAGCCTTTAAATATAGGCATGTGCTGTTGATAATTCAGCCATGGATAAGGTGTTTATATTCTAATTGTTTTGTTAGATCTGGTTGATATTTTTCTTAGTATTTCATGCTAATTATTGCAGTAGTTTCTTAGGTCCAGCCCTGCATACCATGTACATCCAAAATTCCACTAAAGTCAACTACAAAACCAGTACAACCAACCATGCTAAATTTATGAATCAAAACACAGAAAAGTAAATTCAGGACCAGATCATGTATTCTTTGTGCACCCAGAAGTCCACTGAAGTCAATAAAACTACTCACATGCATAAGAAAAAAAAACTTGTCCCTTGATTTCTAGGAAGCAAGGAACAAAGCATTACAGAATGCTTTTCTATCATTCATAATTTAATTTAAAACATAACTAGCTAGTGTAACATTTAGGAGCACAATTTATGCCCTTGAGTATACAAAATGGAGCTGTGGGCCAGATCCTCCACAGATGTAAATTGTTATCGCTCCATTTGCTTCACAATAGTTTATTTTCACTTCTGTTTGATGCCAATGGAGCTAGGCCAATTTACACCAGCTCAGGAATCTGACTACTCCATGCTTGAATAGATGGCTACATGCACAAGCCTGCCCATTAACTTTTGCTCTTATTTAGGCCTGCTGAAGAACCATTTTTTTAAGTTGTTCGGGGGAAATCCCATACTCTACATCAAATCCAAGCAGACAGGCTTGGCAGACTGGTTCTGATGCAGTGGGGAGATCAGAATCTTGCCCCATGCCTTGCAGCACCAGTGCCCCTACTTCTCGCGGCTAACACAATCTCAGGACTAAAGTAATATCCACAGTACTCTGCACATAGGCGCCGACTTATATGGGGCTCTGGGGCTTTAGCCCCATGAATAAATCCCAAGCAGGGGCTCTGCCCCACCAATGTTTTTTCTCCCCTGCTTGGAGCGCCCCCCCGCCGCTGCCGCCGCCGCTGCCCAGAGCCCTTTAAATCCCAGCCGCCGCCGGTAATCAGAGGGCTCTGGGCTGCCTGCTGCAGCGGGAAGCCCAGAGCCCTCTGATTCCCGGCGGCGGCTGGGATTTAAAAGGCTCTGGGCTCCCCGCGGTTGCAGGCAGCCCAGAGCCCTTTAAATCCCAGCAGCGGCTGAGATTTAAAAGGCTCTGGGCTCCCCGCGGTTGCAGGCAGCCCAGAGCCCTCTGATTCCCGGCGGCGGCTGGGATTTAAAAGGCTCTGGGCTGCCCGCCGCAGCAGACAGCCCAGAGCCCTCTGATTCCCGGCCGCGGCTGGGATTTAAAGGGCTCTGGGCTGCCTGCAACCACGGGGAGCGCAGAGCCTTTTAAATCCCAGCCGCGGCTGGGATTTAAAGGGCTCTGGGCTGCCTGCAAACGCGGGGAGCCCAGAGCCTTTTAAATCCCAGCCGCAGCCGGGAATCAGAGGGCTCTGGGCTTCCCGCTGCGGCGGGGAGCCCAGAGCCCTTTAAATCCCAGCCGCGGCCGGGAATCAGAGGGCTCTGGGCTGTCTGCTGCGGCGGGGAGCCCAGAGCCTTTTAAATCCCAGCCGCGGCCGGGAATCAGAGGGCTCTGGGCTGTCTGCTGCGGCTGGGAGCCCAGAGCCTTTTAAATCCCAGCCGCGGCCGGGAATCAGAGGGCTCTGGGCTTCCCGCTGCGGCGGGGAGCCCAAAGCCTTTTAAATCCCAGCCGCGGCCGGGAATCAGAGGGCTCTGGGCCCCCCGCCGCTGCAGGCAGCCCAGAGCCCTCTGATTCCCGGCCGCGGCTGGGATTTAAAGGGCTCTGGGCTGCCTGCAACCGCGGGGAGCCCAGAGCCTTTTAAATCCGAGCCGCGGCCGGGAATCAGAGGGCTCTGGGCTCCCCGCCGCGGCGGGCAGCCCAGAGCCTTTTAAATCCCAGCCGCGGCTGAGATTTAAAGGGCTCTGGGCTCCCCGCCGCAGCGGGCAGCGCAGAGCCCTCTGATTCCCGGCTGCGGCTGGGATTTAAAGGGGTCTGGGCTGCCTGCAACCACGGGGAGCCCAGAGCCTTTTAAATCCGAGCCGCGGCCGGGAATCAGAGGGCTCTGGGCTGCCTGCTGCGGCGGGGAGCCCCGAGCCCTCTGATTCCCGGCCGCGGCTGGGATTTTAAAAGCTCTGTGCTCCCTGCGGGTGCAGGCAGCCCAGAGCCCTTTAAATCCCAGCCGCGGCTGAGATTTAAAGGGCTCTGGGCTCCCCGCCGCAGCGGGCAGCGCAGAGCCCTCTGATTCCCGGCTGCGGCTGGGATTTAAAAGGGTCTCAGCTCCCCCCGTTGCAGGCAGCCCAGAGCCCTTTAAATCCCTGCCGCGGCTGAGTTTTTAAGGGCTGCGGGCTCCCCGCGGTTGCAGGCAGCCCAGAGCCCTTTGAATCCCAGCCTCTGTCCGCTGATTGCCCCCTCCCCAGACCCCTGCCCCAACTGCCCCCCAGAACCTCCACCCCCTATCTAAGCCCCACTGGTCCTTGTTCCCCAATTACCCCCTCCCGAGACCCCTGCCCCTAACTGCCCCTTGGGACCTCAGCCCCTATCTAAGCCTCCCTTCTCCTTGTCCCCAACTGCCCCCTCCTGAGACCCCACCCAACTTCCCCCCCCCCAGGACCGCACCCCCTACCTGTCCCCTGATAAACCTCTTAGACTCCCATGCCTATCCAATTGCTGCCTGTCCCCTGACTGCCCCTTCGAACCTCTGCCCCATCCAACTCCCCCTGCTCCTTGTCCCTTGACTGCCCCCCGGAACTCCCTACCTCTTCTCCAACCCCCAAACTGCTTACTGTGCCACTCAGACCAGCGTATCTGGCTCCATGCAGCTCCAGACAGTTGCTGCCATGCTCCCCCATGGAGCCCACAGCCCTCTCCCACCCCCAGCACCTGCCTTCCAGATTTGAACACCTCAAAATTCAGGAGTGCTCAAGCTCGGTTTGGGCAGCTTTTACTTCATTTCTCCCAAATCAGTTTCCCCTGCAAGGTGCCAACTGAAGGTGTTGGAGAACAGAGAGATCAGGTGGCCTCCTAATGCCTGGAAAAGAGACAAAGGCCGGAGGAGGGAGTGTCAGTGCCTGTGCGGACTTCTGGGAAGTGCACGGTGTGGAAGGGGATGCTGTGATGCTTTGGAACATCTCCATACAAAGCCAGTCAGGACTCTGGGGGAGCCTCCTCTCTCGGAGCATACTGTCTCCAGGGCAAGAAGCTTACACCTTCCTGGGTCTGACCTCGGAGCATTCAGCATGCCCTTCCACGTCATGCACTTTCCACAGCGAGTCTGCCCAGGCTGGTCCTGGGGCAACCAGAGGTCGCTGCACCCCAACTCTGCAGTCAGATGTGACTCTCAGCCAGACAGTAAAACAGAAGGTTTATTAGATGACGGGAACACAGTTTAAACAGAGCTTGTTGGTACAGAAAACAGAACCCCTCTGTCAGGTCCATCTTGGGGGGTGGGGAGCCCAGAACCAAGTTCTGGGTCTCTCCCAATTTCCCCAGCCAGCTCCAAACTGACACTCCCTCCTCTGGCCTCTGTGTCTCTTCTGGACAAGGAGGCCACCTGATCTCTTTGTCCCCAACACCTTCAGTTGGCATCTTGCAGGGGAAACTGAGGCACCCACACAGTATTCAGAGAAAATATTAAGAACATTCCCACTTCATCACAACAGATGCAACAAAATATAATACCGTATATTGAAGTAGGCAAGTGCTGCTTCTGACTTTCCACTTTTAATTGACCCTTGTAATCTTGTGGCGCTGACGCGTTGTAGCTTCATTTTATATCGGCTTACAGGGCGGGAGCGGGGGGGCACCACCATTTTGGGCCCCACCAAAAATTATACAAACCTGCCGCCTATGCCTGCATGAGCATTAGACAGTGATAACCTCACAAAGCTCTTGTTGCTGATGGACAGTTAGCTCCCACACTTTCTGTAGATCTGAAGTCCCTTTTGTACAACACAACTGCATCAGTTTCATAACAGATAAGACCTGCCGCCTCTGTGGAAGGCAGGACAGAGCAATCCACCCAACTTGTTCCCATGGACAAGTTCAGCTGAATGCCCAACTGTACATGTAATTCATGCACTTATCTCTGGGTTGTATCTTTTGGATCACAGCTAGATTGCACACCTTATTTTATTGCACTGCTTAGGTGAGTAAGTTCTAGGAAGTGCTTTTTTGGCACTATAATAGTCCTTAAACTTTTTTGTAAAGCCATTACATTCTTTTATTAGGATACACTAACAGATTTCAGCAGACTTTTCTTTAGTGAGATTTTTGGGTGAACAGTCATTTCCCAGTTTTAATATAAGTTCTATATTTGTAGTATATTAACTAAGTTGAATTGCTACTGGGAAATTAAACATTGAAGAAAATGCATTGCAGAGTGAAACAGCAGTAAAAAGAAGCAATTATGTTGAGACAATTCATTTTATTTCTTAGTCAGAAACATATTAAAGTATGTAGAGCATATATAAGTAAAATGTTTAGATTTCATCTAGGATGGCTTTAATTTGAGAAAAAGATCTCTATTTCTGAGGACTCTTCTCAGAACAGAAAATACATATCAATGTAAAAGAAACAAACTTTTTCCTAGAACAGTCTGAAAGGCACCTATATCTTGTTCCTCTGAGCTACCAGAGTCATCAGGAGGTGTTTCTAGAAGGCTCTCCACTGAAATCTAGGACCAGATTCTCAGCTAGTGTAAATAGGTGAAGTCAGGTAGTTACACTTACACCAAATAAGGATCTGACCCATAGTTTTCTAAGAATTATATCATATCCACAGTGACACTACAGGCTAAATAACCTAAACATGGTGTTCATTTACTATTCCATTCATTTGCCAGATATCCTATCATTAGGGGCAATGGACCTGTCACCTTCAGTGGCAAGATGCATGGAGGAGGAAGACACTTTTGGTCATTGATCACAGAACTTCTTCCACAAGAGATTAGTGTGATTGTAAACTTACTAGCTATGAAATGAAATGCAAGATCCAACTTTTTTCTATAGCTTTCCAATAATATACATCATTTAAAAATACTGATGATTTAGGTCTCTCCTTTGCTATTTGTCTGGGCAAAGGAGAGACCTAAATCAAAGTTGAAATTTGTATCATTGTAAGATGCTCAGATATCAGAGTGGGTGGCTACCTAACACAAGGCATTTCACATTAGTGTCTGCTCCTGTGCCTATTGAAGTCTGTGGGAATTTTGATGCAATTTCAAGAGGAGAAGAATCAGGCACATTCATGTAGCAAGGAGAAACTCTGGGGAGGTAATGTACCAATTCACAAATTACCATCTGTGAGTAGGTGCAGTTCCCACCCTGCTCTAAACAGAGAGTCCATCCCCCCCATTCTTAAGATGGGCTTTATATGTAACTTAAATACAGTTAAAGTGTAAACCTCAGCCTATGCTTGGATGTTTGTATGATTTCTCTTCAAAGATTCCACCTGTGATACAACCAGGGTGGAATTATTGAGCCACTCCTGCCAAAATAAGTCAAAAGGAATCTCAGTTTCCTGCAGAGTTCCAGCCCTTGCTGAATAGGGTTGCCAGGTATCTGGTTTTCAACCTGAAAAGGGACCCTGGAAGCTTTGGTCAGCACTGCTGACTGGGCCATTAAAAGTCTGGTCGGCAGCACAGCAGGGCTAAGGGAGGCTCCCTGCCTGCCCTGACTCTGCGTGGATCCCGGAAGCTGCTGGCATGTCCCTGCAGCGCCTAGGCACAAGGGCAGCCAGGGAGGCTCTGTGCACTGCCCCCATCCTGAGCTGTGTGGGTGATGTCTGCAGGCGAAGGCAGCATGCAGAGCTTCCCTAGCCACCCCTGAGCCTAGAGGCCAGAGGACATGTCATCGTTTCCAGGAGCCTCATGTGAAGCATTCTGAAGCCCCCTCCCTGAACCCCCTTGGCCTCATCCCAAAGCCTCGTCCCACCCCAAACCCTTGGCCCCAGCCGCCACCAGAGGCCACAGCCCCAGCTGGAGTTCTCACTCCATGCCTCAGCCCAGTGAAAATGAACAAGTGAACGAGGGCAGGGCAAGGGTGTTTGTTTTCCACAGTCAAAAAGTTGGCAACCCTACTGACCAGGCAAGCCAAAAGAGACCTTGTCACTCTGTTACACCAAGCTTATAACAAGCAGTATTTATCGCTATTTTCCAAAACAGCTTTTCATATTTTAACCTAGCACTACTAAATGGGCTTCTTTGTACTTCAATAACAGATTTATATAGATAAAATAGTTATTTAAATGCACAATTTATAGCAATTAGTTCCAACACCACTGGGCCAAAAGAAATCTGATGACGTTCAACAAGGACAAGTGCAGGACTCTGCACTTAGGAAGGAAGAATCCCATGCACCGCTACCGGCTGGCTGAGCAGAAGTTCTGCAGAAAAGGATGGGGGGGGGGTATTACAGTGGATGAAAAGCTGGATATGAGTCAGCAGTGTGTCCTTGGTGCCAAGAAGGCCAACAGCATATTGGGCTGTATTAGTAGGAGCACTGCCAGCAGATCAAGGGGAGTGATTATTCCTCTCTATTTGGCATTGGTGAGGCCACACCTGGAGTATTGTGTCCCCCCACTACAGAAGGGATGTGGACAAATCGGAGAGAGGGGGGATTTGATAGTAGCCTTAAACTACCTGAAGGGGTGTTCCAAAGAGGATGGAGCTAGGCTGCTCTCAGTGGTGGCAGATGACGGAACAAGAAGCAATGGTCTCAGGTTGCAGTGGGGGAGGTATAGGTTGGATATTAGGAACAACTATTTCACTAGAAGGGTGGTGAAGCACTGGAATGGGTTACCTAGGAAGGTGGTGGAATCTCCATCCTTGGAGGTTTTTAAGGCCCAGCCTGACAATGCCCTGGTTGGGATGATTTAGTTGATGTTGGCCCTACTTTGAGCAGGAGATTGGACTAGATGACCTCCTGACGTCTCTTCCAACCCTCATATTCTATGATAATAGTCACATATAGATTCTACTCCGAAATTCAGAGATTTCTCTTCTTGAACTGGCATTTGGTAGCTATGGACTGTTCTCATCTTGTCTTCTGTCAGTCAGGGCATATCTATACTTACAGCTAAATCTGCACTGCTGCGAACAATGAAGTGGTGTTGAATTAGTGGGTCTGGTAAAGACCTGCTAAGTCGATGGGAGAGTGCTCTCCGGTTGACTTCTGTACTCCAGCTCCCCAAGAAGCATAAGGTAAATCAATGGGGTTACCAATGGTCTAATCACACAAACCCAAACACCTTTGCTCTGCCCCCTGCCCCACCCTGCTCACTCCATCCCCTGTTCCTCACTCTCCCCCACCCTCACTCACTTTCACTGGGCTGGGGCAGGGGGTTGGGGTATGGGGGGGGGGGCTTGGGGCTGGGGGGTTTGGAGTGTGGGAGGGGGCTCCGGGATGAGCCTGGGGCATGGAGGTGGAGCGCAGGAAGGGGTTTGGGCTTTGGTGGGGGACTCTGGGCTGGGGTAGAGGGTTGAGGTGCGGGAAGGGGTTCAGGGAGGGAGTTTGGGTGCAGGAAGGGGCTCGGGGCTGGGGCAGGGGGTTGAGGTGTGGGATGGCGGGGGGCTCTGGCCAGTTGGTATTTACCTCAGGTGGCTCCCGGTCAGCGGTGCAGTGCGGCTAAGGCAGGCTCCCTGCCTGCCCTGGCCCCCACCACTGCTGGAAGCGGCCAGCACATCCCTGTTGCTCCTGAGTGGTGGACGGGGGGGGGGGGGGAGGGGGACTCTGTGTGCTGTCCCTGCCTGCAGGCACTGCCCCCGCATGTCCCATTGGCTGCAGTTCCTAATAAATGACATATTTGACTTCTACCTACATGATTGGTAAGGGACCTACTAACTAAAGTTGGAGAGACCTATTATATTAACAACTATCAAATTAAAAGCAGGGCCTCTGAGTTCAGTTTTATTGTATGGGGAATTTCAATATTAGACAGTTGCAAAGCTGAAAGGAAAAAACTAACTAGAAGCCCTAATTATACATGGGTGTCTAATGTATCTTACAGTAGAACCTCAGAGTTACAAATACTTTGGGAATGGAAGTTGTTTGTAACTCTGAAATACTTGTAACTCTGAACAAAATGTTCTTTCACAAATTTACAGCTGAACATTGATTTTATACAGCTTTAAAACTTTACTGTGCAGAAGAAAAATGCTGCTTTCCCTTTATTTTTTTTAGTTTATGTTTAACACAGTACTGTATTTGCTTTTTTTCAAATCTCTGCTGCTGCCTGATTGCATACTTCTGGTTCCAAATGAGGTGTGTGGTTGACTGGTCAGTTTGTATCTCTCGTTTTTGTAACTCTGAGGTTCTACTGTAATTCAGAAGATTAATTAAAAATAAGCTACTAGAAGTCTAGTCATGATAGTAGCTTAAATGGGTCTTTTATGAACTCTGATTTACTAGAGCTAAGAGACTCAGATGTTTTTTCAGAGTTAAGATAGAGTGACTAATTGCTAACTAAAAATGTACTTTAGAGCTCTCACAGTCTGGATTTTGTGTCTCTTGGGTCTAGTGAAAATCTGCAGATGTGTGATAGGTTATCAGATGCCATGCTGTAGCTCCAGTGAAGAGCCCAGCATAATTAGAAATCATGTTGACTTGAAATAAGACACCGAAACACAGTCTTCCTCTGATTTATGAACACTTTCAAAAGTCAATCTCCGGTCAAGTTGCTGATGTCAGTTACTGTGACATCTCAGATTCAGGGTTAAGGTGAAACAATAGTCTGCACAAGAGCTGATTTTAGCAAAGCTTGAGATACGGTCTCCCACAGTATTCTTGCCACCAAGTTAAAGAAATATCGGCTGGATGAATGCACTATAAGGTGGATAGAAAGCTGGCTAGATCGTTGGGCTCAACGGGTAGTGATCAATGGCTCCATGTCTAGTAGGCAGCTGGTATCAAGCGGAGTGCCCCAAAGGTCAGTGCTGAGGCTGGTTTTGTTCAACGTCTTCATTAATGATCTGGAGGATGGTGTGGACTGCACCATCAGCAAGTTTGCTGATGACACTAAACTGGGAGGAGTAGTAGATAGGCTGGAGGGTAGGGATAGGATACAGAGTGACCTAGAAAAATTAGAGGATTGGGCCAAAAGAAATCTGATGAGGTTCAAAAGGACAAGTGCAGAGTCCTGCACTTAGGACGGAAGAATCCCAAGCACTGCTACAGACTAGGGACCAAATGGCTAGGCAGCAGTTCTGCAGAAAAGGAGCTAGGGGTTACAGTGGATGAGAAGCTGGATATGAGTCAACAGTGTGCCCTTGTTGCCAAGAAGGCTAACAGCATTTTGGGCTGTATAAGTAGGGGCATTGCCAGCAGATCGAGGGACATGATCATTCTCCTCTATTCATCATTAGTGAGGCCTCATCTGGAGTACTGTGTCCATTTTTGGGCCCCACACTACAAGCAGGATGTGGAAAAATTGGAAGAGGATTTTAGAGTTTTTTAAGGCCTAGCTTGACAAAGCCCTGGCTGGGATGATTTAGTTGATGTTGGCTCTACTTTGAGCAGGAGATTGGACTAGATGACCTCCTGACGTCTCTTCCAACCCTCATATTCTATGATAATAGTCACATATAGATTCTACTCCTAAATTCAGAGATTTCTCTTCTTGCACTAGCATTTGGTAGCTATGGACTGTTCTCGTCTTGTCTTCGGTCACAGGGCATGTCTATACTTACCACTAAATCTACACTGCTGCGATTAATGCAGAGGTGTCAATTTAGTGGGTCTGGTGAAGACCTGCTAAGTCAATGGGAAAGTGCTCTCTGGTTGACTTCTGTACTCCAGCTCCCCAAGAAGCATAAGGTAAATCGATAGGGTTGCCAATGGTCTAAGCACACAAACCCAAACACCCTTACCCTGCCCTCTGCCCCACCCCTCTCAGGCCCCACCCTGCTTACTCCATCCCCCATCCCTCACTCTCCCCTACCCTCACTCACTTTCACTGGGCGGGGGCCAAGGGGTTTGGAGTGTGGAAGGGGGCTCCAGGATGAGCCAGGGGCAGGGGGTTGGAGTGCAGGAGGGGATTCGGGCTCCAGGAGGGGACTCCTGAGGTCTCTTTCCATCCTAATATTCTATGATATGCCATATAAAACTTCAGTGTTTTGTACAATACATGTACTGCTCAGGATACTGTGGAAATTATGCTGTGAGCATTTCTTGGGAAATATATGGCATGCGCTAATGGAAGTTATCTAAGGCTTTGTATGATGGAGCTTGATTTTAACAAAAAGAACAGGAGCCCACTACAGCCCCACTTCATCAGATGCATGCAGTGCAAAATACAGTAGGAAGATATATATATTATACATACATACACACATATATACATATACACAGAACATAAAACAATGGGTGTTACCATACACACTATAAGGAGAGTTATCAGTTAAGGTGAGCTATTATCAGCAGGAGAGAAAAAGAACTGTTTGTAGTGGTAATGAAAATGGCCCATTTCCAGCAATTGATGAAGTGGGCTGTAGCCCACGAAAGCTTATGCTCAAATAAATGTGTTAGTCTCTAAGGTGCCACAAGTACTCCTATTCTTTTGGCGGATACAGGCTAACACGGCTGCTACTCTGAAACCTTGATTTTAATGTTGTTGGACTAGCTTTTTTTAGTCATTACTAAAAGTGTGTTGTATGTGTTATAGAGTTTATTGTACCTTCCAGATTTGCCTGTTTTGGCACTTCTATACCTCTATACTCACTTTGCAGTCTCTGTTCTGAACTGTCATTATAGCTAAATAGATGTGTGCTCCTTTGGAAGATTCTTCATATCACTGCCCCTACGAAATAGAGGGGCTGGTAATCTAGTCTAAAGGGTTCAAGGGAAGTCAAAGATAGATAAATCTGAGAAAATATCTATTTTTGTGCTGCTGAAAGCCACTATATTAAACTAATTGACTCCCTCTCTTTGCTTTCCAAGTGGTTTTGTACTTTCATTCTCTGATCTGGATCCTTGTAATATCACAAGCACTGCAATCTCTTCACTGAAGGATTTAGGGAAATCAGACTGATTATGAAGGAGAAACAGTATGGTAATCTGGAATGATGGGAACATACATGTAGGAAATGTGTGAGGTTTTTAATGGCGCTTTTAATAGAATAATTTATGGATTAAAAAGTTTTCCTGTGTGTAATGATGTCTCTTGAGTTGCACTTACAGAAGATGATATTGGGTGTGGAGTAACTCATAAAATCATAGAATATCAGGGTTGGAGGGACCTCAGGAAATCTAGTCCAATCCCCTGCTCAAAGCTTTGTCAAGCCTGACCTTAAAAACCTCTAAGGATGGAGATTCCACCACCTCCCTAGGTAACCCATTCCAGTGTTTCACCAACGTGCTAGTTTTTCCTAATATCCTAAACCACCCCCACTGCAACTTGAGACCATTACTCCTTGTTCTGTCATCTGCTACCACTGAGAACAGTCTAGATCCATCCTCTTTGGAACCCCCTTTCAGGTAGTTGAAAGCATCTATCAAATCCCCCCTCATTCTTCTCTTCTGCAGACTAAACAATCCCAGTTCCTTCAGCCTCTCCTCATAAGTCATGTGCTCCAGCCCCCTAATTATTTTTGTTGCCTTCCGCTGGACTCTCTCCTATTTGTCCATATCCCTTCTGTAGTGCGGGGGGACCAAAACTGGACACAATACTCCAGGTGTGACCTCACCAGTGCCGTATAGAGGGGAATAATCACTTCCCTGGACCTGCTGGCAATGCTCCTATTAATATAGCCCAATATGCTGTTGGCCTTCTTCGCAACAAGGGCACACTACTGACTCATATTCAGCTTCTCATCCACTGTAATCCTCATGTCCTTTTCTGCAGAACTGCTGCTTAGCCAGTTGGCCCCCGGTCTGTAGCAGTACATGGGATTTTTCCTTCCTAAGTGCAAGACTCTGTACTTGTCCTTGTTGAACCTCAGATTTCTTTTCATCCAATCCTTCAATTTTTCTAGGTCACTCTGGACCCTATCCCTACCCTCTAGCATATATATATATACATACTTTAAAATTGTATAATGTTTTTATTATTTTTAAGTTTGTAATCTCTTACCTGTGATAAGGATACATAGAGCTGGTATGGACAGGGAAAGTAAAAAAATTCTCTAAATCCCACATTGCTTTATGCATGAAAACTCCACAATGTGTGAATCAAATTCCTAATGACTAGACATAACATGAATTCCAGTGCATGCAACATAAATTCTATAATGGGAATACGTATATGATCCAAATTCTGTGGCTGCTGATGCACATCAGTTCAGAACATGCATCCAACAACTCAAACAAATCTGCTGACGCTGAAGGTCTGTTCTGGTTCTAGATTTTGAATCCACTTCCTTTTCCTGAGTCAAACCATTAACAGCAAATTCTGCTCTATATGACTAATGTAACTGCACTCTGCAAACTGACCATCTAGCCCTTAAAATCACCCTGAGTAAGAGGCAACTGTGGCTCAGAATTTCAGTGCTCTACTTCATTCTTGCTATTACGCCGAGGGAGCAATAATCAGCTACTGATCCTCTAGGCCAGTAGAAGACAACATCCCCCTAAACAGGGATTACAATTTTGGGGAATGGATGTAAGCCTCCAGCCATTCCTCACCCTTGCCAACCACTCCCCAGTCATCTGGGTGGGAGGTGAACATAAATGTGTCGCCTGTTAGTATTTGCATATTGTGACAAAGAAAATACAAGTCCAAAATATAACATAAGCAACTATAACTCTGGTCTACTTGGACCAGTGCAAGTTGTCTGCTACTCACTCAAAATCTGCACTTGTTTTGTTCTCATATTAACATGTGCTTGTGGACAAATCATATTTGTTTTTACAATTTACTTTCATCCCAGTGAATTATCATGACTTCTATAGCTTTAACAAGCTTCATGGTAAAGTTAATTTGTAAATATTAATTTCAAAATACAACTCCTTGTAACAGGTAAGATAACACACCCACTGTAAGGTATATTCAAATCTTCAAAGCGCTGTACGAATATTTGCCAGTATCTCACAAGGTAGGTGAAAGTACTATTCCTATTTTAGAGGATGGAGAAATAAAAATTAAGTGATTGTGCCACAAAGATCACATAGCAAATTACTGGCAGAGCCTGAAGCCAACAACTCCTGAATAGAGTTGCGTAACTGATTTTTTTTGGTTCATTGGCAGATCCAACAACAACCAAACAAACAAAAATCTATTTGAGTTGAACTGAAATTGAATGTTTTGGTAAATCCAAACAGAAAAAATACATTTCAGGAAAAAAAGGCATTTTGTTTGACCTGAAACAAAATACTGATAAAGTTTTCTTTAAATCAAAGCAAAGGAAACGAAGGGCAAGATTCACAAAGAAGGAGGAGCAGGAGGAAGTGGTGGTTTTGTGCCCAATAGTCCAAGGATTAGGGCACTCACCTGGGATGTAGGAGACATGTTGAAAGACCCTGCTCCAGAGTGGGGCTTTAAAACACCCTCGTACTCAGTTTTGTGAATGGGACTTAAATTCCCTTATGAATCTCACCCCAAAAATCTAAACCTTTTATTCCGATAAGGTCAAAATTGATTTCCAAATTCTCTTTTTTTTTTTGTTTTGATTGAAACAGCTTGTCAAAGTCAACATGAATTTTCAAAACGTTTTGGTTGACTTGAATGTTCATTTTTTCAGAGGGGATAAAAAGGCTTGGCCAAAAATTTTCACCAAGTTCTCCTTGTGATTTCTAATCTTAGTCTCTATCAGTCCATTAAAACATGCTGCTTCAATTTAAGTTCTCTTACACTAATCACTCATAAATATGTACACGTAGATGATTTGAACATACAGATTTTTCATTAAAAAAAATCAAGGAATCATGCTACTGTTTTGATCACTCAAGATCCAGTTTGTAATATCAATATGTTTTATTGCATTAGAATATCTGACAAAAGGCACACACAAACATGCTGGGAAGTCCTGCCTTCTGTAACACTTCTAAAAAAATGAAAAAAACAAACAAACCCTTCTTGTAGTAGCAAATAATCAGTTTATTATTTTCATGTCAGTGATCTAGGGCCTGATCTTGCACAACTAAAGTAAATGGGTTTTTTTTCCTGTGGACTTCAGTGGGAGCAGGACCATAAATAGTAAATAAATAAGTATGCATCAGAATAGAACTCTTTATGAAATCCACCATTAGGAAGCCTCGTGTGTTGGCACTTTGAGACAACAAATCATTAAAACATTGCTTTTTTTAATATCCTAAAGAAAGACAACTTCCCAAAGACTACATACCTACAGATGATTCAGAATCCTTACATATATAAATATTAAGGCTTCTGATTATGTATATATATTTTAAAAGATGGCCAGTGTGTTTTAATATCAATAGAACATACTTCAACTTAAAAAGACTTGCAGAACCATTTAACAAGAGCTCAACAAGTAAATGAAGAGACAAGATCTAAAAGAGTTAAGTACAAAAATCCCTTTCTGATTTTTTATTACAAATGCTAAAGTGGAGGAGTTCAAAACCATTCTTCATATTGATAAACGATTGTTATAAAATGCCTTTTAAGAAAAGCCTGCTTAATTTTCCACATGTAGAAATGATACTAGAATTGCAGGATATGAATCAATAGTTAGTGCCTGCAATAGATGAAAAACATCTGTGATTTTTAACAATGTGTGGTGGTGGGAGTTAAAAAACCAGCAGCTGCACAGGGAAAAAGAAAACACAAAAAACACACCAGGATGGGAACAATGCCAATGCAAACCGTTAGGTTACAGTCCTTCAGCAGTGAAAAGGTAAGGGAAAGGTAGCATTTTAAGTAATGTTTTTTATGGATTTATTTTCTCTGTAGCAGTAAGGAATCATTGCATTTAATCTTAAAGTAATCTGCTTTTAGTTTAAAGTGCTTATGTCTCTTACATCAGAGAATTCTGTCTGCATAGTATGAGACGAGAGGGGTATGAGTGACAAGAAAGGTAAAAAAGATCTAAGCTACAACTCCATTTTTCAGCAAAGAGCTCAGACAGATCTCAATGTCCATTTTCTGGCAGCTGTCCCTTACAAGACTAACTACTGTCCTTTTTGCAATTGAATACAATTTGGAGAAGACACGTAACAGCATTTACTTACATACTGCAATACATTGGGGGAAAAAAATACAAAATTGTTGATACTCCAACTGTGAGAATAAAAGGTGAATGAGGGTGATGTTCTCTTTCAGAACTGTGGGAGTCGGAGTTCTAAACAAGAGAAAGAGATATGCCTGTAACAGCCTAATTACAGCAGACAGAGGAACAGATCCTCAGCCACTGTAAATTACCATGGAGCCATTTACAACAGGCTGGATCTGATCCAGAGAACCATAAAGACAGGGCTGGCCAGCAATGTTATGGCCAGGGCAAATGAAGGGAAATGTGGGGAAATGTGGTTCAGCATATTGCCCTTTGCTGCCTCAATCAGCATGAGAAGACCATGAGACTGTACATAATTCCAGTAAAGTTAAGACAAATGCGTCTTTTCTGTCCCTTTAAAAAAAATCAAGTTAGAGCCACAATTCAATAACCTCTCCCCCAGAAACATTTCGTATCTCAAGGGATTTTCTTTCAATCAAGGTAACAATATACTTATCAACTGCATGTCTGCCAAATATATTGCTGTTAACACCAGCGAACATGCCAATATAAAAAGGGTCTGGCTACATATTTGATGCAGGCCAGTAGGACAATATATATTTTAAGAGCAAAATATCATTATACGTGCTTAACAAATAGTTCAATAGACTGCACAGTTTCCGTTGATTTCAAATGAAACAGTCCCTTAAAAAAGGGACTGCTTTTGTCTACATATTATATGTATGTCTAAAGAAAATAAAACAGACTAGAAGGAAGATAAAGCATAGACATAAGAGTGAAAGGGGCTTTCCTCTTCCTTCTTTAAGGGCTTGATCCAAAGCCCAGTGAAGTCAATAGGAGAGTTATCAGTTTCAATGGGTTTGCAGCATGCTCGTACATTGCTGGGAATTTGTTTTCTGTGGAAATTGTTAGCACTTGCTGTTGTGTGTTTCTGGAAGCTTACTTGAAAAATTAAATCCTAATATAAACATTGATTACTTTTTTCAAAATATTAACAGTTTGTTTTGCTAATACAAGGTTATAGTGTATTTTGGTTATCCTAGGTGTAGTTTAACACAAAATATTTTCAAATATATTGAACTAAACACTTAGAGTGAGATTCTGTGCTGTGTCACAGAGCTCACATCCTAGGGGGGCTTTGTACATCGTCATGTACATTGGCCAAACCGGATAGTCTACACAAAAGAATAAATGGACACAAATCAGACATCAAGGATTGTAACATTCAAAAACCAGCTGGAGAGCACCTCAGTCTCCATGGACACTCAATAACAGACTTAAAAGTCGTCATTCTTCAACAAAAAACCTTCAAAAACAGACTTAAACAAGAAACTGCAGAACTGGAATTAATTTGCAAACTTGATATCATCAAATTAGGCCTGAATAAAGACTGGGAGTGGCTGTGTCACTACAAAAAGTAATTTTCCCTTTGTTGATACTCACCTTCTTGTCAGCTGCTGGGAATGGGCCACATATAATTGAATTGGCCTCATTAGCACTGACCCTCACACACTTGGTAAGGCAACTACCATCTTTTCATGTGACGTATATTTATACCTGCTTACTGTATTTTCCACTCTATGCATCTGATGAAATGGGTTATATCCCATGAAAGCTTATGCCCAAATAAATTTGTTAGTCTCTAAGGTGCCACAAAGACTCCTCATTGTTTTTATCCTAGGGGAGGTGGCCTATGATGACTTTAAGCCACCTTAGCACCCTACCTGTCCTGGAGGACTCCGGGGGCTAGAGAGGCGCCGCTGGCATAACAGATAACCCTGGGGCTTGTACAAGTTACATCAGACTCTTAGGCTATGATCTTGGCATATTATGTTCTTGCCAACTTGACCAGTTGGCAAAAGCAAACAGGACAAATCCCCACTTTTGTCAAAAAAGTGGGGTGCGGAGGAACATGTAGTGGGGGAAAGGGGGATGAGTGGCGATGCCAGCCTCATGCTAAGGTGAGGCCAGACCCAGCCTTGTGCAGGGGGCAGGCAGGGCTTGGGCAAGCAGCGATACCGGCCCCAGCCCAGCGTGTGTATGGAGGGAAGGGAGGCAGGCTGAGGCTAGCCACCATGCGGTGTCCCATTTTCCCTTTTATCCACTATCTTCTGCAATGCCTGTGCTCAGAGAATTTTCTCCAGGCCAGAATAGAGGCTTTTAAAGCTCCTTTTTGCTGTGCCTGTTCTTTTATTGGGTGTACAGGGGCCAGGAAGAGAGTGAGGATCACACCCTTATCTTCCTCCATCCCCTCTCCCTCCCCAATATGTTTCTGTTTGTTCATATTATGTTTGCTCATCACTAAACATGACAATTACTGAGCACCTATAATCAGTGGCAGCCCTAGACTAGCTGCCAGCAACTGGCGCACTAGGCGAACAGTGCAATCTGCATTCTCCACCCCCAAGCCCCAAGGGCAGATCTAGGCTGAGGTTTTTATAAACTGGGAAACATTTTGCCCCTTTTTTCCTTTTAATGTTTAATCTTTTTTTTTTTTAAACACAGGCTTAATTATTTGGTTTGTCTGTCCGTCTGTCCAAACAATGTTTCTGAGATCAGGTAAACTAGAAACACAAAATTTTCAGAATAGATTTGTACACGACAGCTAGATGATATTTCAGTCCAAATTCAAATAAAAATGCATTAAAAATGTTAATTACAATTTTTATTACTATAAATCCAAAATTATCCATTACGCTATCCAGCTTTAACCGCCATTACTTCTTCAGGAGTAGAATGTTTCTTAAGTCGTCTTGAAAAAGCCTGAAGCTCACTACACAAATCTGTAGCATCAATGTCTTTTGAATTCATGAGTCAATGCTGACTCCAGTTTTATACAAAATTCTCTTATATGTTTTCTTTTGCAAGCTGTGGATATCATATAGAAAGCCAAATACTGACTCTAGCTGCTGCATCTGTTGAAATCTTTCATCAACCAAGTGAAAAGCAGTATCAAGGACTGTGAAGTAGAAATTCACTTTGAACCTTTGGTTTGGGTTCTGAATGGGTGTGTCTCGTCCTTCATAAGGAAACTGCTGTTGCTTTTGCCACATGCAAACTGGCTTTGGTTCAAATTCTGTCGGAAAGTCTATTTCTTCAGCAAACTCGAGAGAATCTACCAGTGTTTTCGAACCCTTCATCACATCTGAATTCCTCCAGAATATTTTTAGTTTGCTGAAGTTTTTGAATAGCAGAATTTATGTTCATGTTCTTTTCCTGAAGCTGCTTACTAGTGAGATTAATCTCGAAAAGGATATTATACCACAAAATAAGTGAAGTCACAAATTTGAACTTGGAAAGGCCATTTTCAAGACTTCTGCATCTGAACGTGCCATATTGCCAGATGATCCAGTAAAGGTATTATCATCAGAAATTTCAGTTAGGGCATCATAAGTGTTTCCAAGTTCATAGCGAAGAGGCTTCAAAGCATCAATGTGACTCTCCCATCTTATCTGACTAAGTGGTTTCACAGTTAGGATCTCCCAATGGTGTATTGAGCCTGAGAAAAACAAACACATTGCACCAGGTCAAAGAAACTGCTTGTCTCCAAACAGAATCTAGCAGCATCATTGACAACCAAATTCAGAGAATGCACACTGCAAGGAACGAAAAAGGCCCTAGGATTGATTTCCATCATTCTCCTTTGCACACCATTGTCTTTACCCTTCATATTACTCCCATTAACATAGCCTTGGCCATGTAAGTTTTCAACAGATAATGACATTGTTTCAAGCTCTTGTAGAATAGTTTCAGTCATAAATGCTCCAGTCGTCTCCTTCAGTGGTACGAAACCCAAAAAATGTTCCTTTATGAGCACTTCAACATTATCTTCATCTGCAGACTTTTCCATATCCACAGAACGAATGATCGTCATTTGTTCAACATGCCTCACATTTGTTGTAACAGTCCAGTATTAATGAAAAGTATTTTGCAGAATGGGCAGCTTCTACAATTTTTTTTAATGGCATTTGCTAGGATTTGAATCAGTTCATTCTGCATATCTTTTCCTAAGTAATGAACCTGTGTTTCACGATCAGTTAATTTACATAGATGCGCTTTCATAACTGGATCAAACAAAGCTAGGTATTTAACAAATTTTAAAAAGTTTCCATTATCTGGAGTGTATAATTTTTCATTTCTACCACAGCTATGGAATGCTAAATTTTGCCTACCGAGAACTCTCACTAAAGCAATCAGATGCTCCAATATTTGTTGCCAATATTCTTTTTTCCTTGATCACACATACATTTTCTTCAACAGATTTTCCTTTTTTCAATCATAATTCAAATTCTTTCCAAGTCTGAAAACATTCCAAATGTTCTGTACTTCTTTCATGTGAAGAGAAATTGAAGATATGTTTTTCCAGTCCTTTGAACCATTTTCAGTAAGTGATGTACCAATTGCTTGATTTCTAAACAACTTGCAGCAAAAGCAAAACAGTGTCCTTCAATACTGAATATTGTAACCAGTTTCAATGAATTTGTTCCCCATTAATGAGTTTCCTCTTGCAATGCTGAGCAGAGAATTTTCTTTTATTTCAATCCTTAGGGAAGGGAAATTCATGTACTTGTTCAGGTCAATGTTCCACGAGAATTTGCCTCACACTGTCATCACATCTGGGCCATGAAGCTGAGTCCCCATATTGTAACTTGTTTGTAACTTCCTCATCTTGTCTTCCTTCTACTTCATTTACTTCAATTTCTGCATGTCTCTCTGAAGGTGAATACATTTTCTCCACTTCCATATCAGTCTGATGCTGTGAGCTGCCTTCATCTAGAAGTAACTTTCCATCATCCTGAGTTTCCAAACTGCTTTTTGTGGATGTGAGCTACCCTCATCTTGAAGTAATATACCTTCATCTTGATGTTCCAAACTGCTTCCATGCAGATGTGAGCTAACCTCCTCTCCAAATAAAATTCCTCCATCTGGATGCTGTGAACTGCTTCCATCTTTATTTGGATTAAAGATGATATTTCAGGAAGGATCCCTGCTGTTTTGCTTGGTCCTTTTCCCTCTCAGCCTTTCATTTTTGATATTCAGCTCCTGAGGGTTTTCTTTTTCCTCTTTCTGCCATGGAGCATTTGAATATTGTTATGTACTAAGTGTGCTCCCGACTGCAAGCATTATAGCTTTGAGGGCTGACATCACATGGTTGGTGATTTAAACCACATTGTAGCCATCCCAACATGTCTTTTCACTGCTTAAAGGTTCAACTATTAATAACATACAGTCACTTACCTATTAAAACAGTTATTTACAGCATTTATACGGAAACAAAATTACCTTTTTCAACCTTATAACCTGACACCAGTGGTTTGGAAAGTAATCCCCTTCCTCATGGTTACCGACTTGGAGTGAGATGTCATCACTTTCGTAGTCTATTAAGCATTAACGCCGTAACTTTTCTTTTATGGACCTCATTTATTACATGTGAACCAGTTATAACAAAGAAAAGTTCATAATTATACAGCCCGATAATAACGCTTAAAAATACTCACATTTTGGATTTATAATGCTGAAAGACATTATTCTTTATTCTTTGGCACCAAGAAACACAATTTTCCACAGTATTGGCTCGATTCTTAACCATCTACCTGTGACATGTGTTAAAATGACCGTTTGACATGTATCAATTCACCATATCTCCGCTCTACGTGAATTTCTGGCTATGCCACCTTGATGTATATTTGAGTGATGTGTCACTAGCATTGCAGGTCTTGTCGCTGGCAGATGTGTTTCATTGTGGCTGAGTTATTGCTTATCAAAATTGTGGAGTGGGTCATCTTGACCCTATGTCGAAAATTGAAAAAAAAAAGTTGCTAAAATATTATTTATTTTTGCAGTAAATAAAAGATATGATATTAAAAAATTCTCAGAAATGTAGAGAAATGAATTATCATTCATATTCCCTCTATACGCACATGGAAATTGAAATAATGACATCTTCATTATTTTATTTGTATTTTTTTCATTTTTCCTTTTTTTAAAAGAAAACTGATTTTTCCCCCCCTCGAATTTGGTGCCCCTTTTAACTTGGCACCCTAGGTGACCACCTAGTTTGCCTATATGGATGGGCCGCCCCGCCTATAATCCCCACTGGTTTTGTTGGGAGTTGCAGGTTATCTGCATTTGTTAGTGCTTGTCTAATGCTATGTGTTTAAATGAGTGTGTACTGCATCAGTTCAGTCACTTCGGTTCTTGAAATCAATGTACTATGGTGAACCTGATACAGCATGGTCTCTTCCATAGCAAAAGAGGCTGATGGCATATTTAACAAACATGGTTATAAACAAACATCTGCTCTGCAATCAAACCACTGTACATACAGTACTTCTGACAATAAGGAGCATCCATAGACAATCCCCTACTCCTAACAGTGGTAACAATCCTGTGATAGCAAGCAGTACTCAGCATACCTTCCCCAACCCATTCCCACTATACATATACAAAACACCCTCCCTAGCTCCAATATTGCCAGCCCCAAAGGTTCAAAAATCATGTTGTTGTTTTTTAAAACTATAGTGTGTGTGTGTTGGGTCTGTCCTGATATTTTAACCCCCCTCCCTCCAGACAGAGAAAGAATTGTTGCTGATGCTTCCAAATTTCTCAAGGCAATTTTGACCCTGCAGCAGGAGCTCTCACTCCCATATCTGCCAGTCTGCCTGCGCAGCAATTAATTCTGCCCCCCATCCACTAAATTCAGTTCTACCCCTAAACCATCCATCCTCCCCTCCACCTCTGCTCCTCAAGGGCTCTTTACCTCCCTCTTCCAGGCCTTGTGGGGGAAAGGCCGCAGCAGAGTCCCCCTCTCCTCCTTCCAGACTGGAGGGGGCAGTAGAGTTGACAATCTTTAATTAAAGATTAATCTTTAATTCCTGGAGGGTTGGACATATTCCTGGAGGTTTAGTCACATGCCAACCTAAACTGGTTACCCAAGGGAGCATTACTTGGGATTCATCACCCGCCTTCTGCCCTATCCCAGGCCTGGTGTTGCAGGGAAGGAGAGAAGCCATCTCCGTGCTCACAAGAGTGAGTAGAGCTACTGAGGTCTTTCCGTACCACCCTCCTTCCTCCATAGGATGGGAACTAGGGGTGCTGCTGCACCCCCTGCTTGAAGTGGTTTCCATTATAAGCAGGGTTTACACTTTGGTTTAATGGCTTCTTCATTATACAAATAGTTCCAACACCTCTGTCTTCCTCCCCCCTTGAGGGGCTTGAGCAGACTGTTCTGCCTGCTTCCTGCAGCAGCTCTGATTGGCTGTTCTTCCCAGCAGGTGGGGCAGCCAGTCAGAGGGGGTTTCCCCCCAGCCTAAGCTGAAATTTGCAGTAGGGCTGGAGCTTCTCACTTCATCATCAGATTGGTTCCAAGCCCAGCCAAACTCATATGGACTCCTGAACAACCAACAGGAGTTGGCAACACTGCATCTCACCCATCCTCTGGAAACAATCTTGGGAGGGTTGGTCATGAGTTCACCAGTTCACCCACCCTAGGCCCACAAAGCTTCTGGTCATATGCTGCTTACTGAGTTCTTTCAGTATCAGTTTCTATGTCATCCATTTTATTACAAGTCTCAAACAAACCAACATTTAAAAAAAAACCCACCAAAGCTCAGTTATTGTGAAGCATATTGAACAAAACTAAGAACAATATACCATCAAATCAATATAAAATAAACAAAGTCAGTCTCAATATTGCATTGGAGTTAAAACATTAAAATTAGTACCAAAGATAATCCTCAAATTCTAAAAGTGAGTCTAAAGGTTGTTGTCTACTTGGTTATAAAGCCCAGCTACAGAATTTTACTCAAATGAATCACATCTATGCTCTAAATCTGATTATGTAGTTTAACACTAAAATCAAATTATAATCTAATGTCTGAACCACAACCTCAGTCACTCATAATGCTTCCTCTGTAGATTTCATTTTTTATGCAGTGGCTAACCCTTTCCTCCAAACCCCCATACCCAAAAGCAATACAACAGAACATTCTAAACTAGCAGAAGTATAAAAGCTCATGCTTACCAGAAATTACAGATGAGAATCTCAAGTCCCTGAAGACTTTAAGACCCAGTACCCACTTTATAAGTCTGTTAAATCTGCAGAACTTTTCTTTCTTGAACTTTCCCTGTGTGGGCTTTATGGGTGCTCATATAATGCATGCACACAGCCACACCGTCACACCTTAAAATAAATATAAAAAGAGCAAGGACATCTCACAGCTAATAAAAACAAAGACAAAAACCATGGCTAGAGGTCAGACAGCTTAGGTTGTGAGATCTACATCTTGACAGAGGAAAGTTGTTTTAAAGCTCAGATAAAACATATCTAAATATAAAGTTCATTTATGGTTCCTGAGAAACGACCAGATTCCAGTCTCCAAAGTTCAAATTGAATAACTGTCAACCAGAGTGCCTTAGCTGACCGTGTGTGTCAAGGTGGTGCAAAGGAATCTCAGGCCCCAAACAGAGATTTTTATCTTTAAAGCATTCTATTTCTTTATATCCAGAAGCAAATAAGAAGAATGACATGGAGAGGACACAGCTAGGTTACATTACTGGTTGAGGACAAATCGTGATCATAATGTTCCTTGGCAGAGTGTGACTGAACAGTATTATTGCTCCAGAGAATTCTGAAACCCTACAGAAACCTTAGTGTCTGTAGGTATGGACATTAGTAACAAAATAAAATAACTTCCCTGTGCTAATGGGACAAAGCATTAGCTTTGGATTTAATCACAAAGGGGAAATAGTTACAACCCAGAAAACTGAAATATACCCATCTACACGTTACACCATAAACAACCAAGGATAGTCAAGTTAGGTATCGAAGTCTTAATTTGAAAAAAAATAAAAACATTGTCAGATAGTGGTGGAGGTCACATAGGACAATAAGCCCAGGCAATTCAAACACTAGGCCAAACAAGATTTCAGTCAGCTGTGATGGAAAGCTTTAATTGGGTGGCCTTGAACCACCATATCTGTATTGACAGCTTGTCTTTATGACCGTGCTTCATTGGCTTCATGTAGCATGTCTTCACTAGATGCGCTCTGTCAGTGTAGTTACTCCATCTACAGCAAATTAGATCCCAAAAGGTATATGCCTTGAACGTTTAACTGCCTGAGATTTTAGGTAATACACACATAAATGCACAATTCATTTGTTAGGTTTTCCAGAAATCCCAATCACATCTACAGTCTTCTAGCCAAGCTGAAATCCTCTTGCCTCTGCCCACCCACCCAGGAAAACAAAAACAAACAATACACCTTGCAGTAAAGCTCATTTGTGCTGGGGACAGAGCTTTCTCCCGGACCTGTTCAGGACTGTGGAATAAACTCCCACAGGAACATCAAAAACCTCACAGCCTTCCAGTTCATGTGCCAGGCACCTTTCTTTGACCTGCCTTCTCTGATA
The DNA here is from genome assembly GCF_020497125.1 of Mauremys mutica. Classification (NCBI taxonomy): domain Eukaryota; kingdom Metazoa; phylum Chordata; order Testudines; family Geoemydidae; genus Mauremys; species Mauremys mutica. The sequence goes on along the minus strand of NC_059074.1, from coordinate 179,570,780 downwards.
TAAGACACAAACCTATTTGCACATAAAAAACAGATACATCAATCACACTACACCCACAACTCTCCACATGCAGAGAGGAGGAAAGAGAACAAAATGCACACATATCACAGCATCTACTCACCACAAGCAGTGTCTCCTCTTAGTCATCCTGGGGATTAGCTCTGCCAGCTTTCACTCTCCTTCTGGTGTTGCCTTCTAATCTTCTGCTGCTCTGCTGCCTCGCTCACTCCCCAGTCTGCAGCTTCCTCTCTGTGACTTGGTGCCAGGTCAATGAACTCCTCCCTTTCGAGGGAATTAACAGTCTTTCCCAACCTGCTGTCTGGCTGGCACCTCCAACATCCTTCACCACACCCCAATGGCTGGTAGTGGAACCCAGGCCCACTCTCCCTGCTGGATTCCAGCTCAGGGACCCTATAAGAAGCAGCCATAGTCCCTGTACAGTCATACCTCTTGCTGCTATTTGCTTGGGCTTCTTCTTATATCAGTGGTGCCCACCCTCTCTGGATTTACCAGCCTCTAACTCACTCTACTCAGGGTATGACTGCAGCCTATTTACCTGCAGCCTCTCTCTGCAGCCAGCTACCTGGCTTTATACAGGACCCACCTGTTCCTGCACAGGTGAGCCTGTTCTTCTAATTAGGTCTTTCCTCTCAGCCTTGAATCTGCTAGGTTAATTGGCCCATTTGGCCTCCATTAACCCCTTCCATTCCTGTGTGTGGTGGACACACCAACATAACATGACTGATGTTAGTCATGTTGCTTAATGCATTACTAGAAGGTACTCAGAGCTTATGGTGATGAGGGCCGTATGAGAACCTATACAGACTGGAATAGCAGTGCCTTAAAGGTCAGATGACTCAGGCTCTGTTGAATCAGAGAGAGAAATGGAAAATTCCAAAGCTGAGAGTCCTCTGCTGACAATGCCCTGTCTTAAGTTCCCTACCTAAAAGTTACATCTTTGTAACCTTGAGCTTCCCAGCCGACCTGCACAGTTGGGTTACCACACACATAGATACTGTAGTCAATCTCTTAGGTACCTAATGCCAAAACCACAAAGGACTTTATTCAGCAAAAGTAGCACTTTGAATTGAAAGCCAGCACAATCTCTGGAGCACAGACATAATATATGAGTGAACTGCAGGAAAATGTGTGCTGAGGAATCAAAAAACCACAGACATCCTGGTCCAAAGCTACATCAAACCCAAACAAGGTGAAACAGTCCCCTGAGTGTCAGAGGCTCTTACAATCAAAATGAATAGCAAATCCAGCCACAAGCCTCTGACTCTCATCTGTGAAGAATGCAGAAAACTCCTAGAAATAATCATTTGAAGGAGCTAGTAACAAGGTGAATTAATTTAGCTGGCTGCTTCCTTGTCATTTACAACTCATTAGCTTCTAAAATTGTGTTTATCTATTCCTATTGAACATACTTTTACTTAGACAATATCTTAAATGTTACTTTCAGGAACATAGGGAAAACCTTGGTTAAGTACCTTTCTTTTTCTACAATGATTGTCTTTTTCCAAATATTCTCTAGAGTGAAAATCCTCCTTTCAACTGGTTCCACTAAAGGGTTAAACAGAATAAAAGCAAATTTATAAATGAGGTGAAAATCTGCTCCGCAGCATGGTGGGTAAATGATCAAGAGTAGCTGACTAAATGTAAATTGCATTCAATGAACCTGCATAGGAGTTGGGAAGGAAAATATTTTTTTCAATATTTTACTCCGTATTTGTCTTCATTCCAATTCATTTTTGGTTGATTAAAAAAAATTGAACTGGCAGCATTTATTATTTCCAAGATCTTATTTAAATTGCTTTGTTTACTCTTATTTTTAAACCCAGCTCTAAAGGGACATATACAGAGAGAGAAAAACCCTCATTATGTGATTCTGAAATCCCTAGTATGATTTTACAGTTTCTAAATTCATATTACTTGACTGAAATGAGTCCATTGTTAACAGCTGACTGGTTTTTAAAGCAGTGGATAATCGGTTGGGTAAATTACCATTTATTGTCTTTAGGACTTATGTACTTTGGGACCAAAAGCCCACCAGTGACTGGCTTCCTGCTTAACGGCTTTAACAATGAGGCTCTCTCTGGCATTGTATGGGGCAGAGCTATGGACCTTGAAGAAAGCAAATGAATATTGACTTGCCGTGATGGAGATGACATGTCTCAGGAGGATCCCTGGTGTTAGCAGAAGACAGAAGCTGAGAAGAGATGACACCAGAAGCATGCTGTGAATAAAAAGAAGCTGCAAGCTGTCATGAGAGAATAGAAATTGTTTCTAAGTGGGAGGTGCATTTATAGCACATCTGACACCAAAGAAACAAAGGAATTAGTTCCCTGTAAACTCTCTGAGACTAGGTGCTGCAACAAATGCCTGCCTATATCTTGACTTAGGAAAGCTTTTGATACGGTCTCCCACAGTATTCTTGCCAGCAAGTTAAAGTATGGGCTAGATGAATGGATTATAAGGTGGATAGAAAGCTGGCTAGATTGTCGGGCTCAACGAGTAGTGATCAACGGTTTGATGTCTAGTTGGCAGCTGGTATCAAGCGGAGTGGCCCAGGGGTCGCTCCTGGGGCCAGTTTTGTTCAACATCATTATTAATGATGTGGATGATGGGATGAATTGCACCCTCAGTAAGTTTGCAGATGACACTAAGCTTGGGGGAGAGGTAGATACACTGGAGGGTAGGAATAGGGTCCAGAGTGACCTAGACAAATTGGAAGATTGGGCCAAAAAAAATCTGATGAGGTTCAACAAGGACAAGTGCAGAGTCCTGAATTTAGGAAGGAAGAATCCCATCCTGGGGACCGACTGGCTAAGCAGCAGTTCTTCAGAAAAGGACCTGGGGATTACAGTGGATGAGAAGCTGGATATGATTTAGTGGTGTGCCCTTGTTGCCAAGAAGGCCAACAGCATATTGCGCTGTATTAGTAGGACCATTACCAGCTGATCCAGGAAATTGATTATTCTCCTCTATTCAGCACTGATGAGGCCACACCTGGAGTATTGCGTCCAGTTTTGGTCCTCTCAGTACAGAAAGGATGTGGACAAATGGAGGGCAACGAAAATGATTAGGGGACTGGGGCACATGACTTATGAGGAGAGGCTGAGGGAACTGGGGTTATTGAGTCTGCAGAAGAGAAGAGTGAAGGGGGATTTGAGAGCAGCCTTCAACTACCTGAAGGGGGATGGAGTTGGGTGCTGTTCTCAGTGGTGGCAGATGACAGAACAAGAAGCAATGGTCTCAAGTTGCAGTGGGGAAGGTCTAGGTTGGAAACACTGTTTCACTAGGAGGGTGGTGAAGCACTGGGATGCTTAACGGTTACCTAGGGAGGTGGTGGAATCTCCATCCTTAGAGTTTTTAAGACCTGGCTTGACAAAGCCCTGACTGGGATGATTTAGTTGAGGTTGGTCCTGCTTTGAGCAGGGGATTAGACTAGATGACCTCCTGCGGTCTCTTCAAACCCTAATCTTCTATGATACTATAAAATTACCCACTTTTCTGAGATGTTCCTTGTCAAGGACCTTATAGGCAGCAACATAAGACCAATGAGGTATGATTGTATGTGGTATGTGAAATTGACTTCAGCGTTGCATATGAAGAGATCAGTGTTTTGTGAGGATTTTTTAATGTTTATTTGTATCATGCAGACATAATGGTTTTGATGGGTAAACTTCAAATAATTCTGTGGAGCATCTATAAGTTTAGAAGCTCAGACTTTGTCAACTATGCAGATCTCATGGACCTAAGACTTTGAGCTGAGAATCTTAAAATCTCATGACATTTCCTGCTTCTAGTTGGGCTGGAACTGTCATGAAATACCATAGCCTCTCCTTTCGGCATTTCAGTATCTCTGCTTCTTTCCTGATTGGCAGAAGCTGATATCTATACATAATAAAACTCAACTGTTTTAAACTTCCAAACAAACAAAACAGTTGGTTTACATTTGAATTATGTCAGCATGTTCACAAACCTGGTGGTGTTGAAGAGAAAGCAGGATAAGTTGGGGGGAGAAGCCTCTTTTATCATATACCCATTTGCTAGTTATTTTCCCTCTCCTGCTCACATTCCCTTCTGCCCCACCCATGTGCAAGATACACTCATTTTGCACACCTACTTGTAATGGGTTGCAGATTCACCACTGCAGCGCCTCCTGCTGGTTGTTCCAGGAATTAGTTCTGTCCTAGCCATGGAGTGCCCTCTGTGGGTGGTGTCCTGCCTGTTGCCTGCTCTGCTGTGCTGTCTGGGACCCGCATTGCCCCCTGGCTTGCAGCATCCTCTTCTGGACACAGGCCTCTGGCTGTGCCCCACGCAGTTCTCTCCCTTTCCAGGGGTATTCACCATACTCAGTCTACACCTGTTCTCGTGGCCAACTGCAGCCCCAAAGTCTAGGCCCTTGCCTCAGGGCAAGCCACATGGTCCACCACGGCCAGGTGGACACGGCCACCACGGCCAGTCTAAGGGGGGAGAGGGAGGGGAATCCAGGCCCGCCCACTACTCTGGGTCCTGGCCCAGTGACCCTCTGGCAGCAGTCATGTCTTGCCCTCCTTCTCTCCCCTCTACTGCTCATGCTTCCTGGGCCACTTCCCCTTTGGCCCTTGAACCTTCCCAGCCCTTTCTTTCAGGGGCCTCAGGTATCAGGCTGGAGCTTTCCCTCCACTCCCCTAAGCCTGCTCAGTGCTGCACTATCTAAGGTGCTACCCCTGGGAGCCAGTCCTCCTCCCTTGCTGGTCAGGGAGAGACTCCTGTCTCTTCTGATTTGCTGCCTTTATATAGGGCCCAGTCTGGCCCTGATTGGCTGCCTTTCTGCCCTTCTCTGATTGGCTGGGTTCTGCACAGCCACTCCAAGGGCTGCTATTAACCCTTTGTCTGCCAAAGTGGGACAACTGCCCCACTACACTACTGAATTCAAAACTATTACTAATTATACTACTTTGCCAATGAAATCCATCAGGCATCATTATCAGTACACTGGTGTAAATCTGGAGTAACATCATATTACTTCAGATTTAGACTGGTGTAACAGATCAGAATCTAGCCTTCTTATACCTTCCTTTATGACCAATTTAGACTACATGTAGTCATCACCATTTTATATTACTGCTGAATTTGACCCCGAGACGTCCATACAAAAATGACAACCACTTACTCCATGCTGCTTTCGGGACTATGCTCTGAATGAGCAAAAGAAGTTAGGTGCCTAGAAAAGTCACTGTGTTCACAAAACCTAAGTTAAGTGCCTAAACTCCCATACCATGAATGAGGAGACACAGATAACTTAGACTGCGATTCACAAAAGCTGCCACACTAAGCAAGGAGCCTTCATGGCTAGCCAATGGGAGATGCCAATGAGAGAGGTTTGTACTAAGCCCTGTCCCTGTCTCAAAAAAAAAAACACCTTTCAATGGGGGGAAAAAGTTTCCATGATCACCCTTGAGATCCCTTCTGCAATCTCAGTATTCAGACTCATTCATTAATCCCATCTACATGGAAGGTGTACTCTACACAAACTGGAAAACCACAAATATTTAAATATCTGGCAGCAGCTAAAGCAAGCCATACTTTTTATATTAGAAACCAGTATGCATGAGGTCCAACCCATATTGCTAGTTAAATAGGTGCTTGCATAAAAGACAGGCAACTTTACAAGAGCAGATCTTTTTTTTTAAGCTTTATTATGACAAGAGCAATTACATGCTTCTGAGGCCTGAGCCACAATTTAGAGGAGGAGATGCAAGGAAAATGGTTCAGGCCTCTCTCTCTTTCATCCAATTGTGTTTGACAGAGCATCAGACTAGAAATACCTTCTATTTATATCTTTTTGTTATTATACAGGTTGCCATCATTAAAAAATAAGTTCCAAAGGTATTAAACCTTGGATAAAACTCAGATGTAAAAATTTCATAGTGTAAATTTATATGTCATTGTCAAATCTGGCACTATATATAAATCATCCACTTGTGTCACAGAAGAAGCAGAACTGCCATCTTTTTCAAAATCATGTTAAAAGATTTTCTGCATATTCCCCACAAGACTGGTTGAGGAATGTGTAACTGCTACAAGGCCCGCTGCTACAATTTATTTTTTTAATCAGAGAGCACTCCACAGGCAGAGCACCACCCTTTTCTTGGGTTAGAAGTGAATATACATCTGCTTTCACATTACATATATGGCATTTGGACCTTTCACACAGCCGATCATTTATTAACTTGATTATATTTCTCTTGTATGGAAGCTTTAAGAATTTTGGGTGCTTTTATTAAGCAATGTGAAAGGATGCAGAATCTGGATTACAAGTTTATTAACACCAACAAAGAGTCCTGTGGCACCTTATAGACTAACAGACGTATTGGAGCGTAAGCTTTCGTGGGTGAATACCCACTTCATCAGATGCATGTGGTGAAAATTTCCATAGGCAGGTATAAATATGCAGGCCAGAATCAGTCTAGCAGTTGAGGTGTGAAAACCAAGACAAGGGCCTCATTCTCCCTTATTGAACTGACCTCGTTATCTCCAGACAGATTCTGGCCTGCATATTTATACCTGCCTCTGGAAATTTCCACCACATGCGTCTGACAAAGTGGGTATTCATCCATGAAAGTTTATGCTCCAATACGTCTGTTAGTCTATAAGGTGCCACAGGACTCTTTGTTGCTTTTTACAGATCCAGACTAACATGGCTACTCCTCTGATACTTTATTAACACCATCTCTCTGCAGGAGAATTATGAAACAGCAGACTGGGATAATACTCACAATTTGGTATACCTGTGAATTTGCTACTTTGTACAATTTCTACAACAATGATCCCATTATCAATGATAAAACCACAAGAATGCGGTTACAAGGTTGACAAAATATTTGTACGATTAGGATGTGACAGTATATGCATACCACATGCTATCTGTGGCATGGTCTGCATTAAATCGAGAGCTACAAAATGCAGTTTGTTTTTAACTTACGCCACCAGCAGCTAAAACAGATTTTTGTTTATAGCCCAGTGAGATATAATTTGTTATGTGAATGTTTATTTATGCTCCCCCTTTCAATTCTTGTTTTGTTAAATTGGAGAGATTTGGCATTGTGCAAATTGCAAAATACGTTTGTGTTGACATGCTAATTTATTAGCACAGAATTATCAAAAACAATCAGAATACCTCTGCTGTGCACAAGGAAGTTTGCTACCATAATCATCTTTCGGAATAGAGAATATGGGTAACATTTTTATCATTTGCTCTGTCCTGGCTAATAAAGTTGCATCTTTGCTTGAGAGTTGAAATAATATCGACAGTCACCATGATATATTAAACCACCTGTCCCCAGTAGCTACAGTTTCCAGTTCACACACATTCACCCCAGTGCAGCTTTATAGGAAACTATATACTCAATCAACCGAAAAACATGACTGAAATCAATTAATCTCCCAGAGAACTGTATGATACACTCCAGTGACTTTCCAGATTTCCACATATATATATAAAATTCAGATTCAGGATTCAGGGAAAATGAAGCTAGCAAAAACAATTGTTGTGCTGGAATACAATGATATTTCATTTACATATGTGTTATTTGCTGGAGATCTTAAAAGATTTTCCTTTTCTGAAACTATGTCATGCCCTTAACTTTTCATTCTCTTAGACAATTTCTGATATTCATGCAGGAGTGTAATGGAGGATGTAAACAGTATACTACAGTTTGGTGAATAATTAATTCATAGTGAATTAATATTAAATTGATTTAACCTCTTTTCTCGTTTGCAAATTCTGTGTCAAAATGTTATGATTTTCTAGAATAGATTTGTTACTCAGAAGTATTCACCAAGTTTTTGTGATTAATTCTTGACTTGTTCATGAGAAGTTTTTTTGCAATATCCAATATTTGGTTTGTTTTTATAGTACTCCATGCTCTGTTCCTTGACTGAAGAAGTGTAACCCTTAGAATCACGCTTCTGGTGACAATACGCTCACTTACAAATGGAGCTGGTTGAAATTTTAGAAATTTTGAAGAAAGGAGAGAAAAAAAGGTTTTAAACTTTCCCCCTTCCCTCCCAATCAGCTCTATGTAAAAATATAAAATGTAGTTTCTGTGAACATACTGTAATAGTCTATTCAATTTCACTGTTTCTGTGAGCATTCCTGCTACTAAATTTACTCAACAGTATGTTCATTGAAAGCAAACACAAAGGGGGCATGAACATAGACAAAGCTAGTTCATTTTTCATTCAGGTGAACATTCACCAAAAATGTTTGAATGCTGTTTACTCAGCTCTAGAAAATATATGCTCTTCCCTTTTGGAAGTAAACTCAACTTCTGGCAGCTCTGAATGATGACTTAGGAGAGGAATTCCAAATGAGAAACTCTTATGTTTACAGTTGCCTTGCAGGCCATTACTTTAGTAAAGCTCTTGAGCTCCAACTAGTACTTGAGCTCCCGGTGCTCAGGTCTTGAATAAACAGATCTTGAGAACCACAAACTATAGCTGAAATAAGATCTAGTTGCAGAAGTGTCTCATGCCCCCATTCTCCTTTATGAGCCGGGCTCCCTGGCTGGATTACATTTCCCATGATGCACCACAGTTTCGCACCTGGTGATGCACAATGGTGCATCACAGGAATTCCATGACCACAGTGTATTGTTAAAGATATAGTCAGACTGGGGAGCCCAGCTCATGAAGGAGAATGGGGCATGAGTCATCCAAACTATAGCTCCTATAAGGCGCAACGGTAGCTCAATGGGACACAGACTAATTTCAAACTGACTTGAAACCAAGTAATTTTCTGTTTCTGAATTGAATTTTTTTTAACTTTCTGTTCCACAAAAAGTTACTTTTTATCCTGATTTAGGACAAAAAAAATTAGAAAGAATGGAATTTCCCATGGTATGGAAATTCTAATTTTTGACCAGCAATATTAATAAGCCACAGATATTTTATTCTCCACCCCATCCCACACACACACACACAGAGGCTACATACATTTGGTGCTAGGGGTGTGATCCCCAGCTTGTGTAGACATACTAGCATGACCTCTCATCGAGCTAGCACTCTAAAAATAGTAGTTTAGCTCTGGTAGCAGAGGAAGCGGCAAGCAGTGGCATAGGCTAGCTGCCCCAAGAAGGTACCCACAGGGTCTAGATGGGTTTGAGTGACTAGCCTGTGCTGCCACTTACCACTGCCCATGCTACTGCAGGTATACTGACATATAGACACCCATCAGATTTTACACCCACATATTTTTAGCAGATTAGCTCACTGAGAGCTAGCACGATTATGTCTACATGAGCTGGGGATGACACTCCTAACTCAACATAGAATCTATTTATCACTGACCTTGGAACCAAACGTAGGAGTGGGCTGAAAAAGTTTGCGGATGACACGAAGTTGGGAGGTATTGCCAATTCGGAGAAGGATCGGGATATCCTCCAGGGAGATTTGGATGACCTTGTAAACTGGAGTATTAGTAATAGGATGAAGTTCAATAGTGAGAAGTGTAAGGTTATGCATTTAGGGATGACTAACAGGAATTTTAGTTATAAGCTGGGGACGCACCAGTTGGAAGTAACGGAAGAGGAGAAGGACCTCGGAGTCCTGGTTGATCGCAGGATGACTATGAGTCGGCAATGTGATGTGGCCGTTAAAAAAGCTAATGCGGTATTGGGATGCATTAGGCGAGGTATTTCTAGTAGAGATAAGGAGGTGCTAGTCCCATTATACAAGGCGTTGGTGAGACCTCATTTGGAGTACTGTGTGCAGTTTTGGTCTCCCATGTTTAAGAAGGATGAATTCAAACTGGAACGGGTACAAAGAAGGGCCCCTAGAATGATCCGAGGAATGGAAAGCCTGTCATATGAAAGGAGACTTGAGGAGCTCGGTTTGTTTTCCTTAACCAAAAGAAGGTTGAGAGGAGATATGATTGCTCTCTTTAAATATTTCAGAGGGATAAATACCAGGGAGGGAGAGAAATTATTTCAGCTCAGTACTAATGTGGACACGAGAACAAATGGATATAAATTGGCAGTCGGGAAGTTTAGGCTTGAAATTAGACGAAGGTTTCTAACCATCAGGGGAGTGAAATTCTGGAACAGCCTACCGAGGGAAACAGTGGGGGCGAAGGACCTCTCTGGCTTTAAGATTAAGCTTGATAAGTTTATGGAGGGAATGGTTTGATAGGATAACGTGATTTAGTCAATAGGTCAATAACGTGCGACCACTGGTAATTAGTACCGAGGGTCAATGTTGGGATATTGAAAGTCTTTTTCCTGAGTGTCTGGCTGGAGAGTCTTGCCCGCATGCTCGGGGTTCAGCTGATCGCCATATTTGGGGTCAGGAAGGAATTTTCCTCCAGGGTAGATTGGCAGTGGCCCTGGAGGTTTTTCGCCTTCCTCCGCAGCATGGGGCAGGGGTCGCTTCCTGGAGGATTATCTGCTACTTGAAGTCTTTAAATCAGGATTTGGGGACTTCAACAGCTGAGTCAAGGGAGAGAATTATTTCAGGAGTGGGTGGGTCAGCTTTTGTGGCCTGCATCTTGCGGGAGGTCAGACTAGATGATCATAATGGTCCCTTCTGATCTTAAGTTCTATGATTCTATGATACCCAGGTAGAGAGAGCGAGAAAGAGAGATTGGACTGAGGACAGCCAACATATTTTAAAATGGTCTCTGAGAAACAAACTAGACACCTATCAGATTTTACTCCCACAGATTAGGCCACTTCCACTCTCATACACACCAGTGCAAATCCATAGGAAATCCATTACTTCATTAAGGTTATTTTGGATTGACACTGGTATATCTAAGAGGAGAATTTAGCCCTATGATTTTCTTGTAGTTATTTTCCTCTTTTACATGTGTTTTACATTATTGTAACACATGTTAGAAAGGGTTGTTGTTTGGTGTTGAGCACAGGACTGCGAATTAAGACTGCTGAATTTTATTTCTGGTTTAAATTGTTATGTAGCTGTAGCAGGGTGGACCCTGCTCCTGCTGTGAAGAGGTTTAAAAAGTGGCCTGGCAGGGCTTGAGAGCAGTGGCTCTCAAGGCTGAGTTGATTGGGGAAGTGGCTGCAGCTGGGGGCCACGCCCCAAACAGAGCAATAGGGCCTTATAAGAAGGCAGGGAAGCCAGAAGACAGACAGTCTCTCTCTCTGCCTTCAGAGAGAGATGGGCCTGGCTGCTTAGTAGCTAAACAAGGTACCTAGGGTGAAGCAGGGCTGGGGAAAGGCTGAGGAGCTGGGGAAGCTCCAGCCTAGAAAACCCCAGGCTGCGGCCTAGCAGAGGGCTAAAGGTACTGGGGGTTGCAAGGGGCAACCTAGGGGTAAGCAAAGGCAGCATGTCCAAACCCCCTTTGCCGATGACGAGTACTGGATACTGCAGTCTGCCCCAGCGAACGGGGGCTAGATAGAGACTGGGCAGTAGCCACTACTGAGGCGAAGTGGGGATAGTAGGGTGGGGGGTTCCCGAGGCAGGGGAAACCCAGAGAGAAAAGGGGTTACTGCTGGGGGCAGCACCCCATGTGAAAGGGCACCGGGGTCCAGGGAGGGACTCGGGCCAGAGGACAGGCGGATCACCGGCCTGCAGAGGGCGCTCCGAACGCTGGACTGAGCTAATTCCCAGAGTCACCAGCAGGAGGCGCCGCAAGGGGTGAGTCCCACCCGTTACAGTAGCCTTGGGCAAATTTCCATCTTTCAGTGTCTGATTCAAAATTTGTTTTAAAAGTGTACCTACTGTACCTTCCATAGGTACTGTGAGCAGAGTGCTGAAATGTAGAGCACTATGGAGACCCTTGATCAAGACATATTATATACATTCTAGGATTAAATGTTTGCCCTAATTTAGATATATCATAAAACCCTATTGTAATCATTTGGTTTGCATTAGTTGTGAGTCAGATCAGAATTACACCCAGATTATTATTCTTTTTTAGGATATATGATAAATATGTCTGTGTGTATAAAACAAAGAATTTAAAATCTGCCTGAAAAAGAATGTGTTCAGAAACAGTCTTGGGGAGGGTTTAATAGTAATATAATGAAGCCCATCAAGGGAAAGCATAAAGATACTGGTAGAGCTCCACTACTCCAAGTGTCTCTCTGAAGTGACTACACTAAGTGATTCCCATTCCCATTACAGTCAATTAACAAGTCCCTCTGAATTATACTTACCTTATTACAGCATTCTTGACTCCCAAGAACAGCCTTATAGAGAAGAACCAACAAATTCCAACAATACCCATCAGCTCCATTGAGAAGCTGCTATGGAATCTTAGATAGCTTCAACCCATTATTCAATGGCCCTGACAGAATAGTCTCCAAGTACTACAAACATTTCAAGATAATTTGCAGTAAATCCTCTGAAATGTCCAAGATATGCAACTTGAGAAACCAGATGCAGGTTCAAACATTTAAATCCCATCCCTAGTGCATATGAAGTACACACTTAAATGTGTTAGCTGTCACTATAAATTAGGACGCACAATGACCTTCCTCCTATACTTAATTGTGCCTCAAGCAGGAATATGCTTCCTGAGATAAATTAATAATTGAAGTCTTCATAAATATGTCTGGCTCAGGTGATAATGAAATGAACACTGACAGGTAGCAGTGATTAAAATGTATTTTTAGATACTATTTATTTTAATTAAACAGCATTGTTGACAGAACAAGCTGTTTTCTTCTCATCCCATCCCTAGGACAAAAGCAGTTAGGATTTTTCAAAAGCACACCATTGACCTAAATTTTCTCCCACTGAAATCAGTTGTAAAAGGCCGGCTGACTTCCATGGGAGCAGAGTTAGATCTGATTATAGACATCCTCAATGGGATATTCAAAAGCACTCAGCATTGGCCTATCACCTCCAAACCATTCAGCTCCCAATTTTTTCCCACTTTGGAACAAACCAGTCCCTTTCACTACTGTTAGGACAGTAGAATTATAACTTCCTTGTCTTTGAATGAGAGCTCAAGCTATTACCTCATTCTTGTATCCACTGCCTCTTCTCCTAAAGTCAGAAATGTGTTTTCTTGTCTCCCAGGACACTCAAGAGTCTACAAAACTAAATACCCCTGCTAACTAAAACAAAGTTTATTTGTCATGGGGTCTAAATTAAAGAGAAAACTTAAAACAAAATGACTTAAGCAGAATATAAATTAGCTAAACAATTATTGCAAAGAACATAGCTAGGTGGCAAAAAATGTTACACTGTTACAAAGAACATTAGACAAGCTAGATGGGATTCTTACCATTTAGAAAGGTCTACCTCTCAAACCAGCTACCCAGCCTTACTCTCTTTTACTATCCCAGGAAATTATGCCTCTCAAGTACCAGGAAATGTGTGTGTATGTATATATATATATATATATATATCCAACAGATATATTCACAACAGTCAATACCCTCCTTCCAGTCCTGAATCCATATCTGAAGTGGTCACCTTTTAAAAGCTTTACAATTGCATTTTTAACTCATAACATTACCTCTGCCTTCCCTTGTTATTTTTTATGCTAATGTTCCCCAAAGTTTTGAAAGCTGAGACCCATTTCAGAAATATGAAATCAACCAAATGTAATTAAAGGCCTATATATTTTAATTTATATATTTTATTTGCCCCGGCCAGTCCTTCACACCACTTCCATTTGGGTAAATGCTAGTATAGTTCCTCAAAACAATATTTCCTCTCCTTTCTTATATACTTTGATGAAAAGTGCAATAATTAACAGTGTTGACAGCTAAAGTATCATTATTGGCATCTAAGGTCTCATCACTAGCACCTGAATTAGCCACTCACTGAAATGAATGATGCAGTTAATATCTCAAAACAATTGTCCCAGGCTGTCTGCAAACTCAGGCAGACATCTCTGCATGAGATATTACATGTACTTCACATTTGTAGGTTTTCTTTCTAATAGTTAGAGACTCGCTTTTAAAAAAAATACAAATGAAGCTGAGACTCTGGAGAACAAATCAGAATTCTGTCCAGCTCCATAAAACTAGTCCTTCTGAAAAGTATGAGAATGTATCTGCCAAATAGTCTGGATAAACAATTTTTAGGCTATGGATTTTTATATTTTAAACATTCCGGTTCAAGAGTTGCTGACCATATGATGATTTACAAAAATTATGAAGTTTTCTGTTAAACCTGCTGCTTAGCTAATTTTATACAAAGGTACTTAATTCACAATTACACAGAGATTCCAAAGTGTATTCACATTAGAGCACCAATATGCAGTAATTACTAATTTTTAGCATTACGTATGAGTGGTCTTTGAAACTTTGTGACAGATTTATGTTACCAGTCTGCCCGGGGTATCAGGTGATCAGGCTGAGGCCACAGGGGAGGAGATGGAGGAGCACACCAACTGACTAAATTTTAAAGTTTTATTAATAAAATAATAAAATAACAGCGGAGAGTGCTGGGGGTTCCCCACGTCACTCAGAGGAAGGAAGAAAGCATTACTGCCCCAAGCCCTAACCCACTTTCATACTCACACCCGCACTACCCGAGGCTGGCCAAGCCTGGGTGTAACATAAGAAGAAGAGGGGGAAGGGTGGATGGGAGTTCTTGTCCTGTGCACAGGTCGTCTGGGGTCTGCTGTTGATCTCCAGTTTGCTTCGGCTCTCAAGAGGCTTTTTAAGTCCTGGGTTCTTTTGGGGGCGTCTCATTCAGGGACCTCTGTTCCTGGTACTCTTTATACCAGTCCAAACCGGCCTTCTGTGGCTTTCTCAGCTTTCCCAAAATACACTGGCTACAGGGATGCAAAAATGGTTGTTTTCCCCTGCACTGGCCTTCACTGTCTCACTCGTTTTTGCAATCTCTACAGTCCTGCTCAATTTAGTTCTCCTTTTCTCATGGCTGGCTGGGGTTGGGTAATATAGGAACATAGCTGCAGACTGCTTGTCGAGCGTTGTGACCTTGGACTGGGGCCAGTGTCTTATCTTCAGACTGGGCTAGCTGAAGCGTTGAGTTAACCTGTTCTCTGCTCTCTTCCTCACCCTTTGGCCTCTCACAACCTGCAAAGGAATCTTCCACTCCACACTCATACCTTTAACCTTCCCAAAATGCCTTGCGATGCTTGCAACAGCATTAGCAACATACAATGCTGACCTGCCTCCCCAGGGGACCACCTGAGGGAGGTGGTCATTGGGGTGTGACACCTTCTGGTACCTCAAAATGTAAATCCTTCCTATAAGTCTGACTTTGGCCACAAACTCTAATTATCTGCAGTTAGGTGAAGTAAGTAGCCAGCAATGTAAATGAATGGCCATTTCCAAAAGCAGGGCTTGGTAAACTTTAGTTCAAATTAAATATATCTGCTAAAATCTAATTAACCCTGATGAATTAAACAATTTTTAAAAAATCAAGTTCAGTACCCGTAAACATAGCGAATAGTCTATGAGGTTATGAGAATTGTCAACCTGAATATTAGTGAGAAGTGTGAGTATATACATTCTTACTCCTATGTATATTACATAGGTTAGTATATTCATATAAATCATTTCTCACTGGGGAAATTCACACACTAACCATTTCTGCTAAGGTAAATTGTAGGCTCACTCCTGCAAACCCTTCTACATGTAGGTAATGGTTTACTCTTATAGCCCCAAGTGAGTTCAGGAGGACTATTCTCATGAGTAAGGCTAAGATTTTGTCACAGTTATTTTTAGTAAAAGTCAGGAACAGGTCACAGGTAATAAACAAAAATTCATGGAAGCCCATGACCTGTCCCTCACTTTTACTAAAAATAACCATGACAAAATGGGGAGGGAGGAAGGTCCAGCATCCACCACTTCTTGGGCTCTGGAGTCCCATCCCCCCAGTGCCCATGATGGCTCACAGCTGTGGGCCACCCCCCCACCCCCACTGGCTGACAGCTCCAGCCCACTGCCCCAGGGCTGAAGTGGAAAATGTCACGGAAGTCTCTGGAAGTCATGGATTCTATGACTTCCATGAACTCTGTGACAAAAATCTCAGTCTTACACATGAGTAATAGACTAGTCATGTCTGTCACAGTTTGCAGGACAAGGCACAACCCTCATACAGACAGAGTGATTCAAAAACATGCCATGTACTAAGTGACATATTATATGTTTTGCCTAGAATATATACACACAGAAGATCTGAAAAAGAATTCTGTGTGAGCTTGAAAGTTTGTCTCTCTCACCAACAGAAGCTGGTCCTAGAAAAATATATTACCTCATTCGCCACCTTGTCTCTGGTAATATCATGGGACAAACATGGCTACACCAATATTGCCTAGAACAGGAACTTTAGTTTGCACAATGAACTTGAATTAATGCATCAAAGTAGCTGACAAGCTTTTAAGCTGATGTATACATCGAGGACTTAAGTTTCCCCAAACCACCCTATCAGCCTGGCTGTGTTTGGTGAAAAAGTGCCATGCACATATTTATTAAATCCAAAATGCTGGATACAAATTGCCTCAGTTTTTATTTCTGAGTTTGTTTCCATAAAAGACATAATGGAAAGTAATTTTGAACAGCATTGCTGGTATTACCTCTAAAGGGCTTGGAATAAATGTCTAATCGGATGCATTAAAATGACAAATTCATAGAGGCTGAGAGGCCATATGCATGAGGCAAATTTTCTTAGCACTGATTAATAGCTGAATTGCATTGAACCATCTACCAGAGTTTCAAACTCTGATAAAAAGACCAAATTTATGTCAATAAGGTTTAGAGAGCGAATTTGCTGACTTTTGCTGTTTAGGCCCACGATCAAAAATTAGTTGAAAACAACACTGCCATGCAGCTGAACCACATGTGAATTTCAAACATATTCAAGTGAGGAATCAATGGTGCAGCTCAAACTATAGCGCAATACTGAGAAATGTGGGAGTTGAGGGCCATTTGGATAAGAACCTCTTTGAAGAGATAGAACATGCGGAGTGAAAAGATAGCTTACCCTCCTTGATATGGATAGCACTGAATGAGTTCTGTGATGGTCATGAACTACAGGGTTACACGAACTATTTAGTGTACAAGTGCTTGGTGGAATTAAAGCCACAAGCTGGTATGATAACAGGCAGTACATGCCTGGAACACATGGTGTGAGCACTGAGGAACCACGTACTACAGTTGGTCAGAAAATGTGTTAAAATGAAATTTTGAAGAAAAATGGGGAAAAAAATGCAGCGTGCCAAGACAATGCCTGCCTCCAAATGTGAAGTGTTAAAAGCATTGGGTTTCCAACCCTTCCAATTGGCTCTCCTCTGGTAACTAGATTTTAACATCTTGTGTTGGACACTAAGAGCTGCAGTGTGAATTTCAGTTTTTATGGGTGCACTGAAGGGAATAAATCTGTTGAACTGAAAGTAAGTGTGCTAGAGAAAGTGTCAGTATGTTGAAGTGCCTGAGTGTCCTGATGCTTGCAGGCTAATGCTTGCCAATTAGGATTGTGTTGCCTCAATTTATGATTTCCTTGCATTTTAGTGCATGTGTTGTTGTGAGGAAATATAGTTAACCACCCTTAACTTTATGTTTAAAAATGATTTAATGTGGGAATACTATATATGTGTCCACACACACTGAACTTTAGAGAAACAGAAAAGACTGTGAGATGAAGACTGAAGGCAGATCTTCCAGACCATTTGTGAGTGCTTTTTATTTCCCTTTATCCTTTCCAGAGTGTCAGGAAAGAGGAGAACCTCCAGTGATTTTAATTAAACTTTTTCCTGAGACCATGGTAATCTTCGATTTTTAAAGTGAGCTTGCTCACCTGTAAGGTTGTTCCCAAGCACTCACAGCTGTTTACTTTTACAATCATTATTGCAACTATTAACCTTGGGATTGTAGAACCAAGCAGATATTCTGCTATTTATACAATTACCACAGCTTCCCTTCCTCCCTCAAAAATCAGTGTTATGATCAAAACAGAAACAATATACTGTTGCCTGCCTTGAGATAGCATTAGCATAGAGCTTATTTTTGTTAAGTTTCTAGAGGAGCTTAGCAGTTAGACTCCATTATCAAAATGATTAGAGCAGTATATCACTATAATGACCTATGTGTATATAAATCAGAGTGGTTTGCTAATACAAATTTATAGCCATCTTTGCAATCTAAACCCAACACCATCTATCTCATATGCTGTTATACCCTCAGTGGACAACATTATGAAGGTGGCATGTCTTTATGTTAAATTAAAACTTTATTGCATTGTGGATGAGATTGTCAAATCCCCCTAAAAGATTTGGATGCCCATTTCCTACTAGAAATTAATGGAAATTGCATGTTCAAATCCTCTTCTAACTTTGAAAATCACATGCTGAATATTTATTAGTACTTTCCTATTTAACTGGTATAGGATCATAACTCATGGATTCCCATTCCACAGGCAAAAGGGGCCATCATTCAAACTATTAATGTGTCTTTCAGGGATGTTGTCCCACTGCTTGGAGGCCAACATTTACCCAGTTAGCACAGAGTGGTCTCTGAGATATACTACATTTATGCCTTATTCTAAATTTAGAGGAGTACTGTAGTGTCTTCAATCCCACTGTGTGGTAACTGTTGCTAAGCATTGACTTAGGGCCAGTCTACACTACAGCACTACACCGGCACAGCTGCATCGTCACTGTAGTGGATCTGGTGAAGATGCACTATACCAACGGGAGAGCACTGTCCCCTCTGCATAATTATTCCATCTTGGTGAGAGGTGTAACCTATGTTCACAAGACAACGTCTCTGATGACATAGCACCAGCTATATTTATATATTGTTGTTACACAGTAGCATAGGCCATGAACTGAGCAGCATGATGCAGGTCAATTTTGAGTGAACTAGAAATATGTATTTATTTTTAATCTCTTTCACTATCAATGGTTACATAATTCTCTGGAAAAAAACTAACAAGTTTTATTCTAAAAGTAGAAAAAATATTTTAACATGGAAAAAAAATGGTATTCGCTCAGATTTTTTAAATCTAAAATTTTAAACAACATCTAAAAAGATAGTAATAATATTCTTGACTTTTTCATAAGGAATATAAAATGATAGCTTCTATTAAATGTTTTGGAGTATTAAAATCTGGTTTTATTGTAACTATAAAGATGTCATTACCTTTATTAACAACACAGTGAAGTTATAATACAAGAGACATCTGGGTTTTTCTTTAAGAGAGTGATGTTACATTTTAACATCCAGATTTTGTATGTTTCTAGTTTTACTTTTTCCCCATTCACAGATTGATGTCTTACCTCTTTCTACCATGATTACTGGATCTGGGGAGCAACAGTTGCAGTATGGCAAGGACCTGATTCAGCCAGGTGTTTAAGCACATGCCTGTAACACCCACTGAAAGTCTGTGACTCCCATGAAGTCAATAGGAACACCCCATATGCTTAAAATTAGGTACCTTTCTGAACTGGAGCTTGAATAAGCCAAGTAGGGACTGATTCACTTAATCACATGCTTAAGTAAGTCCATCTGTATTCAGAAAACCACTTGAGCCCTCACCTAACTTTAAGTCCCATAGAAGTTAATGGGATGTAAGTACATGCTTAAGTTCTTTGCTGAACTGGGACCTAAGCCTTGCTCCTACTCCTATTACTGCCCTCAAATGAAGACCATACTCACCCCAGCATATGGCCTAGGTGAGAGGGCTTAATGCAATCTGATCTGGAATGCTTCTCTCTACCCCTAGCTCAGATGTCAGAATAGCCAAAGCACCTGAGATACTTCAGCAACTGAGACTCACCATTCTGCGTTATCCTTCAGTTCCTTCTTATTGATGCTCTGGGTTATCCCCATGGTGGAGAGAGAGAGAGGAGAAGATCCAATACAAGTCTGCTTCAAAGGAGAGGGAAAGGGGCTATTACTAGCAATGGTAGGGGGTGTGGTGACGAGAGAAGAATGAACTGCAGAGCCAGGAAGATGATCTTAGAAGATTTCAGAGTGGTAGCCGTGTTAGTCTGTATCAGCAAAAACAATGAGGCATCGTTGTGGAACCTTTGAGTCTAACAAATCTATCTGAGCACTCTACATTTCTACTGACCAGCTCCCCCTTTCTTGCTTATGTCATACTTTCTGCCCGTCTTTTCTCTCTTGATTTCTTTCTCATCCAATAGGGTTGCCATTGTGACACTGCACCCCATATTCTTCACAGTGATATTATTATGATATGATTATGGTATAATTCTGATGTATTTTATGCAAGATAAGTCATGTGAGATATCATTGGAAAGGTTATGATTTAATAATTTACTGAATATGATTATCCTATTTGTATGCATGTATCATTTTTGTATCTGAAGTTAGGAATATTAGCTATTACAAATGTGTTTACACTTGGAAAACACCCACTAGGCAAAAGACTGCCAGTCAAGATGGCTGTCTGGGAAGGGCTCATTCAGGTTGAGTCATTAAGAGAAAACAATAAGTCTTAGGCCTGGTCTACACTGGGGGGGGGGGTCGAACTAAGGTACGCGACTTCAGCTACGTGAATAGCGTAGCTGAAGCTGAACTACCTTAGTTCGACTGACTTACCCGTCCTGACGCCGCGGGATCGAAGTCCGCGGCTCCCCTGTCGACTCCGCCACTGCCGTTCGCGGTGGTGGAGTTCTGGAGTCGACGGGAGCGCGTCTGGAGTTTGAACTATCGCGTCTAGATTAGACGCGATAGTTCGAACTCCGAGAAGTCGAACTCTCCGCGTCGACCCGGCGGGTAAGTATGGACCTACCCTTAGAAGGAGCTTACCTCCCACTGGGGAGTCTTCCTGGGGATGCTACAAATGGCTTTTGAGCAATGACTGCTGTGGCACTACAGGGACATGTAATCAGGTCACCTGGCACAGGACTCCATCTTGGAATACCAGTGTTTTACCACTGACTGGCGTGGGAACCAAGCTTTGAGACAAAGGGGTCCTGCCATATGCAAAAGCTATTTAAGGCAGGGGAGTGATATTATCATGGCTCTTCACCACCTCCCTGCCCAAAGGTACATCTGGAAAGACCTGAGGAACAAGGACTGAACTGGGGGGAAATATTGGATCCAGGCTAAAGGGATTTTTAGTCTGTGAAAGGAGCACCTGGGGTTTTTAAGCTGTAAGCAACTGCAGCTGGCCCCTTAAGAAACTTTGCAGCCTGCTTGAATCATCATTTAGGGTGTGAATTTGCTACTCATATCCAATCTCTTCAGTATATTAAGCTTAGTTTGCGTATTTTGTTTGTTTCCTAGGTGATCTGCTTTGATCTATTTGTTCTCCCTTATAATCACTTAAAATCTATCTTTTGAAGTTAATAAACTTATTTTTGCTTAGTCTAAAACTGGTGTGTAGGAGTCATAACTTGGGGCAGAAAGCTGTTGCCTATCCTTCTTCACATTGAGGGAAGGGGCAGATTTCATGCGCTTATGCTGGGCAGATCTCTGTGCAGCGCAAAATGGTATAATTTGGGGTTTACACTCCCGAGGGAGGTGTGCACTTGAGTAGCTCATAGCTGTAGCCTCCCATGCAGAGCTGATCACAGAATTTGTATGTTCTGCAACTGGTGTGTCCCTACCTGTATGTGTGCTGGAGCCTGGGAGAGGGCTTGGAAGTACAGTCTAAAGGAAGCCCAGGCTGGTGGGTCAGGAGGGCTCAGTGATACGCCAGTTCCAGGTGGCATCCCATGGGGAGCCCATCATAGCCATGTTTTTGGACAGGTACAAGAGTATGACAATGGAAATGTTTTACAAATGGATAATATATAAGGGACATGCAGTAGTTTATTGATCTTTAACCTCAGCAAGCTACACAGAGCATTTATTTTTAAAATGTAAAATACATGTGTTGACCCATCTAAAGTGCTGCCTGAGGATTTTTTCACTTTTTAGGGGGAGGAAGTCTTATCACAAATGGCAATTTATAATGTACTTATTAACATTTCAGTTCTCAATTTCCAGTTTTAATTGTGCAGTGCCCTACTGATAGGTTAACCCTGGAGTTATTGCAATGTGCAAATTCGCATCTTATGAATGTAACACAGATTGAAAAATGATTGCAGAAAAGAAGTGAACTGTGATGTCCATTAATTAGATAATTACTGCTGCATATTTTTTCTCATAAAACTCTCAAATGGGAATAACATATTTGCAGGAGTCAGGAACCTCTTGTGCCACTGAGACTTCTGCTTTATTCTTTCACATTTAGTGGCTAATTACATTTTTAATCACTAAAACTATCATTGCAAAAATAAAAATATATATTACCAGAAGTCGCATTGATGTTATAGAGAGTGGATTCTTTATTCTCAGTGCTACACACACTGGAATCTTACTTAATAAAGTGGCAGATTTTGCCTGGCCTTTTTGTGGGTGATGAGATTGGGGAGGGGGGGAAAGACGTATAATGTTCCTTCTCCCAAAACGGTACCTTTTCTGCAGCCTACATATGAGCCAAGCAAAATTACCACCTCCTTCCTTAGGAGAAGTAGAGGGGCTGCTCCCTCCTTCAGGAGCAGCTCCCTCCTTCAGGAGCACACTGCCCTGCCCCTCAAAATGGACGAGGAAGCAAGGGGATGGGGGGGGGGACGTGGCTTGGCCTGGTTTCCCTGTGCACCTGTCCATAGAACTGAGCTGCTGAAACATGGAGAGTTAGTTGTACCCACAAAGGAGTGTATTGGCAGACACACAGTCTGTATGCATTCCATCTCCAAATTATACCCATTGACTTGTAAATGAAATAAATGAAATAAACTCTGAGAGTCATTGAGACACGATTACTAAGCTATGTCTATACTTACAGTGCTGCAGCAGTGCAGCTGTATGGACATAGCAGTGCCACTGTAGCATGTGTGGTGAAGACACTGTATGCTGTAGCCTATAGGACTAACCTGCTTGCTTGCATATATATATATATGTAGTTTAAGTATTTGGTTTATTGTAATAGGTTTATAGATTTATATTAAAGTAAGTTTGGCTGTAATGCAAGAGACCTACAGGCTATATCCTGTATGTTAAACTAAGGCAAAGTTAGCATATCTATATTAAGACCTTTTACTCAGAAAGCAAAGTTGACCTATAGCTTGTTGTCTAAATAGATGAGTACCCACGCCTATGTCCAGGACCTTTTATCTAGACCAATAGACAATGGAGAATGGCATGGGGGGGTTCAATGTTGTACCCACAGACTTAACAAGTACACCACAAGAGACTGATGTGCGTACATACCTGTCATCTATACTCACATACATACTAGCCTATGGGGTAAGTGTACCCTAACATTTCTGTGGGTGTGGAATGAAATTTGGGCAT
Organism: Mauremys mutica; assembly: GCF_020497125.1. NCBI lineage: Eukaryota > Metazoa > Chordata > Testudines > Geoemydidae > Mauremys > Mauremys mutica. Next base: position 179,547,528 of record NC_059074.1, on the reverse strand, counting down.
AAGAGGAAGGATTTCCGGCATTTGCCCTATAAAAGAGGTGACCCATCTCAATAAAGTACTCCATTTCTCTCTTGCTACAGTTCTCACTTTACTCCATCTCCATTCTTACTTTACTCTATTCTCACTTCCTCCACTCTATCTATTCTATCTATCTATGATGACTGCTACTATTAGTAGGCTATACTTGTTCTTCATAAACTTTAAATTTCAAAGGAACTAAGCTAAGCTTGGTTTCCCTAAGTTTTATTCTTAGTTTGTTTATTAGGTTTTGCTTTAAGTTTAAGTTAGTCAAGTAAACCCAAGTCAGCTTTGATAGCTCTTAGCATTTTCTAAGCACTGCATCCCTCACTCAAGAATTGAGAAACCTGAACTGCAAGGCTGGTTCTGTGTCTCTTACCACCAGGTTATCAAAGAAGGGTGTGAGTATATTAACCAAAGCTTTGTTGCATATAATACTATATTATCATATGTATCTTTTGAATAGCAGTAATGCAATTGTAACTTTGTAACTGCGGGTATTTTACCATTTACTTACTAATATTAATTTTAATATTAAGTCTTTAAGGCTTTATCTGTCTCAGTGTGAGCTTCTTGTCATACCCCCCGAGGGGTCCTTTATAAATTCTGTGGAGCCTGATTCAGGGCAAGAACTTTTATCTTCTGATCAAACAGATTGGTGAGCCTAAAACTCATACTAATTAATATTGATGATAATAATAATAATTATTAATATTATTATTATTATTAAAATCAAATAAAATTAAATTCCCATATCACCCAAATTAATATTATCAGTACACCCTAAATCAGGCTACAGTGCTGAAGGGAGAGAGCTCTCCTGTCAGCATAAAAAACCCACCTCTGAGAGCAGCATAAGCTATGTCGGCAGGAACATAGTGCTGTGAGATGTGTGTGTGAGATGAGGTGTCCATGAGCAGGAAAAGTCAGTTAGCAGGACAATACCCAAACTAATAGGAGTGTGGGCTACCAAGTTGGCCCGAAACACCAGGAGATGACACTCTGTGTCAGAGGCTCATTGGTGCTAGCTGGCAAAGAGTTCACTACTCTGTCAGCAATTCCTAGCAGGCCTGGCAAAGTCATTGCACCTCTTTCATAGTATTTGTCCATAAAGAATATCGTGTAAGGTAGCTGCTAAAAGCTTATGTCATATAATCTTTATAATCATTGTGAGATGTATGTTCAGATGATATTTGAAAAGTTATGTTTATATATATATTGAAAATATTTTCTGAGAGTCTGCATCAAGGTCTGCGTTACCAGCAGACAGGTTTTCTCTCTGACGAGAAGTATTTGTCATCTAGCTAATTGACATATAATTTTAAGCATTGTATTGTTTCACAGTGGGTGTCCCATCATGAGTTTGAATTGAATGCTAATAGAGAACAAAGGCCACATGAAGTCAACAC